>NC_079324.1:48834940-49456815 GCF_029931775.1 Euleptes europaea | reverse complement strand
GAGCATGTCTCGTCCAGCCGATCCTCTGGCTGCTGGAGCCAGGAATCTTAGTAGCTTCTCTGTCCCGGATTAGGATGCATTGTCCTCCAAAGGAGAAACTGGGAAGTTTGCTGCTCCACCCACTTTCCTAAATCATGACTGCTTTAAGGACTTTCATTTCCTGGTATTTTTTTTTAGGATCAGGGCTTGTTTACGTTATAAAATTACCATTGTTTTTACTCCTGCAGCTATCAGCTGATTCATTACTGTGTCGCTACTGGGCCAAGTTCCCCTCCCACTCCTGACCCAAAAACCTCTTGTGAAAGTGTTAGGCTTTTGTAGGGGAACTGGGCGCACAGATAGCTTGGGGCGAGCTTGCTTGGAGGCCACGGCAAACCTAGAGGCCTCAGCGGCACACCTGTTCGAGCTGAGTTTCCACACGTCCAAACCAGGCGGTCTTTGTCCTCGGGTTCACAGCAGAACGGGTCAGTCTTGATTGGGAGGGGATGTTGAAAAGAGCTGGTGGCGGGGGAGCAGGCAGGATGGGAAGAAATGCTCTGCTTCTGATGTGCATCCCACTGTGGTTCCACAGCTCCCCGCGGTTGCATGGGTGGGAGAATGAAAAAGGGATGCGCCTGTTGCTGAGCATGAACATGCCCCAGAGCTGATGACAGAACAGCCTGGGGCTAGTTGGAAGGTCTCTGTGCCTCAAACGTTCTCACAGATGCCGTGCCTTGTAGTTGTGGACTCTGATCTGGAGAACTGGGTTTGATTCCCCACTCCTCCACATAAGCAGTGGAGGCTAATCTGGCGAACAGGATTTGTTTCCCCGCTCCTCCACATGAAGCCAGCTGGGTGACTTTGGGCTAGTCACAGTTCTCTTAGACCTCTCTCAGCCCCACCTACCTCACAGGGTGTCTGTTGTGGGGAGGGGAAGAGAAGGGGACTGTAAGCCAGTTTGATTCTGCCTTAAGTGGTAGAGAAAGTCAGCATATAAAAATCAACTCTTCTTCTTCTTCACATTGGTGTATGCATTGTTGTGCTTCTGAAAGCAGTTCATTTAGGCATGCTCATATGGTAAGGGGGTGGTATATGTGCTCAGCAGTAGGGTTGCCAACCTCCAGGTAACAGCTGGAGATCTAATGCTATTACAATTGATCTCCAGCTGGTAGAGATCAGTTCCCCTGGAGAAAATGACCGCTTTGGCAATCGGACTCTATGGCATTGAAGTTCCTCCCCTCCCCAAACCCCGCCCTCCTCAGGCTCCGCCCCAAAAACCTCCCGCCGGTGGTGAAGAGGGACCTGGCAACCTTACTGAGTGGTGATTTCCCAGGCTGCAATTGGATCCTGGGATGCTGGCTATCCTTACTTCATCTGGGGGTTGGCATGGGTCTGCTTCCAAAGCGGGGGGGGGGCAAGCACAAGATTTTAGCAAGCCCACTGATTGCAAAGGCTTTGGGGTCCGTTGATGATCCTGGACCACAAAGAGGCCACACTCCACCCCCTGCTAATTAACTCCCCCCCCTCTTCCAGTCTCAGGGAAGAAGACCAGAAGTCTGTGAAGTCTCTGCCAGCTGGGATGGAGAATAACCGAGTCATCAGTGACTACTGGGGAAATACCAACACATCTGTTGTTGTTGTGAGCAATGCCTCTTCAGAAAACAACCAGGTAGGTGTCTGAATTTTTTTTGTGGGGGGGGGAGAGCCCAACCTCTCTTCAGGTGCAGAACAAGCGGAATCAGGACATTTCCTTATCATATAGCTCAGGGTTCCCCAGCATGGCACCCATGGGCCCTGTGGCACCTGAGAACACCTTTCCTGGCACTTGCCAGGTGTCTTTAGAAAGTGGGTGGGGTCAAGTGGAGCTTTTGCCCAGCAAGGCTTCTGATTGGCTAATGAACACATGAAGCTGCCTTATACTGAATCAGACCCTGGGTCCATCAAAGTCGGTATCATCTACTCAGACCGGCAGTAGCTCTCCAGGGTCTCAGGCAGAGGTCTTTCACATCACCTACTTGCCTAGTCCCTTTAAGTGGAGATGCCAGGGCTTGAACCTGGGACCTGCTGCATGCCAAGCAGATGGTCTACCACTGAGCCACAGCCCCTCCCAATGGAGATCTGATTGATTGCGCTGATTTTAAAGAAGTTGCTTTGGCAGCCGTCACAGCACAGAAATCTTCACTGTGTGACTGTTGTGCGCATCCAAGAAAACATTTTGAAATAACATATTCATTAAAAAAGACATTCTGTTAAACAGAATGCAACCTGAGTATTTTTACGCATGAGGCTTAAAGCTGCTGTTGTTTCAATCAACTTGTAATGCAGATGTAATAACCTGCATTGGTCAGAAGGCTCCCTTGCTTTACTGCGTGCTGTTTTCTCCTTCTATACTGCATTAACTAATCTCCAGGGTTAACATAAATATCAAAGATTCAGACTGCCTTCGAAGGTAGTAAACTCTCAGAGGTAGTAAACTTTGGTGGGATTCTTTTTTAAGCAGAGCCTTGATGGCCCTCTATTGAGGATGCTGTAGTTGCCTGTTCTTTCACTGAGTGTGGGAGGTGAGCTAGATGACCTCGGAGGTCCCCTTACAACTCTATGACTCAAAGCTAACTGAAACTTGAGCGTGTGAAAATAACCCTCTGCCTCTCAACCACAGCATTCCAGCAATCAAATGAGGCTGGCAACAGCCGCCTATGTGGGTGAATGCACCAACTGCTTTAAAAAGTCTTGCAGATTAAAGGTGCCGCAGAAATTTTAAGCAGCCTGAGGATGCTTCGGGCAGAAGCAGCACTGTTAGAGAAACAGCAGCCATTCAGGATGAGGCTTGTCTCTTGGCAGGAAGCTGGGGGGATTTCGAGGGTTGTTTGCGTTAACTTATTTTTTCCCCAATCAGCATTTATTTAGTATTTTTGCTCTACATACATTGACTTGTTGGTCTTTACAATGACTTTGTAAGGTGACGTCAGAGTTATATTGAAAACAGGGAGGAGGTGACAGTGATTTGCCTAGGGTCATCGAGGGAGTCTGTGGTAGAGGCCACAACTTGCTGATCCATTGGTCTGATTCTTTATTGTGATGTCACGTTCCTCAGGTTACGGTGTGCTTCTCTCTTGTAATACCAGAACTTGGGGTACCCTATGAAATCAGTCAGCTATAGGTGCAAACAAAACAAGGGCTATAAAATTATGCATGGTATGGAGAGAGTGGACAGGGAGAAGCTTTTCTCCCTCTCTCGTAATACCAGAACACAGAGTCATCTACTGAAGCTGGAGGGTGAGAGATTCAAAACAGATAAAAGGAAGTAGTTCTTCACACAACGCATAGTTAAATTGTGGAACTCCCTGCCCCAGGATGTGGGGATGGCTGCCAACTTGGAAGGCTTTAGGAGGAGAGTGGACATATTCATGGAGTATTGGGATATCCATGGATACTAGTCAAAATGAATGCTAGTCATGATGCATACCTATTCTCTCTAGTATCAGAGGAGCGTGCCTATTATATTAGGTGCTGTGGAACACAGGCAGGATAATGCTGCAGCAGTCGTCTTGTTTGTGGGCTTCCTAAAAGCACCTGGTTGACCACTGTGTGAACAGACTGCTGGACTTGATGGGCCTTGGTCTGAACCACCATGGCTCTTCTTAAGATGACAGAAAGCAATCATCTTCTAACGTATGAAACCCACTGCTACAAGATATTATTATTATTTTAGTTATTTTGTGTTTTTTCAATGTACACCACCCTGCCCCTGCCCCAAGTTCAGAGCAGCATACAATATTTGGAACAAAAGAGTAAAAAATAAAACCCTTTAACCCTCATCAGGTAGCTATAATAGCAGGGTGGAACCTCCATGTTCAGAGGCAGTGTACCTCTGCGTACCGAACACTAGCGACAAATAACAGGGGAGGACTGTTCCTTTCTGAAACTTCCCGGAATTTGAGCTCTCCAGCTTTCCGCTGTTGGAAACAGGATGCTGGATGACACAGGCTTTTGATTTGATCCACCTAGTTCTTAAGCTCTTGTTTTGAACATTTAACATTATTTGGGTATGGCCACATCCCATTCCTGCACCCAGCCACTCAAATGTCCTAATTTCTGTTCCAGGGAACGCAGCTGTGCTGCTGGGAAAGGAACGGGGCTTCGTTTTGCGCTGCCTCTTCCCTCAATGTGGCCTCATTCACTTGATTCAGTTTGCCCTGGGTATTGGTTTCCTCCTTCCCACCCTGCCGAGAGAGTTCCTGTTTCCTTGTTGAGGGAACTTCAGCAAGGAGCAGGGGACCCCCTCGAGGAAAGGAGTTGGCAGACCTCTCGAGGTGTGGGCCATTTCCGTTGTTCTCTTTCCTCTGTGTGCAGAGCGAAAGCACTTGGGTGTGCGTTGCCGCGTTGCCATTTCAGCCTGAATTTCTCACGCACAATTCAAGAATGTGCCCGGAGAAGAGTGAAGGAAAAGTGAAGTTTGGAGTGAGAGATGGAGAAGAATTTTTGCCATTGGGGGAGGGAGATCAGAACGGATGCCATGCCTTGTAGCCCATGGTATGGGGGGGGGGGTATATATGTGAAGCTGAGCGGTAGGGTTGCCAACCTCCAGGTAATTAGCACAGGAGCGAGGAAGTATCACAAAGTGCAAAAGCTTATATTAATTGCTACATGAATCTCTAATGACTAACATTGTACACAGACTAACCTATAATATACACATCAAACTATCCTAATAAGTATATACAACCACACTGTGGGAAAAGTCTCCATATAGATATAAATCTTCAAACTTCTTATGTAGAGTGGTTCAACAAGGATGTCAACAAGGAATAAAGCCGGAGACAGAAGATTTATATCATATAGAGACTTTTCCCACAGTGTGTTTGTGTATATTTATTTGATGTGTATATTACAGGTTAGTCTGTGTACAATGTTAGTCATTAGAGATTCATGTAGCAATTAATATAAGCTTTTGCACTTTGTTATACTTCCTCGCTCCTGTGCTAATTTCCAAACAGTGGTGTCTTCTTTTCAGTAACCTCCAGGTAATAGCTGGAGATCTCCTGCTATTACAACTGATCTCCAGCCAGTAGAGATGAGTTCACCTGGAGAAAATGGACGCTTTGGCAATTGGACCCTATGGCATTGAAGTCCCTCCCCTCCCCGAAAACCCACCCTCTTCAGGCTCCGCCCTATAAACCTCCCACCAGTGGCAAAGAGGGACCTGGAAACCCTAGCCCCAATTACAAGCCAGGCCAAATCCCCCTCCCCACCCCAAGTTCAGCTTAACTTGCTCAGCTTGACAGCTCAGAATCCAGCCATTTTTCTTTTTAAAAAATATTTTTAATGAATGTATTTATTTACAACATTCATATCCTGCCTTTTTGCCCAGTCAAGGCCACCAAGGCAGCTAGCAATTGAACATCTGAAGCTGCCTGATACTGAATCAGTCTATTGGTCCATCAAGGTCTGTAGACTGACAGCATCTTTCCAGGGTCTCATGCAGAGGTTTTTCACATCACTAACAACTTTGTCCTTTTAACTAGAGATGCCGGGGATTGAACCTGGGACCTTCTGCATGTGAAGCAGAGGCTCTACCACTGAGCCATGGCCCTTCCTCAAAATCAAAACAGCAAGATAAAATGCATCGTAAAGCCAATTAAACATAGAGCTAAAATACATATATAAAACAGGACAGCAAAGTAAAACACAAGGCAGGAAGTAGGAATCATTGAGGGTACACCAGGCAAAACCAGTAGTCTGGAAGGCGTCCTCTGGATCTCGATTGGATTTTTCTGGTTTTAAATTATCTATTTTAGATTATAATTAGGTTTTAAATTATGGTATATTGTATTGGTGTGTTATTTTATGTTATTTTATGTACTGTTAATGTACTATTGAATGTGAGCCCCCCTGAGCCCAACCATGGTCGGGAAAGGGTGAGATAAAAATCTAATAAAATAAATAATAAAAAAAGTTTTCACATGCTGGGGGAAGACAGTGCTAGAAGAGGACAAGTCAAATGTCCATCTAGCTGAAGTATTGTCTGCTCTGGCTGGCAGCAGCTCTCCCAGGACTCAAGCAAACGCAGGCCTTTTCCCCAGCTTGTACTTGAGATCATTTAACTGGAGATGCCAGGGATTGAAATGGGGATCGTCTACATACAAAGCAGGTACTCTGCCATTGAGCAACTACCTCCCTCCTTCGACTTACCGACTTATTAACTCCGTTTAACACCTGTTTTCTCCAAATTCACACAACTCTGCTAGCATCTCTCTCTCTTTCCAAAAAGTCTTTTCTTAAGCCTGGTTTATGCATGGGTACTATCTGAGAGCAGAGGTTTCCCTTCTCTCCCCCCACCCCACGCCTACAGCTAGAAGGGAAATGTCGCACAGTTGGTTTCTCTGCCAAATGGTGCTATATAAAGATGAGAGAACCTGCATAGAAGCTGAAACAATGTAGAAGGAAAATCTATTCTCTGCCCCTTGAGGAAAAGCTCATGCAAAAAACATCAATCTTCAAACGAGGCTCTTTGTTTGCTGTAACAATAAACCTGGGAGTCTGAGCAGAGCAAAAGGCTGAAGACACCTCCCTCATCTAGCCTGCAGACCTTCAGCATTTTGTTATTCGTTGGCATAATGGGCTTCCATTCATCCCTCCCATCAGATGGCATCCAGGTAAATTTACAAAGCAAAACATATATATATATATATACACACACACACGAGAAAAATCTAAAAAGAATAAGGTCACAGTAATAAAAAAGCAGTTGCAAGCAGTAAACCTGTGAATACCCCAACTTGACAATAAGAGCGGCAATTTGGAAAGGGTTCCAAGCAGATAAAAACAACCTTAACCAATCCAAAAGCTTAAAAATTGCCATCTGAAGTATCAGGGGTCAGTAGGATTGCCTGGTCCCTCTTCATCACCAGCAGGAGGTTTTTGGGGTGGAGCCTGAAGAGGGCGGGGTTCGGGGAGGGACATCAATGCCATAGAGTCCAATTGCCAAGCAGCCATTTTCTCCTGGTGAACTGATCTCTATCAGCTGGAGACCAGTTGTAATAGCAGGAGATCTCCAGCCAGTACCTGGAGGCTGGCAACCCTAGAGGTCAGCTGTAGAGGGCTATGTGGATTGGGAGGATAGTCAGTCCTCCTCAGAGATAGGTGGCACTTCTGGCTGGAATGCTGTGCCGTTGGCTACTGGGCGTATGTGGCGGAATGGGCAAATTCATGTATCTGTGGTTCAGAACACAGCAGTGAGATTTCTTGCTGTTGTGAACTGGAGGGGTTGCATTTTCCCACTTCTAGAAGATCTTCACTGACTGTCAATTGCATGTGCTGGAAAGCTTTGCACAGTACTTTATGTCATTTCAGTTGCTCATAATAAAAAAGGGAAACGTGGGTTTTGGATTTTGTGGGGGCCAATATATCTGGTTTCACCTTCTGTCGCTTATAAAGCCCAGCATAGTGAAGCAGCTAAGAGTGGTGGTTTGGTGCGATGGACCTGGAGAATCTGGGTTTGATTCCCCACTCCTCCACATGAGCGGCAGAGGCTAATCTGGTGAACCGGGTTGGTTTCCCCACTCCTACAAATGAAGCCAGCTGGGTAACCTTGGGCCAGTCACAGATCTCTTAGCCCCACCTAGCTCACAGGGTGCCTGTTGTGGGGAGAGGAAGGGAAGGTGATTGTAAGCCGGTTTGATTCTTCCTTAAGTGGTAGAGAAAGTCAGCATATAAAAACCAACTCTTTGTCTTCTTCTTCATAGTCCAGGGTCAGAATACCTGAAGGATTGCTTCCTCCCACATAACCCAGTATGGTGGGTGATTATTAGGGGGAAAGGCTTTTTATGTTGCTAAGCCAAGAGTCTGGAAATCCCTTCCCACAGTCTAGGACCAAATCTGTTGTTTAAAAAAAAATTAAATCTGTTGTTTAATATTTTTATTTTTCTATGCCTTTAATCAACTGTCGCCCCCATTCCTTTGAAATGTGTTCCATCTCTGATATCTTAATAGTTTTGCACTTTGTTGATGGTTTTTAAGCTGTTGGCCACTTTTAGGCTTTTATATTTTTATCTGCTCATTCTGGTTGCTTTTAATGTATTTTTTAAATTGCTACTTTTATGTGTATGTTGCTGGTTTTCTACTGTGTTCATTTGTTTTTGTTTTGAATTAAATGTTGCTGAACAATAAAGGAAGGGTCAGTACCCTCCTCTGTAAGAGTTGGGGCTGCTTGTGTGTATGTGTGTTTGGGTGTGAGTGTGTGTGTGTGGATGTGTGCTGTCAAGTCACAGCTGACTTATGGTTTTCAAGGCAAGAGAGGACTGACTATCCATAAAATCACATCATCGAGGGGGGTGCAAAGGGGTAAGCAAGTTGCAATATAACAGAAAGGACTGGCTGTTAGTTAAAGAAAGGGCCGAACTAGAGCGGGGGGCGGGGGGAGATTTCCAAGACTTGAAAGTAGAGTGTACTCTGCAGAAGATTTCTCTGCAATCTGAAAGCCAAATAATGCATTAACCCGGAGATCCCTGATTAGATAGGTTTTGTTTGAATTAAATGCACCTTCCCCTGCTTATGGTATTTCTCGAGCAAAATACCCCTTTCGTCTGGTGGCTGTTTGGACCATGATAGAAAAAAATACAGGTAAAAGCAGGGGGGCTTTACCTTTTGTATAAACGATACATGTGTTTTACTGGATTATGCTGTATGAATAAATCTGAAAAGCAAGGGGGTAGGAGATAGGAGATCTAGATTAGGAAAACTGAGTGGGAGAAACGTTTAAGAAACCGCACGCACAGAGGCAACTTCTGCTACGAGAAAAACGTCTTCCATCGCAACATTTCATGAAACTGCCAGCTTTTACTTTTATCCTTCTAAAATGTGTTGCTCCACATCCTCCTTGGCTACCGACTCTGCAGATACTTCTCACCTCCACCTTTCAGGTTGCCAGCTCCAAAATGCTCGAATCAATGCCTGAAGGTGCCTCAGGAGTGTTGTTTATTAGCCAGGGAGTGGCTGGAGAGGAAAGAGTTAAAGGGCTCCTCTTTTGCCCCCTTGAGAAAGCTGCTCCAGGACATGCCTTTGAAAAGGAAACTTTTACGTTGACCTGCCTGGAGTGTATTATCCCCACCGAAGTCCTTTTAAAAGAAGTCCCCCCCCCCATAATAAAGTAGAGATTATAACATCTTTAGGCTTCTTTACCCAATGTAAATGTCACCATTTTTGGGATAAACTGAGGGAGGTTAGCAAGGGAAACTCCTTTTTCACACTAGACTTTGACTTTTAGAATCCCTCTGGGAGGAATAAGATTTGAGTCTGGCGGCACTTTGATGACCAACAAGAAACAGCAGGAAATAAATAGAAATGCTTGTACCTGATGAAGGGAGCTTTGGCTCTCGGGAAATCTCGTTGGTCTTAAAGATGCTACTGGACTTATTATTATACCGATACCTTGGGCTAGTCACAGCTCTCTTAGAGCTCTCTCAGCCCCACCTACCTCACAGGGTGTCTGTTGTGGGGAGGGGAAGGTGATTGTAAACCGGTTTGATTCTTCCTTGAGTGGTAGAGAAAGTCGGCATATAAAAACCAACTCCTTCCTTCCTTCCTTCCTTCCTTCCTTCCTTCCTTCCTATTCTTTAGGTGTCGTGGACACAGGCAGGCCTTTGCTGCCACAGTTGTCTTGTTTGGGGGCTTCCTAGAGGCCCCTGGTTGGCCACTGTGTGAACAGACTGCTGGACTTGATGGGCTTTGGTCTGATCCAGCAGGGCCTTTCTTATGTTTTATGGCTTGAATCTTGCTTTTCTACTGTAGACCAATGTGGCCACCCACCTAAGCTACTTGGGAGGAACCTGACCCTTAGTTTCTGGCCTGTGGAATAAATCGTAGAGTCACTTTGTTTTGAGTGTCAGGAAGAAACCTACATCTGCTTGTGATTTGTCTGAGGTCCTAGGGCTCACATGATTTAGGGAGTCTTTGATCTAACCGCAATCTGTTGTGACATCTGAATTTGGGAGCTTAAGCAAATTGGCTTTTTAAAGCAGAATTGAATCTGTCCAAACCAGTGATCTCAACTTAAAGAGGCTTATGGCAAAGGTGGTTTTTAGGCGCTTTGTTTCTAGGCTATTTGGGCCTAAATGACCTTTTTGGGTCATGTAGAATTGCGCTTGGAAACAAGGTGGAAGCTGCTGAAGATTTTTGAAGTGCCTGGGGGGGATATGTTCCCTGCTCCAAGTCCAGTTAAAAACCTGGCTGCTGTTCTATAGCAGCTGAAATTTCTGGATCTTTTTTTGCAGTGAGACTCGTGTGCAGCGAAAATAGTGTGATAATAGAGCTTAGTATGGATAACTGAGGTACACTCATATTGTTCTTCATACTTTTGGAAGCAAGTTGCACATAATATTCTATTATGACCCCAGATTTCTGCACCGTGTGGGCTTGCTGGAACACTGAATCCAGTTGAAAAGCTAACGTTACTTGTTTATTCAAAACATTTGTATTTGGCCTTTCTGGCCAATTAAAGCCCTCGGGGTGGTGAAGAACAGCTTAAAAGACATTCAAAATCAACTTTGGAAATAGTACATATTTATAGATAAAACCAATTAAAAACAAACAGGTAAGGAGGGTCACTAAGGAAACTCCAGATGAAACAGGCATGCCTTCACTGGCTAGCAGAAAGTAATCGAAGGGGACAAATGAATCTCCCTGGGGCGTGAATGCCATAATTTTGGTGCCAGTTATTTAGCCTCTAGGGTTGCCAGGTCCCGCACTGGCAGGAGGTTTTAGGTAGGGTTGCCAGCCTCCAGGTAATAGCTGGAGATCTCCTGCTATTACAATTGATTTTCAGCCAACAGAGGTCAGTTCACCTGGAGAAAATGGCCACTTTGGCAGTTGGACTCTATGGCATTGAAGCCTCTCCCCTCCCCAAACCCCGCCCTCCTCAGGCTCCACCCCCAAAACCTCCTGCTGGTGGTGAAGACAATCCTGGCAACCCTAGTTTTAGAGACGGAGCCTGAAGAGGGCGGGGTTTGGGGAGGGGATGGACGTCAATGCCGTAAAGTCCAATTGCCAAAGTGGCCATTTTTCTTCAGGTGAACTGATCTTTTATCGGCTGGAGATCAGTTGTAATAACTGGAGCTCTCCAGCTAGTACCTGGAGGTTGGCAACCCTCAGATGATGGCACTGCCCAAAACAGAGCCCCAGATAGGATTGCCAATTCCAGATTGGGAAATGCCTGAAGATTCAGCCCCAGAAAACTATCGTAATAGGTAGGTTTGTATGGGATGAGGCAGTCTTTACCATCCTGTAGTTCCTCTTACACGTCTTTAGAAGTGGAAGCCTCATCTGAATCTCTGAAAAACGTGTTTCCTCCATAAGATTTGGGCCCTTTTTTTTTCCAGCACTAGAAAGAGCCAAGAAGCAGCCATTTATTTTAACAGGTTCTTGACAAGTGCTTTCCTCCTTCTAAGGGTCAGACTGGATGAATTAAGGAGATCTGCATTCAGATTGTCCCCCTGTATATATGTGTGTGTTGCGGGGGAGGAGGCGATTCCATTCAGAGCCATGGGGCCCAAATGGAGAGTGTTCAGAAGTGGGGTGTTGTTGTTGCTGTTACTGGGTTTTTTTTTTTTTTTTTTGCAAAAAAGTATCTTGCAAGGTGAGAGGGATTTCTCTTAAGAACCCTTCCCCCCCTGCCACTGAGCAATGAATTTTCTACCTCCTGCCCTCATTTTTATTTTCTCTGGGGCTTTAATGAGCCAACCAGGCGAGACCAAATGCACGGTAGGCTGGCACGCATTCGCCCAGGCGTATGTCATAATTGCCGAAGGTTCACTAATCTTCACACTAGTAATAAGCCGTTAACACGCTCCCTCGTAAAAGCCTTCTTTGCATAATGTATGTGGACCTCCGGCGGTTGCATTAATCTTTCCGTTTCGCATAACCTGGATTCCCCAAGACGGCAACCTCGGTACAAGGGAGCCCGGCTTCTGACGTAGTGAGGCCCCCCAGATGGGAGCCAAGCCTAGTTTAGGGTGCAGATGAGCAAATGTGCTCCATTTGGAACAATAGAATCATTGGAAGGGATCACCAGGGTCATCTAGTCCAACCCCCTGCGCAATGCAGGAAATTCACAACTACCTCCCCCCACCCGTGACCCCTACTCCATGCCCAGAAGATGGCCAAGATGCCCTCCCTCTCATGAACTGCCTAAGGCCACAGAATCAGCATTGCTGACAGAGGGCCATCTAGCCTCTGCTTAAAAACCTCCAGGGAAGGAGAGCTTACCACCTCCCGAGGAAGCCTGTTCCACTGAAGAACCACTCTAGCTGTTAGAAAATTCTTCCTAATGTCTAAACGGAAACTCTTTTGATTTAATTTCAACCTTTTGGTTCTGGTCCGACCTTCTGGGGCAACAGAAAATAACTCAGCCCCCTCTTCTATATGACAGCCCTTCAAGTACTTGAAGGTGGTTATCCTCTCACCATTTCATATCTTTTAAATATTTTTCTTGCTGGTTTCACCTCCGTGCTTTTCGGCAGTTGATTTTGTTGATTCACTTGTTGTGTGGCCAGAGGTTGTACAGAGGCACACTTGGTTTATTCGGTATTCACATGCTGAATGCACATCATTTGTGTATGCAATATGTTTAGGTCTGATGCTGATCTGTCAAGCGATGGTAAAAATGCACATATTTTTACAGGAAAAATTGGGTATGAGGAAACTGCAAAATCACAGGTTTAATTCGCAGAACGGATAGGGTTGCCGGCCTCCAGGTACTAGCTGGAGATCTCCCGCTATTACAGCCGATCTCCAGACGATAGAGATCAGTTCCCCTGGAGAAAATGGCTGCTTTGGCAATTGGACTGTATGGCATTGAAGTCCCTCCCCTCCCCAAATCCCGTCCTCCTCAGGCTCCACCCCAAAAACCTCCCGCCGGTGGCAAAGAGGGACCAGGCAACTCTAAGAATGGACAAGTTAAATTGAAGCTGGGATTTGGGAATGAAAGTAGCAAGGATGAGAAATGTGAAGGCATCTCCCTTGTTGGCCTTGCAGTTGGCAGCCAGCACCAATTCCTAGAAATTGTTTACACATTTTTATTCTCTTTCTGGCTAGATCTGACTTGGAATATACAGGGCTTATTTTGTAGAAAGAGACGTTCAAGCAGGTTTGAAAGGGATGCACACACTGACAAGGAAATCCAGCTTGATCCTGCCCTCCTAGATTGCCACCCCTCTTACCCTCCTGTTTCCTTAAATGGCTACTTGGCGGGCAGAAACTCAACAGGTGGAGTTTTCTTCACCCTTGCTGCTCCATGCCAACGTGGTATAATGGTTAAGAGTGGTGGTTTGGAGCAGTGGACTGATCTGGAGAACCGGGTTTGATTCCCCACTCCACATGAGTGGCGGAGGCTAATATGGTGAACTGGATTTGTTTCCCCACTCCTCCACATGAAGCCAGCTGGGTGACCTTGGGCTAGTCACACTCTCTCAGCCCCACCTACCTCACATGGTGTCTGTTGTGGGGAGGGGAAGGTGATTGTAAGCCGGTTTGATTCTCCCTTAAGTGGTAGAGAAAGTCGGCATATAAAAACCAACTCTTCTTCTTCATATTGTGTGTGTGGGGGCGTGATCTGCATCTGTTAGCAAGCCATTCCCTTCCAGAGTGCTGTTTCTCCAGGCATGGTTCACATGTTGTCAGGTTTCTTTGACCCGCCTAGAATTTATTCATTCATTCATTCATCCATTCATTCATTCATTCGGCTTATAGCCCGCCCTCCCCAGCAAGCTGGCTTAGGGCAGGAGACATCATTTTAAAATACAACAGCCAATATAAATCCAACCAATATAAAATTCCATATTAAAACCAACAATAAAATTCTAAAACCTAACTTGATGGCGCACCAAATCTAAAACAGATGGGGCCATGCAGGTGGCAACCCTTCACTCGTATTGTTCCCACCCAAGGGGGGAGAAGGGGAAGCCAGAAAGATGGTATCGATGGCATAAGCTGCTATAAGCGGCTGTCCTCCATTGTAGGCTTGGCGGAAAATCTTCGCATTGCAGGCCCTGCGGAAGACTTCCTGTGTTATAGGCCCCTTCGGTGCAGGTAGAGGGCCACAGAATATACACAGTCCTCCGCATTTCATTGCCCCTCTTAAGCTGCTAGGATGTAACAGCCTAATGTTCTTCCCCATCTCACGCAGCTGCCACCCTCGGGCCGGCATTCACCAACCAAGGGCCTGGTGAACGGGAGCCCTTCCAAGTGCCCGCGCTTTGCTAAAGTCAAGAACTGGGAGACGGGTTCCGTGCTCAACGACACCTTGCATCTCAAGAGTTCCTTGGTAAGTGCGACGGCCCGGCCGGCCCAGCATTCCCCAAGGCCGGCGTTGCCAGATCACAGCAACACAGGAAATGGCTCGGGAACAGTTGCTTTGGAGAAGCGTCCTCCAGATCGCACGCTGCCATGGCAACGTTGGGGGAACTGGGCTGGCGGCGGCTCGACAGGATCGGATCCAACCGAGGCGGGAAGCGTCGCCAGCTGGTGAAATGGGGCGGCGGGATTCCGATTGCCTTCATCCATTGCTTCCCTTTCCCTCCTAGAGAGCCAGCGTGGCGTAGTGGTTTGGAGTTGTGGAGTCTGATCTGGAGAAGTGGGTTTGATTCCCCGCTCCTCCACATGAGCGGCGGAGGCTAATCTGGTGAACTGGGTTGGTTTCCTCACTCCTACATACAAAGCCAGCTGGGTGACTTTGGGCTAGTCACAGCTCTCTTAGCGCTCTCTCAGCCCTACCTACCTCACAGGGTGTCTGCTGTGGGGGAGGGGGAGGGAAGGTGATTGTAAGCTGATTTGATTCTTCCTTAAGTGGTAGAGAAAGTCGGCGTATAAAAACCAACTTTTCTTCTTCTTCTACCGAGTGCTTGGAGGCCTAGGTGTTGTGACAGCAAGATAGATTTCCCCTGAATGTGGAGGATCCTCTTAAGTAGTCTGATTTAATAGTTTATGAAAACCTCTTTTCCTTTCTGTAAATGTATTAAATTGTATTAAGACAGCAAGAGAGTAGCTTGTTGCTGGGCAAGATAATTCTATGTGTGTGCTGAAGGTAGTGGGGGGAAAGTCATGGAAAGTCATGTTGAACGATAACAAGAACTGGAACTGGAAAAAACTGCGGAGCTCTAAAGGCTCCAGACAACCAGATAATGCAAAACAACCAGATAAGCACAGAATGATGATGTACTTCATCAGAGTGTGGATTTTGGATAAATGTCTGCTCCCCAGTAGAATCGGGGCTCAGTGTTTGACTTGTTAGAGTAACTGAGCCGCAGCTGCGAATAAAACTGTTTTTCTTGATAACGGTTTTGGGTCTCTTTCTCCCCCCACGATCCCTGGTTTTCCGTTACAGTGTGAACCTGGCCAGACGTCCCGTTTCAGCTGCAGTGCAGGGTGTTGTGATGCACAGAGCTTTCTATGCACGGTCCAGAGGACTGGCTGTTGTTGTTTGCTGTTGTTTTCAAGTCAGATCGCCCGTAAGAATGAGAGGGGATAATTGCACAAATGGTGCTTTGAACGGGCGACCAAAGATGGACGGCCCATCAGCACTATGAGGGAAGGGACAAACCACTGCGAAAATCCGTGTTTGCAGCGGAGGCAGATATTTGTGTTGCTCAAAGAGCAAAAGGAAGCTAGATTCTCTTTCTTTTTTGCACAAGCCATTAAAAAAAAAACACCCTTAACTCTTGTAGTTTCCAGAAGAGGCTGGTTCAGGATTGCATACTCAAACCTGCGAAGAAGTTTTATTGGCTTAAGGAAGCCCACTTCTCTAGTCCCAACTCTAAATGATAAGCTGAGCATATCCGTTTCCTACAGTTCCAGCCCTTTAATTGGCTCTCGTGTTGAATTCTATGTGATGCCACCTAGTGGCTGCTGTAGGAGCAAACTCGAGAATGGGGCTTACTGAGAGAGAGGTCAGATAGATGTGATAGATGCTCTACCACTGAGCCACAGCCCATCCATTCTTGGAGGGAGAAGGCAAGCCAGGTATCTTTGGTAGGTGGTGGGCCTTCTGCCAGGTCATGGTCTTGGCCGGAGTCTTACCATGCTGGCGGTCAGGGTCATTCTTTGCAGACTGGCTGAACGAATGCAGCTGACACAGAAACGAAACAAGACACGTACCCCCGTAATCTTGTGACTCGTACCTTTCAGGTGACGCCCTGTAGCGAGAACGTCTGCATGGGTTCCGTCATGTTCCCTTCCCAGTACATCCGAAAGCCAGAAGTCAAGACGAAGGAACTGCTGCTCCCGCTAGCGAAAGAATTCATCGATCAGTACTATTCCTCTATCAAGAGGCAAGTCTTGCGGGTGAACGGTCGTGGCCTCTGCCTCTGACAGAGCTCTGTACCAGAAAACGTCTAGATTTCTGCGTGGTGTAGTGGTTAAAAGTGGTGGTTTGGAGCGGTGGAGTCTGATCTGGAGAACCAGATTTGATTCCCCACTCCTACACATGAGGCCAGCTGGGTGACCTTGGGTGAGTCACCCTCTCTCAGCCCCACCTACCTCACAGGGTGTCTGTTGCGGGGAAGGGAAGGTGACTGTAAGCCGGTTTGATTCTCCCTTAAGCGGCAGAGAAAGTTGGCATATAAAAACCAACTCTTCTTCTTCATCAAATAAAGCTTGATTGAATGAGGATTTGCAGTGCAAATGTAATAGATTGCTGAGGGCGTATGCTTTTTACTTTCCCAAATAATGATGGATCCATGGTCCACCTTTGCCTCATGTATGTGTATATATGTTTGTGGTGTGTTTTGTTTTTTAAAAAAGCTGGATTCTGTGATTGTATGCAACAAGACAGACTTTCCCAGCATGATGACAGTGGTGACAGCTGCCGGCTCTTTTCTCCACGCTGGCAGGTTCGGCTCCAAGGCCCACATGGAGAGGCTGGAAGAAGTAACCAAGGAGATTGAAACGACGGACACTTACCAGCTGCGCGATACAGAGCTGATCTATGGAGCGAAGCATGCCTGGCGCAATGCCTCCCGTTGCGTGGGCAGGATTCAGTGGTCCAAGTTGCAGGTAGGTATCTTGGGCACAGCTAGTGGGGCGCCCCTACAAGGGACCCACTCTTTGAGGAATCAGCTTATTGAGAAAGGGGCGCAAGAATTGCAGGCTTCTTATTCAGGCTTTGGAAGGCATCTCTACTGGCAGGTTTATAGAAACAGTCTTTAAACAAGGATGTTTGGGGAGCCTTTCCTGTAAGCTTCTTTACATTTAAGAGAAGAAGAAAGCCAGTTTTATTTGCAACCATATTTTCTATACAAATGTTGGTCTTAACTTATGTTCATGGATTTTGGCTACAGAAACTTTTTTAAAAAGAACCAACTTCTAGCATTATCTAACATTAAGAGATTCTAAGCCAGTTTGATTCTCCTTAAAAGATAAAGAAACTCAGCATATAAAAACCAACTCTTCTTCTTCTTCTTCTTCTTCTTCTTCTTCTTCTTCTTCTTCTTCTTCTTCTTCCTTCTTATATGCTAAGCCACCCAAGAGTTTGTTTGGGTTGTGTGGCACAATATAAATCATTCAAAAACAATTTTTTCCCATCAAAGGAAATGTTGGTGTTTTATGTCAGGTACTTCCTGCTTTCCCTCTCTGCGCCTGCCTCTCTTTGTGCCTTTTCAGAGAGCCCAGGTCTGACATTCACATGGCATCTCTCCAGGGTTTCGGCAGCCCTGCTGGATTAGACCAAAGGCCCGTTACATGTAGCATCCTGTTTCTCAACGTGGCCAACCAGATGCACCCCACGAAACACGCAAACAGGACAAGAAGGCAGTAGCCCCCACCCCCTGGCAACCAATGTTCAGTGGCACACTACCTCTCCTCTATAAATGTATATTTAAAAGACGGGCATTTTGTACGTCGTAGTGCAATCAACTGACATGGGGAAATCTCTCCGTGGTTTTGCAGAGCAGCACCTACCTCTGTACTATCAGTGCTGTCTGTTCGGAGTTCTGTTAGGGGGCAACAGGAGAAAGGCAGAGGACTGTCCACCAAGTGTTAATTTACCCCAGTGTGTTTGTAACCACTTAGGAAGCTGTTTGTCTGCAGTGTCCTGTTAAGTGATCTGAAACTCAGGAAAGCAGAAGAGTGCTAAGATTTTCCTCCCCCCACCCCTTGGCGGGACAACGCAGGTGACAGGTTTATTATTCGGTACAGAGCCCAGTGGGGCCAATTATCACTTGGCAAATGATCATCCCCGTGGCGCAGAGGGGTAAGCTGCAGTACTGCAGTCAAAAGCTCTGCTTGCGACCTGAGTTCGATCCCGGCGGAAGTCAGTTTCAGGTAGCTCAGGACTCAAGGTTGACTCAGCCTTCCATCCTTCCGAGGTCGGTAAAACGAGTACCCAGCTTGCTGGGGGGAAAGGGGAGATGAATGGGGAAGGCACTGGCAAACCACCCCGTAAACAAAGTCTGCCTAGAAAACGTCGGGATGTGACGTCACCCCATGGGTCAGGAATGACCCAGTGCTTGCACAGGGGACTACCTTTACCTTTTAAAAAATGATCATCTGTGTTTACTCCATCAGTTGCTTTAAGAGGTGCTTCTTCGGTTTTCTCCTCCCCCCCCCCGCTCCTTTTCTGTCCTTTTCTCCTTTGCTGTTATGTGTATTATGTTATGGGCAATTACTTTGAATTGAAAGCCACCGTGAGCACAATGGCAAAGAAAGCAGCATAGAAATGAAGTGGGTGAATGATGTGCACGAGACGCGTCTCCTTGTGCACATTCTCTGCATTCTGAGGGCTTTGTTTTCAGGGCAGCGACTGCGTGCGCAGCTCAGGGCTAAAGCAGACGGATCTCCCATTTGTCTGGAAAAGGCAAATGGCAAGCTGGCGCAGCCCAGACTTGGTTTGGGGCTGCATGGGAGTGGCTTTAAAGCTTCAACCCTGTCATAGTTTTGCTAACTCCGCTCCCCCTTGCTGATTAGCATTTCAAAGGGAAAAATTGTCCTTTTAAGGGTAAAGGTAGTCCCCTGTGGAAGCACCGGGTCATTACTTCAATGGGACTTCAATGCCATAGTCCATTTTCTCCAGGTGAACTGATCTCTATCGGCTGGAGATCAGTTGTAGTAGCAGGAGATCTCCAGCTGCTACCTGGAGGTTGGCAACCCTACTTAGGGGAGATACAGGAACTGTTTTCTCATGCTGTGGTTTTGAATTCTTTCAGGTGTTTGATGCCCGGGACTGCACCACCGCCCATGGGATGTTCAACTACATTTGCAACCACATAAAATACGCCACTAACAAAGGGAACCTCAGGTGAGCTGTGCAATTCATAGGGGCTGTGTGTGCGCACGCACGCATTCACTGCATGCAATTTGGTCTGGCCCAGTTTGGCAATTCTGGTGGACTCCCTGGAAATATATCAGTGTTCAACTCAACCCAGCAAGCATTTCTTCTCATGTGAAAAGTATTATTGCATAGCACATCTGTGCCAGGGTCTGCTTCCTTTGCCATCTCTCCCAGTTGTCATGCCTGGGTCTGGCCAACTTGTGGGGGCAAGAAGGGGGAACAGGCAAGCACAAATAAATGCTCATTAAAATAATACCCAGATGTAGAAAACTAGCATACACTCAAGGAACCCCTTCAATGGAGGGCATTTATGCTCACCAGGCTTAATGCCCTCCCTTTGGAGGTACTAAATGGTAGGTTTAAAAATATCCCCTTTGAGAAAAGACTATGTGTACGTGGCTTGAGTCAACATGATACGCTATAGCATATACCGGTAATCATAAATTGTCTTCTGCACGACGGCCCTCATAAGAAAACAATTCTTTTAAAACTGAAGAGTTTTAATTTGATAGCCATGTTTTAGTTATATAGTTGTATGTGAGACCCTTTTGAGTGAGAGGGAATACATGTATGCACTCTTGTTATTATCGTGCCAATAAAGGTGACTGAAACTGAACTGAAAACAATTCTACCCTTGATTGATAAAATGAAATCTTGCCAAGGATCCTCCATATGCCAGTTTTTAATGAATTATTCTATTCCTGAAGTCACATTAAAGGTGGCGGAATTTCTGATGGAAGTTGTTAAGACTAGGACCAAAGTTTAAATTACATTTAAATCGAAAATGTATGGACAGAGAATTTTTGTGCGCTGTTTATGCTATGTTTCTGAGTATATGCCAGTAAAGGTCGATTGATTTTGATTTGATTTTAGAAAACTAGCACGTCAGTGAGAAGTCTAGACAAGGCCCCTTCTCCCTGGAGCTAGTTTTCTATGTGCAACTGGCTCCCTTTTGTAGGAGGGAACATTCTGTCAGGTGAACCCTCACCTGATCTCTGCAGTGGTACATCCCCAACATGGGTTGACCAGGTCTGGTGGTACCTTGGCCTGTGGCTAGGTGAGGGTCTGATTGCGTGCTGCTTCAGTGGAACATCAGTTTCTGTTCATGTCTCGTTGGCTGAGCGGCACAGAGAAAAAAGCCCTCTGCAAGAATTGCATTTCAAGATTTGTGGCTTCCAAATTGAACGCTTTCCAAAGCGGCCTCACAGCCCAAAGTTTGGATCTTGATTCAGTGCCTATCACATGAACACATGAAGCTGCCCTATACTGAATCAGGCCCTTGGCCCATCAAAGCCAGTATTGTCTACTCAGACTGGCAGCAGCTCTCCAGGGTCTCAGGCAGAGGTCTTTCACATCACCTACTTGCCTAGTCCCTTTAACTGGAGATGCCGGGGATTGAACCTGGGACCTTCTGCATGCCAAGCAGATTCTCTACCACTGAGCCACAGCCCCTCCCTAATCAATCAAACACATGGACACACATGAAGCTGCCTTTGAATCAGACCCTTGGTCCATCAAAGTCAGTATTGTCTACTCAGACAGGCAGCGGCTCTCCAGGGTCTCAGGCAGAGGTCTTTCACATCACCTACTTGCCTGGTCCCTTGCCTGGAGATGCCGGGGATTGAACCTGGGACCTTCTGCATTCCAAGCAGAGGCTCTACCACTGAGCCACAGCCCAGAGGCTCTACCACTGAGTTCTACCACTGAGCCACAGCCCCTCTTGGGGGATCTTGCTTTGGAATGGCTGATATAAGCCTCCTTCCTTCCTTCCTTCCTTCCTTCCTTCCTTCCTTCCTTCCTTCCTTCCATCCTTCCTTCCTTCCTTCCTTCCTTCCTTCCTTCCTTCCTTCCTTCCTTCCTCCAGGTCTGCCATCACCATATTTCCCCAGAGGACTGACTGCAAACACGACTTCCGAGTCTGGAACCCTCAGCTCATCCGATACGCTGGCTACAAACAGCCGGACGGCATCATCCTGGGAGACCCGGCCAGTATCGAGCTGACAGAGGTCAGTGGGTGAGAGAGTGGAAGGTGCACATAATTACACGCTGCCCTTTGTTGCCATTGCAGGGCTTTGTCCTGGGAGATTTCTTTATGGATTTAAGGTCATTGGCATAGGGGCACCTACAATACTTCTACAGGCACGAAGTCAGCAAAGCTGACCTTGACATGAGTTTCAAAGGAGAAGGCTGCAAGGCTGCTGTCTCTAGAGGCTCAGTACAATCCCTGATTGACTTTCCTTGCTGGTTACATGTTACAAAGGCCTTATGTCCACCGCATGCCTTCCACAGGTCCTGTCAATCAAATATGCTCTGGAAGTTCTGTGCTTGGAGGGCCATTTATGCATTTGTAATTGCCGCTCTCTAGGTGCACATTTTCCCCATCCAAATTCTCAAAACTCAACAATAAGCCCCCATGGAGAGTTTTGAGAATTCGGATGGGGAAAATGTGCATCTAGAGAGTGGCAAATCCAAAACAAAACCTCCCATGCATAAATGGCCGAGCTTAACTCTCTGGCATGTGGTAGCCTGATTTGTACTGGAACTGTGGTGTGTGGGGGGAGAGGACTTCAGCGTTTTCCTTCCATTGCTGTTTTGCTGGCCTGATATTGCTTCGGAGAGCCACCCTTTCCCACTTCAGGAAAACTTACATTAACCTGAGAGCTACATTATCAGTGGGGCTAATAGTGACTGTGCCCTGACCTGGATGGCTCAGGCTAGCCTGATCTCATCGGATCTCAGAAGCTAAGCAGGGCTGGTCTTGGTTAGTACTTGGATGGGAGACCACCAAGGAATGCTAGGGTTGTTATGAAGAGGAAGGCAACGGCAAACTACCTCTGTTAATTTCATGCCTTGAAAACCCTACTGGGTTGCCGTATGTCGGCTGCAACTTGACGCCACTTTACGCACACAATAGTGACTTCATGGGCTTTTTCATGTTGGGAAGACAGGGTAGTAGGGAGACTTAGGAGCCTTCTTCCTTCTTGCCATTATTATGATCAAAATCAGGTTTATGCATGTCTGAGAATTAAGTTCTGAACACAAAAACTCCCAGATCGCATCTGACGACAAGACACGCGGGTACATAAGGAGTTTGTAATGTGAGAACTGGCAATGAACTGTGTCTGCATTGTGCAATTTCAAATTGCAAATGGAAGCACAAACGAGTGAATGCTAACCCGCTAACTATACTTTACGTGTCTAACTGCACTGCAACAGCATAGAGCATACATGCTTGCCAGGCTAAATGCACTACCCTCTGCCTTGCTATATGGAAGATTTAATAAAATCCCATTTGCGAACAGAGTTTGCCCCTGCAGGAATGGTGAAATTGAATTCCTTGTGCATGTCCTTTTCAATTGTTGCTTTTATGCTTGTGTGTGTGTGTGTGTGTGTGTGTGTGTGTGTGTGTGTGTGTGTGTGTAAAGTGCCGTAAAGTCGCAGCCGACTTATGGCGACCCCTTTTGGGGTTTTCATAGCAAGAGACTAACAGAGGTGGTTTGCCAGTGCCTTCCTCTGCATAGCAACCCTGGACTTCCTTGGTGGTCTCCCATCCAAATACTAACCATGGCTGACCCTGCTTAGCTTCTGAGATATGATGAGATCAGGCTAGCCCGGGCCATCCAGGTCAGGGTAGCCAATCCCAATTCATTGTCCCACTGTTCGTAAACAGGGAATGGCTCTCTGGTGAAATAAGGACACCCTATCTTATGACCACACAAAACCCAAAAATAATTGAATCATTTTCTTACAGCTAGCAATCAGGTATCGTGAATGGTGTGTAGCTTTCCTGAATGGCTGATCTGGGATGGTTTTATCCAATTTTATTTTTTTGTACTCGGTTTTATCCAAATGTATGTGCTTCCTTTTCATATGCCAATAAAGGCTTGTGTTGTAGCTAACCCGCTATCAGGAAAGCCACTGACCAGATACTCTCCTTCTGGGTACAGCTCTGTGTACAGCAAGGGTGGAAAGCTCCCAGGGGCCGCTTTGACATCCTGCCGCTGCTTCTCCAAGCCAACGGCAATGACCCGGAACTCTTCGAAATCCCACCTGAGCTGGTGCTGGAAGTACCCATTCGGCACCCCAAGTAAGTAAAAATGCCTCACGTTACTGGAAAACCTAGTAATGTCACACATGAACACACATGAACACACATGAATCTGCCCTATACTGAATCAG
Organism: Euleptes europaea; assembly: GCF_029931775.1. Lineage (NCBI taxonomy): Eukaryota > Metazoa > Chordata > Lepidosauria > Squamata > Sphaerodactylidae > Euleptes > Euleptes europaea. The sequence goes on along the minus strand of NC_079324.1, from coordinate 49,433,342 downwards.
ATCACTGGTCCGTCAAGGTTGGTATTGCCCACTCAGGTTGCCGCCGCTCTCCAGGCTCCCAGGCGGAGATCTTTCACATCACCTGTTACTTGACCCTTTCAACTGGAGATGCCAGGGATTGAACCCAGGATTTTCTACATGCAAAGTAGAGGCTCTTCCGCTGAGCCACAGCTTTTCCTTGAGTGCCAGGGGCTCAAGCCAAAAGTGAGCATATGAACAGTGTATAAAGCAGCCTTGTGCTGAGTCTTGGCTTTTCCTCTACCTAGCTCACTAATGTCAAGCCTGAGGGGCAACAAGTCTCCAGGGTCTCAAGCAGGGAAAAACTTTTCTCAGGGCCTGCTATCTTTTCACTGGAGGTGGTCAGGATTGAACCTGGAGCCTTCTGTATGCAAAGCATATGTACTCTGCCACTGAGCCACAGGCCCCTCAGTAGTCTCAGAGGCAGGCAGGGAGGTTAAAGGCAAGGGTCTGGGCCACAAGGCGGAAGTCTGGAGGCCACAAAGTGTGGACTAGGTAGTCTGCGTGACTCGCGATGACACTAGGTTAGCCATTCACATGACTTCACAGGCCAGGAAAATCATGGGTTGTTATCAATCAATAATTTATTTGCAGTCATGTGTGTGCGTTAAGTGCCGTCAAGTCGCTTCCGACTCATGGCGACCCTATGAATCAGTGTCCTCCAAAGTGTCCTATCCTTAACAGCCTAGCTCAGATATTGCAAACTGAGGGCCGTGGCTTCCTTTATAGAGTCAATCCATCTCTTGTTGGGTCTTCCTCTTTTCCTGCTGCCTTCAACTTTTCCTAGCATGATTGTCTTTTCCAGTGACTCTTGTCTTCTCATAATATGTCCAAAGTACGACAGCCTCAGTTTAGTCATTTTAGCTTCTAGGGTCAGTTCAGGCTTGATTTGATCTAAAACCCACTGATTTGTTTTTTTTGGATTTGCAGTCATAGACCATCAAATAAAGCAAATATGCATAGTTAAATAGTATAGGATAAAAAACAATGACAAAATGGATTTGCTATTAAAATTGTTTAAAATGGTATTATTAGGTAGGTACAGATTTATTGTATATAGCCAAAGGCCATTACAATCAAGTAGACACAATCAAATCAGATTCAAAGTTAAAAATGGCAGAATTATCAAGATGCTTAACTAATTAATATTCAAACAAATACTAAATGTGGGTAAAATTAGAATGCTTGATAATTTCCTAAAATGGCAGAGATTAAAACAAGAAAGAAAAAATAAACAAATAAATAAATATGCATTTAATCTGTAGGGTCAAACGGTAAAAAGAAAGAAAGAAAAGGGTCCCCTGTGCAAGCACCGGGTCATTTCTGACCCATGGGGTGATGTCACATCCCGATCTTTACTAGGCAGACTTTGTTTACGGGGTGGTTTGCCAATGCCTTCCCCAGTCGTCTTCCCTTTACCCCCAGCAAGCTGGGCACTCATTTTACCAACCTCGGAAGGATGGAAGGCTGAGTCAACCTTGAGGCGGCTACCTGAAACCAACTTCCGTCGGGATCGAACTCAGGTCATGAGTAGAGCTTGGACTGCAGTACTCCAGCTTACCACTCTGCGCCACGGGGCTCCTAGGGTCAAACAGTATTCATAAGAACATAACATAAGAACATAAGAAAGGCCCTGCTGGATCAGACCAAGGCCCATCAAGTCCAGCAGTCTGTTCACACAGTGGCCAACCAGGTGCCTCTAGGAAGCCCACAAACAAGATGACTGCAGCAGCACCCTCATGCCTGTGTTCCACCGCACCCAAAATAATAGGCATGCTCCTCTGATACTAGAGAGAATAGGTATGCAGCATGACTAATATCCATTCTAACTAACAGCCATGAATACCCCTCTCCTCCATGAATATGTCCACTCCCCTCTTAAAGCCCTGCAAGCTGGCAGCCATTCATTCTCTATTTCCTTGGCTATTGTAGGTACTTAAGCAAACTCTGCCTGATTTTAATTGCTAGCCAAGCAAACCTAGCCATCGGTTCTTGTAGGTTATCCAGGCTGTGTGACCGTGGTCTTGGTATTTTTCCTGACGTTTCGCCAGCAGCTGTGGCAGGCATCTTCAGAAGAGTAACACTGAAGGACAGTGTCTCTCAGTGTCAAGTGTGTAGGAAGAGTAATATATAGTCAGAAGGGGGTTAGGTTTGAGCTGAGTCATTGTCCTGCAAAGTATTAAAGGTAATGTGCTAAAGGTAATGTGCTAAACCTAGCCATGCTTGCAGATAAGTTAGCCGTTGTATCCCATAGGAGGAGCACCAAGCATCGCTTTCTTAAAGGTCTGGGGCAGTACATGGGTTGCTACGTAGCTTTGGCTACAATGGCCTCAAGTTCTCGGCTTCTCCCCAGCAGGGCAAGGAACCAGTGCTTGACCCTACTTGAGTCTGCCCTTCCTGATCTTTTTTGTTGTTGTTGCAGATTTTCCTGGTTTAAAGACTTGGGGCTGAAGTGGTACGGCTTGCCGGCTGTTGCCAACATGCTGCTAGAGATCGGAGGCTTGGAGTTCTCTGGCTGCCCCTTCAGTGGATGGTACATGGGGACTGAGATCGGAGTTCGCGATTACTGTGACAATTCTCGCTACAACATCCTGGAGGTAAACTGAGAAATGGTGTCTGCTTTAAGGCAGAAGAGACATGGCACACTTGGGGATGTGGTGGGAAACCCAGATGAATAGGGTTGCCAGGTCCCTCTTCGCCACTGGTGGGAGGTTTGGGACCAAAGCCTGAGGAGGGTGGGGTTGTGGGAGGGGAGGGACTTCAATGCCATAGAGTCCGATTGCCAAAGCGGCCATTTTCTCCAGGGGAACTGATTTCTATTGCCTGGAGATCAGTTGTAATAGCGGTCACCACCTGGAGGTTGGCAACCCTAATCAGGTCATTACTGACCCATGGGGTGACAACACCTCATGACGTTTACTAGGCAGACTATGTTTATGCTGAATGCTGCAATAACAGTTCTTTAAATTGCACCGTAAATTACAGCATCAAAATGTTGACATGACATCACCTAAGATGGGGCACAGAGGTTTCCAATTTCATTGCACCAACATCACAATGTTCAAAACCCAAAACCTTCATTCTGATGTTCAAATTAGCTGCGGTGGTCAAGTATTTGTTTATATACCATTGTTTCAGCAATGGTATATAAACTGATACAAAACTGGTTCTTGTAGGTTATCCGGGCTGTGTAACCGTGGTCTTGGAATTTTCTTTCCTGACGTTTCGCCAGCAACTGTGGCAGGCATCTTCACAGTTGAAGATGCCTGCCACAGTTGCTGGCGAAACGTCAGGAAAGAAAATTCCAAGACCACGGTTACACAGCCCGGATAACCTACAAGAACCAATGAACTCTAACCGTGAAAGCCTTCGACAATATTTTGATACAAAACTGATTCTCCACGAAGCTTACAGAAAACAAAATCCAGTTAAAAGATCTTTTAAAAGATGCTCAGCAAGGGAGTTCCCAGTAAGATCACAACCCAGGCGTAGTGGGAGGGTATCCGGCTTCTGCCTATTTCCCCTGTAGTCTTGCTGATCTTCCAGCTACCTCCTGAAATCAGCAAGGCTACGGGGGAAGGGGAGGCAGTTCCCAGTTGCATGTAATTCCCAGGCTAAGAGGAGGGTGCCCAGCTGCTGCCATTTCTCCCTCTGGTCTGAAAAATTGGCAGCAGATAACTGGGAGGAGGAGCATTTTTGTCTGGAGCTGAGTCCAGACACAAGGGAGAGCTGCCAGGCTGTGGCCTCTTCTCCCTTTGACCTTGCTGATGTGTTGACTTCAGATGCCAGCCCGTTGCCCATTTTCCCAATTGGGGCAGCTTAATTCCATATTGAGTCACTCTCCTTGCATTCCAGGAAGTTGCCAAGAAGATGAACTTGGACATGCGGAAGACATCTTCACTGTGGAAGGACCAGGCATTGGTGGAGATCAATATTGCTGTCTTGTACAGCTTCCAGGTAACAGGGAACTGTTCTGCAGCAAAAACAGCCGGCGGGGAGGGGCGGTGGCTTAGTGGTAGAGCATCTGCTTGGCATGCAGAAGGTCCCAGGTTCAATCCCCAGCATCTCCAGTTAAAGGGACTAGGCAAGTAGGTGATGTGAAAGACCTCAGCCTGAGATCCTGGAGAGCCACTGCCAGTCTGAGTAGACAATACTGACTTTGATGGACGAAGGGTCTGATTCAGTATAAGGCAGCTTCATGTCTTCACATGAAGAGCACATTAAGATACAGTGAAGAGCCTTTGTGTGTGCATGTGTACGTTGTGGGTGGCATAGTGTAGCATCTTGTGGGAAATCCTTTGAGGTTGCCACCATATGTGGGACAAAAAAGTGCATATGTAATTTGTTCCCATAGGTTAGTGTACAATGCTGTGGCACTTCATATTTGACATGAAAGCCTTCAGAAAATGCCCCATGATAGCATTTGTGCCATGCAGATGGAGGAGGCTGGGCAGTAAGGCCTCTATCACTCGTTGGCAGAGCTGGCGTGAGGGCTTAGGATATTCACAAACATTCCAGCTACTCAGGGAACAATGCCTGCAACTTCTGTGGAGGACAAGAATGTTGTCAGTTTGGCAGGGTCAAAATTAAATAAAATACAATAAATAAATAAAATAAAGGTGGCTCTAAGGAAACCCCAGATAGTTTTGGCTTAAGAGAGGCTGTTTGATGTAGGAGGAGGACGAAATGAGCTTAACTGAAGCTGGTCAAGAGGCAGGCATGGATGAAGGAAGTGGGACAAAACTGGCAGCAAGCCCCTCATGTGCTGGCACCATGCCCGCATTCCCCCTGCAAACATCCTGGAAACATTTGCAGATTGGCGGGAATGTGGCCCAGGCAGGCTGGAGTCCCATCCCCTTTCTGTTTTCTCAGAATGAGCTTGCCTGGTCCTCCCTTCCCTACAGAGGGAGCAGCCTTGGCTCAGTGGTAGAGCATCTGCTTTGCATGCAGAAGGTCCCAAGTTCAATCCCCTGCATCTCCAGCTAAAGGGACTAGGCAGGTGGGTGATGCGAGAGACCTCTACCTGAGACCCTGGCGAGCCGCTGCCGGTCTGAGTAGACAATACTGACTTTGATGGGCCAAGGGTCTGGTTCCATAGAAGGCAGCTTCATGCGTGTTCATGTGTTCATGTGTACAGAGCGACAAAGTGACCATTGTGGACCATCACTCCGCCACCGAGTCCTTCCTCAAGCACATGGAGAACGAGTACCGGTGCCGGGGTGGGTGCCCTGCTGACTGGGCGTGGATCGTCCCCCCGATGTCTGCCAGTATCACCCCTGTCTTCCACCAGGAAATGCTCAACTACAGGCTCACCCCTTCCTTTGAGTACCAGGTACCGTGCGTTTCTGCGACCCGCCGCTGAGACTGGGGGTTGGGCAAAGGAGGGAGATGCATCAAGATGGTTTACCTCTGGTCATGGGTCTGCAGTTGCCACTGCAAAGTTGTCAGAAACTCCGTGGGTCCGCTGTCCCTGGTTTGCATTCCTTCTGTGAAGATGGCTGCAACGCCCACTGGAGATGCCTTGTAGGCCTCACTTGTATCCTGCTGGCAAAGAAAGCCCTGGTGCTGTCCATGGTACCAGTCTGAAGTAGCATTGCTGAATACCTTTAAAGGTTTTTTTGCATATAAAAATATAAGAAAGGCCATGCTGGATCAGACCAAGGTCCATCAAGTCCAGCAGTCTCTTCACCCAGTGGCCAACCAGGTGCCTCTAGGAACCCCACAAACAAGATGACTGCAGAAGCACTGTCCTGCTTGTGTTCCAAAGCATCCAATATAATAGGTATGCTCCTCTGATCCTGGAGAGAATAGGTATGCATCATGACTAATGTCCATTTTTACTAGTAGCCATGAATACCCCTCTCCTCCATGAACATGTCCACTCCTCTCTTAAAGCCTTCCAAGTTGGCAGCCATCACTACATCTTGGGGCAGGGAGTTCCACAATTTAACTATGCATTGTGAGAAGAAATACTTCCTTTTTTACAGTTTTGAATCTCTCACGCTCCAGCTTCAGCAGATGGCCCCACATTCTGGTATTATGAGAGAGAGAAAAGCTTCTCCCTGTCCACCCTCTCCATACCAGTAATGGATGAGGCGATTCAAATCAGGAGTGTGACCTCGGTCAAGGAGGCATGTTCTCTGTCCCCCCACTCCATTTAATTCCCAATTAAAACTGCCCCCCCAGATTGCAATTAACCCCTCCCCCCAGTAGGGACACCCTGCCTTTGCAAGTCTTCTTTCTCTGACTGTATCCCATGAAGGCAGGTTTCGATCAAGAAAAATGTGAAGAGGGAAGAGTTTAATCTTCTGTCTCCTAGGCTGTGTTAGCGTCCCCTTCCCAAATTGTCCCACCCCATCTCATTTTTCATGGCCATAAAACACACCAGGAAACTTGGTCCTGGAATTCCATTGCAATGTTTGATGTGGCCCTAAGCAACGTCTCAGGCAAATTTTGGGAATGTCCTTAAATTAAGAGGAACTCTAGAGAATATTGACATTCCCCTATGGGTGTGTCAATGTTCATTTGTATGTGGTATGAAACATGGGAGAAATGGACACATATTTGACAGCATGCCCAACATTCATCTGGAAGTGTCAACTGTTGTGTGTGAATATTGACATTTGTCACATTTTAGACATTTGCTATAATGTGTCTGTCCACAGAGTCATTCTGAAGAAGTGAGCTGTGACTCACGAAAGCTCATGCCCTGCCAGAAACTTTGTTAGACTTTAAGGTGCTATTGGACTCTTGCTCTTTTCTACTGTCACAGAGTGAGGAGACAGCAATAGGGTTGCCCCACTGGGGCATTGCCCAACCCCCTTTATAGTTCTTGTGTGCACTTAGAGTGAGCCTATATCAGCATTAAAGGAGCTGTCTCCTCTAAGTGCACTCACTAGATTGTGGTCACCTGCACAATCTTTTCTTAAGTATTGAACTTGGGCAGTGGCCAAGTTATGCCCATCTGAAGCAGAAAATGCTTTGCATAGTTTTGATTGGCTGGGCGCCTGTAACATCATGAAGCTCCTCCCCTTCCCAACCCAAAGCAGTTTTTCAATTAAATCATTACTGTGTTTTTTTTTTAATTGGGTATAATCTGACTGCTGGGCTATCCACTAAATAAAGGGTGCTTTATATTTATTTATTTACTTCCTTACTTCAATTATACCCCACCTTCCCTGCAATGAGGACCCAAAGTGGTTCACATAATTCTCCTCGCCTCCATTTTATCCTCACAGTGAACGCTCTGAGGTAGGTTAAGCTGAAAGTGTGTGACTGGCCCACGGTCACCCAGCAAGCTTCCAAGGAAGCGTGGGGATTGGAACCCGGGTCTCCCAAATCCCAGTCCAACATTCTAACCACTGCAGCATGTTCCTTTCCTTTATTCTGTTCTTTATGCCCGCGGACCAACAGGTCATGAGCAAAACAAATTCAATAAATTCCATAATTCAAAAATAACCAAACATACAAAAATACAATATCTGAGCAGTACAGTTAAAAGGAAGTATCATTAAAAACCACAGATAAAAATTTTGCCACGGCGAGGGTTACTTTTGGATCAGTATCAGCCAATAGCTTTGCATCTATCTCTTGCCTTAGGGCAGGTCCCCACCTCTGAATGTATACAGGGATCCATTTGTTTCTGGGGAGATCGTGCTTTTTTACAGTTAACAAAAAAATGCCAAACAGCATCTGAACTCCCTGATCCACAATCACAAAATCGCTCGGAAAAGGGGACCCCGAAAACCTGCCTGCTAACTCCCCCAATGGCAGTGCATTTATTTAATCTAGCTTTGGAACCTCTGCAGCTTTAATTGCCTCTCTCTGCTGTCATTTGTGCAAATGGCCCTTTTATCAAACTAAACAAGCTGACCTCCAGAAGAACTGAGTAAGGTCCAAACAGGCAAAGAAATCTGGACTCATTGTTGAGGCAGCTACGTGTGTCGTTTCAGCAATGTGATCTTGGGCAGATGATGAGAGGGAGAGCATTTTGGCCATCTTCTGGTCACTAGGGGTGTGCGGAGGCGGCAGTAGTGAATTTCCTGCATTGTGCAGGGGGTTGGACTTGATGACCCTGGTGGTCCCTTCGAACTCTATGATTCTAAGAGTGAACATGGAGGGAAGCAGAGCACCAGTGCCAGGAACGAAGAAGAAGAAGAAGAGTTGGTTTTTATATGCCGACTTCCTCTACCACTTAAGGGAGAATCAAACCAGCTTACAATCACCTTCCCTTCCCCTCCCCACAACAGACACCCTGTGAGGTAGGTGAGGCTGAGAGAGTGTGACTAGCCCAAGGTCACCCAGCAGGCTTCATGTGGAGGAGTGGGGAATCAAACCCGGTTCTCCAGATCACTCCAAACCACTGCTCTTCACCACTACACCACGCTGGCTCTCTGTGTTGATTTCTGCCTGTCTGTCTGCACTGTCATTTGCCCTTTCCCATTCCCGATTTCTCTAACGCGGACCAGTTTCCGCCACAGAATGATTCTGTCCCGTGGGCCTGAGAGGCCCTTCAGGTTTTGACCTCGAACAACTCTTCCTCCTCAATTGGGCCTTTTCTCTCTCCTCCCAGCCTGACCCTTGGAAGACGCATATCTGGAAGGGCATCAATGGCACTCCAACCAAGAAGAGAGCCATCGGGTTTAAAAAGCTAGCCAAGTAAGTACACCGCCGGGCATGTCACGGGGCCTTCCTGGAGACGGAGCGGGACAGCCATCTGGCCATGACATTGCTTTGGGGGCATGCTGCTGCTCATCTTCCAACCAATGCAAGAGGCGTTATTATGTACAAGAACATAAGAAAAGTCATGCTGGATCAGACTAAGGCCCATCATCAGTCTGTCCACACAGTGGCCAACCAGGTGCCTCTAGGAAGCCCACAAACAAGACGACTGCAGCAACATTATCCTGCCTGTGTTTCAAAGCACTTAATATAATAGGCATGCTCCTCTGATCCTGGAGAGAATAGGTATTCATCATGACTAACATCCATTTTTACTAGTAGCAAAGAGAAGGCTAGAGAGCTATGCAACCCTCTTCTTGTTTGAAAACTACCAGGTGGGAGGCAAAACTAGGATCCGAACAAGGAAGATGGTGTACTTTCCCCTCACCTGGGCATCTCTATGGGGCAATGCTTATAAGCCTGCCACCAGTCACCACCAAAATGGCTTGCCTCCATCTTTAATTTCTGGGCATCCCAAAAACATCTGGCTGGCCCTTTTTAGGGGAAAAAGGATCCTGGGTTGAGTGCTCCCTTCAAGGCAAGCCATTAAGGCAATTCTGTTCTTTATCCAGGATTTGACAAATGAGTGACAGACCAGCCTATCAACTGCAATTAACCATAACCACAAAGAATGGGAAAGTTCATGGTTTGGGGCAGTCTTTACCTCTGAAGACCAGAGGCAGGGGTGGGGGAATGGCAGAGGGGGGGGCACCACTTCCTGTCTGGTTGAGCTTCCCAAGAGGCATCTGTCCATTGCAAGCACAAGACGGACCATCAGTCTGATCCTGCAGGGCTCTTTGTGCAATCGGTTGAAAACCAGAAGTGCCCGTCAGATTTCATTGGGACCACAACCTCTTGGGGAGTTTCTTTGGGGCATCATTGGCAGCTGCCTGGGTTTGCTCCAAAGATGTTATTATTCCTCAACCTGAGGAAAGGTTGAAAAAGCTGGGTATGTTTAGCCTGAAGAGGAGAAGACAGAGGGGATATGATAACCATCTTCAGGTACTTGAAGGGCTGTCATATAGAGGATGGTGCCAAGTTGTTTTCTGTTGCCCCAGAAGGTTGGACCAGAACCAACGGGTTGAAATTAAATCAAAAGAGTTTCCGTCTAGACATTAGGAAGAATTTTCTAACAGAGCGGTTCCTCAGTGGAACAGGCTTTCTCAGGAGGTGATGAGCTCTCTTTCCCTGGAGGTTTTAAAGCAGAGGCTAGATGACTATCTGTCAGCCATGCTGATTCTATGACCTTAAGCAGATCATTAGAGGGAGGGCATCTTGGCCATCTTCTGGGCATGAGGGGGTCATTGGGGATGTGTGGGGGAGGTAGTTGTGAATTTCCTGCATTGTGCAGGGGGTTGGACTAGATGACCCTGGTGTTCCAACTCTATGATTCTACAAGAGGAAATGCTTGGGAAGGTGAGTCAGTAGCCCAGAGAGCCAAGCAGTGACCACATTCTCCGCACGTTTCCAGATTGGGCTAATCATTCCAGCCCTAATCATCACTTCCTTCTTTTTGTTTGGAGTTCCATCTGCAAAGGGCAGGCCAAAGGTTTGCCAACCCACTCAGTGGTCTTGGGCCTTATTTTGCTGCCAGATGGGAGTGGAGACCTTTCATATAGTTTGACCTTTACATTATGGGTGCCCAGACTCCAGAAACCTCCCTCCATATAGATTGAAAGAAACCACAAGTGCCTCCTCCATGTCCTTCTCCAGGACTGAGCTAGAGCTCAGATGTGGAGGAAACTAATCTGGTCTCCTGGAATAGAGAGGAGCAACTGGCGGCTAATTACAGCCCCGTTCTTCCCATGCAGCAGAGGAAAGGGTATGGGAAAATATGTGAGCCTGATAGATGACCCTTTCCCTCCACTGTCCCCAGGGCAAAAGTGGGTTTTATTCCCCCATTAATCCAGCCTGCCTCTGGGCCGTTAGGCTTCTAAATCCACTCCGGGATAGGTGACAGAAGATGCCAAGAAAATCAAAGCAGGCTCTGGAGGCTCCAGCTGGGCTTCTCTTTCGATGGCTGTGTGCAGCCTGAAAAGGGAAGGGGAGTGCGAGAGGGAACTGGGGAGAAAGCAAGGCTCCAGCTGCTTTGCAGTCCTCTGTGGATGACTTTGGCAGGGCCCGTGATAAAAGTCAGTTTCATGCATTCACGGTTTGCTGTGACATCCGACTTAGCAAACTGCGGTTAGCATCTGAATCGGCAAAGTAGGGTTCGCACTTCCCTTCCAAACCAGAATCAGGAAACGTGGTTTGGAGCAGATTTCTGATTCTGGTTTGGGAGCCAGCTGCTAACCCTAGTTTGCCAGTCCAGGCAATTGGCACCCAATAGAAAACTGCGAAAGGGAAATGGTGCACGAGGGAAGAAAGGAGCCTGTGGCTATACAATGTCGCCTTATACAAAGTCAAACCATTGCCTAACCTGAACTGGCAGCAGCTGTGTCTCTCTTGACACCTTCTGCAGAGATCCTTTTTTTACTGAGGACACCAGGCACAGAACGTGGGGGCATCTGTGTGCAAAGCCACTGAGCTGTGGCCTCTTCCTTACAGGTTCGATACACCACTGTTGGTGTGTGCACATGTGTGCTGGCATCAGTGGGGGAAATGCTTCCACTGCAAAATGTACATAAACACCAGAGCTGCATGGATGAATCCAGTATAGTACATGAGCTCCAACACAACATGGCGGGGCCATTTGCAGAGGTTTTCCCGTTCAACTTTGTGGCTAGCCAGGAAGAAGAGAGTCACAGTCGTGTTACTGGCCCGACCACGTCGTTCTGGCACTTGTGCATATAACTGATACTACAGGAAGTGGTACCATTTTGCACATGAGATGGGATTGTCCCATAGGCTGAGAATTCCATTGGCCTGTTGTTGTGAATGATAACTGGACATGTTGCAAAAGGTCACTAATAGATATGGGTGCACAGATTTGAGCATCAACGTAACCAAGTGATGAGTCAGGACTTGGGAATGCCTGGGCAGAGGCCAGGGGCCCAAGCAATGTAAGGGGGCATATAAAGGACAAGGGCATTAAAGGAGGATCAGAGTCAGGTGGAAAGAGTACATTAACAAAAACAGAAGAGCTGCATCAGACCAAGTTTCCATCTAACTCCTCGTCTTTCTAGAGCCTTCTGTTTAGCTAGACTGAATGCTAACCCCTATATGGTTATGCAGGGAAGAATTTTGAATATACCATACCCAGACATGACTTGTCCTTGCTCTTCTGGCTCTATTGATTCATTTGCTCATGCCCTCTTGGAATGCCGCTTTTATGAGGAACTTCGATCACGTTATATCACTCCCCTTTTAACATATAAATCTAATTACTCTTGTGTCTGACATAATGCCTTTTTTTATTAAGCGACAGGGATCCCAAGGCTACATTGTCAGTGTCAAGATTTATTTCAGTCCTTATATCCCTCAAACATTAGATTTACACTGCTCAAGATCAATGGATCAAGGAGCTTCCAAGGGATAAAGAAAAGGAAAATTCCATCTAGTCCAACATCCAAATTATCCATCAGACACCTCTGGGAAGCCTACAAGCAGAGCATGACGGTAACAGCCCTCCTCTGCCTTTGGACCACCCGGTAACTGGCATTCAGAGGTATACTGCCTCTGAACATGGAGGTTCCACTTGGCCATCATTGATAGGCTTCTGCTCTGAAGCCATGGGAGCTGAAGCTGGCGCTCACCCAGCCTTTCTGCTATAGCTCATCTTTATGGCCATATTTGCACACAAATTACCATCTCAGAAGCTCTTTGGCACAGTGTATTATAAACTCTTCATTTTCTGAGTTAATAATTCAGTGATATTAACAGAGGCTGAGCCGGGCCAGACACAACCAGCAGCCCCGGTGTACGAAGCAGGAAGTAGGTGCGTGTGTGTGTTGCTTACTGTGCCCTCAATATTTAACCAAGCTCAGGAGCTCTCCTGCCATCTGCGATGCTGGAAACGGCCTTCAGTTCCGCAAATGGAGTCTGGGCACTGCAGAGGGCAAACGCGGCCAGAACTAATTCAAAACACGATGCATTAACCTTTACGCTAAGGAGCTGTATGCAAGTGGCATTCCAACCACCTCTTCACCTCTTGGAAAGCACTCATGAACTGCAGCAATGTGGCAATATTGCCAGAGGTTGATTTGAAGTTACGTTAACAGCCTGGTTAGAAGGTGAGTTTAGGCTCACATTTTATGCTTGATGAAGAAGAAGAGTTAGTTTTTATACCCCTCTTTTCTCTACCTTCAAGGAGCCTCAAAGCGGCTTACAATCTCCTTCCCTTCCTCTCCCCAAAACAGACACCTTGTGAGGAAGGTGGGGCTGAGAGAGTTCAAAGAGAACTGTGACTGGCCCAAGGTCACCCTGCAGGCTTCATGTGTAGGAGTGGGGAATCGAACCCGGTTCTCCAGATTAGAGTCCTCTGCTCTTAACCACTACACCATGCTGGCTCTTAAACACACTGGATCAGAGCAAAGCCCATTAAGAGCAGTTTCTGAAGGGGGCCCCTGGCCAGCCAGGTGCCCATAAGGCAAAAATCCTTCAGCAAATGGTATTCGTTGGTACTCTGCATCTGATCATGGAGGTTCCATTTAGCTCTTGTGACATAGCCACTGATGGGCCTCTTGTCCGTTAATGTATCTAATCCCCTTTTTACAACCACCAAGACCAGGGCCAGTCAGTACAGTGAATTCTTTAAATTCTGCACTGTGCCAAGAAGTTTTTTTTTTCTTATGCCTGTCCTGAATTTTCTACACTCCTCCAGTTCACTGAGCGAATGCCGGCTGATCGTTCCTGTTTTGGCTTCTTCCTTGGTCAATACGGCCCATATTTATCGAAACCGAAATTCCCCAGCAGAATCAGAATATAAATAGGTTGTTAGTAAGAAAACAACTGGGCTCACGCCTTGGAGTCGGTGAATGTTATCCGCTGAGTGTCTTTTTTGGTCAAGGAGTCAACTTTGTTCCCCTCCCCCCCTTTCTCCTAGAGCGGTGAAGTTTTCCGCCAAGTTGATGGGGCAGGCAATGGCGAAGAGAGTGAAGGCCACCATCCTGTACGCCACGGAAACAGGAAAGTCCCAGGTCTATGCAAAAACCCTGTGCGAAATCTTCAAGCATGCCTTTGATGCCAAGGTAGGCTCCTGGACTGCATGAGTTTGGATGCACGGGGACAGGGGAGCCATCTCCAACCCCTAGCAAAGGGCTGAATAGAAATGGCCATCCTTTGAGGTGCAGCCACACAATCTTTGTAAAACAAGCTGGACACTTTTAAAGTTCCCTCCCACCTTCAGTACAAACATACTTCTTTCAAACTTTTGGGGAGGGGGGAGATTCTGCATATCGGTAGCGAAAGCCAGCTGTGGACAGTGACTGTGTTGATTGGCGTTGCATCTAGCCCTGGATAAATGCAGGCAAAGGGTTAGGTTTAAAAGCTCAGGAAGCCAAATAAAATGAGAAACATACGTGCAAACCTCTGCTCCTGTTAAGGGAAAGTTGTTTTAAAAAGCACCCTAAAAGCTTGACTTGAACTGGAACTTAGCTCCTGGAACCTGCTGTCAAAGCCTGGAACATTTAACTGCATAATTGCTGAGCGCCAGCAATTGGGGTTACCTTGGCACACAATATTCACTTTGAGGCCAGTGGACAGAAGGAGAGAACGCACAGCCTGTTCTTCATTGTCTCTAACCCATGGCCTTTAGCAGGCATATCTAAGAAGAGCATTTCTTTCTCTTCCCTAAAGCCTTTGTGTTTACTCCTTGGCCTTTACTGCACAAAAGCCTTGTCAGATGGCTAGCATCTTACATGTGCATGCATGCACATGCATGCACAAATTCTCCTGCATTGCTGAATGTGTGTGTGTCAAGTGCCGTCAAGTCGCAGCCGACTGATGGTGACCCCAGCAATGGGCTTTCAAGGCAAGTGACTAAGCAGAGGTGGTTTGACGTTGCCATCCTCTCCAGAGTCTTCCTTGGGGGTCTCCCTTCCAAGTACCGATCCTGCTTAGCTTCTGAGATCTGACGAGATCAGGCTATACCATGCTGCCTCCCTTCCTGCATACAGAACTAAAAAGGAAATCTGGGTCCGTGTATATCAGCCTTTCTGAATGGTAACAAGAATGCCTCTGACCAGCCTTTCCATTTTTTGGCAGGTGACGTCAATGGATGAGTATGACATTGTCCACCTGGAGCATGAAACCCTCGTGCTGGTGGTCACAAGCACCTTTGGCAATGGAGACCCACCTGAGAATGGCGAGGTAGGAAGGGCTGGTTGCCTTCCTTTGCATATGGGGTCTGGCCCTTTCCTTTCATCAGCGGTAGGAGCCAAGAAGTATTCTACCCAGAGTGGTGTAGTGGTTAAGAGCAGTGGACTCTAATCTGATGAACTGGGTTGGTTTCCCCACTCCTCCACATGAAGCCTGCTGGGTGACCTTGGGCTAGTCACAGATCTCTCAGAACTCTCGCAGCCCCACTGACCTTTCAAGGTGCCTGTTGTGGGGAGGGGAAGGGAAGGCGATTGTAAGCAGCTTTGAGACTCCTTAAAGGTAGAGAAAAGCAGGGAATAAAAACCAACTGTTCTTCTAGTAACCATCGGCTTTGGAATCCCACAGTCATTCGTCTCTTGAACAGTGGTGGTACCTTTCACCACATTTTTCTCTCTGGTGGTGGTTCTCCCGGCCTCTCCTGCTTCAGTTGCTGGAGAACCTTCTAGCTGGAGATGTCAGGGATTGAACCTAGGACCTTCTGCATGCAAGGCACATGCTTTGCCATTGAGCCACAAGCCTCTTGGGGTGACAGCTGGGGAGGATGTCTTGTCATTTTCGAGCAACTACAAACTCTTTGCCCTGCCTTCCCAATCAGCTGTATGACCAGGTTGTTAAAAGGATGGGTGGGGTGATGAAGGAACTCATCCCAAAGCGGGGAGGGGGGATAAAGCAAAGACCTCATGTTGAGGATAGTTGCCCAGGGCTGAGCCATTAGCATTATGCAGTGCTTTCCTCCGTACTGTTCCCTCAATGTTTCCCTGACTTTGGCCTTTTATGCATTCTCAGTTTCCTTGCATCTAACCTCCTGTTTCTTCAGGGGGAGTTCAGTTCTGCACACATTTTGCTCCCTCTGGTGGTCAATTCAACATCACACAGCTTTGAATGAAGTGTTTCTTCCTGCAGTTTAAATCAGCAGCTTTTTGTGCTTGATAAAAAATAATGTTATATCGAATTGACCACTAGAGGGAGCAAAATGCATGCAGAACTGGGGGGAAAACAGGCACAAGGAAACTGAGAATGCATAAAAGCCCTTTGTGTCATTTGATCTCTCTCTCTCATTTCACTTCTCAGAAATTTGGCTGTGCTCTGATGGAAATGAGGAATCCGAACTCCAACCTGGAAGAGAGGAAGTAAGTATGACCAGGCAAGGTCCCTTCAGGAGTCTGCGTTCACCATACTTGCTGCCAGTGGGTATGCCAGTCCACACAAATGCTGTTGGAAATCCCAATTTGTCCAGGGGTGGGTGGAAGGGGTCAACTCTCTTGGTAACCCACAAACAACAGGCAGTGCAATACACCCTCTCTGGGTTGGTCTCTATCCATTGGAGAGATTGACTTCAGTCTCACAACCCCTCCGTTTGTATAGGCTTGATAGGCTGTCAAGTAGGGTTGCCAACCTCCAGGTGGTGGCAGAAGATCTCCTGCTATTACAACTGATCACCAGCCGATAGAGATCAGTTCACCTGGAGAAAATGGCCACTTTGGCAATTGGGCTGTACAGCATTGAAGTCCCTCCCCTCCCCAAACCCCACCCTCCTCAAAACGTCCCGCTGGTGGCGAAGAGGGACCTGGCAACCCTAATGCGTGTGCATGTATAATGCAGTAGCCACTAAGGAGGTTTTTGTGTGCATGTATAAGGCAGTAGCCACTAAGGAACTGGGCTGTACAGCACTGAAGTCCCTCCCTCCCAAACCCTGCCCTCCTTAGGCTCCGCCCAAAAACCTCCCACCAGCGGAGAAGAGGGACCATGATACCTTACTGTCAAGGGTGTTTCCAGGTGGTGGTGGGAAGTGCTGTCAAGTCGCAGCAGACATACAACCCCATAGGGGTTTCAGGGCAAGGGATGAACAGAGGTGGTCTGCCATTGCCTGCCTCTGCGAAGCAACCTTGGTCTTCCATGGTGGTCTCCCATCCAAGCACTAACCAGGGCCAACCCTGCTTAGCTTCCAAGATCTGATGAGATCAGGCTACCCTGGGCCATCCAGAACAGGGCATGTTTCCAGGACATACCCCCAAATGACTAGTGGAGTCTACAGTTCATCTCCTGTGTGCCCTTATTAGGGCTCCATTTCCCATTTTTGTTATAGGCAAGTTATTTGCCTTCGTTAAAGGAGCACTAGTTTCCCTGCATGTTGGGGGGGGGGTGCGTTGTCTTTGCAAGCCGGCTGCCTAGAGCAGCCAGCCGCTGTGCTTATCCACAAGGCACACAACTACTTACCAGCTGATTGAATCATAAGACCTGGGCACTTCCTTGCAAGTGTTCTGTGCTGCCTTTCGTGCACGTACGTCAAATTAGGGTCGCCAGTTCTCCCAGAATTGCCCCTGATCTCCACACTACAGAGGTCAGTTACCCTGGAGGAAATTGCTTCAGAGGGCAACACCATAGAGGCATAAGGTACACCACAGAGTCTAGTGTTTCGGTCCTACTTGTTTTGTCCCTGTGTTGTTGCACGTTTGATGATCCCGGATTCAAAAAATTGAACGCGTGGCAAGGAGCCACTGCCCCTCTGCGCTCCTCCACCACACCGTCCCCCTGGGTGGACGTGAGGGGAAGCCGGTGGCAGGTGGAGGTGGCTACTGGCGGAAGGAGTCGCCATCGCTCTGCCTTCCCCCGAGTGGGGTGAGAGGACGCTGGCGGCAGGTGGAGGAGAGGGGGAGAGTGAGGGTGTGGGTGTGGGGTTCCAGGGGGTGGAAAGGTGCCATTGCTGCTGCTGCCATCGGGCTGGCCAGTGGCTTCTTCCAGCGGGGAGTTGACCCGGATGCTTAAACGCTCCGGCAAGCTCTCGCGTTTGCTGCACGGCTTACATTAAAGTCGCGACAAACCGAGAAGTGAAAAGCACAGGGAAGTTCTGGAAGTGGGTGGGTCGATCACGCAAGCTGGGGACGGCCATGCGTGTTGACTGGGGAGATTCGCGACATGCCCGGGAGATTCGCCGGACTAAACAGCCATGTGTTTTCGGCCTAGGAGAAGCAAAATTCCTAGAATGACAACACATTCCCCCTGAGCTCCCTCCCCCCTAACTCCACCCTCCCTATACTTCTAAGAATGTCCTGAGTTGGAGTTGGGCAACCCTAACCTCAAATGGACAATGATCTGCTAGAGAATGTACGAAGGATAAAGGTCCTCCGCAGAAGCAGGAATTCACATACAAGAGCTAGTCTTAATTTCTTTATCGTTATTGTCTCCATTCCACCCCCCAGGTGCTAGAGGCAATTTATAGACCATTATCACAATACAAACCCATTTTTAAAAAATGTCATCATAAAATAATCTCATGTTACAAGAGTGGCGGCAAAAAAAAAAAACAATTTACTTACACTGAAACAGCAGTGCTATCAAGAAATGTTGTAGCCACCCCAGAACAATAGCAGCGACGAAATCAAGTGCAAACTAGCAACAGTAAAAGCAGATGTTTAAAATGTGCAGGGGCGTAAAAAGAATTCAACTCACTTGCATGCCATCTAAATAAAACATTATCAACAGAGAACCCGGGTAAACAAAATATATCTTTAGATCGCGCTGGGAACTTGGCACACTCTGCGCTCGCCGAATGCCTGTGGGGAGGATGTTCTGTAATTAGAATTATTTGAACAAATAAATATTTGCTCACTTAGGGCCAAACACATTCTGTGTCATTCTGCCATTCTTTCCCCCCACTACTGATTTTCTCCTCCCCGCCCCATGCGATGCAATTGCAGCAGGCTTCAAGAATGAGCAGAGAACAAAAGGGAGCTGCCTTTCCCTGACAATCTGTTATCGTCCCCCACCCCCATGAGGGAAAAGGAGCAGGGACCTTGTATCTTTCACCCTTTGGGATGACCCCAAGTAACAGTCCAAAATCCTTGTTCAGCACAGTCAGCAGACCTTCCATCAGCTCTTCAGAATTGGATGTAGCCATGAGTATAGAATCATAGAATCATAGAGTTGGAACCACCAGGGTCATCTAGTCCAACCCCCTGCACAATGCAGGAAATTCACAACTACCTCCCCCACACACACACCCAGTGACCCCTACTCCATGCCCAGAAGATGGCCAAGATGCCTTCCCTCTCATGGTCTGCCATCTGCATTGCTGACAGATGGCCTCTGCTTAAAAACCTCCAGGGAAGGAGAGCTTACTACCTCCCGAGGAAGCCTGTTCCACTGAGGAATAGCTCTAACTGTTAGAAAATTCTTTCTAATGTCTAGACGGAAACTCTTTTGATTTAATTTCAACCCGTTGGTTCTGGTCTGACCTTCTGGGGCAACACAAAACAACCTGTATACGACAGCCCTTCAAGTATTTGAAGATGGTTATCATATCCCCTCTCAGTCTTCTCCTCTGCAGGCTAAACATACCCAGCTCCTTCAATCTTTCCTCATAGGACTTGGTCTCCAAACCCCATACCATCTTTGTTGCCCTCCTCTGGACACAGGGGAAGCGTGGATACTAAAACCATGGCCCGTTTGCAACAGTGCTTCAGGCAGAAAAGGAGCAGGGGCAAGAGAGAGCTGGTGTAGCATCGTGGTTAAGAACACCCCATGTCGAATCTCACCTTCGCCAGAATTCACCGGGTGACCGTACACAGTCCACTTCCAGCCCTTTGTGGCAATACGGAGGATACCTTGCAGAGAGCCAGCATGGTGTGGTGGTTAAGTGTGGTGGACTCTAATTTGGAGAACAGGGTTTGATTTCCCCACTCCTCCACATGGGCGGTGGACACTAATCTGGTAAACTGGGTTGGTTTCCCCACTCCTTGGGCTAGTCACAGTTCCCTCTGAACTCTCTCAGCCCCACCTACAAGATGCCTGTTGTGGGGAGAGGAAAGGAAGGATATTGTAAGCTGCTTCGATTCTCCTTAAAAGGTAGAGTAAATCGGCATATAAAAACCAACTCCTACTCTTCTTCTTTTTCTTCTTCTTCTTCTTCTATTTGCAAGAAGATAATGTAGTATCTGAAATGCTTTGAACATGTGGAATGCTCTATAAATTATTAGTTTGAACTCACCTTTCAATCTTACCCCACTCACTGCCTGAGACCCTTTTCCGTAGGTTGTTTTAAGGTGAGCAAGTACATCCCACATCCACTAGGTGTCAGGGTTTCACATCCTTCTTGTCTGCAATTGACTCGGCTGTCATGGGCCGGCTCCCACATCGATGCCCTGTGTGAACATCTTACAGACCAAGCAAGGGGGTAAATGTTTCCAGACAGGGAAATCAAAATGCTCAGCCGCAGTCAGAATGAGTTGTGTGAAGTGTTCCTTGCCCGCCCCCCACCACCACATCGCCTTCCATTTCCTGACCCAGAGGTTCTCGTTCTGCTACTGTGCTGTTTGCAGGAGCTACAAGGTGCGTTTCAACAGCGTCTCTTCTTACTCGGATGCCCGGAAATCCTCCAGCGATGGACCAGAATCCCGGGACAACTTTGAGAGCACCGGGCCACTGGCCAATGTCAGGTGAGCAGGGAAGCGTCACTGGATTTAGGGAGATGTGCAGGCTTAGGAGCAACTCGGAAGGTGGAGGCATGAATTTCTCGAGTGGAGAAATCTTCTTGCTCCAGCTGTGGGGTCAGAGGTTTCCTTTCCTGCTCATGGCCCGCAGTCTTGGCAAATGGTAGCCCTCGTCGGCTTCACATCACCCCCAGCCACCTTTCTCTGGCCTGCTTGCAGATTCTCCGTCTTTGGCCTGGGGTCACGTGTCTACCCCCACTTCTGCGCCTTTGCCCGTGCCGTGGACACTCTCTTGGAGGAGCTGGGAGGGGAACGCATTCTGAAGATGGGAGAGGGGGACGAGCTGTGCGGGCAAGAGGAATTCTTCAGGACCTGGGCCAAGAAGGTCTTCAAGGTAACCTGCTTCCTTTTTGGGCTGTGGGGCTTGGAGGGAGGGGACCCCAGCCGGGCAAACCTGCCGGAGTCAGATTCATTGCGGTTGCTTCAGTCAGTGGGTTCCCTACACAAGTTGCTATTGTCTTAATGGTGTCATTAAGGTGGTTTTATTTATTTATTTATTTATTTATTTTACGGTTTATAGCCTGCCCGCCCTGGCCAAGGCCAGGCTCAGGGTGGGTAACAGAAAAAAGAGGGGAATAAAACCCAACTTAGAAAACAGAAGCTGGGTACCCAAGGTACATATACATGCCTGGTTTGATTTAAACTGTTTGTTTATGTATATATTTCTGTAAATGTGTGCAGGTGTGACATGGGTTTTAATTGACCACTGATGAAGGCCAAATAGGCCGAAACGCGTCTGGCATGTGGTTAGAGACATCAACCTCAGGAAATGCCATTGTGCTATTTTAACGATTTTTAACCATTTTAATCTAGACATAGCGTTTCCAATAAATTATATATATATATAATTCTACCCAACCTTGGGTACCCAGCTTCAAGGCAGGTAACGTCATTTAAAATACATCAATAATATCAACAATAAAATTAATAATAATTTCTAAATTTAAAACAGTAAAAAAAACCAAATGAAAAGCCTTAAAACTCCAGATGGCGCCAAATTTCCACCCATAGTGCCCAGAATAGGCGGCAGGTTACCACCACCCCCATTAACAAAAGCAGCATAGAAATGAAGGGGGGTAGGGAGGCCAGCAAAAGGTGATAACCCGCAGCTGTCCTCAACTGTAGGCCTGGTGGAAAAGCTCCGTCTTCCAGGCCCTGCGAACTCTTTAAGGTCCCGCAGGGCCCTGATGTCACCAGACAAAGTGTTCCACCAGCTGCACGCTCTTGGTTTTGTTTTGCTTTGCCATTTTGTCATTTCAATTCTGGGATTGGATCCAGCCCCCCCCCCCATTCGTATAGATACCGGGGAACTCTGGCTCAGTGGTACCTCCCTCGCTTTGCACGCCGAAGGTGCCCGGATGAATCCTCGGCATCCTCCAGTTAAAAGATCTCAGCTAGCAGAGGCTGAGAGAGGACTTTCTCTGCCTGAGGCTCTGGGGAGCAGCTTCCAGCCTCGGCAAGCAGCGCAGCTCCCAGGGTTCACCTGCGCCTGCTGCCTCGCCTCGCTGCAATGGTTGCGCAGTGGCCGGTGCTTTCCCGACTTGTGATTCTGCACATGGTTTGATTCAACAATGTGTAGAGTTTCATTAGAATTAAACAACCATAATAGAATAATACCAAGGACATAAATTTAACAACCAAGTCACAATGTGACACAATAGTACAATTATTTCCATATGCATCCACTTCTTCATCAGAAGATTCTCATGTTCAGTTGAAACAGGATAAATTCTACCGGAGACCTGTAAAGGAATACGAAGAGAATATTATGCATGGACATGTACTTTTGATATGTTAAATAACTGGATACTTACCTGACAGTGCATGCATGGAATTGTATTACCTCTGTGGTCATTCACATCAATCTATAATTGAAGAAAGCGCATTTATCCCATTTTTGCTTGAAGATAAAAAAAACCTGCTGTTTCCTACGAGGTAGCTAAATTTTGCTGGAAGGCCATTACTAAAAGGAATGTTCAAAATAAAAAAGGGTTATATTATTAGTGATTCATCAGATGATGAGTGACAGGTGAAATAATGTACAATGTATAATGTGCAATGTTGATTTGGTACCTTATTATGCTGATAATGTATTTAATCAGTTTATTTTAGGCCATGTTATTTTTATTTTTATTTTTTCCTTCTATTTTTAATTAATGTTGTATAGGTACCTGTATTGCCCTGACCTGGATGGCCCAGGCTAGCCTGATCTCGTCAGATCTCAGAAGCTAAGCAGGGTCAGCCCTGGTTAGTATTTGGATGGGAGACCACCAAGGAAGACCAGGGTTGCTGTGCAGAGGAAGGCACTGGCAAACCACTTCTGTTAGTCTCTTGCCATGAAAACCCCCCAAAAAGGGGTCGCCATAAGTCGGCTGCAACTTGACGGCACTTTACACACACACACAGGTACCTGTATTGCTTTGTTATTTTATGCTGGCCGATGGCCGTAACAATAAATATATGCATCCACTTAGGGTGACATGCCCTAAGTGGATGCATATAGAAACAATTGTACTATTGTGTCACACGTGACTTTGTTGTCAAATTTATGTCCTTGGTATTATTCTATTATTATAGTATTAAAGGTAAAGGTCCCCTGTGCAAGCACTCCTGACCCATGGGGTGACATCACATCCCTACGTTTACTAGGCAGACTTTGTGTACGGGGTGGTTTGCCAGTGCCTTCCCCAGTCATCTTCCCTTTACCCCCAGCAAGCTGGGTCCTCATTTTACCAACCTCGGAAGAATGGAAGGCTGAGTCAACCTTGAGCCGGCTACCTGAAACCAACTTCTGTCGGGATCGAACTCAGGTCGTGAGCAGAGCTTGGACTGCAGTACTGCAGCTTATCACTCTGTGCCACGGGGCTCCTTATTGTAGTATTATGGTTGTTTAATTCTGATGAAACTCTACACATTGTTGAATTTGCCTGGGTTGCTTTGTTTTTGATAGTATTGTACATTAAGCAGCTGAAGTTTCACTCCCTTTTTTGACTGCGCACGGTTTGAGGCATGTGTGCAAGGGGGCTCCCATTTCCCCCCCTTGCCCCCCCTATCTTGAGAACCTGGTGTGTGCTGCAGGCAGCGTGTGACGTGTTCTGCGTGGGGGACGACGTGAACATTGAGAAGGCCAACAACTCCCTCATCACCAATGACCGGAGCTGGAAGAGGAGCAAATTCCGCCTGACTTACGTAGCCGAGGCCCCGGAACTAACGCAAGGTATCGGGAGGGCTCGCATGAAATCCAGGCGGGGCGCCATGAAAAGCTGTCTTCCGTGACCTGAGTAAATTTATGCAGATGTTCGCCAATAGTTTTGCTTCATTTATTCTAGCTTTGCTACTCACGAGGAACCGAGCAGGGCAGTGAAACGCCTCTCGTAAATCCCACTCGACCCTCGTTCCCCTTCCCTGTGCAGAGGCTGTCCCTAGACATTGCCTGTACAGTCTTGAGTCACCTCACAAAGTGATAAGGACTAGTAACATGCTTTGAAAAAAGCAAGAGAGCCAACGTGGTATAGTGGTTAAAAGCAGTAGTTTGGAGCAATGGACTCGCCTCTGGAGAACCGGGTTTGATTCCCCACTCCTCCACATGAGCGGTAAACCGGGTTGGTTTCCCCACTCCTACAGGTGAAGCCAGCTGGGTGACCTTGGGCCAGTCACAGCTCTCTTAGAGCTCTCTCAGCCCCACCTACCTCACAGGGTGTCTGTTGTGGGGCGGGAATAAGTTGGCTACCTGAAACCAACTTCTGTCGGGATCGAACTCAGGTCGTGAGCAGAGCTTGGACTGCAGCACAGCAGCTTACCACTTTGCGCCACGGGGCTCATAATCTAAGAATAGCAGAGCTGGTGTGTTGTTGTTTTTTAAGTTGTCCTCATTGACGACCCTAAAATTCTGGGACTCAAAAGAAATCAGGAAATGGGTAGGTGACAGGGAAGCGGAGCAAGATATATTGCAGATACAACAAGCACAGTTTTTAAAGTGGTATCCCCTATTTAAACGGAGCAAAGCCCCCTCTAATTACCGTAAGGAGTTGGTGGATCCTGAAAAGAGGAGAGCCTTCACAGGGGCCCAGTTACAGGTGTTTCCATCAGAAGTTATTCAAGGTAGATATGGTCGTATTCCATATGGCCAACAGTTTTGCCCCTGTTCTGCTGGCCAGGTAGAAGACCTGCCACATGTTGTTTTCCACTGCCCTGTACACCACGACATAACCTAGATTGATCCAGTGCGTACCACAGGTGCTGGTCTCAGAAGAAGCGTGAGCAAGATTCTTGCTGGTTGATGTAAATTTATCTATTACACAGAGAGTGCTTCATTGAAGCCCGGCCCTTTTAAATCTTCATGGGGGAAAAAATCTTAGATGAGAAATTGTCATTGTTGGGCTTCTCGCAGGATATGTTATTAGATCTTGGGGAAACTGACGCTTTCACCAAAATTAAAAAGCGCGTTAAGGAGCTTGATTATAACAGCTCTATTACTTGTGCTCGCTGCGTTTGTTCATCTCAGTTTTTCGGAATACAACCACCATGCGGTTTGTCCGCTTATACTTATTATTTGCCAACTCCTCGCCTTTCTAGAGCCTTCTGTTTAGTTACACTGAATGCTAACCCCTCTATGGTTATGCAGGGAAGAATTTTGAATATACCATACCCAGACAGGACCTGTCCTAGCTCTTTTGGCTCTATCGATTCATTAGCTCATGCCCTCTTGGACTGCCACTTTTATGAGGAACTTCAATCACGTTATATCTCTCCCCTTTTAACATATAAATCTAATGCCTCTGTCTCTGACATAATGCCTTTTTTATTAAGCAACGGGGATCCCAAGGTGACATTGTCAGTGGCAAGATTTATTTCAGTCCTTATATCCCTCAAACATTAGATTTATGCTGCTCAAGATCAGTGGATCAAGGAGCTTCTAAGGGATAAAGGAAAAGAAAGGATTGCACAGAGAGTAGCCTCTTTTTTCATTATAGCGTTTAAACTAAGGAAAAGTTTTAATAGGCCTGATACAGGTAATATAATGGCTTGATATAGTCCACAATATCCTGGTAAATGATTTTCATGGGGGGGGGGGGTTATTGTTTTATTTCAATGTGTAGTAGTAGACGTTATTGTGATATTGGATCAATATAGCTGTGGGTTGAATTTTATTTATTTTATTGGATTGTTAAGGTCTGTGACCACAACATGAATAAATCTGATTGATTGATAAGTGTCCAAAGTGCATTTCTAGTCCACATATCAGGAAGAGCCTGTTTCTAAAAAAAAAACCTCTTTTCATCCCCAGGTTTATCCAGCATCCATAAAAAACGAGTCTTCGCAGCCCGGTTGCTATCGCGTCAGAATTTACAAAGCCCCAAGTCCAGGTAGGAACTGCAGCCCGGCCAACTTGCCCTCAAGTGGTCAAGATTTATCACAGTACGGTGCTGGTAGATAAGGACCCCCCAGGTTGAAGACTCTCCCCCCTTACCTAACCCCACACACGTATATCTGTATGGAGAACTTCTAGGAAATGTCTGAATTGTGGATGGCGCTGACACTGGAACCGAGCTTAAAGGCTTTCAAGCAGTTTTCAACCTTGACTTCATTATCTGGGGCTCTTTCTGTTTGCAGAGTATGCTAACTACGCAGAAAAGTGTCAGACTCACTGATTAAAGATCAAGTTGCCTTTATTGAAGGAACTACATTTTAGGATAGGAAAGCTGAGAGACAGAGCCTCTAGCTGTCTATCTAGCTAAGGAGGGAGGGAGAGGGTAGAATAAGGAGGAAATTGTCCCCTAAGAATATCAGTCTAAGGACAGACAAGAGGTCTAAAAAGGGTGGAAAGGTCTCCAGCCTTACAGCCCTAACTAGCTGACTACTTACTCTGTTCTCTGGGGAAATATGGTGATGGTAGACCTGGAGAAAGGAAGGAAAGAAGACCTGGAGGGAGGGAGGAAAGAAGAATGCAGGAGGCTAATGTCAGCCATTCCAAAGCAAGAGCCTCCAAGAGGGGCTGTGGCTCAGTGGTAGAGCTCAGTGGTAGAGCCTCTGGGCTGTGGCTCAGTGGTAGAGCCTCTGTTTGGCATGCAGAAGGTCCCAGGTTCAATCTGCGGCACCTCCAGTTAAAGTGATTAGGCAAGTAGTTGATGTGAAAGGCCTCTACCTGAGACCCTAAAGAGCTGCTGCCGGTCTGAGTAGACAATAGTGACTTTGATGGACCAAGAGTCTGATTCAGTATAAGGCAGCTTCATGTGTTCATGTGTCTTCTTCTCAGTTCCTTTGCACGCTAGACATTGCAACTCTTCCAACACTTTCTTGTCAGACAGTTCTGAACCGAGGCAGATCAGGCTTTCCATTTTATAAACATCCCTTATTCAAGAAGGAGGCTATTCCAACAATCCTTTTAGTTTCTGGTGGCCACGGCTTTTGTTTGTTGTTGTTTTGTGCCGGCAAGTCTCAGCTGACTTATGGCGACCCCACAGGGTTTTCAAGGCAAGAGACATTCAGAGGTGGTTTGCCGTCACCTGCCTCCACGTCATGTCCCTGGTGTTCCTGGTAGGTCCCTCATCCAAATACTAACCAGGGCTAACCCTGCTTAGCTTCTTAGGTCCAACGAGATCAGGCTAGCCTGGGGCCATCCAGGTCAAGGCATGGCTTTTGTAGGTAGCAAGATAGCTCTTTGGAAAAGGAGAGCACACTTTAAAACCTTCCCTCTCCTTCCAGCCGCTCCACAATCTTCCTGCGGCTTCACACCAATGGGGAGCAGGGGCTACGTTACCTCCCTGGAGATCACCTGGGTGTGTTTCCGGGCAACCATGAAGAGCTGGTCAATGCCTTGATCGAACGGCTTGAAGATGCGCCTCCCGCCAATGAACTGGTGAAGGTGGAACTCTTGGAAGAAAGAAGTACAGCTTTAGGTAACGTGGGATACTTGAATTTGCCTCCTTTTAATCCAGGGATGGGGAACGTCAGGCCCGCGGGCCCTCACACCTGGGAGGAGGGAGAAGACCTGGGGGAGCAGAGGCACCCTCCAAGCCTTCTTTGCATAGCATCCCCTAGGGTTGCCAACCTCCAAGTGGTGGCTGGACATCTCCTGCTATTACAACTGATCTCCAGCCAATAGAGATCAGCTCCCCTGGAGAAAATGGCCACTTTGGCCATTGGGCTCTATGGCTATGCAGTCTTCCTCCCCAAACCCCACCCTCCTCAGGCTCCACCCTCTAAACCTGAAGAGGACCTGGCAACTCTAGCTTCTTCCACCCCCACCAGGAGATCTACGCCCGGTATGGCCCCCGAACGATGTTATAAATATGCAAATAGCCCTTGGCAGAAAGCACAACGATCGCGCAAAAGGCACGATCGGGTGGGGTGGGGTGTGGGGGGAAGAAACCGCCGCCGCGCAGAAGGCGCAATTGGGTGGGGTGGGGAAGAAGCTGCCACCACCGCCGCGCAGAAGGTGCAATCGGGTGGGGTGGGGGGGAGAAGGCTGGACAGCCCGCCCATCAGCTGGCCGGCGGGAGCGCGCTGGGAGAGGGCCTGGCAGGCGAATTACCGTATTGACCCGAGTATAAGCCGAGGTGAGTTTTTTAAGCCAAAAATCATGGCTAAAAAACTCGGCTTATACTCGAGTATATACGGTACCCCAAATTCAGTTACATGACCCCATATAGGGTCGCAACTACAGTTTAAGAAGCTTTGATCTTGAGAATGACCTGGGTTCTATCTTGGCAGGTGTCATCAGCAACTGGACAGAAGAGAACCGTATTCCGCCCTGCACCATCTTCCAGGCCTTCAAATACTACCTGGACATCACCACCCCTCCCACCCCCCTCCTGTTACAGCAGTTTGCCTTGCTGGCCACCGACGAGGATGACAAGACGCGCCTCCAGGTTCTTAGCAAAGTAAGCTGAAAGGGTGGGGTTTGTCAGTATGCAGCATTCCCCTCCCCTCATTGACACATTCCTCACAGTTGCAGGGTGGCTGCGGAGAACCATTTTACCTCACGTTCTGAGTGTGTGTGTGTGTGTGTAAAGTGCTGTCAAGTCGCAGCTGACTTATGGTGACCCCTTATGGGGTTTTCAAAGGCAAGAGACTAACAGAGGTGGTTTTGCCAGTGCCGTCCTCTGCATAGCGACCCTAGTTTTCCTTGGTGGTCTCCCATCCAAATACTAACCAGGGCCGACCCTGCTTAGCTTCTGAGATCTGACGAGACAGTTAGAGTGGTTCCTCAGTGGAACAGGCTTCCTCGGGAGGTGGTAAGCTCTCTTTCCCTGGAGGTTTTTAAGAAGAGGTTAGATGGCCATCTGTCAGCAATGCTGATTCTATGACCTTAAGCAGATGATGAGAGGGAGGGCATCTAGGCCATCTTCTGGCCATGGAGTAGGGGTCACTGGGGGTGTAGGGGGGAAGTAGTTGTGAAATTCCTGCTTTGTGAAGGAGGTTGGACTAGATGACCCTGGTGGTTCCTTCCAAATGTATGATTCTTTTAGTATAGTATATAAAAATTTTTATTTTTTCCCAAAATCATTTCATATTCCATTATACATAGCCATTGATTAATTATATTGTAACAGTATTTTCTTATCTTATAAAATGTAACTTTCTTTAACTTCCCCTCTCCCCTCCTCTATCTCTTTATTATCATTGTTGCTCTCTTTGTAATTATTGTCTAATTCTATTATAACAAATCATCCATATCCCCTACAACAAAGCAGAATTAGATCAAAATAAATTTCTTAATATCACAGTTAAGTTCATTCAAATAGTAATTTGTCCATGCCTCCCATTCAGTTGCAAATTCATTATCGTCTTTTTGATTTATTGATGCTGTAAGTTTTGCCATTTCAACTAGTTCCATCATTTTTTCTATCCACTCTGATTTATTTGGTATCTCAGCCATTTTCCATCTCCTAGCATATACCAATCTGGCGGCTGTGGTGGCGTACATCAAAAAAGATCTCTGGGTCACTATGGTATCTGGTATTATACTTAACAGCATCATTTCTGGTGTCTTGGGAATATTTTGTTGTAATATCAACCTTAATTCATTGTAAATCATATCCCAAAAGTTCTTAGCCTTCTCACAAAGCCACCAAATATGATGAAATGAACCCACTTCTTCTTGACATTTCCAACAATTTGGTGACATATTTCCATACATTTTGGCTAATTTCTTTGGTGTTAAATACCATCTGTAGATCATTTTATATATATTCTCTCTCAATGATTGAGAACAGATATATTTCATGTCTTTTGACCAGAGTCTTTCATATTCATTTGACCAGAGTCTACATATTCATTTATGTAGATGAATATCATGTCCCAGAGTTTGCACCCAAGTTATCATTGTTGGTTTAACGAGGTCTTGTTCCATATGCAAAGTCAATAACATCTTATACATTTTTGATATTAAGTGTTCATTATTATCCAGCAACATTCGCTGAAAGAGTGATTTATCTTTTACAAAACCTAACTTCATATCTTGCATAACTGTATGATTCTATGAGATCAGGCTATACTGTGCTGCCTTCCCTCCCCCTCATATTCTACAACACACTAAATCACATATCTGCCCTTGGCCAAATGGTTGACATTGTGTAGAAATGATCATAGAAATAGGATCCAGGACAATGTTTCACTCTTGTGGGAGGAACTGGGCATTCCTTCCTCCAATGACAGCCATGCTTGACAACACTGTAAATGCTCGTTTGGGCCTTCCCTCGTGCTTCTGGCGGACTGTT
Organism: Euleptes europaea; assembly: GCF_029931775.1. NCBI lineage: Eukaryota > Metazoa > Chordata > Lepidosauria > Squamata > Sphaerodactylidae > Euleptes > Euleptes europaea. The sequence goes on along the minus strand of NC_079324.1, from coordinate 49,403,134 downwards.
GGCCTTTTTATTTCTTTGAAGCAGCTCTGCTTGCATGAGGAGAGAGGAACCTAACTGAACTTGAAGTGTTCAGCTGATTTGATTGTTTAGATTGACTGGTTTTTATGCACTTTTGATTGAATAGGAATATGCCTGTATCATGTTGGTCCCGCTGACGCCTTTTTTGGTGCCCACCAAGTGTTTTGGGGAAGTGGGCGGAGCCAAGTAGGGCTTTTGCTCAGCAAGACTTCGGACTGTGATTTGATTGGCTGTGTCGATTTTTTAAAACGCTTCAGTAGCAGCTGCCACCACGGCACAAGGCTCTATACTGTGTTACTGAAGTTAAGCTGTAGCATAAAAGCTCAGAGTGGCATAACTGGTTCTCCTTCCATTTTATCCTCATAATTACTCCATGGAGTGGGTTAGGCTGGAACACCAAGACTGGCCAGAGGTCACCCAGTGAAGGGTTGCCAACCACCAGGTACTGAAATCCCTAAGGAAATCAATCTCAGTACACAGCCACTGAACGTTTCAAATATATGCAACTTTTAGTTATAATGCAGTATGAAACATCAATATGCGTAACACTATCTCAATTACAAGTTCTGAACAACAAAAAGCCTAAATATGTTGATAATATGAGGCTTCACAATTCAATATAACAAAATTAATACACATATTTCAGAACATTAGAACCCCAGGGAATTATTCATACGACCAGCTGTAAGAGTCCATAAGGATGCAGTAAGAGTCGCCGAAAGCCAGACTGTACTAGTCGAAAGCGCTCGATGTCGCGGTCAGCTGATTGTGCGCTGACTAATCCAGTCATCCGAATCCCGTTACTGCTGGATAACCAAAGCTTCAAACACTAGCTACACACAGCTATGCGTTATGAGTTGTAATTAAATGCAAGCACATGAAGGTAGTAACAAGTTCCCGGTTGTTTTTCCTTGTTTCGCTTTGAAGTTCAACTTGCTTCTTCAGACTGTGCAATTATTTCTGACTGCAATTTTGCAGTTCATAAGAATGACCCATAGTCCTTGTGTTTCAAATAGTATTTTCAAATAACCACCAGGTACTAGCTGGAGATCTCCTGCTATTACAACTGATCCCCAGCTGATAGAGATCAGGTGGCCCCTTGGCAATTGGACTCCATGGCATTGAAGTCCCTCCCCTCCCCAAACCCCACCCTCCTCAGGTTCTGCCCCCCAAAATCTCCCACTGGTGGTGAAGAGGGACCTGGCAACCCTACCCAGTGACCTGAGTACCACAGACAGGATTTGAACCTGAGTCTCCAACACTGTAACCCTTAAGCGCCACACTGGCACCTCTTCTTTCCTGTGCAGGGTCTGCAGGAGTTCGAGGAGTGGAAATGGTCCAAGAACCCCACCCTGGTCGAAGTTCTGGAAGAGTTTCCGTCGGTGCAGATGCCCTCGACTCTCCTCCTGACCCAGCTTCCGGTCCTTCAGCCTCGCTACTATTCCATTAGCTCCTCCCCTGACATGTGCCCTGACGAGGTCCACCTCACAGTGGCTGTGGTCTCCTATCACACCAGAGGTACTTCCCGCCATGTGTAGGCCTGAAAATCAAGTCCCCATCCAGGCCCAAGACCCTCTCAGCGGCAGTGAGCTCTTCTTTCCTTGGCTCCCCCCCCCGCCTTTTTTTTGCTGCCAAGTCAGAGCTGACTCATGGCGACTCCATAAGGTTTCAAGGCAAGAAACGTTCAGAAGTGGTTTTCCTTGGAGGTCTCTCATCTAAATACTTGCCAGGGTGTAGGATTGGCCCAAGGTCACCCAGGGCATTTCCTTGGGGATTCGAACCTGGGTTTCCCAGATCCTAGTCTGACACCTTAACCACTATACCACCATTTATTGACTATCCTCCCTAGTTCTCCCATCAGAACTTGTAGCCTCACCTCAGTAGCTCCTTTAAGTTCCTTCTGCCCTTTTCCTCAAGTCTCATTCTCCTTATTCCCTTCCATCTGGTTCTACTTTCTGAGTCAACTTTCTGCATAGGGTTGGGCAAAAAAGAAAAATCGGTAAATTTTGGGTTCGGGTTTATTGGGCCCGATTTTCTTTTGTAAACCCGGAATAAGCCGAATACCCATACCGGTAAAGGGGTATTTCGGCTTGTAATGGGCCTGATTGCAAGCATTCATGGGAAATTGAGTTTTTCCACTATTCTTGGGTACAATGCTGCCATTACAGACTGTGAAATGTTAAGTAGCATTAAAATTCTCCCTGGGGGCATTTTTGTAAATAGGGTCACCAAATTTGCAGCGTAGCTTCACAAGACTCTCCTTGCGTGAACCCCAAAGTTTGGTAAAGTTTGGGAAAGGGGGTCCAATTTTATGGGGTCCGGAAGGGGTCACCCCCTCCTGCATAGAGAAGTATGGTAAAGTTTACAATACTTCTGTATGGAGGAGGGGGGTGACTCCTTCCAGACCCCATAAAGTCAGACCCCCTGACCCAATCTTCACCAAACTCCAGGGTTCATGCAAGGTGAGTCCCTTGAAGCTACCCTGAAAATTTGGGACCTCCAAAAATGCCTCCCCTACAGCTCATTAAAAAAATTCCCATAAGGCAGTGGTTCTCAACCTGCGGGTCGGGACCCCCAAGGGAGTTGCAAAGTGTTTTCTGGGGGGTCGCCGCCACTGTCCTGGGACAGCCCCCATCCCTGGCTGTCCAGGACTAACCCAGACACCCTGTAACCCTGATCCGTCCGCAAGGGCAGGGAAGACCCCAAGCAGAGAGGTGAGGAACTGGCCAACCGACAGACAGAAGGAGCCGGGCTGCAGAGACGCGGCGGCGTGCCGCCGCACACCAGCTGTAGCCCCGCTGCCCAGCTGAGAGGTGGGCGGGCCAGCCCTGGGCGCGGTCGCACCTGCGCCGAGCGGATGATGCGGCAGGATGTGTGGGAGGCTGAGGAAGCTCCCCTGGCTCGGCCAGTTCAGGTCTCGGAGAAGAGGGCGGTCCCCCTTGAGGCCACTACAGCCACATTGTTTTTACTTTTAGCCGTGCTCGGGTGGGGCGGGAGCTTCAGCCTGGAATCCAAGTGCGCATGTCTGTAGTGTGGCTTCGCTTTTCTGCCCTGAGTCATCAGTTCCGCTCTGGCAAGGCCAAGGGGGAGAGAGCTGAGGTGCATGCACAGTTCGGGATTTCCCCCTCGAGTGCACAGGTTCGGTGAGGCGCAGAAGGAACGGTGACTGGCGGAGGGGAGAAAAAGGCACGAAAAGTCCAAGCGGGATAAGCGGCCCTTGGCTCTTTCCTGGCCCTTCGCTCTCATGGGGTGATTAAACGGAGCTCCGCTTTGAGGGATAACTGCAGTTCTGTGCACAAGCAGTGTCCCAGTCACAAGAGAGGGGATTTACTCGCGAGAGCCCCGGCCTGCTTGGAAGAGTTTTTGGGGAGAGAGGGGAGGACAAGGAACGCAGTGCATGCTCAGAGGCACTCTTTCCTCCGTGCCAGGAAAGGTTGCCGCGCCACACAGTCACAGCCGCTGCGCAACAGGTGGTAGTACCGTTTGCTTGTTTGTTTTAAACTTTAAAATTTAAAGTAATTATCTATATGGATACCCTGGACTGCCAAAAAAACAAATGTGTTTATCCTACTGAAAATGTCATTTATGCAAATTTATGCAAATGAGATGAGGGTCACAGGTTACTTGGCAATTGTAAAAGGGGGTCGTGACTCGAAAAAGGTTGAGAACCACTGCCATAGGGGAAAGCCTGGGGAAAGCTGAAGCCAAAAAAAACCTAATACCTATTTGGCTGATTCAGTGATTGGCTATCTGGCTTCAGCTATATTCCCAGGTTTTGGTATTCAGTAAAACCAAAAACCGAATATTGCTGAAACAGCTAATTTCAGGTTTATTTTCGGTTCGGGTTTATTGATATGCCCAACCCTAATTCTGCATCCTTCCTTTGGTCTCTGAATTTCCCATCCTGCAGCTTCACTACTTTCTCTGTCCCAGTATTTTGTTTGCACTTTTTCAAATGTTTCCTATTATTTGTTTCAGCTGTCCAAATGAACGGTCTCCTTTCTGCCTCTTTCTAGATGGGGAAGGACCAATTCATCATGGGGTCTGTTCCTCATGGTTCAACCAGATACAAACAGATGAAGTGGTGCCATGTTTTGTCAGAGGGTAAGAACCTGGGGGTGGGGTGGGGGTTCTGAGAAGACAGTTTTGATCCTGCTCTGGGGGAGAGAGAAGGATGAGACATAGTGATATTTCAGGCATCCAACCAATTCAGCCTCAAGAAAAGACTGTGTGATTGACCACAGTGGGCCAAATTTGCTTTCCAGAGCAGACCGGCTCCTGCTTTTATGTACATCTTGATTCCTCGTTATCTGCTTGTGGATCACCGTCTTGGTAGCATTGCCATATTGTGGAGGTCTGTCTAAACTTTTTAAATGGGTCCACGGTTTAACAGTGAGAGATGGGATGGAAGCAGTGCCAGTATACTCTGCTTGTAATGGCTTGGGGGTAACTCTGCATGCATGATCACAATGGAACTCCATGTTCTTCATCCAGAGCTCCTGGATTCCACATGCCACAAGATCCACAGGTTCCCTGCATCCTGATTGGTCCCGGGACTGGAATCGCTCCTTTCCGGAGCTTCTGGCAACAGCGACTCTTTGATGTGAAACAAAAAGGTAGGTCTGATCCTGTGTAAGTAGTTGAATGGGCTGCCTTGCTCTTCCATGGTGGGTCTCTAGGAGGGGGCAGAAAGGGGTTACATTAGCCCTCATCTGCTTTTGTTAAAAGAGGAGCCAGCTCTGCTGACAGTTGGCTTCAGAAGGTATAAGAGTGGTTTAGGTTCCATCCTCCTTTAAGCCTAGTGGCTCATATTCCACCCAACGACAAAGGTGGGGAACACATTCCAAAGATGCTTGGCTAGCAAATATTAGTAATTATAGGCCAGCTGTTTTTCCAAGAATCATGCCTGCCTTTGCCCATCACCCCGTCGAGAAATAATACTAGAACGCGGGGTCATTTGCTGAAGCTGGAGGGTGAGAGGGTCAAAACAGATAAAAGGAAGTATTTCTTCACACAACACATAGTTAAATTGTGGGACTCCCTGCCCCAGGATGTGGTGGTGGCTGCCAACATGGAAGGCTTTAAGAGAGGTGTGGACATGTTCATGGAGGAGAGGGCTATCCATGGCTACTAGTCAAAATGGAGACTAGTCATGATGCGTACCTATTCTCTCCAGTATCAGAGGAGCATGCCTATTATATTAGATGCTTTTGAACACAGGCAGGATAATGCTGCTGCAGTCGTCTCGTTTGTGGGCTTCCTAGAGGCACCTGGTTGGCCACTGTGTGAACAGACTACTGGACTTGATGGACCTTGGTCTGATCCAACATGGCCTTTCTTATGTTCTTAAATGCCTTACAAGTTTCCGACAAGCCAAAAGGTCCCCAAACACAGGAATTTAAAACCACTGACTCAGAGGGCCAGATGTTCATGGCTCACAGTCTTCAAATGAATCTGTGGCCGAATTGCCTCCCACCTGAACTACCGAGAAGAGGGGTAGAAGAATAACGTTGCACTTCCATTCTCCCATTCCCTCTTTCCCAATCTCTCCCCTAGGGCTGGAGCCGTTTCCCATGACTCTGGTCTTTGGTTGCCGACAGTCCAAGATAGACCACATTTACAAGGAGGAGACCCTATTGGCCCAAAACAAAGGGGTCTTCAAGGAGCTCTACACAGCCTACTCCCGGGAGCCAGACATACCAAAGGTAACCCACCCCACATCCGCCCCCCCGGCCCTGCCCAGCACAAACCTTACTTATAACGATGCAGAGAATGCTGGGCTTGTGAGGGCTTGACAAGTTAAGGGACCATTAGACTGAAGAGGAAGAGGCCATAAGCCACAGAACTTGGCATGGTTTGAATGCAAGGGCCTTGTTGGCAAGGAAACAGCAGTGGACAGCCTCCGAAAACTCAGCGGAGGGAGCAGTTAGAAAACCTTGGCTTGGCTCCTACCAGTTTTTCCACTGGTGCAAAAAGGAACAAGTCCCAGTTTGACCACTAAAGTGCCTATGCGGAGGGGGAGGGTTATGTGACCTACATGGACATAAGTCATGTAGGGTTTTAATAGTGAGGGAAATTGGGTGAGATTTGAGCAAAAAAGGTGGCTAGATCAAGCTCCTTGGCTTTGATTCCAGTTCCTGTGCGGTAGGTGAGGCTAAGGTCATATAGCCTCCTTGATTCCCTGTTTCAGCCAGGATCAAAGTAACCCGGGTTGGGGAAAACTGTTTGCATTGGCTGGAATGCTCAGGGACGAAACTGTGTGCTAATGGAGGCATGAATACAGAAAAGCAGTCTCCCAAGTTCAAATCAAGTCCCACCCCTTTAAATCCTGCTCTGTCATTGGCTTACCCTGCGAGAGAAGACTTCCTCCCCCCCCCAAACCCAACTGCCGCATAAAAAAGCATTTTAAGAACAAAAAACGGAGCAATCTGAAAGAAGGGGGGGAGAAATCCAAACTTCGTTTTTAAAAAAGACTTTCTTTTGCTCAGGAAGAGCTCCGAGGTAGCAGGAAGCACTTGAATCCCTGCCTCTTTACACAGTGCTTTGTGATTGGCTGTGAGAGAAGCCAATCTTCTCTGCTTCCCCTGTTTGGCTTTCTTCATGCTACCTTGAAGCGGGGTTTGGAAAAGGGTGGGTGAAGCTCAACCCGAGAAAGCTGTACGCTTGCTCAGTGATTCTGAAATGAGCCGGGAGGAACGGTTTAATTCGGGCCAGAAGAGGAATGGGAAAGGCCGGGTTCGTTTTGCGTTGAAACAGGGTTGAGCCAACAAGGCATGAGGTCACATGCGTGCAGAAAAAATTGATCCTGGCTGAAACAGGGAATAAAGGAGGCTACAGCGACCATGCGTAAATGACCTAAGACACAGTGGCTGGCTCAAGGTTGCCCAGTAAGTTTGAGTCTGAGCAGGGATTTGTGCCAGTCCTGGTCTTAAAGGGTAACTGCTGTGCCACCTTGGCTCTCATGTCCTGGCTTTTCTTCACTGATTCACACACACACGCCTCTCCCAGTTTCCCATTAAGTCCGGCCGTGACCACAGTGTTTCCAGTTACAGACCATCCTCCCTGCCTAGCTGAGCCTGCTGTTCGGGCCAGAGAGGAAGGGAGGTTGTCTCCACCCCAAAAGTGAAAGCACCCCTCCTTGCTAGATACAAGGAAGATATGGCCTCTGCACTGTAAGCAGAAAAATGGCCTGGGTATCCTTTCCCCTCCCCTTCTGCGAGACCATGTCACCAATGGAAAATGTGAACCGTTGTCTGGCGTGTTGGCCTGCAGGGGGCCATGCATGACCTGGTCACCTTCCTCCTTCCTTCACATGCGCTTTGACTCCAAACGCTATCCCCTTTTCCTCCAGAAATATGTGCAGGATATCCTGCAGGAACAGCTGGCAGAATATGTTTACATCGCACTGAAGGAGGAAGGCGGCCACATCTATGTGTGTGGGGATGTCACCATGGCCGGGGATGTCCTCAAGACCATCCAGAGCATTGTGAGTCAACAGGGCCAGTTGGCAGCAGAAGAGGCCAGCGCTTTCATTAGCAAACTAAGGGTAAGTAACAATTGCTTGTTTTTAGAATCAGAAAATATCAGTATATTTTTAAATCCACGGCGGCAGGAGTTCCTCAAAAGTGAGGAGGCTCTACGGTCCATCCAGCTGATCTGCGTAACCGTGATTTCTCCTGGCTCGAACATTTTTCAAGATTGTTTTACTAAAATCTTTTATGCATGGGGAGAGGAAGGGAAGGGAATTGTAAGCCGGTTTGAGACTCCTTAAAAGTAGAGAAAATCAGGGTATAAAAACCAACTCTTCTTTTTCCCTGCCTTCCCCTTTTCTAATTTTTATCGCCCCCTGTTGATTATATCACCCTGACCTGGAAGACCCAAGCTAACCTGATCTCGTCAGATCCTGGAAGCTAAGCAAGGTCGGCTCTGTTTAGTCCTCGGATGGGAGACCACGAAGGAAATCTAAGGTTGCTGCACTAGGGTTGCCAACCTCCAGGTGGTGGCTGGAGATCTCCTGCTATTACAACTGATCTCCAGGCAACAGAGATCAGTTCCCCTGGAGAAAATGGCTGCTTTGGAAAGTGGACTCTATAGCATTCTACCCCATTCAAGTCCCTCCCCTCCGCTTCCCAAATCCTGCCCTCTTCAGGCTCCACCCACAAAATCTCCAGGTATTTCCCAATCTGAACCTGGCAACCCTGTGCTACACAGAGGGAAGGCAGTGGCAAACTACCTCTGTACGTCTCTTGCTTTGAAAACCTTTGGGGTAGCCGTCAGTTAGCTACGACCTGACGGGACTTCCCGCCACCATCAATTGTATCACTTCTTGTTGGTGATGGTGTTCAATAATTATTTTGACATTGTTCAATATTTTACTGACACTACAGCTGGCGGGGTGTTAGTTTTTAGAGGGTTTTTTTTTTTTGTCTCCTGATTTTTATTTATGTGAACCATTTGTACCTTGCCCCTTAGCCCAAAGGCTCTGGGTTTTGTTTTGTTTTTGTCTTATTGTATCTTATAATTATAGGATAACTTTAAAAACAAACATTGTACAGAATGTTCCTGCAGAGCTTTTTGCTGATGAGGTGGGTCATAAGTGTTTAAAATAAACACATCCCGGAACATTGTGGCACAATTCACAGATATCAGGGCACCTCTCAGATTTCACTTAAATGCCGATGCTTTGCAGGCAAATAACTGTGCCGTGGATTTTCTTGTCCGTGCTTGTGGCTGCCCCCTCCCCCCCCCATGCAGGATGACAACCGTTACCACGAAGATATATTTGGAGTCACCTTGCGCACCTACGAAGTGACTAACCGCCTCCGATCTGAGTCGATTGCGCACATTGAGGAGAGCAAGAAAGACACGGATGAGTGAGTTGGCTTTTTTCTTTTAACCTGTGCTTTTGTTTCTCCGCAACACGTGGGCTTGCGGAAAAGGAGCCTTTTGTGTTGCTCGGAGGTATCGATGGTGCCGCGTGACTCCCATCATTTACATTTCTTATTACGAGTGGGCGGGGATCACAATGTGCGGAGCCATCTTGTCAGGTTCTGCCACTCTCTCGCAAACCTGGTTGGTTTGTTTTTAAAGCTGCACCTCGCGGCTCTCTGTGCTTTTACTTAGGGTTCCCAACCTCCAGGTAGTGGCTGGAGATCTCCTGCTATTACAACTAATCTCCAGCTGATAGGGATCAGTTCCCCTGGAGAAAATGGCTGCTTTGGCAATTGGACTCTAGGGCATTGAAGTCCCTCCCCTCCTTAGGCTCCACCCTCCAAAATCTCCAGGTATTTCCCAACCTAGAGCTGCCAACCTTACTTTTACTGTTAACCTTCCTTTCCAATTTGTGTGGCAGTAAAGACTGGAAGAATCGTACTTGAGAAGTTTCAGACTCAGAAGGCAACTTGAGAGATGCAGGATCTCCTGACTGGTTGTCACAAATGCAGCTGTCTTCTGTGAGGCTTGGTTCACACACGCAGCAGAAAGAAGTGGTAAAATAAATATATAATAGAGGCAAACCGCCATTCGTTTTTTATTTCTTAACACAAGAGGTGCCAACAGAGCGGAAAGCACTTTGAATGCTCTCAAATAGTCTCTCTTTAAAAAAGTTTTACTTTGTTCCAGAAAAGGAGAAGCCAGTGTGGTGTAGTGGTTAAGAGCTGAAACTGGTGAGGATCACACCTGGCATCAACACATCATGCAGGCTTTCTGCACCTAGGAACAGTAGGGCGCTCTAAATCGAAGTCTCTTGCTGTCGTGACTGTTCAAAGTTATTCCGCAGTTGCTTTGTACTCTCCTTTGCAGAAGCAAAAAGAAGCTCTGCTTGATGGAACTGTAAATTGCTTTTTTGAAGAGCTGTGGATGTTACCGCACTAGGTATTCCCAGCGATGTATTAAGAGTTTGGAAATGTTATAAAAAATACTGTTCGCACTTTCTATGTATTCCCAGCGATGTATTAAGAGTTTGAAACTGTTATAAAAAATACGGTTCACACTTTGTTTGGGCCCTTTAGCTGTGAAGACGTCTTCCAACCATTTTTTAACTGTGGCATCCAAAAACCCTTTTAAAGCAATGTTTTTTATAACATTTCCAAACTCTTGATACATCGCTGGGGATACCTAGTGCGGTAACAGCCTGTGTTTAATGTGTCCAAACGACTAAACACTGAACTAAACTGAATCAACTCCCTATAATTTGAAGACTGACAGTAAGGAAACTGCTTTTACAGTCCACCTAGTGGGGCAAAAGTGTCTCAGATTTATGTTCTCTGCCTGCTGAAAGTTTAAACAAAGCAAGACGTTTTGGTCATCACAAAGGTGATCATGTCAGATAACTCACTCCGGAAATTTCTACACATAGTAACATTTTCTGACACATCACGTACCACTAAGTTCATAACATGTGCAAAACCATGGACACATAGTGCTCTTGGCTTTACAAGAGCCTGTACTCCATTAAGATGTCCAACAACATCCATCATAGCATTGGCCATGACATCTGTCAAGAGAAAGATCAAAGCAACAGCCAAAGCAGCCATTTCTCCAGGGGAACTGATCCCTATCAGCTGGAGATTAGTTGTAATAGCAGGAGATCTCCAGCCACTACCTGGAGGTTGGGAACCCTAAGTAAAGTACATCTTTCAAAATAGAAGAGAGAGTTTTAGCAGTGGTGGATTCAGTTTCATAAAATCCAAAAAGAATTCCTCCACAAACATATCCTCTGTAGCAATGCAGAAGCAAAATAAAACCTGCTTTTGTGTGATGATATCTGTGGTCTCATCAACAATTACATTGTAATAAGCAGCTGCTTTAATCTCTCTCACTGGTGTACATAAAACATTGTGAGCCATGATCTCAAGCATTTCATTTACAATGGTAGGTGAAATCCATTTGTAGTTTGTACGATTCAACCATGAATTCAGCTGTGGAACATCTGCAGCACGAAGCAGCAAGAGGTGTTTCAGATTTGACTCTTCCTCGTCATGGCTGCATATTGCAATGCCCTGACAGGCAAGGTACCTTACTGATGCTAAAATTCTCAGCAGTGCCTTTCTAGCATCTCACATTTGCTTCTGCTGGCCTTCTGAAAACTTGCTCTGCACATTTACTCCTGCTTTAACAGAGGCTATAGCTTGGACAGCTGCACAGTGCAAGTTAGAATTCTGATAGTTCTGAAATCTAAACAGTGACTTCTTCCAGTTTGAGAAGCCATTTTGAACAAAAGTTTCATGTACATCCTTGTCTCTGGATGTGTTTGGAACATTCATGTCATTCGCTGCTAAGCGACAGATGTCACAATATGCTCTTCCCATTGCCACATCATGAGAGAGCCATTCATAGGTTCTTTTCGAAGTATCTTGGGCTGTTACCGCACTTGTATTCCCAGCGATGTATTTAAGAGTTTGAAAATGTTATAAAACATACTGTTTGCACTTTCTATATATTCCCAGCAATGTATTAAGAGTTTGAAAAGGTTATAAAAAATACTGTTTGCACTTTGTTTGGCCCCTAGCTGTGAAGACGTCTTCCAACCATTTATAAGCCGTGGTATCCAAAAACCCTTTTAAAGCGATGTTTTTTACATTTTCAAACTCTTAATACATTGCTGGGAATACAAAGTGCGGTAACCCCCTTGGTACTGTCGGCCTGGCTTTTGCTTCACATTAGAAGCTCTCTTCTCTGAAGAGGGAAGTGTCACAATGCAGAATTGGTTGTAGGCCGTTAATAATAATACGTTAGACTGGTTTGAGTTGTGAGATGTATGTGACCACCAGGTGTTCTATTGTCATTTTCTTTGGGTTTGTCTAGTAGCAAGCTGTGCCTGGGTATCATTCTGGCTTTTCCAATAATCTTTTTTACCATATCAGCAGGATACTGTAGTTGCAAAAATGCTCGCTGTAGCTCCTTCAAGTGAGTATCTCTGTCTGAGGGGTTGGAACAGATACGACTATAGTGTAGGCCTCGGCTATAGACAATAGACTGTTTGATATGGTTGGGGTGGTACCTGGAGGCATCTAGATATGTTTGCTGATCTGTTGATTTCTAGTATAATGTGGTGCTTGTGTGTCCCTTGTGTATCCATACTGTGGTGTCCAGGAAACTTATTTCTTGTTCAGAGAAATTCATAGTTAGATTGATTGTGGAGTGGAAATTTTTGAAAGCCTGGTGAAATCTTTTGAGGGCTTCTTTGCCATGAGCCCAGACAAAGAAATTGTCATCAATTAATCTCAAGTAAAGGAGAGGTGCCAAAGGATAGGAGTTCAGAAAATGCTGTTCTAGATCTGCCATGAAAATGTTGGCATACTGTGGAGCCATGCGGGTGCCCCACAGCTGTGCCACTGATTTGAAGGTTTAACTCCTCACCCAACCTGAAGTAGTTGTGGGTGGGAACGAACCTGCAGAGTTCAGTGGCAAGATCCTTTGTTTGGACCATAGGTACAGGTCTTTTAAGGAAATGTATAAATTGTATCATAAACATATAATAAACAAATACATACTAGCAAACAGGAACAAAGCCCCAAAGAATCATGGCAATTGTAATATGATACAACAGGAAGGTAGGACAGGACTGTGCTTCAGCTGCCATTGTAACTGAGCCCCTCATGTGGGCACTGCTTTCCCGAGCCCCTGGCCAAGTTCGGGGGGTCTCAAGCCCCTCAGCCCCCCCCCCCAATAGTTTACTCCTACGATCCTGGCCAGCATCCAGGGAGCCAGGCGGGGCTAGCTGTACTTTCCTTTCCTTTCATCCCTTGGAAGCTCCTTGATCCATTGATCTTGAGCAGCGTAATTTTAAATCTAATGTTTGAGGGTTATAAGGACTGGAATAAATCTTGCCACTGACAATGTAGCCTTGGGATCCCTGTCGCTTAATTTAAAAAAGGCATTACGTCCGACACAGAGGCATTAGATTTATATGTTAAAAGGGAAGAGATGTAACGTGATCGAAGTTCCTCGTAAAAGCGGCATGGAGGTAAAAGAGGGCATGGAGCTAATGAACCAATAGAGCCAGAAGAGCAAGGACAGGTCCTGTCTTGGTATGGTATGTTCAGAATTCTGCCCTGCATAACCAGGCTAGATGTAGTAGTTCTGGTGACGTCCCATCCAGGAAGAGTATAACTCGTGAAGGGTGGTAAGGCAGACTCCATGGGTGGTGAGGGAGATTCCCAAGCTACCATTAAAGCTCTTTGAAGAAGCACATGTGACATCGGTCCTAACCGCTGCCTCTCTTGCAGGGTTTTTTGTTCTTAACCACCACCGTGTTGCCCCTGATGGGACGCCAAGCCAGGCCAGTCAGAGTAGCTCCTGCTGCTCTCTTCCAGCCCAAGTGGGCTAGGTTCTGTACTGACCCGTCCACATCCGCTCCTTTTCTCCAGGGACTCGACGGCCCGCGACAAACGCTCTTCTGTGTCTCGTCATGTTGTTGTGTCCTGAAGGATGTGTTGCGGACGGCGAGGAAGGAGGAAAAAAAAATGAGGACGAGGACGGCTGTCTTTCTTTTCCCCTCCCCGTCTCACGTCCTGTGACGGTTTCTTTTTCTCTCCGTGTGCCCTCCTCTGAAGTTCCCCGCTGAAGCGTGACGGCTTTCGCAACCTGCAGTGGCTCTTACAACACAAACACAAAATGGAAAAAAAAACACCACACCCATCTTCCTACTCCTTCCTCTTGTGGACGACGAGGCCGCTGCTGCCGCTGCATGAAATCGCCACCTTCGCGATCATATGCGTCTTTCGGTGTTTCGGGGCCGGGGTTTGGGTTTGGGTCGGAGGCTCGAGTTCGGTTTCTGTCCAGGAAGCAGAAGAGAAAGGCAGAAAACCGCCCTCGTTTGCCGAAAGCTTGGCCCAGCATGATCTGCTTCAGCCAGCGGGCCCTGTTTTTCCTTCCCTGTTGTTTTCTCTGAAATCGGGTGGGCTGGGGGAGAGGGGGGGTGGGCTGAGAGGGAAGGTGGTGGACGGCTGCTCCAACAGCTTTGTCCTGCACAGATTTCTCGGTCCACCAGAGGGCCGGATCAGTCTGTGTCAAACAGGTAACGGTTTCACCTGTGACAGCATGCTGTGTTCTGTTTGCACTGTTTTTAACATTCACCATCGCACCTGCCTTCTCCTCCTTCCCCAGTTATCTCCTGAGATCTCAGCCCTCGTCAGTGTATCTCAGTCAGGGCTGCAGCCAGGGCATTTAGCACCCCGTCCAGAGCACTGATTTCCCCCCCACCTAAGAATTGTGTGGAAAAAACAGGATTTTGCATTTGTTACCCAACAGCTTCTGTTTAAAGAATGAGAGCTTGTTTTTAGAATCAGAAAATATCTGTTTATTTTTTAATCCGTGGCTGCAGGAGTTCCTCAAAAGTGGTGAGGCTCTAAGGTCCATCCATCTGATCAGTGCAACCGTGGTTTCTCCCAGCTCATGGAGCATTTCTCAAGATGACTGTTTTATTAAGGTCTTTTATGCATGGCTGTTTCACTCGCCGTCACCCCTCCAACGACTTCAGATCTTTGTTTTGATTATGCATGCCGTTTCCGACCGTCAGAGGTCGCCTCACTCTCCCCCTGCATTTCCCCGCGTTTTCCTCGAATTTTCAGGGACCTGTTTTATCTCGAATTTGAAATTGCAGGCAAAATGTGGGGAAGCACAGGGGAAGAGCAAGGTGCCCTCTGACGGTCAGAAAAAGCATGCCTAATCAAAACAAAGACTCGAAGTTGTTGGAAGGGTGACCACGAGGGAAACAGCCTTGCATAAAAGACCTGATACTGAAATAAATACACCCTCTACTCCTGCCCCCTCCTGGCTGCTCTGAACATGGCAGGGTGCTATAATGAGTAGCTTATAATTATTTATAGAAGGTTTTCATTACAAGCAGGTAAAATCTTTCAACCTAACAAATGATATTTGTTCTTATTTGACGGTCTCTTTTTTTCTGACATTGCCAACTTTTAGGCACAAAAATACAAAGATATTTGGACATAGGGACAAAATTCGAGAACTTTGTTGGCTGTGGGGAAATCAGTGGTCCTCCATTTCCTTTAAACGCCAACCAGCAATATGGCAACCTCACCTAGCCAAAACAGGCTGGTTTTGGTACAGGTCTGAACACTTAGCTCGGGACTGCCGACTGTAATGCTGTGACCAGGCCTCAAAGGACATTGCTGGGAATGGCATGTTGTCAGAAGATTCTGCTGTGACTCGGGAGATGTCTACCCCTTTAGCTCCACAAGATGTCTTTACCTCGTCTGCAAGGCAAAAAGTATCCGCTGATGCCAAAGGGCTGCTTGTATGGAACCACAGCTTAAGGTCAAGGGAGCTGCTGGGAAAATCACCCCATTCATGAACTGCCCTGCTAATAGTTTCCCAAGCTGCCAGTAACTCCCACTGCAGTCCTAAGGACACTTTCCTAGGAGTGTCCCGTTACCTACAATGGGACTTGCTTCTGACTAGACCAGTTTAGGATTGCTCCTTCTCTTACCTAATCTCACTCTTTTTTGGGTCGCTTTGCACATCATTCTTTTTAGATTAAAACGTTTGATGTTTTAAGTATACATTGGGGGGGGAACCCTGTGATGTGTAAAAATGACAAAGATGTGCTTGTGACGGGCACACTTGTCAGGATGCCATGTTCAGCTCCTGCATCTTGGTGAGTATATGCTCAGAGGCAAGCTCACGTTTGGCTCTACAGTGCATGAAACAGTCCCCGGGTGTCAGAGTCACCAGAGATATCCGATCTGGGCCCATTACGTTCAGATCTAAGAATATCCTTAATTTGACGCAAACACAAAAGAAATGGCCAAGATACAGATCTGTGACTTGAAAAGGTTTTTGGAAATTTGGTCTTGGTTACGCTTCACAGCTGCTTTTTTGCCACGTTCCTGGCTCAGTATTACAGGAATTAAAAGGATGAATTCTCTCTGAGTGACAACTCTGTACCACTTCATATGTTGCATGTTGGGGCCCACACTATCAAATGCTCCTTCAGACAAAGACATCCCCATCACAAATTTTATTTGGCTGAACCTATTTGCCACTCTTTAATCAACTTTCCAGTGGACCGTTCTCACTCTTAAATGAAAGCTGCTGTCTTCTCCAACCTAACAAGCATCACGTGCATAAGACAGAGACCAACAAGATTTTTGTGGTATAAGCTTTCGAGAGTCAAAGCTCCCTTTGTCAAACACGCATCTGACGAAGAGAGCTTTGACTTTCGAAAGCTTACACTTAAAATCTTATTGGTCTCTAAGGTGCTACTGGACTCAAATCTAGCTGTTCTATGGCAGACCAACATGGCTACCCTCTGAAATTATATGCATAAGACAGTGTGCTGAAACTGTCATATAAAAGCCAGTTCGAGTAAATCAGGGAAAGAGGTTAGAGAGGATCTTCAGGTTAGAGAGCCTGGAAGTTTCCTGAGTTAAGCCTGGTTTATACAAGCAATGAAATAAAGAGGTAGAGTCCTGAGATGATAAAATGGCCAGCACCAAACCTCCAATGAGGGGTTACCATTTTGGAATGCTCCTCTTTTTAGAAGTCTCCCTCCAGCAAGAGAGCTAATACATAAGGGACAGAGATTCTGGCTCGTCTCCTGTCGCTGGTGTTCCGGTTTTCTGCTTTAAAGGAAGATTTCTCCTTAGGGTCATGTTAAAACGTATGATTTCTCAACCTGCAGTCTGAAATGGTACAATCCATTCTTACCACCACCTCCCCCAAGCCTCTAACCTCAATCCGCTATGTAGATCTAGCCCTGTCCACCATTCTCCACAAGCAGTATAATTTCATTAACCAATCAGATTCTGTTTTGGTATGTTACGTGTGTAGGAAGAATAGCAGGTGGGCAGTGTAAGAGGGTGGAGTCTTCCTGCTATTGTGCTTCCCAGATTGTTCAGGGATGTACATTAGAAAGAGCACTCCACCATGCTGAAGACTAGTCCTCTGGCGCTTCACATGTGTTTTTTTCCCTATGTGGAATACAATTTTATGTAAAAGGGACGGGTGTGAAACCATTATGTGTGTCTGTTGATGCATGGGTTTTTAATTGTGGGTTTTGTGCCTTTCCATCATTAATTGTGGGTTTTGTGCCTTTCCCCTGCATAGAATGTTCTCCATGTAGGAAAACTGTAGCACAGGCAGCAGGCCCGAAAGAGAAGCATCAGAATGCTGTCCATCCAATTCAACTACAAGGTTCTTGAAGGTTGCACCATTTCAGCCTCTTAGTCTATTATGATATGTATCATATGTCCAGTGGTCAGGATCTTAGGAGCAGGAGAAGAGTCTTGCTAGACCTGAGCAGTGGTTCATCTAGTTCAGGGATCCCCAACATGCTGCCCATTAAGTGCTTTCAGAAAGTGAGTGGGCAGGTGGGGCTTTTGCCCAGGAAGTAGAGTTGC
Source organism: Euleptes europaea (assembly GCF_029931775.1). Taxonomy (NCBI): domain Eukaryota; kingdom Metazoa; phylum Chordata; class Lepidosauria; order Squamata; family Sphaerodactylidae; genus Euleptes; species Euleptes europaea. Next base: position 49,385,750 of record NC_079324.1, on the reverse strand, counting down.
CAACCTCCAGGTACTAGCTGGAGATCCCCTGCTATTACAACTGATCTCCAGCCAATAGAGATCAGTTCCCCTGAAGAAAATGGCTGCTTTGGCAATTGGACTCTATGGCATTGAAGTCCCTCCCCTCCCCAAATCCCACCCTCCTCAGGCTCCACCCCAAAAATCTCCAGGTATTTCCCAAACCAAGCCACAGCCCCTTTAAATTGCTTAAAGGCTGAATGCTCTCGCATTGTAACACTCAAGTATGGGGGTTGTTATGCTGTTATTTAATTGGGGAGGTCTAACTCTTGTCCCCTGTAGCAACACACTGACTCGTCAGAGCTCAAAATCCAAACAGTGTTGGTTGTGGTTAGTACTCGGACAAGAGACCACCAAGGAAGATCAGGGTTGCTGTGCAGAGGCAGGCAATAGCATACCGCCTCTGCTCATCTCTTGTCTTGGAAACCCCGTGAGGAGTCACCATAATTCAGTTGCGAGTTGAAGGCACTTAATTATTATTATTATTCCCATGCATGTGCCTGGGGCCAAGAACTAATGCAGAACAGAAACCAGACCTACAGCCAAGGGTGTTTGGTCACTTGAAAAAGCCCCATAAGCTACAAATACATCCAGTGATTTTTTTATTATTAATCACTGACCTTCGGGGGTGAAATTGTAGGTTACATGAATTCTTCCCATGTACAGGATGAAGAGATCCATGAAACTCGAAAGGTTGCATCTGTTGTGGCAAAAATATGAGGAAGTTCAGGAATCATAAATTGAAGCATTGAAATATACCAATCCCATAAAACATAATACTCTACTGTATATTTTAACCTCAGTTTTAGCGATAACACTTTCTTCTTCCTCAAGATGTCCAAGATCTCTGAACCCAGACCACCTCTAGCAAATGCAATTTGGCTTCATATTGGTAGAATTCAAAATACAGTTCCACTATAATGTATACAATAACTATCTATAGATATATGGAATAATGCATGCAGCTTCTTCCAAATGCATGTTTTTTGCAGTGCTGCCTGGAGATTTCATTGAGTCTTCTATACTCAGGCCAGCAAATTCATTGGCCAAATGTCCATCTTCTCATCGAGGTTCCCATTTCTTGAGGTTTGCCTTGTAAATCAAAATGGGACTGTGTGCCAAATAAAGAAAGAGTAATCGGAATGGGATGATAAAGAACATTTCTTTCTCCAGTGAATCCTTCTCCTTTTCGTACTCCAGGCTGGATGAAACTGTGAAAGATGTTAAATGTGATCTTCTGCAACTGATAACCATTGACTACAAACAATAAAACAAAATAGGATGAGACTGAAAAAGGTTCAATTGAAGGATAAGTCCCAGCTCCTTTTGTAGGCAGGCAAAAGTTATCTTGGAAAGGTCCCACCTCCAATAGCAAAAGGAAGGCTTATAAATATTACTTCCTGAGCAGAAGGGCTCTTTCTTTTGTTACCCAAACATCTTCCTGCCAATAAAAAGAAAGGAAATTTCCATGGGACTCCTACTGACCCAGTCTTTTGTTACCTGAATTTTTGTCAGTGGTCAAGGCATCAGCTATATGCTCTTAAGGACCTCACACATATCCAGAGCCAAATGGATTCTTTATTAGGAAGGAGTCCCACCCATTTTTGTACATCGATAAACAGTGATATATTACATACCACTTGGTTTCACAGAAACGACACCTGATTTCCATGGTGACTGCTTTGCTTCAACATACCAAAATGATCCCGTTTTCAGTTATCTGCTTCCTTTTGCATCCCCCCCTTCCTACACTGAAGGATGATGTACCAAACTTCCTGTCCTACATGCTGGAAACTGCTCTTCTAGACTTCCCTGCAATGAGTTACGTATACTCTGATAGGACACTTTACTCACCAATTGCTTTCTGGGAGGACAGAATTACTGTTGACCCTTGCCATTCATGGATTCATAACTCACAATTTCATTTATTTGTGGTCTGTAGTCCAATCATGTGATGCAGTCTTCAGCCTGTTTTTACGCCCACCATGCTATCATCATCATAAATGCTTTGTTAAATTTGGCAGGAAATTTGGTCACTTTGCATTGGTGAGGTAGTAGACTGCTGCTTCCCCGTATTTGTGGGTTTCACTATTTGCAATGATCCCAAGAATGTATCCCCTCGTGAATGATGAGTGTCCATTGTAATGGTTTCAAATGCTAGGATGTCCACATTATCCATAAAACACAGATGGACCTTTGACGAGAAACAAAACAGGATGCTAAGCCTCCACTGGGGGAGTGTAGAGCCTCCACTGGTGAGACTACTTCCAGTGGTAAACCCAGAAGCAAATGAGTGGTAAAAGGGTTGACTATTAAAATTAAATGAGCCTTAAATAAGTGCATCCTCCCCTTCACTGTCCTTTCAAAGGCTTTTGTTGGTGATCTCCAAAACGTAAGCATTTCAGCACAGAAACTGGAGATGATGTTGAAGCTCTGGGATTTAAATGTTGTGCTGGACCAGGTATGGATTCCTTTCAACCCACCTTAGAAGCTGTCGGGGGCCTTGCAGGTCGGCCATTTGGCCAAGGGTTTGAAATGGTGGTGTGATCTCCTCAAAAGCCCCAGTCAGGTGTGTTTTCCCTAATAGCCTCTCTGGGCAAGTGCCTTTGTGATGGAATGCGTTGCTGATGCGGACGCCAGAGAAACGACAAACTCTGGTTGGGTTTATATACCCAACTGGTAACAGAAGCAGCAAAACCAGTATTGGGTGTTTTTGGAATTTTTTTAATTACAAAGTGATGGAATCATTTGGAATATTCTGACGCGGTGAGGTTGCATCCCTGTTCACGTTACAGTGTACACATGTACATCCTGCCTGTATGCGTACAGAACTGTTTGTACGAAACAGCCAACATTTGTTGGTTTATGAATGAAACTAGGGTCCAGTACCTGGATAAACGTAAGGTTTCAATCACACGTTCAGCTGTACCTGTGTTGACTGTAACATGAGAATTACTGGATGCACATACAAAGAGCAATCGAGTGTACTCTGCGCATGGATGGTGCTTGAGTTCGCTGTAACTTGTGAACAGCTTGGAATACTCCACCGTCTAATTCAACACAAATTCGATATTTCTGCCCTTGTGGTCAAACAATGCACTCAGTCTGCTGCCTTGCAAAAAAAAAAACCACAATGCCGCCACACTGTGATGTCATTCATATAATTTATTACATCAGAATGGTCCTCTAAAAGTTGCCAGATGCAGGCAACTGCATGAAGGGTTTGGTTTTTTTTAACCCTGTTAGGCTATCATGAGTTTGGGCTACTTAAAACAAAACAAAAAAAATCTGCACATAAACTGGTTTATGGTGAGTTTATGCAAAGACCCATTGTGTTTATCTTTCTTATATTATTTCATACTGGTTTCTTGTCTTCCAACCTTTGTGGCTGGAAAAGTGTTTGCCAAAAGACAGTCTCATCAGTAGCCAGCAAAAAGCACCATGAAATTGTTGTTTAATAAATAGCTCCTGGTGCATATTGATTATCTTTACCAAGGACATTTTTTTCAAGCTCAGATCTCTTCTGTCAGTGGAATGCAAGGATAAGAAACAAATGCTTCATTGTAGAATAGTTTTCCACAATAAAGATAATCAAACAACATTGAGAATAATTTATATTTATAATTTAATTGCACAGTACTGGCTTTGCTTATTGGTTTTTCTTCTTGAAATGGTGATCAACCACATATTTGATTACTCCCTTTCCCGTGAAGGTCCTCTTGTGAGGCTCTACTGGCCTGATATCTCCCCGCCCCGTTTGTTTCTCTGCATGAAATAAAATAGTCAAAAGAAGTTCCTCTACCACAAAGGATGCATGAGAGACCAGCTGTGTTCATGTAATATCTTTGTTCCAGAAACTAATACTGACATGTTACCACAAGGTGCCGCTGTAATCCTTGTTAGCTATGCAGGGAGCAGTATAGTGACACCTAGTGATGGAATGCTAGTATTACAACTCACCATTAGCATACCGTATTAGACAGATTTGCCACATGTTCCAGTGCAGAGATGATGTACATTTAAACAGGTATAACCTTAGCCCAGGTTGCCACATAAAAACAACCATGCATCTCTGCATACAGACCCACTGCTAATCCTTCCCATTGGCTTCAGCAGATCAATTTAAACATGCTGTAATGGGGTTACAGATCGAATGACAGCATTATTGTTATTATTATGATTTTGCTTTTGCCTCTGTAGGGCAGTAATATGCCATGAATGAGGGCTGTCTTGAATGACCAGAGGTCTCCCGAGCATCTGACAGCTGTGGGTTCTTTCCTGCGAACATCTCCCCATTTCCCCACCCCCTCACCCTTTTGGCTCATTCCCCTTTGTGTCACTGTGCCTTCTTTTCTTTTCAAGTCACTGCCATAATTCAAAAATTGGTGAGAGGATCGCGAGTCGCACTTGCTGATGTGGATGGGGCAGCCTGATTCATTTTGTAATGTCTATAAACACTGCACAAATGTATGTTTCTTTGGAGGGTGGGCGGGCGGGCAGCTGGGGGTCGTATTTGATCATATCAGTGCTTTAAGCAGTCGGAAACATTAACATTCCCCTACCTCTGAGCTCTCGATGCTGCCAAGTCTTTGCCATTCGTACAATGTGCTCGGCATCTCTCATGGACTGATTCCTGCTCTTGTTTGCAAGGTATCCACACTGTTCTAAAGCATGCACCTCCTTCTGTATAGTTCGGATCTTCTTATTTTATGGAATAAAATACTTATGCCTGTTCGCATTGCAATCAATTAAAAAAAAAAGTGAACCGAATCCATTGTGTTGTTTTGATTTTGTCTTTTTAGAACTTAGGTGTACACGTATTATTTGGTCTATCACCAGTCTATCATCTAGTTCAGTACTGCCTACTCTAACGTAGCAACTCTTCAGGGTATCAAGCTGTGATTGGTCACTGGCAGCACCTTTTTATTGGACATACAAAAGTAATGACTACAGGAGAATTACTCCACTTTACGATTGACAATGAGGAAATTGAAATTGTTCCAGACTTTCTATTCCTTGGCTCCATCATTAACCAAAAGGGAGACGGCAGCCAAGAAATCAGAAGGAGAGTTAAGACTGTGAAGGGCAGCCATGAAGGAGCTAGGAAAGATTCTTAAGTGTAAGGATGTGTCACCGGCAACCAAGATCTAGTTAGTTCATGCCATCATATTCCCTATTACTATGTATGGGTATGAAAGCTGGACAATGAAAAAAGCTGATAGGAAGAAAGTAGATTCCTTTGAAATGTGGTGTTGGAAGAGAGTGTTACGGATACCCTGGACCACCAAAAAAACAAATCAGTGGATTACAGATCAAATCAAGCCTGAACTGACCCTAGAAGCTAAAATGACTAAACTGAGGCTATCACACTTTGGTCACATTAAGACAAGAGTCACTGGAAAAGACAATCATGCTAGGAAAAGCTGAAGGCAGCAGGAAAAGGGGAAGACCCAACAAGAGATGGATTGACTCTAGAAAGGCAGCAACAGTCCTCAGTTTGCAAGACCTGAGCAAGGCTGTACAGATAGGATGTTTTGGAGGACATTGAAATCATAGGGTTGCCATGAGTCGGAAGTGACTTGACGGCACTTAACACTCACACACATTGGAAATACCAGGAGATCCTTTAATTAGAGTTGAACCTAGACCTTTGCATGTCTAACAGGATAAATCCTCCCTGCACCACAGACTTTTAAACCAGCTTTGCATTCCCTCACAGGGCAGCTTTTTTTGGGAGGAGAGGGTTGACTTAGTTACATAAAGCAGGAGTGCAGTTTATGAAACTCGCCACTAAAAACACAAACAAGAAGGCCAAGAGGAAGGAGACAGAGGAAGAGAACAGGACCCTGGGGAGATTCTTGGGATTGTCATTAATAAAAACAAACTAAGAGGGCTTGGAAGGTAAGAATAAGAGCATACCTCCAGGCCACTGTGACAAGCCAGGTTAAGTCAAAGAAGCACATCAGACTGATCACATGACATAGCAAGTAAGGGATTACTGAAAATGCAAGTAGAAGAAGAGTTGGTTCTTATATGCCAATTTTCTCTACCTTTTAAGGAGAATCAAACTGGCTTACAATCACCTTCCCTTCCTCTCCCCACAACAGACACCCTGAGAGGTAGGTGAGGCTGAGAGAGCTCTAAGAAAGCTGTGACTAGCCCAAGGTCACCCAGATGACTTCATGTGTAGAAGTGGGGAAACCAACCCGGGTCACCAGATTAGAGTCCGTCGCTCATGTGGAGGAGCGGGGAAATCAAACCTGGTTCTCCAGATTAGAGTGCATCATTCTTGTTGGGGGGGTTTTCCTTCCCTGTGTATAGCCATGCCCTGACCTGGATGGCCCAGGCTAGCCCAATCTTGTCAGACCTCAGAAGCTAAGCAGGGTCAGCCCTGGTTAGTATTTGTATGGGAGACCACCAAGGAAGTCCAGGGTCACTATGCAGAGGCAGGTGATGGAGAACAGAGGTTCGTCTCTTGCCTTGAAAACCCTAGGGGGTTGCCTTATAGGGTTGCCAACTCCAGGTTTGGAAACACCTGGAGATCTGAGGGTGGAGCCTGGGAGGGGAGGGTTTAGGAAGGGGAGGGACCTTGTCAGGGTATAATGCCATATAATCCACCTTCCAAAGCAGCCATTTGCTCCAGGAGAAGTGGAATAAATATCTTAAATTTTAAATAAATAAGCCATCTATGAAGTCTGGAGATCAGCTGTATTTCTGGGAGAGCTTCATAAATAAAGCTGGAGGTTGGCAACCCAAAGTCGGCAGCAACTTGACGTCACTTTACATACACACATATAGCCACATCCAAATGTGCGAGCCCCCACCTACAGTCAGAGGTACTACAGCTTAGGTTCAAGTTTACAGCCTCTTTTATTTATTCCTTAGATTTATATCTTGCCATCTATCCCGGCCAAGGCCAGGCTCAGAGCAGATAACAACAATAATATATCATAAATATAATAAAACATTCAATCTATACCATTTTAACTGAAACAACAAGTCTCAATTAAAACAATTTAAAATCAGAACAGATGCTGCTTAAAATTTGGCACACAGGGGCTTGGCCAACGCGGGGGGTGGGGGGGGACAGCCAGGCTCTCCCCTTGGATTGTAAACAGTAGAGAGAAAAAGAAGGGGAGAGAGAGAGCTAGGTAGACCCTAGACCTCAGAGTATTACTGGATGTTGTATCCAGTGTAATTAATCAGATCTGGAACCTCTGTGTGTCTGACAGGGAACTCTTCTGTATAACATAAGGGATTATGGGTATACACATTTTGTGAGGAATTAATCGAAGGGGTTATAAGCTGAATGGATCAGAAAATGGCAAGACAAAACTCTTTTCTGGGGGACAACCTTTACCTTTTTTAACACACCTGCTGTCCTTCCCTCAGCTAGGAGAAGAGGGTATACATGAAATAAATAAAATGCTGACATACCTGTCCTCCTTCCCTCACCTAGGAGGGGGTCTCAACTTCTCCAAGCGCTCCTAAGATCGGGGGGCGGGGGGAGGATAAGGAGACCATCTTCTAACAACTAATTCCTATTGAAGCACCCACAGCCATTAAGTGCATTAACACAGTTTTTCAAGGGCCTGACTCTCAGCAAGCGCCACTTGAGACAAACCCAGAGCAACCAGACACATTTGCAGTGCCCAGACAGCAATTTCACAACAATACATCGGTTGACATCCACCATTGTACCCAATGTCCATGAAGTGTTAGCTAAAAGCTGCTGGTAAAAGCTGATAGTAGCCCAATAGTAATGCTGCTCCCCCCTCCCAATGCCAATTCCAAAGGAGTTCAAGGAGAAGGGATGAAGTAAGATACAATGGAGAAGCAAGAAACAAGACTGAGGAATATATGCTCTTAGATCAGTAGGTGACCTTTACAAGCTGAAAGGACATACGTTTGTTCATTCTCACCCATGGATTTTTTCAATGAAACCCTACAGGGCAGGAGGGCCAAAGAACCCTGAGAAAACAAAGCCAAGCAAACACGTGTTCAGGAGGACAATAACTCTTCGATAGGCATCCATCACATAAAAGGGAAATTACATCTGGCTCTTTACGGATTTGGCAAGAGACCTAACTCTCCCATACATCTGCCACGGCCACGAAGGCTGTTCAGTATTCCCAGAGATGTATTAAGAGTTTGAAAATGTTATAAAAAATACTGTTCACACCTTCTATGTTTTCCCACCGATGTATTAAGAGTTTGAAACTGTTATAAAAAATACTGTTCGCACTTTGTTTGGCCCCTTTAGCTGTGAAGACGTCTTCCAACCATTTTTTAGCCGTGGCATACAAAAACCCTTTTAAAAGCGATGTTTTCTATAACATTTCCAAACTCTTGATACATCGCTGGGAATACCTAGTGCGGTAACAACCTTAGTCTGGTCCTCTGCTCGCGAAAGGTTTTGTTGACATTATTTTGCGCGAGTTACCAGAATTGTCATCTTCAAGCTTGCATTTCCTCTGGGTGGGTTAAATCTCAGGGAAGATCACAAGCCCGAGACCCCCTCCAAAGTAGCCTTTTTTTTTCCACAGGGGAACTCATCTCTGCAGTCTGGAGAGGAGTTGTAATTCTGGGAGATCTTTGGGCCCTACCTGGAGGTTGGCAACTTTATAGGGTGGTTATGTAGTTAAGGTGTCAGAATGCTATTGGGATTTCCTAGGCCCTAATCTCCATTCAGCCATGAAATTCACTAGGTGCCTTTGCCCCAGTTGTTGTCCCTCAGTCGAACTTACCTCGCAAGCTATTGCAAGGATGCTTTTTAAAGTCATGTATGTAGGCCTACAGCAAATGCAACAACAAAAATGCTTTTGACCATGGAGGCTCTATTGAAGTACTGGTGCTAGTTTTTCCTCCTGAATTTGCCTATCTTCCCCCAAACCAGGATGTGATATCTATTGGTTCATGCAAAAGTGACAACCTAGTTTATTTATTTCTATTCTTATGTGAGGAAGGCAGCATGGTATAGCCCGATCTCATCAGATCTTGAAAGCTAAGCAGGGCCAGCCCTGGTTAGTATTTGGATGGGAGACCACCAAGGAATCCAAGGGTTGCTATGCAGAGAAAGGCAACGGCAAACCACCTCTGTTAAGTCTCTTGCCTTGAGAACCTCATAAGGGGCCACCATAAGTCGTCTGTGACTTGACAGCACTTTGAACACATGAAGCTGCCTTATACTGAATCAGACCCTTGTCCAAAAGTCAGTATTGTCTACTCAGACTGGCAGCAACTGTCCAAGGTCACAGGCTGATGTCTTTCACATCGCCTACTCGCCTCGTCCCTTTAACTGGAGATGCCGGGGATTGAACCTGGGACCTGCTGCATGCCAAGCAGATGCTCTACCACCGAGCCACAGCTCATCCTCCTGCTTTACACACTTTCTTATGTGGCACTTCATTCAAGGAGCTTGGGTGCTGTGGAACACAAGCAGGATGCTGCTGCTGCAGCCGTCTTGTTTGGGGGCTTCCTGGAGGCACCTGGTTGGCCGCTGTGTGAACAGACTGCTGGACTTGATGGACCTAGGTCTGACCCAGCATGGCCTTTTTTATGTTCTTATGAGCTCAGGGTGGCTTACATGGATCAAGTGGCCTCTTTCCTCCCCTGCACCCCCACCGCAGCAACCCTACGAGGTAGGTCAGACCGAGAATGAATGGGGGCAAGAACATGTAGAGGATTTATGGGTAGAGCTGAACTCAGGACACCCCCCCCCCAAAAAAAAAAAACCAGCCCCCTGAGCTCCCACAGCCCCAGCTGGGATTTGCAGCCCTTTTCCCCCTTGCCCGACCGTCATCTGCCTTTGGCGTCGCGTTGTGCGCCTCTCAGAGGGAAAGGCCTTTTGCAGACGCTCCCTGACGAAGCCGCCGCCGCCACCGCCGCCGCCGCGCGCTGCCTTTTGGGAGACGCTCCCTGAGAGGTCACTCAGGGCAACAGCCAAGATGGCGGCGCCGTCGCCGGGCCCGCCGCGGGAGGCCGGCCTGGAGGCAGAGCGGCCCGGCCCGGCCCCGCTGAGCCTGACGGCGCTGCCGGGGGAGCTGCTGGAGCTCATCGCCTGCTGCGGGGCGCTGAGCGCCGCCGACGTGGGCCGCCTGGCCGCCACCTGCCGCCGCCTCAGGGACGCCTGCCAGCCCCGCGGGAAGGTCTGGCGGGAGCAGTTCCGACTCAGGTGGGGGAGGGGGGGCTTGAGGGGCGGGGCCTGCGGCGGCGGGGGGGGGGCTGCGGCGCGGCGCCTCTGGGCGGGGCCGAGGGCGAGAGGGGAGGCCCCCCGCGCATGCGCATTGAGCGCGACTCCGGCCGGCAGTGGCATTTGCAAGGACGGGGTCTGAGACTTGGTGGTCAAAGAGAGGTCGTGTATTTGAATTAGCAATTAAATGCGAAGGTGGCAATAAAGTTATCAAAAGATAGAGGAGGAGAGAGGGGAAGTCAACGTAAATATATGAATTAATTAGTTATATAGGATACAGAAATATTGTTTATATCATATAATTATCTTAATGAATGATAGAAACTACTGTAATCTAAAAAACAACAAAAATGTTATAAAAAAGAAATTAAATGCAAAGGTGGCAATAAAGTTATCAAAAGATAGAGGAGGAGAGAGGGGAAGTCAACGTAAATATATGAATTAATTAGTTATATAGGATACAGAAATATTGTTTATATCATATAATTATCTTAATGAATGATGGAAACTACTGTAATATAAAAAACAACAAAAATGTTATAAAAAAGAAATTAAATGCAAAGGTGGCAATAAAGTTATCAAAAGATAGAGGAGGAGAGAGGGGAAGTCAGCGTAAATATATCAATTAATTAGTTATATAGGATACAGAAATATTGTTTATATCATATAATTATCTTAATGAATGATGGAAACTACTGTAATATAAAAAACAACAAAAACGTTATAAAATGTTATAAAAAAGAAATTAAATGCAAAGGTGACAATAAAGTTATCAAAAGATAGAGGAGGAGAGAGGGGAAGTCAACGTAAATATATGAATTAATTAGTTATATAGAATACAGAAATATTGTTTATATCATATAATTATCTTAGTGAATGATGGAAACTACTGTAATATAAAAAACAACAAAAACGTTATAAAAAAAGAGAGGTTGTGTATGGTTAGGGTTGCCAACCTCCAGGTGGTGGCTGGAGGTCTCCAGTCATTTATAAGTCCACGCTAGCTGATACAGCAGATAGGAGATTCAGGCTAACTAGCCGATCCAGCAGGCGGGATTCCAGCTACGTGATTGGCCAGCACCAACCAGCTGATCGCAACTCTGTGTGCATCCTTTCATCACAACAGGGCTAATTTTGCTTGAAAACATATATAGACCATCTCTCCGGAACGCTCCGCTTATTACCAACAGTGTTTTCTGATTTCAGGATCACCGTGAACTGAACTTATAACCAAAGTTAGGTTAATTGAATGTGAAAAGTTGGTAACTTGTATACACATTGATGTTCATATCATAATTACAGTAGAATATTTGTAATTAACAGTGGTTGTGTACTGAGTATTATTTCCTTTAGGATTGCATACCTTTTATCAGTACACATCGTGTTTATTGACCCTCCAGGTGGTGGCTGGAGGTCTCCCGCTACTACAGCTGATCTCCAGGTAGGGTTGCCAACCTCCAGGTGGTGCTGGAGAAAAAAGGCACTTGGTACTAAGGGGAATTGGAGAAAAAATGAGTACCAAAAACAACTCATAGAATGCAAACACAATTTAGTGGAAATGACAAAACGTGCAAAAGTGAAACAGAACAACAGACATTACTATATGTACAAAGAGAAACACATATACGTAGCTCCTAAGGAGTCTTCAATAACGCCTTCTTAAACGTAATTATGAGTCCCAAACGACTTCATACGTGGAAATTCATGGAGAAGACGGTAGAATTGGTCGAAATCGGATTGAAACGCAGTCCGGATTAACTTAACGTTTTCACAGCCGCGTTGGCGGCTTCATCAGCACACCGTTCAATTATTGGGAGACCAAGCTCCTACGTAAATATAATAAATCTCCAGGTATTTCCCAACCTGGAGTTGCATGCCTATGTATGGTGTTTAGAATATTGGAGTAGGATCTGGGAGACCCAGGTTCAAATCCCAACTCTGCAATGGAACCCTGCTGGGGGTGGTGGCCCTGAGCATGAGCCCAGAGCAGTACTGCAGCTGTCTTGGCTTTAAGTGGCATTTGCAAGGACAGGGTCTGAGACTTTGTGGTCAAAGAGAGGTCGTGTATGACTAAGGTTGCCAACCTCCAGGTGGTATAGGAAAACGTATACCACGCTTACAAAAATTACACCAAAAGTATGCAAAAAAATCTATAATGATTTTTGCATAACAAAGTAATGTTATGACAAATACAACCAAAATACAGAAAGGATCCAATAACTGTACATAAATTACATAACAAGTCCACTGTATACCGGTCACAAAAATCAGATATTCTCAGCAGAGTGGTTTAATGTCCACACGTAGATTGCCACTTGAACTGTAGTATCCTCAGTGGAGGTGCAGTATATGTCAATCCACAGATTCTATATCCTAATGCACAATTCAAATCCAATCCACAGAATGCACAATTCAAATCCAAGCACAAACGGTTATTCTAGATATTAAACCATTTGGACTCAATGGCATTGAAGTCCCTAGACCCCCCCCCCCAAACCCCACCCTCCTCAGGCTCCACATCACAAATCTCCAGGTATTTCCCAACCCAGAGCTGGAAACCCAATGTATGGTGGTGAGAATATTGGACTAGGATCTGGGAGACCCAGGTTCAAATCCCAACTCTGCAGTGGAGGTGGTACCCCTGAGCATGAGCAGAGAGCAGTACTCCGGCTGACAGTAGCTTTAAGTGGCAGTTGCAAGGACAGGGTCTGAGATTTTGTGGTCAAAGAGAGGTCGTGTATGGTGGTTAGAATATTGGACTAGGATCTGGGAGACCCAGGTTCAAATCCCAACTCTGCAATGGAAGCTTACTGGGGGTGGTACCCCTGATCATGAGCAGAGAGCATCAGCTGGAGTCTAGTACGGTGGGACTGCCCAGAGCCACTTGGGTGCATCCAAGATTTCCTCGCATCTCTCAGGCCCAAAGATCTTATTTTAGTTATTTAATGCATTAAAAAACATTCTTCCTTCAAGGAACTTGGGGCGGGTAGTGGTTGGAGTGTGGCGCCAGGGCAACCCGGATTAAAATCCCCGTTTCCCATTAAACTTACTGGGCGATGTCAGGCCTGTTGTTTTCTGTTAGCCTAACCTACCTCATAGGGTTGTTATGAGGATAAAGGGGAGAAGGAGGTGAAGCAGGTGGGCCATCCTGAGCGCCTCGGAGGAAGGGCCAGATTAAAAAATGTACTTCTAAACAAATAAAATGTTCATCTCCTTTCTGTCTTGACCCTTCTTGCTCAGTGCTGTGTACTCTGGCTGGCAGTGGCTTTAAGCGGCAGTCGCAAGGATAGAGTCTGAGACTTTGTGTCAAAGAGAGGTCGTGTGTTGTGGTTAGAATATTGGACTGGGATCTGGGAGATCCCAACATCCGGGATGCTTCTGGGGCTTTGCCCAGACCTGTCAGCTGGATCACATGTTGCACAGGCAATCCCGCCCCCCTTAACTGTTCCCTTGCCAGTCAGCTCTTGCTTGCCTGTTAGAGGAGGGGGAGGGGATCATGCCCTCCCTGCAGCCTTCCTGCTTGGAGCCGGCATGGTGTGGTGGTTAGGAGCGGTGGTTTGGAGCGGTGGGCTCTGATCTGGTGTTTGATTCCCCGCTCCTCCACATCAGCGGCGGAGGCTGGTCTGGTGAACTGGATTTGTTTCCCCGCTCCTACACATGGGGCCAGCTGGGTGACCTTGGGCTGGTCACAGCTCTCTCGGCCCTGCCTGCCTTGGGGGTTGTCTGTTGCGGGGAAGGGAAGGTGATTGTAGGGCCATGGCTCAGTGGTAGAGCATCTGCTTGGCATGCAGAAGGTTCCAGGTTCAATCTCCGGCATCTCCAGTTAAAGGGACTAGGCAGGTAGGTGATGTGAAAGACCCCTGCCTGAGACCCTGGAGAGCCACGGCCGGTCTGAGTAGACCACACTGACTTTGATGGACCAAGGGTCTGATTCAGTATAAGGCAGCCTCATGTGTTCATGTGAGACCCAGGTTCAAATCACAACCCTGCCACGGAAGCTGCTGGATGACCTTGGGTCAGCCACATACGTACTTGTGTTTATTAAGTGCCATCAAGTAGCTTCTAACTCATGGCAACCCTATGAATCAAAGTCTTCGAATATGTCCTCTGTTTGACAACCTTGCTCAGGTGGCTTCCTTGATTGAGTCAATCCATCTCTTGTTGGGTCTTCCTCTTTTCCTGCTGCCCTCAACTTTTCCTAGCATGACGGTCTTTTCCAGAGACTCTTGTCTTCTCATAATGCCCATTGGCTTCTGGTGATAACCGCATCTCATTGTAAGTTGTACTCACTCCGATTTATCTGGCTGTTCTGTTACTTAATACTCATGAGTTGGCCAAACAATATGGCTTGTTGTTTGAACAAAACCGTGCAGCGGATAACATGTAATGATGTTCAGAAATAATAAAGCTAACCAGATAATGTACAGATAATCTTGTACCATGTGAATTGCTGCTAATCGGCCTTTTGCCAGTGACCAAGTTGTAGGAATAAGCTGATGTGGCCATTTTCTTTTTAGTGTCATTGGTTGGCCTTGTTTGGATTGCTTATTCCTATTCTTGCATTGCCCTGGCATGGATAGCCCAGGCTAGCTTGATTTTTTCCAGTCTTGGAAGCCACACAGGGTCACCCCTAGATAGAGAGAGAGAGATGTTGAAGATGCATTAATATTAGCTGGGGACATTCAGCTTGAGGAACAAGAAACTGATTTTCACAAAGGAAAAATGAAACTGAAATATTAGAATGTTTTCAAAACGTAATCTACCCTATAGAACCGTGTTGGCGAACCTATGGCACGCGTGCCCGACCTGGCACGCGTAGCCCTCTCTGCCGGCACGCGGGTAAGTGGCTCGGGACGGGACCGAAAGTCCAGGCGGGCGAGGCAGCGACGGATGGAAGCGGTGGAGAGAGAGCCAGCCCGCTTCCCGAGGGACGGGGCGAGGAACCGGCAAGCCAGCAGCCAGGAAAAGACGGAGCGCAGAGACGCGGCGGCGCGCTGCCGCACCCCAGCTGTAGCCCCGCCGCCCGGTCGCGCCTGCGCCAGTCAGAGGACTTGGCTGGGGGCGTGGGGAGGAGGGCAGGATGTTTCAGCCCTAATAAGGTCTTGGGGGCGGGACTAGAGGGAGGGCTGAAACATCCTGCCCTCCTCCCCACGCCCCCAGCCAAGTCCTCTGACTGGCGCAGGCGCGACCGGGCGGCGGGGCTGCAGCTGGGGTGCGGCAGCGCGCCGCCGCGTCTCTGCGCTCCGTCTTTTCCTGGCTGCTGGCTTGCCGGTTCCTCGCCCCGTCCCTCGGGAAGCGGGCTGGCTCTCTCTCCACCGCTTCCATCCGTCGCTGCCTCGCCCGCCTGGACTTTCGGTCCCGTCCCGAGCCACTTACCCGCGTGCCGGCAGAGGAGGCTCCACCCCCACCAAAGGTCGACCACGAAGCCTCTCCTCACCGCCCCATTTCTGGTTTATTCCCCCCCCACACACACACACAAGAGAGATGGTGTGTGAGGTAAAGCGCCACCCTCCCCCTCCCCTCACAGCGCGGCCGGGTTTTGAATGCGCGCTCGAGGGCCGGCAGCGCCAAGGCGGGCGGCGAGGAGGAGGTCGGGGCTCGGGGTGGGGGGTGGGGAAAGCAATGTTTGATTCAAAACTCTGCATGGGGGGTTATTGGCCATTTATGAATGGGAGGTTTTGCATTGGATTTGCCATTCAGATGCACATTTTCCCCATCCAGATCCTCAGAACTCAACAATAAGCCCCCTTGCAGAGTTTTTTTTCAGACGGAACCCTCTGAATATAGAGCAGGTTTTGCTTCATATATTTGCCTTAGGGTTGCCAGGTGTCTCTCCCCCAATCATTTACCTCTTTCCCTGATGGTTCAGTTACAAATATCAAGTTTCACTTTGAAGAAGAGTTGGTTTTTATATGCCGACTTTCTCTACCACTTAAGGAAGAATCAAACCGGCTTTCAATCACCTTCCCCTCCCCACAACAGATACCCTGGCCATTTATGCATGGTCAGTTTTGATGTTCACTAAAAGCTCTTTTTTAAAATGCGAATTTAAAACTGCCTATTCACGGTCTCGAAGCAAAAGGAGAAATTCCACCCCTCCCACTCGCCTGCTCCTTTGTTCCTGTTTGCATAACCATTAGCATGTGCATAGCTAACCCGCCACTGTTATTTTGCATGGTTCCTTCAGGGGGATTCTTCAGGTTAAATTGCCGTGTTGGCACTTTGCGATATATAAGAGGGTTTGGGGTTGCAGTTTGGGCACTCAGTCTCTAAAAGGTTCGCCATCACTGCTATAGAACATGGGTTTTCAACAAGGGGGGGATTACGCCCGGGGGGGATTTAGGGTTCCAGGGGGGAATTGGGACCACTGTTCAGCAAAGTGTGATGTCCTGTAGATTATGTACAATCTGTAAAACTAGTTTGTTTTTTTGAGTTAGACTAACTTGGGAGGGGGGTAATTATATTCTGAACAATGGTGAAAGTGGGGAATGGAGCAAAAAATGTTGAGAAACACTGCTATAGAACAAATCCTTCTCTTCATGTCAGTGATTATAGTAGGGGAATAAATCTAATTGGTCTTTTTCTGAGCCTCAAACCTCTTCTTTTATCTTCAGTAGCAGTACCTGCAGGATGGAAGACCAAAGGAGGATGTTAAAGACTGGACCACAGTGGGATTTAAAAAATAAAGCTGCTATAAACCCACTGAGCCTACTAGTCAGCTACAGCCAAGACAAAAAAAATACAGCTTTTTAAAACTAAATGATAGAAGTTCTTTGTACCTGCTTGTACCTTCTTGCTTTCATCACGTTGTCATGCTGTGCCTTTGTTACGATGGTTGAATTTATTCTTATACATGCAAATGTGAGTCAAATGACCCTCTGCTGGAACCTGGCTGTGCCCTGCTACAATATTACTGCAACTGTTTATTTTAGGGCAGTGAGTAAAGAACAACCCCTCCAACCGTAATTGCAGTGGGGATTTTTAAGGCAATTACTCAAGATGGAGTCTGGCCCAGAATAACAGGGTCAATGTCTCCATTTCTGCCAAAAGTTCAGTGATCAAAGAATCAGCTGCTTTTGGAAGGCAGGCATCTATTATCACCATCCACAATGGTCCTCGCTGCTGGATCTGAATCTTTTTAAGATCCAAATTGGTTGCTGACAAGATAATGCCAAGCCTTGAATTGGAAAGCGAGTCTGGAAAGCAACCCAGAGTTACAGTTTTCTGAACTGGTGAACTGTCCATTGTTCAGTCACCTCTTTTTGCAGGTGGGGAGAGAGTATTCTCTTCCTTTGAACTGTTCATTCTGAATTTTGCAAGCCAGCTGGCAGTTGGAGAAAACGCTACAACTTCTCTTCCTCTGCCAAGACAAGGGCACAGCCAGGTTGTAGATGAACTTTGCCTGTTATGAATAACAGGCCCAGATCAGAAATTCACATATATCTGTCCAGTTCTTATCGTCGCTGGTGTGCGTGCGCTCACATGAACGCCCGCAAGTTTTGCTTTGCTCTCCAATGGTGACGTATTTTATGTCCAAGTCCTGTTGACAGATGGCACCCTGTTCCAAAAAGTTCATGCTGTTGCATTTGATTGCAGCACTTTCAATGTGGCATCGCTGTGACACTGATGTGAATTTGTGCATTTGTGATTTGTTCCTGGTGCTCTGGATGAAGCATCCCATCCAGATGACACATGTGTTGCATGGTTTATTTTCAGGACTGAAAATTGGCCTACGTGTGCAGCTGAACAAGGTGGTAGAGTCTTAAAGTGGCAAACTGCATGTCTGAAGTGCCTTTTTTGAATGCTCCTTTACATAAAAATAGACTCCTTGCAAGTAAAAAAGCTAACTATCAGGTAGACAGGTTGCAATCAGTAGGACTAAATAAATAAAATAGCTTAGCCCATGCCCCTCCTGTTCATAGAATAATAGAATCACACCCCAGTGACCCCTACTCCATGCCCAGAAGATGGCCAAGATGCCATCAAGTCGCAGCCAACTTATGGTGACCCCTTATGGGGTTTTCAAGGCAAGAGACTTATAGAGGTGGGTTGCCTGTGCCTGCCTCTGCATAGCAACCCTGGTATTCCTTGGTGGTCTCCCATCCAAATACTAACCAGGGCTGATCCTGCTCAGCTTCCAAGATCTAACGAGATCAGGCTATGTCCTGCTGCCTTCCTTCCTGGCTTCTTCTTGTTACAGGGAGCATTTTACACAATGGAGCATTAAAAACAAAACTATTTCCCCCCAGCAGCAGCCTAACATGGTACAATTCATCCTACCACTTTTTGACTCTTCCCCCCTCACCACCACCTCAGTCCCCTGAATGTGTATCCTAGGCATTAGTTGCAAATTATGCTACAGTGTCCATAGGACCCAAAGGTGTAGGTTTACATTTTGTTTGTACGATCCATGATCACTTAAGATGGCTTCCTATTTTTATACAGTCTCCTGCTGATATTCATGAAAGCAGAGGGCCCAGCGCACAATCTGCTACTTTTCCTGCCCCATTTTTCTGAGTCTTGCCAACAAATTCTTACACACAGGGCTATGACGATCAAATATATTGGGGGTGTCAGGTTCCATATTTATTTATTTATTCTTTGGATTTATATCCCGCCCTCTTTCCCAGCCAAGGCTGGGCTCAGGGTGGGTAAGAATAAGAATATAAGAATAGGCATTCCCCCTTGTCTCACACAGGAGTGCCTCTTCTAAGAAGCCATCTGCATGACATAGGCATGCATCATCTAAAAGTGACGAAAGTGTTACCCCCCTAAGTGTTGTTTTATTGTATGCAGACATGGTTGATTTGATTAGGATTTCTTCCATTTTGTGGCAGTCCTACTTGTGTGTTATTGCACTCAAGCATTTATACAGTTGATCTGAACTCAGGTTTCTGACCATTGACCACCTCTTCCCCCTTCATCGTTGGAGCCTTCTGGACCAAACTAGATTTGACGCCAAATGATCCATGGATGGATTTATTACTAAATAAACAGTAGTTTGGGGGAGGACTCAAGTGTCCTGGTATGGCAGGAAGGGAGAAAACATCTCTCCCCGTGCCACACTCCTAACCTCAGTTGCCTCTCCACAGCTGCTCTTTGCCTCACAGGAGAAATAAATGACCATCACAGGACTTACAGCATAAGGACATAAGAAAAGCTATGCTGGATCAGACCAAGGCCCATCAAGTCCAGCAGTCTGTTCACACAGCGGCCAAACAGGTGCCTCTGGGAAGCCCACAAACAAGCAGCAGCATCCTGCCTGTGATCCACTGGGAGAGAATTACGTTTAGGGGAAAGTAATCAGGGTGGTAATGGTTATCCTTCGTCCCCTATGCTACAGCCTTGCTCCCAGTTATGCAGTGTTCTTACGATGGCTTCTGTTTACACTTCACCTGCAGGAGATACATTTACAGATTTTCCACCATCACATCTAGTTCATTCATTTATTTTTGGAGAATCTGCAAGCAATGAGAGGCAGTGCTGCCCAGCTCTGCATATAAGATTTTATGTTCAAAACTCAGAAAAACAGGGCAGGAAAAGTAGTAGACTAAACCACCTTCAACTCTTAAAAAAATATTTTCTGAGAACTATGTTTAAAAAATAGCTCTTATTTTTCCCCCTATTACCGTTAAAGTGTCGCATGCACAAGTTCCTCAAATGCTTTGTGGTGGTGAATCATTTCAGTGGCTCAAACACCAGTTAGTAAAAATATGTATGACTCGCAGAACTGGCCGTTACCTTTAACTGCTGATTTTTAGTGCCTGGATGTTCTGTGGCGTTGTGAAGCCGGGTCTAACGCACCACCCCTGGGGTGCTTTTCCTCTGTGCCTCCGGTCTTTTATTGATACGCTGGCGGTGCTTCATTGCTGCACTGTTTAATTGCTGATATAATTTTACATTGTCAATTGCCTCAGATTCCCCATTGTGACAGAAAGGCAGTCCATAATTTCTTTAAATAATGACCTTTATTTTTCCCTCATGTTGCAAGCGAATTTAGTAGTCTGTCGTTAAAATGGTGACGCGCAAGGCCCATGTCCATACCTTGGATAGTTCCAGTATTATCATTTTTGCTCAGGGAGGAAGCTTACAATTGCTGTCCAGAAGGCTTCTTCCCAGAGATATTACATAGAGATTTCTTTCCAAAAAACCTTCATTCTTTTGAATAGATAAGCAGGTGCACCATTAATCCTCCGATGTCACCGGAGCTTCCAAGGCACCAGGGACACAGCAAGTAGCAATGCAGAATTACAGGCCACTTTTGGATTATTTTTTTGTACTCCGTTTCCCTCAGAAATCAAAGATAGGTCTGGGTTCAGTGCCACAGAGAGCAGCTGTTGGCATGCCCCTATGCCCGATGCGCACGGGAAACAGAGAACAAGCAGCTACCGCCTAGGTTTCCTGGCAGTAATGAATGGTAGGCCCTTGTCCCAGCTGTTACTTGTATTTTTTTTCAAACTTGTAGCAGGGGAAAGGGGCCTTTGGGGCAGGGAGTTGCAGAGGGTGCATCTCCAAGCCTATCTCTCCCCCCAAAACCTTTCCAATTCTGAGCCCTGACCTGCTGAGAATATTCCCTAGTAGTATGAGGACAGAACTCACATGCATCCCTTGGCCACCGCTGGCAAGTGAGATATTGTTCCTCCTCCCCCAGTATTTTTCTGTAAGGGTAGTGGGTCCCTGTCATCAGTTACAGACACTGCCCTGTTCATGTTACAGTGGACACATGGACATCCTGTATGGACATGCACAATCTGTAAGAAAGAGCCAATGCGTGTTCACTTTGCAAATGAAACTGGGGATCAGTATTTGGATTAATATAGGGCTTGAGTAACATGTTCACCTGCACATATGTTGAATGTAACATGAGAGATACTTACAGCACATTCCTGAGATCTGAGGGCGAAAGCCCTCAGGAAGGCGCCATGCTGGCATCCAGGCCCCCTGCGCCGGCGTCCGGCCAGCTAATGCCGGCCTTAGTGGGCCAAACGCCAGCAGGCAGACCTGGACGCAGGGTTCTGCCGCGGCAGTGCCAGCCCGGGACGCCAATGCGGCCTTCCGGTGGCATCCAAATGCTGTCAAAGGCTGCGTTGGTGTCCCGGGAGGCGTTCCCGGGGCGTTCCAGCGCCGGGCTGGAGGCGGGACCACCTTTAGGCCCGGGAACACCCCTTTTTATTTTTGGCGAGATACGCCACCTTTTAGGTTTTGGCCCTGTCGAAACCACCTTTGGAGGCAGCGCAGCCGCATTGCCTCCTAAACCCGGTGCAGGCATTCCTCTCAAGAATGCACTGTCTGTGTGTGTGTGTGTATAAAAGGAAAAATGAAGTGCAACCATACATGGATTGTATATGCATTCCCTGGACCTTGTGAACAGGTCTTTTGTTTAGGTTCTAGTTACTTTTATAAGTAGAACTACAAAATATGTATCTGTGTCCCTTTTTCCATTCATACATCGGTGATTTCTAACAGTCACATTTAGGCGGCTGTTTATATTTACTATTGTGTATCTGAGCATTTGAATGTGAGAAATCTTGTGATGATTAGGACAGTAGGTTGTAGCTAAACAGTTTATTTCTTTGTTTGAGAAGGAAATAGCAAAAGATGTCTACTCATTTTAGGGTGGATTGATTTTGTTCTCCTAGAACTAATGTGAAAGTTGCTAGTACGTGTCTGGATCACAGCAGCCCTTTTTATCTGCCGTTTTCATTTAACATTTTTTATCTGCTGGTCAAATGACCATAAATAAAAACACAAAACTAATCTGCCCTTTTAATGGGCTTTAGGCTTTGCTCTATTTCAAATAAAGAAACACCTAAAATCTGCCTTTTTTTGCTGGTAGGAGAAAAAGAACTAAACTGGGTGAATTATATTCCAGGCTGGTTGTACCCAAATTCCTTGTGGGTGCTTGGTCTAGTTAGCGAGTATCTGTTTGGTTTCTTGAAGAATTGCTTTGCTCTGCTACATGAAAGCATAAACAGTTTCTGAAGTCATTTACACAAGGTCAACAGCCAGTTCTGAAAACGTTCTCTTCTACTTTAATACCTTTTTTAAAAATGGGACAACCTTTTATCGTTCCTCTATAAATTAATTATATGGAGAAGGAATGAACCTGGGGGCTCAGCAGCTTAGCTTGTCCATGTTTTCATCAACTACAGGAAGACCCAACTGCTAACCATTGTGCTTTATTTGCCTTGTATGTAGGTGGCCATTGCTAATGAAATACTACAACCAGACAGAGAGCATCAATTGGCTGGAAGAATATAAAGAACGACACAAAGCTGGCTTGGAAGCAAGAAGAATTGTAGCGTCGTTCTCCAAAAGGTTCTTTTCAGAACATGTAAGATTTTCTTGTTTGTTCTGACCACAGTCTGTGTACCAGTCTATCTTGCCTTACTTTTTGTCTTTCCTTCTGCTTCTTTGGAGGTTTGGTGTTTCGGTAATTTGGGTCCACTGGAGCAACAGAACAAGTGGAAAACACAAAGTTTGCAGCAGGTTCCCTTTTTTGCCAATTCTGGTGTCTGCCAGTTCCTGCTATCCCTCGCCTGTGCTGCATCCTCCATCATTCAGTAGGGTCCCCTGACCTTCAAGAACTTTAGGAAACTGTAGCAGGAGATGGAATGAGCTTTTTTTGTATGTTGTATAATGGTTATAATATGATGTAATGGTTATAATACTGGTCTAGGACAGTGAAGACCTGGGTTCAGATCCCCATTCAACCATAAAGCGCAACCTTAGGGCAGTTACTTTCTCTGTCTACCCTACTTCACAGGGTTGTTGTGAGAAGCTCCAATGTCAAATCCCCATTCACCCATGAACCTCACTTTGTGCCTGTCACTCTTTCACTCTTCCTGCTCCACCTCAGAAAGTTGTTTTAAGGATAAAATAGAGAGATTTGTACCCTTACCCTTACCCTTCGGTGCTTTAGAGGAAGGATGAGTTTAAAATGTAAAAATAAAAATTATAATACTATTGGATCCAAGCCTTCGTTCCAGTAGATAACAACATTTCAGCAAGTGCGTAGCAAAATTCTTTCCAGGAAAAGTGACAACTCAGTCTGGCCTGCATTGCTGTTCATCAGAGACTGTTCTTAAGAAGAAATAACAAGTTCACAAAATTATATATAAGTATTCCTCTGTTATATGTTCTTGTCCATTTGATTGTGTATTTTTAACAGTGAATATTTGTCAGTAAAATTCTATTCATTCTTAGTGTTGAGGGTAAATTTGTTCTTAAAAATGGCCTCTGAGACAGCCCCAGCTAAAAACAAAGTGGCACTTTTTTGGTGTTTTGTGTGGAAAGAATTCGGATCCTGATTCTTACATCTTCTGTTGTTGCCCTTTAATAACATAGTTGTGCTACATCAGAGCCAAAAGAGAGATGGAGGCTCTCTTTTAAAACCATATAGTAAACTGAGTTTGAAAATTTTCCTTTTGTGCAAAAAAAAACAAACCCCGGAAAACTTGGAAAACAACCATAGAGAACTATTTCGTTATCTGACGACGACGGCATGAATAGTGCTGGCAACATCATGGAAACAAGAAACTATCCCAGATCTAGAAAAGTGGCAACAAAAAATGGAAGAATTTGTGGTGATGGATAGACTAACTAACATGCTAATGGAAAGAATAATTGAAGAGTCACAGAAGAAATGGGAATGTTATTTAGAATACGTTAACTGGAAAATGTAGATTAAAATTTAATAGAGAAAGGGAAAAAGTTAATTGCAAGACATATTTAGAGCAAAATAGAATTTTTAAATAGATATCATATTAACAGAGTAATGTTTCAGATATAAACTGACCCCTGAAGTAAGTGTAAATGGTAAAGATGTGAGCGTATGTATATGTTTGTTTGTTATCTTTTTGTTTGAAAATGTTAATAAAATATTCTTTAAAAAAAGAGAAAAATTTCCTTTTGAAGGACTTTGAAACTCCTTAGCAATGAGATGACTTTACGTTCTTTTTCCAGGTTCCCTGCGATGGCTTCAGCGACATTGAGAGTCTGGAGTGCCCAAGTAACTTCTTTGAGGATGAACTGATGTCCATCCTTAACATGGAAGGAAGGTGAGGCTGAGCCAAAGAGCTAGAAAGAGGGGATCACTTTTTCACAGATTCTTGGGCATTTTCAAGGTTTTGGCTTTTGTTTGTAAACATGTGCTTGAAACTGTGGAGGACTAAGGCAGAAAGACAGAGTTGGTTTTTATATACCAACTTTCTTTACCACTTAAGGCAGACTCAAACCGACTTACAATCACCTTCCCCTCCCCACAACAGACACCCTGTGAGGTCAGTGGGGCTGAGAGAGCTCTAAGAGAGCTGTGGCTAGCCCAAGGTCACCCAGCTGGCTTCATGTGTAGGAGTGGGGAAACTAATCCAGTTCACCAGATTAGCATCCGCCGCTCATATGGAGCAGTGGGGAATCAAACCTGGTTCTCCAGATCAGAGTCCACCGCTCTTAACCACTACACCACGCTGGGGCAAAGAACTAAACCACTTAGTTTGTCAGTGAGATCTGAAGCGGCAGTCTCCTGGATTGGAGATGCCTCTGTACCAACCCCCCCCCCAAGATAATCTGACCCGCCATATCACCAGTTAATTTTCTTGGCCGCTGTCCCTCAGCAGCCCCCATATTTTGAGTTTAAGCTTCAGGTGACAGAACATCCATTGTTGTGAATGAAAAACAGTAATGTTGATGAGGCTGTCTTGTCTGGTGAACTTGCTGCCCATGTCAGTTGTTTGGTTGGAATGATGTGTGTGTTGGAGACAGTAGCCTGGGAGCTCAGGTCTCCACTGTGTTGCAAAGGGGTGGAAGGCTGTGCTTTGAAGCAGTGGACGCAAGAGAGGGGGCTAACTCCCCCCCATCTGGATCCCAGGTGCATGTTTGCTATCTTGCAAGGAACAGTGGCTTGTGGTAGAAGAGGACTGTAAGTGGCAAGAGCTGAAGACTTATTTACCTCCCATGAGAGCCAGCGTGGTATAGCGGTTAAGAGCGGCAGACACTAATCTGGTGAACCGGGTTGGTTTCCCCACTCCTCCACATGAAGCCTGCTGGGTGACCTTGGGCTAGTCACCGTTCTCTCCAAACTCTCTCAGCCCCACCTACCTCACGAGTCTGTTGTGGGAAGAGGAGAGGAAGGTGATTGTAAGCCGCTTTGAGACTCCATTCGGCAAGAAAAGTGGGGTATGAAAACCAACTCTTCTTGTTCGGCTTCAAATCGCACCCTACTGTTGCGTACAGGCAGGGACCAGGCTGAGGTGCTTGGCCTCTGACTCCACTCCCAGCAATGGAGAGTACTGAGGGGAGCAGAGCCTGTCGCGGTTTACTCTTCCCGGTAGTGTGGGTGGACTGAGTGCGTAACCAAGGCAGCACTCTAAACAAGGAACAGGTTCACTCACCAGTACGAGTTCCTTTGTGTCAAGGTCTAGGCTCGGTCCTCCCAGGTTCTGCATGGACACCAGAAGGGCAAGAGCTGGTAGCTGGCACCTAAGCAAGATAATACTGTGCGCAGAGATCTCAGCACGAGCAGCAGAGCTTGTAGTAATTAGCAAAGTTGTTCCCACACTGACTGACTGGCCAGCCTAAGATTTATGGCTGTTCCTCCTCACTCCCTTCCCGGGCCAGCTGTTCTGCATCACTCGCTGGTGTCGGCTCCTGCAAATACCTACGACCAATTCCCTGCAATCTCGCGACACCTCTCCTGCAAACTGAGCCGAACCTTTGATATTTGACGGCTAACCGGGCTGGGCGGGTCTGGAGGTGATAACCTTCTCTGTTCCTCTGCTCCTTACCAATATGTACCACCTTCTTCTACATCTGTCGTCTTTGCTGGTTCAGACCTATGGTCCAGTTGCCCTGGTAAGACTTCCACCGGTGCATCACCCTGCTCTGCCACTCCTTCCTCCTCTTCTTCCGAGGAGAGTTCAGGCTAACTCACGACACCTACTCTCAGTGTTTGCTACTGATCTGCAGAGGCCCAGATTGTGGATCTCCCCTGAATGAGTAGTTCTGCTCTTTATTGGTTTTAAAGAAAGTCCTAAGTAATGGTTTATATGGATGGCCTTTTTTATCTTAAAAGACTTGGAGGGGGGGTTGCTTGCAGAGCTTTTTCTTTGAGCTAAAGTGTCTGCTCTCAGACCATGCCGAGACTTGTTTGGTAACAGTTGCCTTGTGTTTTGTCTTCCAAATCTGCTGCAGCTGCAGCTTAACACTTCGTATTGATGAGGTTTCTGGTTAGTGCCATTTGAGCCTTTGCCACACACATCCTTATTAAGCAGAAATATATGCTAATTATCCCCTGATTATGTTGTGGTCTTTGCCATTCACTATCATTACACTAAATCACTTCCCTGGAAGATGTCCTGACAAAATATCTGTTCCTACTGCGCATCCTGATTGACTGGAGGATGACAGGTTGCAGAATTTGATCGCTTGCCAGAGGGGACAGAAACCAGTGGGCCCAATTTAAGATGCTGGTTCTTACCTTTAAAGCCCTTTATGGTCTACTGTCCCCGTATCTAATGGACCACATTTCTTACGGATCAGTTATGTTCATTGGATAGTCTATGCTGTACCCCCCTACAATCAATCTGCTCCTTGTCATCCTCAGCAAGGGTAGTATTGCTTATAGAACCAACAGTATGGAATGGTCCTCCTGAGAGGGTTGCGGAGGCATTTTTTCTTTTTGTAGAGCATGTTAAGCCATGCATTCCTGACGGGAATGCCTGCCCCACCAAAACCTCCGCCCGGTGCCAAAAATCTGTGCAACCCGCATAGGGTTGCACGGGAGAGATGTGGCGTATCTCAACAAAAAAAGGGGCGTTCCCAAGCCATAACGGAGGCCCTGGCCCCAGGCCGGCACCGTGATAGCCCGGGAACGCCTCCCGGGACCCCACCGTGGCCTTTGCCAGCGTCTGGACGCCAGCAGAAGGCTCCGACGGCGTCACGGCCCGGCGCTGCAGTGACCAGCGTCTGGGCCTTCACGCCGGTGCTGGGGCCACAAACGTTGGTGTATGCTGCCCGGACGCCGGCACTTTACGCCCTTGCACTGGAGCAGCCCTTCGCTGGCCTCCAAAGGCCGCCAGCATGGCTCAGGAATGCATGGTAGCCGTGTTGTTTTTTGGGATGTAGATCCTTTGCATGGTATGGGGGGGGTAATGGTTTTTATTATACCTTTTCTTTTTCAGTTCTGGATGATCCACATGCAATTTCTTTGCACATTGTGGTAACTGCAGATATTAATTCTTACTGGCAGAGAGAGGAAGAGAGTGGGATTAAAAAAAACCCTGCATTCAAAGATTTGTCTCTTTCCTGTTTGTGACAGTGTTCTGGTGCATGCTGAAATTTAATAAAATTAATAGGAAAAAACCACCATGAGGACATTTTAATTACACTGCAATTTTCTGTCCCTGTCTCATAGATGAGCTCATGTTTTAGAGTCTAAAATTATTGATTGTGTGTGTGTTTTAAGCAGTAGAGCTGAACTATTTTATTAAGATTCTGCTTTGCCCTTTTAGATACCCAACTATAGCTTCTGTGTTACTCTTGTAGTGCCTAATTAGATGTTTTTACAGAAGTTGATCCAGAGTTTTCAGTTTGCCTCTTTCCATTCCATTCTTCCATGATATTTTCCCAAGTGATTGTTCATCCCAATGGTTATTTATGCTTTGTAGGAAAGGCCTGACCTGGAAGTACTATGCAAAGAAAATTCTCTACTTCCTGCGGCAACAAAATATTTTAAAAAAACTGAAGGCATATCTTCAACGCCCAGCAGATGAACAGTCCTTCTTGGAAGGTTAGCAGTGACCTGATGGAGATAAGTAAAATAAAGAGGAATCCTTGTGTGTGGAGTCCGGGCTGGGGGGTGTTTCTTATATCTGGATTTGATGAGCGAAATACATTTCAATAAACCCTTTATTGAGGGCTTGGCCTCCAACCTGTATTCATTTTTAAGGGAGAAAAAAACCTATCCTGTTCCCTCTCCTTTGTTCTCAGATATTGTTGATGAAATAGTTTCCTTCTGTTCTTATCTAGTTGCTAAGCCAAATATATTTATCAGTTTGCTTTGTCGGTCTGTCTCCATCATAGTTAAGGTTGGCAACCTCCAGGTACTGGCTGGAGATCTCCTGGGATGACAACTGATCTCCAGCTGATAGAGATCAGTTCGCCTGGAGAAAATGGCCACTTTGAAAGGTGGATTCTATGGCATTATAGTGCATTGAAGTCCCTCCCAAACCCTGCCCTCCTCAGGCTCCGCCCCAGAAATCTCCAGGTATTTCCCAACCCAGAGATGGCATCCCTAATCATAATGTCAATTGAATCTATTTATTTAACTTCTTGACCTTTTAAAAATAAATGTTCCTGCCACCTCATGGTGTCAGTTTTCAAAAAGCTTTGCAGGTTAGGAATAATATAGTCATCTGCTGAAACAGTAAAATTAAACCAACTGAACACTGTTATACACCGATTACCTGAAATCAGCAGAGGCCTTCCTCTCTAATGCTTGGCATAACGTTTTCCTCAGCGTCTTTGAAATGGCAAATGAGGGAGCCAAGTAGGTGGGAGGATATTTTTATGGCATTGGGACAACTACTGAAAAGGCCTTGCCATAGTGGAGGCCAAAATTACACCCACAGAAGATGATACCTGAGAGCTACCACAGCTTAATGGTTACCATGTAGGTCTAAATTGGAGACACGCAGCTTCAAATACCCAACTCAGTATCTAGGGTAGAAAGATGAGCTACAGAGAAGAAATATCCAATGCTTTTTAAAGGGACAAGATGGTGAAAAGAGCAAAATCTACAACATGTATCCATATCACACATACAGTATCAAAATCAGTAATGCTGGTATCTTTTTGGATGCTAAAGTAAAAGTTTTTATTGAAAAGCAGTCTTAATGGGTGTGACGTTTTAACAAGCCAAAATCATGGGGGTTTTTTTTGTGTGTGTGCCTGCTGTCTTTTTCTAGGCGCTGTATTAATCGATCAGTACTGTAACCCTTTGTCAGACATTTGCCTTGAGACTGTTCAGGCCCAGATTGATGATATTGCTGCTAAAGTTCGTACATTTCTGAAGTCTAAACACCCTCGGCATCCCAGCGTGACCTCAAAAGCAGGTATTGGTTTTATCATTCCTTCTTCTGCAACTCAGTGAAAAAGCTCCATATAAGTTAGGACTAGATGTTATATTGGTAATGTACTGAGGGCGACGAAGAAGAAGGAGAAGAAGCACTTTTTGCACTTCTAAGTTCTTGAACTTCTTATTCTTATTTAAGCTCTGGTTCTCTTTCATTAAGATCCCTTGAATTCTACTATTTCCACTTGCCAAACCACCTAAGTCTGCTCCTGGGGTAGTGGTTAAGAGCGTAGGATTCTAATCTAGAGAACCGGGTTCGATTCCCTGCTCCTCCACATGAGTGGCGGAGGCTAATCTAGTGAACTGGATATGTTTCCCCACCCTTCCACATGAAGCCAGCTGGGTGACCTTGGGCTAGTCACACTCTCTCAGCCCTACCTACCTCACAGGGTGTCTGTTGCGGGGAGGGGAGGGGAAGGTGATTGTAAGCCAGTTTGATTCTTCCTTAAGTGGCAGAGAAAGTTGGCATATAAAAACCAACTCTTCTTCTTCTTGAGACAGTAGATCCTGCTTTAAAGCCCAGATCTTTGTTTGGAGTCCAAAGTGTTGTGAACAAAAACTGTGACTTGGTGTGAGTTCTTAATGGAGACAGTGTGAGCAGAAAGTTGGCCAATTATAAAATAAGACAAGATTCTTGTTTTTGGTCAGGGTTTTGTTTTATGTTTTTGATTTTTTTGAATCCAGCTGGGTGACTTTGTGCTAGTCACAGCTCTCTCAGCCTCACCTACCTCACAGGGTGTCTGTTGTGGGGAGGGAAAGGGAAGGTGATTATAAGGCGTTTTTTTGATTTTTGTGTTTAATTGTGTGATGTTTCAGGAGAAGTCTCTCAGGAAGTCTCTGAGGTGGAGTTTCAGAGGCAAGTTCTGGATGCCATGAACTACGTCCTGTATGAACAACTGAAATACAAAGGGAACGAGGTGGATTATTACAATTCTCTGAATTCATACATTCACCAGGTAAGCAGATCTCTGCTGAATAACTCTGACCAAAGAAAAGAGTTTCCCGTTTAACTCGTTCTCCTGTACAAATGTGCGGCTTATGTCAGCTTGGACCGATGCCTTAAAGAGACAGATTGCTGTCACCTGTTCTGTGATATCTTTCTGCATATTTACTAGCGGGTCTCTGAGTCTTTTTGGTTTAATGTTCCTAAAAATGGGGGGTCTTTTGTATTTCATGACTATAAACTGGTCTCCTTTCCCCCCTCCCTCCTTTAAAATCACAGATCAAAGAGCCCTCGGACTTTTAAGCTTCACATTGTTCTAAGCATCTCTTTTCAGGTTTTGATCCACCGGACCGGAATCCCGATCAGCTTGTCTGTGCTTTATTTGACCATTGCCAGGCAGCTGGGAGTCAGGTTGGAGCCTGTCAACTTTCCCAGTCACTTCTTGCTCAGATGGTGCCAAGGGACAGAAGGGTAAGCTTTTAAAGTTCCTGCTGTCCAAAGCCATTTTATTCCCCCACCGGGAAGCTGATCTCCAAACTGGCAAGAGAGTGAGAGCAGCAGCTATCGCAGGCAGCAAAATGTTTCAACATCTTGTGTTGCTGCTTTCTAGTTTCCCCCACTGCCAAATGATGAAGTAATGGTTAGGTCCCCCCCCAAGCTACAAAAGAAAGATGATTGCATTCGATTAAAACATCCTATTATTTGCCATGTCGAAGCCGGACATCAGTGATATTGCAGGATGGTCTCGCTAGCCGCTAAAGAGTCGGCCAACACATGCATAAAAGGTTATAAATTCACTGGGGAGGGTTTTTTTGTTGGTGTTGCAAGATTGCAAGAGGACAGCTGTCTGTAATGAATAGCAGTAAATTTCCAGAGGGTAAAAGATAACGGCGTTTGCTCGTAGACCCCTCTTGACTCTTCATAATTTTTATAGATTTTTTTCCCTTTAAAAACAAATGGCTTCATTTTACTCTTACGCGCAAAATAATTGCTGGTGACCGACGTTTGCGCGCAAAGTGCCCATCCATTTTCCGAATTGGCCATTGAGGGCCTTCTAAATGGCATTACGATTAGCCGGGGCTGGTCATGAAGGACCCAATTAAGGGATGGTTTCAGTGATGTCATTCAGGTCCGGGAACCGTGGTTGCAGTGCTGCAGGCACTCATCAACCAGCAGGTATTGTGTGTAGTCCCAAGCTGAGGCGATTTGGATTTCTGCCACACTTTGCACCAAGCGAAGCAGAATCCCGCAGCCGTATGCAGAGAAAGCAATTGGCCCGAAGTCACCCAATGAGCTTCAAAGTTGAGCAGTGTCTCTCTGATCCCGGTCCAGCATTCCCAGCGACTATATTGCAGTAACTGTTTATTTTATTTAGATCTTTGGGTGTTTGGATCTGGCCTTCTGCATGGGTCCCCTTTGGGGAGAAGAGCAGGATATAAATAAGTCTACAGGTTGAAACATTTTGCACAGCAGGTCTTGGAAAAGGCCTTTCTCTGCTGACCCCTTGAGAGTTGTCAGTCAGAGAAGACAACCCTGATCTAGAAGGACCAGCCACCCCGCTTGGCGGCTTCATCCGCTTCTGTGCCCTTGAATGCCATTGTTTTGTAAAAACAGAGTGAAAATTGTGTTCTGCCTTGTGAAGCCTTGCCCTTAAGTTCCTGTTTCCTCGGCCTTTCATTCAGAAGCACGGACATCTTTGACTACACTTACATAGATGCTTTTGGGAGGGGCAAACAGCTCAATGTGAAGGAATGCGAGTACCTGATTGGGCACCACGTGACAGGGGAGTTCTACGGTGTGGCAACGGCAAAGGAAGTTTTGCAGCGAATGGTGGGCAACTTGCTGAACATCGGGAAACGGTAAGAGTCGCCAAGGTGCCAGGTTCAGGCCCTTGAACAGGGGTGGGGAACGTCAGGCCCGGGGGCTGTTTAAGGCCCGCAAAATCATTTGGTCTGGCCCTTCGTGGGTCCTGGCAGATCTCTAGCTCAGAAAGATCTAAGACTGGTGATCCGTACCCTCCTGCAGACAGGAATAACCTCTATTCAAGGCAGATGTGAGTTTGTTTTGTTGAGAAAAGGAACCTTTTTCCCCCCTTGCAGAAGAGTCATTAGCTATGGAGCTGCTAGGACCGCCCAAGAAATTGTGTTAACCCTTTCCCACCCAGGCCATGGAGAAACGTATTGGCCGGCTAATTTTTAAGTTGATAATTTTGTATCGCCCGCAAATGATGTTATAAATATCCAAATGGCCCTTGGCAGAAAAAAGGTTCCCCACCCCTGTCCTAGAACCTCTACTAAGGCACTGGAGTCACGGGTGAGCAAGGTAAGCCGATGGCCTGACTCAGCCTCAGCAGTTTCAGCTAAGCTGGCCTCATCTAGGCAAGTGGCAGGATCTCCTTTCAACTACTGCAGAGTTTTTCTTCAGGCTGCTAAGGACTGCTGAAGATTCCACTGCAGAGGGGTGTGTATGTGTTGCCTCGAAAGCCAGCGGGGTGTAGTGGTTGAGAGTGGTGGACTCTAATCTGGAGAACCGGGTTTGATTCCCCACTCCTCCACATGAAGCCAGCTGGGTGACCTTGGGCTAGTCACAATTCTCTGAACTCTCTCAGCCCCACCTACCTCACAGGGTGTTTGTTGTGAGGAGAGGAAGGGAAGGAGATCGTAAGCCGGTTTGATTCTACTTAAAAGGTAGAGAAAGTCAGCATATAAAAACCAATTCCTCCTCCTTTTTAAGGCTTGGAGAAGCAACATGCACAATCTCGTAAGACCTCACTAGGACATTTGCGGCCCAAAAGGGTGCCTGGGGCACTGTTTGCCTGTTCAAGCCCTCTAGGAGAAGCAATGGCAATAGAGCCCTTAGCACTCATTCCCAGGCTGGAAAGAGTTTTAAATGCTATTGGTGCTGCTCACAGGCCTTAAATTAAGGTTACTATGTTCTTCTTTGTCTGGGAAATGAGCCTTATAGAACTAGGAGGAGACATGCAGCATCCTGGTGCCCATTAGGGTCACATGAAGTAGGAGACACTGGAGCCTGATATTCAGTGAGGTAGTAAAGCTGTGTGTGAAAAATCTGAGCCGCTGCAGAGGGAACTTTCATGATTGGACGCTTCCACATTAAAAAAAAATTCCTGAGAGCATTCATGCATGCAAAACCCCAGCGGTTGTCTGAAGGTCCCAAAGAAGGTCCATGCTAAGCAGGTCTGGACCGGCCAGGTGTGTGGATGCGACCTGGGAATCCTATATAAGCCAGCTTGAGTTCCAAAGTGGAAGAAAAGCAAGATATAAGCATGCATAAATAAATTAGTGCATACCAGGGTACAGGTCAGTAAGAGTCACTCCTAGGACAGAGAGGATAGGTGAGGTTTGAGCATCCCTTACAAAGCTGCGCAAGAAATTGTGATAGCTCAGGACTGTTGCTCTGGGGTGGTTTGGCAGCATCAGCATCTTTGTGCCTGTGGAGTTAGGGCTGTTTGTTTTGCAACTAAGAGGACTATCCAGAGAGGCAGTCAAGTCCAGACGCAGTCCAGTATGTGCTACTTTCTCCTGAACGTTTGCTGGTGCTTCCTTTTTGTGAATGAGAAAAGGAATCTTCACAAAAACTGTAACTCCTGAGCAAAAAAATTTTTTTGTTGGAATGTAGTGTCTTAAAGGCTATGATAATGAATGTATGTGAAATGGTTAACTTGAACCTCGTCAGGAAAGAAAATTCCAAGACCACGGTTACACAGCCCGGATAACCTACAAGAACCATTGAACCTGAATGTTTCTGTTGATAGGGAAAGCACTGATCAGTCCTACCAGCTCTTGAGAGACTCATTGGATCTGTACCTGGCCATGTATCCAGACAATGTGCAGCATCTAATGCTCCAAGCAAGACTGTACTTCCACCTAGGAATTTGGCCAGAAAAGGTACTTCAATTTGTACATCTGCATTTATGCCGA
Source organism: Euleptes europaea (assembly GCF_029931775.1). Taxonomy (NCBI): domain Eukaryota; kingdom Metazoa; phylum Chordata; class Lepidosauria; order Squamata; family Sphaerodactylidae; genus Euleptes; species Euleptes europaea. Next base: position 49,351,524 of record NC_079324.1, on the reverse strand, counting down.
TTTATCCCAAGGGCCAAGAATAGGTTGCGGTCCATGTATAAGGATTAGATTAAGGCTTCTCTCCACAGGACTCCCTGGCTTGATGCTACCTGCAGGAGCCTAGAAAGAGCTCCAGGCTCACACTACATGATGATTACTTTTTCCTGGATGGTGGCAGACCTTAGTTTGTTGTCATGTGTGCAAGGAAACCATGTTGTGTGTTGGCCCTGCAAACAAGGATGGCCAACTGTGGTTTGTTTCTAGTGTGCAGTCCTCATTTGCTGGGCATGCACAAACGATAATGAACACCAGGTGGGGTTTGCCACAAATCAGGGAATTAGTTCGTCCGTGGTGTTCAGGGGTGGAAAAGGGATTGCATGATCCCCGACTTCCCAGTCCATTCGCTTAGTGCCAAACGTGGTTTGGTGTTACCTCAGAACCAAACCAACAAGCTTTGCCTCCCACTACTTCCCTTTTCTCTGAGGAGCTTAAGCCATGCCTTAAACCATACTCCCCACCCTAGACTCAACCTAGTACTTCAGTTATTAATAATAGCCCTGGTTCTCTGAACCAGCATCTTCTGTTCTGTAACAGAACTTTAAACCAGGGGTGTGTTGCAGGTTTGATTGGAATCTAATCCAGTTTATCAGCCTCCCCCTTTCTCCCCACCCCCCATTTTTAGAAAAAAAGACAAACCAATTAATCCTACGCCATTGATTCCGATTACTAACAGCTTCCCATAATTTTACGACCACTTTTAAAAGTGTGTTCATTACACTTCAGAGATCGATACCAGCTATGTGTAGATGGCAATATCCTTTTTCCCCTCTGCAGATACTTAACAGGAGAAATATTTATGAACATTAAAAAGCTCTCTCTGTTCTAGGCCCATCTGTGGACCCCTGTGCTATAAAATGAAAGATGATTCTGTGCATCAGCCAGGCTCTATGGACCTGGGGCTATAACGATAAACAGCTGTTATAAAACGAAGAGAAAAAGAATCGCATCAACTATGTTAGGACTTCGTTTAGCAGCTTGGTTTGTGACCAGGTTCACTTGCTTGTCCATCCCAGGGTGTTGGACTAGGGTCTGGGAGATCCAGGTTCAAATCCCCACTCTGCCAATTGATCTTGGGCCAGTCACGTACTCTTGGCCTAACCCACCTCACAGAGTTGTTGTAAGGATAAAATGGAGAATAGCGTAAGCTGCTTTGGGGGCCCTCTGGGGAAGAAGGTAGGCTATAAGTGAAGTAATTAAATAAACGAACGGATTATTTTCAAATAAGCCCCACCTACTAGTCCCATGCCATAATAGCTGTGACTTCCAGTTGGGAAGGCTATTAGAATGCTCCCTCACTTCTAATGATAGCTCCGTTGCTACTAGTGTACAGTAGAACAGGGCTGCTCTCGCGTGGAGATTATAGGACTTCATCACTTAGTCCTCTGGAGAATGGGCAGAGCAAGGCTATCATTCCCTGTTGAGAACAAAGATCTTCGAAGTTGGAACGGGGCATAATCAGGTGAGTTTTTAACTGGACTGTAGCTGTTTACAGCAGCGCCATATTTTTGCTTCCTTGTACCAAAGGTTCTGGACATTCTGCAGCACATTCAAGCCTTGGACCCTTCCCAGCATGGGGCGGTGGGCTATTTAGTCCAGCATACGTTGGAACACATTGAACGGCGGAAAGAGGAAGTGGGGCCCGACGTGAAGCTCCACTCCGATGAGAAGCACAAAGATGTCTGCTATTCTGTTGGCCTGGTTATGAAGCACAAGAGGTGAGTCCATCTCATCCTTCTTCTCATTCCCCAGTCGAAGAACTAATTAATTTCACTGATTAGAAGGTTTTCAGGAAAAAGCTAGAGCAGGGTTTCCAGGGGGACATTATTGAAAATCGCATACACTAAGCCAGCTTGGTGTAGTGGTTAAGAGCGGTGGTTTGGAGCGGTGGACTCTGATCTGGAGAACCGGGTTTGATTCCCCATTCCTCCACATGAGCAGCAGACGCTAATCTGGTGAACTGGGTGGGTTTCCCCACTCCTACACATGAAGCCAGCTGGGTGACCTTGGGCTAGTCACAGCTCTCTTAGAGCTCTCTCAGCCCCACCTACCTCATAGGGTGTCTGTTGTGGGAAGGGGGAGGGCAGATGATTGTAAGACGGTTTGATTCCTCCTTAAGTGGTAGAGAAAGTCAACATATAAAAACCAACTCTTCTTCTTTTTACATGACTTCTATTGTTGTGTTCTATTTGTACTGCTTTTAAGTTGTTTCTAATGAAGCATTTTAGTCTTTTGATTCTGAGTCTTTTCTTGGTTTTGTACATCTACCTTTTAATACCAGTTTGATATGTCTGTGTTTTTAAAAAATTATTTAAGCCTTCTTGGTTGCTTTTTGTAGCCGTAAAGTGAGCTCTCACTGTGCATTCCTGAGGGGGATGCCTGCGCCGGGCTTAGGAGGCAATGCAGTGGCACTGCCTCCTAAGGAGGTTTCAGCCCTGCTGAAACCTCTGCCCGGCATAAAAAATCCATGCAACCCTCATAGGGTTGCACAGGAGATACACCATCTAAAAGGTGGCGTATCTCGGCCCAAAAAAGGGGGCGTTCCTGAGCTGTAACAGCTTAGGAGGCCGCCTAAAGGTGGCCCCGCCCCCAGGACGGCACCATGTCGCCCAAGGAACACCATGGCCTTTGCCAGCGTCCAGACACCGGCGGAAGGCTCTGTTGGCTTCCTGGCGTGGTGCTGCCGCGGCCGGCGACTATCGTCTGGGCCTTCACACCGGCTTTGCTGCCACAAACGCCAGTGTACTCTGCCCGGATGCCAGTGCTGTGGGCCCTTGCACCGGCGTAGGTCTTCACCAGCCTCCAGAGGACTTTCGTCCTGGCCGCCAGCGTGGCTCAGGAATGCGCAGTAAATGAGCTAAATGAATAAATTAGAGATTATGATCCTCTTTGACAGAGCCTTGAATGTATAAGTAGTGCATTTGTTGCTGGCCGGCTGTCGTGTTCTTGGCATGAAGTAATGGTTTTATATTGTATCTGATATTGCTGGCTTCTTTGTTATCTTGTTAGCTGGCTGCTAGATTTTTATATAGATAGATATGGGGTGGAAATAGTGTGTGTGTGTATTTTTGTGGTGTGAATGTTTTAATAGCTGTGGATTGATCTAAAACTCTTATAATCCACCCTGGGGGTGTACATTGGGATGGAAGGTTGGGATGGAAACTGTTTTGATAAACAGTAAGCAGTGTCAGATCCAACATCTTGACTAGATGTTGCCTGACGTCACTTCAAGCACAGTGGATTTGCTCACAGATTTCGCTGTGGATTCAGCGCTCACACATTTACCCACAAGCCGGGTGTTCACTAAGCAAGGGGTGCATATTCATGGGGAAAAAACCCTGCCCTCTTGCATCACTGCACTTCAACTCTCATGTTGTGGAAGTTTTATGTAAAAAAAAATACTCTTAAGTCTCTGTTGTTTGGTTATTGTATTAGGAGCATGCTTTCTGTAGGGTCCAGCTAATTTCAGGAGTTGAAAACTGCTCCATACATACAATCTGGTATGGATGAAATAAGCATAACTAAAGTGAATGAAAAAGTGCCTCATGGCACAGAGTGGTAAGCTGCAGTACTGCAGTCCAAGCTCTGCTCACTATCTGAGTTCGATCTCGACGGAAGTTGGTTTCAGGTAGCCGGCTCAAGGCTGACCCAGCCTTCCATCCTCCCAAGGTCGATAAAATACCCAGCTTGCTGGGGGTAAAGGGAAGATGACTGGGGAAGGCAATGGCAAATCACCCCGTAAACACAGTCCGCCTAGTAAAGATCGGGATGTGACGTCACCTCATGGGTCAGTAATGACCCAGTGCTTGCACAGGGGACTCCCTTTACCTTTTTTAAAGTGGATTAACACAAAGGAGACCCTTCATTGTGATGCAAACAGTATACAAGCAGCTAGCCTTGTGGTGTTGGGGGTGGTGGGGAGATGACAGTTTCCTGCAGCTTTCACCCATCTGTGCGCCATAAGAAGAGGGATAAAATTAGCTGTCTAAGAACACTGTTCAATTTCTGATTTGACGACGTTATTCTTAGTCGGCTCAGGACACGAAATTTCACCCAGTCCCTGGCTGGGTCTCCCTCTGCAGCAGAACCCCGATGTGCAGCCTGAAGTGATACTGTCTGCTTTCTCCCCACTTTCGGACCATAACAGTGAGAGGGGGTACCATTATTTTTGAAGGGAAATAACCCTTTAAAATCTCCAGGCAATTTTTTTTTAAAAAAAAAAACCAAACTCTAGAATATCAGGGACATAAAAAATGCCCTGCTGGATCAGACCAAGGTCCGTCAAGTCCAGCAGTCTGTTCACACAGTGGCCAACCAGGTGCCTCTACGAAGCCCCCAAACAAGACGACTGCAGCAGCATTATCCTGCCTGTGTTCCACAGGACCTAATATAATAGGTCTGCTCCTCTGATCCTGGAGAGAACAGGTATGCATCATGACTAGTATCCATTTTTACTAGCAGCCATGGATAGCCCTATCCTCCATGAGCATGTCCACTCCCCTCTTAAAGCCTTCCAAGTTGGCATCCATCACCACATCCTGGGGCAGGGAGTTCCACAATTTAACTATGCGTTGTGTGAAGAAATACTTTCTTTTATCAGTTTTGAATCTCTTCCCCTCCATCTTCAGCAGATGTCCCCGCATTCTAGTATTGTGAGAGAGGGAGAAAAGCTTCTCCCTGTCTACTCTCTCCATACCATGCATACTTTTATAGGCTTCTGTCATGTCACCCTTTAACCACCTTCTTGCCAAACTAAACAGCCCTAAGAGGGTTTAGCCCAACCTGTTCCCTGGTGTGCTGGTTTTCTACTTGTGGGGAGGTTTTTCACGTAGAGGAGCATTCGAAAGTGCATTCTCCCATTTGAAGTCTGATGTGAAATCCATTCTGCCGTCTCACCTCTGCTGCATGTGGAGACTTGGGCCTAAGACGTACACATATCCATTGAAATGCTTAGTGGGTTTGGAGGCTGACCATTTCTCTGTCATGTTTGGTGTTGCAGGACACACGTGGCGCTTTCCCCAACTCATTAAAGAGCCAACGTATGCACCAAGGTGCCCGCGCAGTGAAGCTGCTAGCTGCCCCGTCAACGTAATACCATGTCATGTTTATTCATTTCAACCAATGATGTGGGTTTTTCCGGTTCCAATTCAGATTTAAATAAATAAAATAAATATTTAAGCTGTATTAGCCAAATTTAAATAACATTAGCAGAAGAAGACAAATACATCATTCAAGCACTGAAATTTGTCTGTACGTCATATCCCACATTTAGCCCCTCCAACATGACTGATTATCTGCAGTTGTCTGGGATGTTGTGCTGCAAGACTATATATGTGGGATGGAAAACTTTCTACGGAAAAATATAGCATCAGAAAGATTTCCTACCGCATCACTGATTTCAACCATCTGTGTTCTCAGTGCCGCCCCTTTTGATTTCTCCACCCAGCGTGTGCAGCTCTCGTACCGCCTAAGAGGGTCTCCGATTCAACCGTTGGTTGAATTTTGTGCTCTTTCTCTCTGTTCTTCCAATCAGATACGGCTATAACTGTGTGATCTACGGCTGGGACCCAGCCTGCATGATGGGGCATGAGTGGATTCGAAACATGAACGTCCATAGCTTGCCTCATGGCCCCCACCAACCTTTCTACAATGTATTGGTGGAAGATGGATCTTGCCGATACGCTGCACAAGGTAAGCACGTAGCATGTTGGATGTTCTCAGTCAAGACCCCCCTGCGAAAGGGTCTTGAGAGGGTTTAAAACGCACAAGTAACTTTGGTTCTTGTAGGTTATCCGGGCTGTGTAACTGTGGTCTTGGTATTTTCTTTCCTGACGTTTCGCCAGCAGCTGTGGCAGACATCTTCAGAGGAGTAATACTGAAGGACAGTGTCCTTCAGTGTTACTCCTCTGAAGATGACTGCCACAGCTGCTGGTGAAACGTCAGGAAAGAAAATACCAAGACCACAGTTACACAGCCCGGATAACCTACAAGAACCGATGAACTCTGACCGTGAAAGCCTTCGACAAGTAACTTTGGTTGCAAGTATTGTCTGAGCACCAAGGACTCGGTACATCTACTCCCTTGTGCAGATTTTTGAAGTTTGTTGATAGAAACCATTGATGCTTGTGTATGTGGTATATAATTAGGTTGTCGTACTATGTAAGGCCTGTCTCGTTGCTCGTTGAAGATAATATAGGACTGTAACAGGACTTGCAAGAATTACTTTGATCAGTAATACTGGGGTTTTCCACTAGAGGGTGGAGTGTAACACAGCACAAGTTGCTGGTGGAAGCAGTTCTTTCCCCCCTCCGATTCTGTTTACCACTTTTGGCCTCCGATTCTGAATGACGTAGTCAAAATCGTGTCCTTGGGAACACATGGTACCGCCTGTATTACAGGAACTGGGCCGGGCTTGCATCAGAATGGCCCCTTTTAGCCTCGTAGGAAGCCGGCTGCTTCCGATTGCTCTTGCAGAAACACCATTATGTTTCAGTTGTACCTGTGTGGGGTGTTTTCCTTGGCTCATCATCAGCTCTTTGGCTATAGTGGTTTGTGCTAAAGGGTCACCTGGAAGCCATTGCTGCTTGCCTTGGGATCTTCCCTGCCTTGCTGCTGCCATTCCCATTTACTTCATTCATACACCACTTTTCTCCCCTGTTAGGGATCCAAAGCACCTTCTATCACTGTCCTCTTCTCCGTTTTATCTTTAGAACAACCCTGTGAGGTAGGTCAGGCTGAGAATATGCGACTAGCCCAAGGTCTCCAATGCAGACTTCTGTCGCAGGGTTGGGATTTGAACCTGGGTCGCCTCGATCCTAGTCTGACACTATAACCACTAGGTAACACTGCCATCTGAATTGTTTACTCCTGGTTCAGCTTATTAATATTTAGACCAGTAAATGAAACCACTTACAAGTAAATACTAGTAAAGGAAAGCATTTGGTGAGCATAGGTCCGCATATCTAGGTACTACAGGAAATCTACTGCCCCCCCCCCCAAATCACAAAATCACAAAATCACACAAGGTTAGAAGAGACCACAAGGGCCAACCACTCCAACCCCATGCAGGATCCCACAATCAAAGCGCTCCCGACAAATGGCCATCCAACCTCTACTTAAAGACCTCCAAAGACGGGGACTCCACTCCCCCCGCCCCAAGGCAGCGCATTCCACCATCGAACCGCCCTCACCATCAGAACGTTCTTCCTAATGTTTAGGTGGAATCGTTTTTTTCTTAGTTTAAATCCATTACTCTGTGTCCTAGTCTCTGGAGCAACAGAGAACAAGCTAGTTCCCTCATTAACATGGCATCCCTTCAAAACAAAAAACACACCCTTTCCCAGGTTGATTAGAGTGTGTCAAAGGGTAATAGAAGCCCCTCCAGTTAACATCCTGTTGTGGTTGTAGTCCCCCGCCCCCCATTTTGTTTGCTCTGTGCTGGAGTACAGCCCTATACTAGGAGGTGTAAACTTCACACCCTGCGTCTTAACTGTGAGGTGTTAAAATTGCTGTTATGTGTTAAATTGTTCCATTTCTAGGCTGTTCTTTTAAACAGGGTTTCTTCGGTGACGAGTGTGCCATATTTTCTTTTTCTAAATAGAGTGGGAGCAGGTTAATCATTTGGAAATGTATGTCATGCTGCCCATTTCGAGGGAGAGCTACAGATTTCCGTCTTTCTATGAACGGGTGTGTTGGGGTGCCTGTGTCCATACACTGCACAATCTTTATTAAATCCAGGATCTTTATTGTCTAGGTCCCTTAGGTAGTTCCCTGTGCCTCAGTTGGGGGGTTTTTTGGGAGGAGGAGTTGTGTAGAAGAAAGCATATTTGTGTCTCACTATGTGGAGTTCTTATTTTAGAAGCTTTCAATGCACAACATTTTGTACCAGGGAATTGCCCCATGTGATATGTCCTGCAGGTAGCTCATCCATTTATATGGTACTTGCCATGTGGCAGTGACTATTCAGTGTAGCCTACCTTACATGCTCACACACATCCACAACCATATCAGTTCACAAATTTTTAAAAACTTCTTTGTTTTGTCAAGTTCTTCAGCAGCCGTTTCCTCTCCTGTAAACCCAGTCCTCTCTTGCTCATCCAGGAACACGAATAAGTAGCAAGACAGTGGGGCTTCTGCCACTGCCCCACTATTTTGTGAGCCTTTATTTTGTGTGTCGTGCTTTTACTGCTGCTGCATGAGGACCCGGAGTTTTATGGTCCTGGGGGTTGCTTGCAAACAGTGTCTTCCTGGACCAGTGGCACACACAACAAAAGGGTTTGCTCTTGTCCTTCACCTGCACTGCAGGGCTGCTGCACAGCTCCTATTTGTAAAGATCATAGAATCATAGAGTTGGAAGGGACCCCAGGGTCATCTAGTCCAACCTCCTGCACATTGCAGGAAATTCACAACTACCTCCCCCACCGACACCTCCAGTGACCCCTACTCCATGCCCAGAAGATGGCCAAGATGCCCTCCCTCTTATGAGCTGCCTAAGGTCCTAGAATCAGCATTGCTGACAGATGGCCATCTAGCCTCTGCTTAAAAACCTCCAGGGAAGGAGAGCTTACCACCTCCCGAGGAAGCCTGTTCCACTGAGCACTCTGTGTCTGTGTGTCTGTGTCTGTCGGTCCGTGTCTTTCTTTCACTAGGCCTTCACAGCACCATGTTAACTCTGGTGAGTAGATCCTTTCTTCTTGAGTACCTTGAATACTGAATGACAGTGGACACTCTGAATAGTATCAGACACCAACCATTTCTTTCTAGTAGGTCATGGATACAGTAATTCTTTCCTCTTTTCCCCCCCAGAAAACCTGGAACATAACACAGAGCCTGGTGAAATCCCTCACCCAGACATCGGCCGCTACTTCATGGAGTTTTCTGGCACGCACTATGTGGCAAACGCAGAACTGGAGATCCGATACCCTGAGGATATGGAGCTTACACGTGCAGCTGTCCAAAAGATACACAACGAGAAAAAGGAATGAGCTTTTTTATCTTTTCACGAGGGCAGATGATGCCTTCACAAAGCAGCCACGAGAATGACCTTGCGGGAAGCGACTTTCCATGGCTGTTCTCTGGCCTAATCAGGAATTGTGCTTCGCTTTGTAACTAGAGGTGAAGCATCTCTTCTGGTAACCACTCAGCTGCGTCACGCCAACACAAATGAAAGAATGCGGGTCGCATGAATTGCCTGGAAAGGATGTCCCTTGCCCCAAACTATCGCCATACGAACAATCTAGTTGCTTTTGTCACGTCTGGCTCTCGTTATTGACTTCTGGGATATTGCCCAGAGACTGAAAATGCCCACCCTCGATCACACTTGCGCTAGTTTAACGATCTGGGGTTTGCACACAGTAGTTAAGGTCCAAGGTCCTTTTGAAATAACACAAATCTTTCCCAAAACTGATCCCCCCCACCCATTTCTTTGATCATTATTGTAGCCAGCAGTCCAGTGCCAAAGTTTTGGGAGTGATGCTGAAAACTTTCTTGCCCAAAGACCTTGATGAGACCTGCCAAGAGGAACTCTTTTCCACTACATCAGATGAACAGCGTAATCTGCATATGGACAGGAAGTTCACAGGGAACAGGAAATAACGTCAAGTTTCCTCTTCCTCGTAGGGCTTTTGAGTCTGGATTTTGTTTTTTGATTGCCAGCAAGATATAGTGATGATGCCATGTTTGTGATCCCGTTGTATGTTTTAAATCCTTCTTTCCATTTTCCCTTTACTTAGGTCGGTTTTGCAGAAGTTCCTTGGTAAGAGGCAAACTGGGCATTTCCCTCTTCTGTCTGCCATTGTCTACTCAAAAGAGCAATGTTGTCTGGTATGACATTAACAATGTAATCCTAAACAGAGTTATTCCCTTCTAAGCTTGCTATGGTCTTAGAAGGATATAACTGTTTAGGGTTGCACTCTAAGTAGCAGGCTTGCTTGTTAAAACTGAAAATCCCGCTTTCTGTCTCTTCCAAACATAATCCTTGGGCAGAAGGAAATTTTAATGTCTAAAGTTTGCTATATTGGGGACTGTTCAAAAAATCTGGGTCACTTGACTGAAACGTTACAGGAATGGGATCTGGGCATACAGGAAGGAAATGGCTGCCAGCATCCTTCAATGCTCTGTTAAGTGTTTTAAACATATAATGCAAAAGCGTAGAAGAGTAATTTCTAAATTGGCCTCTGTTAAGTAGGCAGCCAGCAGTGTTCCCTGGATTATCTTTTTCTCCCTTTTTTATTTCTTCCAAAAAAAACTTTTTAAAAAGATACATAAAGAGCAAAATATTTAAAAAAGTGTTGATGGAGCTACACATAAATTTCTATAAATGGTTTCTAAATGTCTAAAAATAAGTCCGTACGCAATTGCCGTCCATATGCCATGTGTTCAAATATCGCTAAGAGTTCTAAGGTCCTCAATCCATTGATTGACCACCGGATTATCTTCTTAATGCCACTATCAGTGCAAGTTATAATTATCACATTGTGAAGAATACGACAAAGATGAATTTTAATTTTGAAGAACAGTGAAGCCAGTTTTTTTTAGACAGGTTTGATGTGTATGCCATATTTTCATAATACTTAGCAAGCACTTTTCCTTGTAAACGTCTGTGTCTCTGTTGGCTGACTTGAAGCTGATGGCATAGAGGGGTTTATTCAGGCATCACATTTCTCGTGTCTGCAGGTCATTCTGCCTGTCCACCAGATGTGTGGGTGCCTGCTGGTACAGTTACAATGTTTGGGTCACGGTAGTGTGGCCTGCAGCCATCTTCTGCGTCTTTTTTTTCTGGTGAAAATATTCATGCAGTCGCAGCTGATAACAATGGCTGCTGAAATTTACATCAGTTTTACATATCTGGGTAGGTGACGCATTGCTCAAATCAGCCCCGAGAGAGGCAAAGGAAGGAAAACTGAGGATGCAAATAGGAAGTGGGGGGGGGGGGAGAGCGAGAGCATCAATTTATGTGTGCAACATGATTTTATGCATGTCTCCTCAGAAGTAAGCCCTACTGTGGTCAGTGGAGCTTACCCCCTGGTACCCGTGCAAAGAATTCCAGCCTCACTCTGAATTTCAGAGGCCTCAACTGCAGAATTGTGAGATCCTATGCAATTTGTGCAACATGTATTTAGAATCTGCATCTCCTACCTTTTCAAGGGTGAAATTAGTCTAGCAATATTCATAGCCTGGCCGTTCCCTCTCTGTTGGGAGGGATGCTGCTACCTGAGGACATGAGGGAACAATCTGCCTGCCTCAAACTTCAGCTCTAGAGCTACGAAGGCAGGAGAATGAAATAACAGAGCACTGAGTGGGTGGATTGGGCTGTACCACTTGAGTCATTAGGTGGGGGAATCCCATGATTGAAAATTCACTTGGGTTAAAAAAAAAAAAGTTCTTTGCAAGTAGTAAGCCAGTGTGGTGCAGTGGTTAAGAGAGTTGGACTAGTAACTGGGAGACCCGGCTTCAAATCCCCATGTGCCATGGAAGCTTGCTGGGTGACCAGACACATTCTCTCAGCTTGACATACCTCACAGGGTTGTTGTGAGGATAGAGGAGTGGAGAATGGTGTAAACCGCTTTGGGACCCCATTAGGGAGAAAAGTGGGGGTACAAGTGAATTAAATAAAAAAAAATTAGTTCAGCAGGAGACCAGGATGTGTTAGGCCTTTTCTCCCTGATAAGCTAGTTTTCTGCTTGCAGGGGGTTTTGACACAGAGGAGGATCCCTCAAATGGTGTCTCATTCTGTCACTTCATTCTTCTGCACACGTAACCCAGGCCTTGTTTGCGTTTGGTTCCTTAGGGGTAGAACGCCAGATACCAATTCTCAGCCCTTGCACTATTCACCTGACTTCGGTCCCGAGCTGCTTTTTTCTTCTCTCTGTGCTACCAGTAGTCTGATCTGCAGTCCCCTTCCTCCCACGGTGATCTCGGCGTTGCTATTAATGCACTTAGAAGTCCTTACATGAAAGGTGCTATATATGTATAAATATACACACGTTATGGTATTTTAAAAAAATAGAATTTGTAAAGCTAATATTCATTATGCAGTTTTGAACACACATAAAAGAGCTATTTTAAGGAGAGTTTTGAGCGTGGGGTCCTCTTGTTCTGAAGACATCTCTAGAATAAAATGTTTAATCTGTCATATAAACTGTATGTATGCACTTCAACTGTTTTTGAAATCGGTTCTGTTTATTCAGGCAGTCTGACAGGGAAACAAAGGGGACTCTTGCAGCCTAATCTACACCTGTGTCTGTCTTTTGGACGTTTTATATATCTATATTAATAGAATTAATCTTGGTACTGCAGAGCAAAAGAACTTAACCTTCTTTTCACTGTCCCAATGGAACTCTTGTTTTGGCCAGTCTATCAAATTGGAACAGCTGCAAGGTAATAATGCACATGAGTGTTCAAAGTTAGTGCAGTGTACCTGGCTTTTGTATTGTATAAGTTGGACTTGTGCACAATCATTACTTCTGTTTTTAAAAAAGTCTTGTCTTCAGGACTGCCCAGAATACATTCCCTTATTTCAAGCTCTGATGCTGAATCACAGACGGCTAGGGGATTGTCTGTGATTATTCTCTGGGGAGGGGAATGAACTTCCCACGCGCCCAGAGGTTTTCTTCTTAATCACTGCTTAACATTCTAGGGTTGAGACCTGGGACAAATTAAGCCCTGATTTTTTTACAGTGATTCCAAATTGTGTTGTTGTTTTTCATCCAGTACAATGGCCGCAAGTTATTGAAATCTGGAAATGATTAAAATGCTCGTTATTAGGGCTGAAATAATGGGGGGGGGGAATAGAAGATCCCTGAGGGGGTCTACCTACTCCAGCATTCCTTGAAAGAATCCCAGCAACCAATAGGCATTATGCAATCGACCAGAAACTGGCCAGGAATCTGCTAGGTGTACCTTCTGCCCATCCCTGGTCTAATGTGTTTAAATTTACTTAATAAAGATTTTTTTAAAGCTTATACCCTGGGAAATGGTGTTGATCTTTTAAGGTGCTACTGGACTCAGATTTTGTTCTGCTACTACAGACTACCTGCCTGATTAAAGGTAGGAACATGAGAAGAGGGTTGCTAGATCAGACCAAGGATAAATCTATCCAAGCATCCTTGATGCATTCGTAACCTCAGGCACTACAATGCACTGCATAGGGTCATTTCAGCTGGGGTAGAGCTCTGCGCTCCATCTCCTAATTTTTAATCCTATTTCTTTAACCAAGGTTGCCCTGCCCCAAATACTCTGATGCCGGACAAAAGTGGAAATGAATACAATAACCAAGCAGGTGTTAATGGTGGTGGGGTGGGGTTTTGTAACTCAGTGGAGGAGCACCTGCCTTACGTGCAGAAGTCCCCCCCCCCCCAACCAGGTTCAATTCCCAGCATCTCTAGTTCAGAGATTTTTTGACAGTGGTGTTGGGAATGTTGTACATCTGTATACTCCTTCAAAGCAACACCTTTGGGAAGAAGGAGAAAAAATGTCCTCTGACGACCACAGGAGAGATAAGAAGCCTGAAGCAGTTCTGGGAAATGCTGAAGAATGACCAAACTCAGATCAACACATCGTCAGAGGGCCTGCTTGAATGACATGCCCCGCTTTAGAGATGGGTCTTTCTCCGTGCCTCAAAATTGGAATTCCCATCAGCCTGGCGTCTCCTCTTTTGAGTTCTAGGTGTCATTGGGAAATGTTTTTATTTGCTGTCATTCAAGGTTAATTTATTGATGCTCTTGATTGATGGTGTTGGCATGTTTTCTCCTCTTTTATTGATTTATAGCTCTTGTCACGTACTGTATTCACTGTTTCAGTTTTTTGGTTTTTATCTTTTCTGTAGGATGATGACTGTTTTATTGCACATTTACCACCTTGCAAAGATTACGTGCAGTGGTTTTCCCAAGGAGAGCAGGAATACCTCATGACTGAATGCCCTCTGCCTACCACTTTTCAGCTTTTTGAAGTGGGACCTGCTTCTAAACATACTGTGAGATCCATTTGCAAAGTAACACCATGCTATTTTCCCTGGCTTTTGCATTGTGGGGTGAGGGACAGTGGGTGTACAGATATGCCATTTTTAATTTATTTTTCATTCCCAACAGATATAACAATGTTTTCACTTCACCCGTTTTCATTGCTAGTGTTCCCATTTGTTTCAACTGACACCAAAATAAGGTTTGAAATCGCATAAATGTAGTGGGAGGAAATGTGCATAAGAAAAAAAACAAAAACAAAAAAACGCCATGAAAGTTTAAAAAACTCCCAGGTTCTTTTTGCAAAAGGAAAAATGAGAACAGAATGCAGAATTCTCAAGTCAAAACTTAAATGGGTCTGCGAAATTCAGGAGCATCCCCATGGGGAAGGGGTTATTGCAAAGTAAAAATATACCAGACTAAATAGAGCTTTCTGAAAAGTGAAATGATGTTCAAAGGTGGCCTTGGTCTACATTGCTTCTATGAGAATTAGTGACCATTCATGTATGTCCCTGTTTTCATCTATAAACGATCGAAGGGTATGGTCCGAGAGCTGCATTTTAGGTCTAACATTTATTCTCCTAGAAGGGGCAATAACACAGCACGTACATCTTTCTCTGGTCAGTAAAAACCCGGGGGGGGGGGGGGTTATCACCCAGTGTCTAGCTGTGTTTGTCTGTTGGTAAAGTGATAATTTTGTCTAATTGTCACTGTCTAGGTAAGAGTATGAGACGCGTGACTCGCCCCAGTTGGTTTTGGAGGACAATTACGAGGCTTTGCAAAACAGCTTGGATGGGCAAAATGTGCCTGTCATGGCTTTGAAGGAGATCTAAGGATGCTGCTCCTTGTGATTAGCTAGAGGCTCCCTGACTGCAGTCATGAGCTAATCAAACCAAGCCGGCAAGAGAGACGAGGGGAGGGAGAGGTTTTCTCCTTTTCAGTTCAAAATGAAGCATAATAATTTCTAAAAAATATATAGAGCCCCTTGGGGAGGGGGCGTGGGTCAGTGGTAGAGTATCTGCTTTGCATGCAGAAGGTCCCAGGTTCAATCCCCGGCATCTCCAGCTAAAGGGGCTAGGCAAGTAGGTGATGTGAAAGTCCTCTGCCTGAGACCCTGGAGAGCCGCTGCCGGTCTGAGCAGACAATACTGATTTTGATGGATTTTGATGTGTTCATGTGAGCGCCTCGTTCTGCTAAGCATTGTGTACGCCAAAGAGCCACCATACTAGGGGAAGCTAGCGTGCCAGCTGCCGCAGAGTAGCCATGAATGGCCTAGCCTAGAAGACCAGGACCGGTTGATGAAAAGAATCTGCCCTGGCCTTCTTAAGAACTTGTATTTCACATGGGGTTTCTTTCTCTCTGTGCTGCTCAGCTGAGAGCTTGATTTCTGGCGCTCTTCTTGGTCCATCTTTTGTTTCTAGGACAGAATAAAACTTGTTAATATATATGAGGGGGTTGGCAGCTCAGGATATTTTTAATTAGAAGTAGCTCTCAATTAAAAAAAAATGGTTGGCCTCACCCTTCATAGGAGGATTGGTGTGGAAAAGAAAGTCGGGACTCCAGCATGTTCACATAGGCAATGGAGAACTCTGTCTCCTTTTTCCTACCTTGGCATGTTTTTTGCAAGATGCTTTTTGGGAAAAAGAATCTCTCCCTTTAAGAAGGGGGACAGCTATTCTTTGCCTTGAGTTGGGGAGAAGCAACTATTCAAAAGAGAGAGTAGTCAAGCTCAGGCACGTGGTCTGAAGAGAGAGAACCCAGCCAGATGGAGAAAAAAGTAACTAAGAGATTATTGGGCTATAAAACTGGAACCATTATTTATCAATTATTTATTGAGCTATAAAACTGGAACCATTACATTATCTCTGCCTATTTATTAATCATCACAGAGCTAAATTGCAGATTTAGGGGAAGAGGATATGTGTTGACACCTATTTGATTTTTCCCTTAGGCCAGATGCTGTTCAACTGTGTACTTTTTATTTCTTGTGTATCAGTTCTATGTTATATTCTTCGATATAAAAATATCTTCTTCCTGAAACGAGTCAGTGGGTCCCTGCATCCAGGAAAAAAAGCCTCATGCCTTGGCTCATGCTTATAAGAGAGAAGCAGTGAGCTAACGCCTGTTTAGCTGAGAAATACCTCCATGTTAGCTGAATAAAGAAGGAAATTCTGGGGGGTTTCCCTTTACAGAGAGTCTGGTTGCCTACTGACAGGTTGAAGTTCGAATTCTAGCTGGTTGGCGGCCGCAGAGAGCAAAGCGTATTTGGGAAAGAGTAGAATAAAAGGTGGCAGAGGTTAGCAGCACCTCATTAGGGTCTAGCAACTTGAGACCTGGGCCAGCTGAATAAATCCTGGGTTCTCTGGTTTAAAAATATCAAAAGCCTGAGGGATCATTTTACCTGGGAAAACAGGTCCTTGTTTGTTAGGGTTATATTGTTTAAATGGGCTCTTGCAGGCGCTGCTCGCTGGTTTGTGTTGCGCGTTGCAGGCTTTTACAAACAATGTCCATTTTAATTGACCTTACATGACTGTCAGTGGTCTTGATCGTCCTTTTTGAGATAGTGATTTATTTCAGTATTTTATCCTGCTTGTCTTCCAAATAGGGGAAAGGGACTCAAAGCAGCTTGCAAAATACAAAATATTGTCGAAGGCTTTCATGGTCAGAGTTCATTGGTTCTCGTAGGTTATCCGGGCTGTGTAACCGTGGTCTTGGTATTTTCTTTCCTGACGTTTCACCAGCAGCTGTGGCCGGCATCTTCAGAGGAGTAACACTGAAGGACAGTGTCTCTCAGTGTCAAGTGAGCCAGTACATACCACACCCTCATTAGCACATTATCTTGATACTTACAGGACAATGGTTAGCACATTACCTTTGTTACTTTTTGCAGGACAATGATTTAGCTGAAACCCAACCCCTTTCTGACTATATATTACTCTTCCTACACACTTGACACTGAGAGACACTGTCCTTCAGTGTTACTCCTCTGAAGATGCCGGCCACAGCTGCTGGCGAAACGTCAGGAAAGAAAATACCAAGACCACGGTTACACAGCCCGGATAACCTACGAGAACCAATTGCAAAATACAATTTAAATAACCAAACAGAATGGGGGGGGGGGAACAGTCCACTAAAACAAAACAATACACTACCCTACATCCTGGGCTTGTACTGGCTCTGTAAGCCTGCCTGCCCGAGTGTCTCTGGTTGCAAGCTCTGGGCTAAGAATCAAGGGCCAAGAGACCTTTGGTTCTTGCCCTTCAGCTCACGCCTCTGGCCATGCCTAAGCTAACTACCTGTAAGCAGAGGAGAAACAGTAGCTCAGCTCACATTCAGCTGCCATAATTTCCCACCATTGTCCCCTGCCCAAGTGGTAGGGTTGCCAGGTCCTTCTTCGCCACCGGCAGGAGATTTTTGGGGGCGGAGCCTGAGGAGGGGAGGGTTTGGGGAGGGGAGGGACTTCAATGCCATAGAGTTCAATTGCCAAAGTGGCCATTTTTCTCCAGGTGATCTGATCTCTATCGGCTGGAGATCAGTTTAATTAGTAGGAGATCTCCTGCTACTACCTGGCAGTTGGCAACCCTACCAAGTGGGATTAAAAATATTTGAATGAAGAAACAAACCACCCTCCTCACCCTGGGCTACCATTTAAAAGTTTTCACATTGCAGCCCAACAGCTGTATTTTATAAAACTAAACTGGAGAAAAATCTCAGAAGTACATATAATATCTAGATTGGTCTTTATAGCTCTCCCAAAGTCTAACTGTGCATAAGTATGTTACTGAATTTTGTGAACAAGCATTTTGTTTCAAAAGTCCCAGATTTTTACATAGGTTCTTTCGAGGAAACTTGTATGTGACATATCCCTGTTTGTGCAGTGTGTGTGTGTGTAAAGTGCCTTCAAGTCGCACCCGACTTACGGCTACCCCTTAAGGGATTTTCAAGGCAAGAGACTAACAGAGGTGGTTTGCCAGTGCCTTCCTCTGTATAGCAACCCTGGACTTCCTTGGTGGTCTCCCATCCAAATACTAAGCAGGGCTGACCCTGCTTCGCTTCTGAGATCTGACGAGGTCAGGCTAACCTGGGTCATCCAGGTCAGGGCAGTATCCCGTTACAAAAATCCCTCCCCCAAAGGAGAATAAGCTCCTACTTTTTTTTTAAAGAAAATTATTCCGGCAAACAAACTGACAAAAGAGGTTATTGCTTGGCTCTGATCAAATGTGTTTTCCTACCCAACATGCAAAGTTAGGGAAGGGGCCGTAGCTCAGTGGTAGAGCCTCTGCTTGGCATGCAGAAGGTGCCAGATTCAATCCCCGGCATCTCCAGTTAAAGGGACTAGGCAGGTAGGTGATGGGAAAGACCTCTCTGCCTGAGACCCTGGAGTCTGAGTAGACAGTACTGACTTTGATGGACCATGGGTCTGATTCAGTAGAAGGCAGCTTCATGTGTTGGGAGCCTGCAGGACAGGAGTCTAATGATAGTAAAAGGCAACATGAGGAAGTGAGCATGGAGCAAGTGTCTGTGCAGAGATAAGATAAAAAAGCCCCCCCCCCAAAAAAAGGAAAGAAGGCGGCATCTGGATGCAGAAAATGAAAGATTGCTTGCATGTCTTGACAGATCAAGTCAACAACATACTTCCTCGCTCCTGCCCCCATCAAAACATCACCAGACGAAGCTGCCATTAAAGGCAGCCTAGCAGACACATTGCCTTGCATTTTTTTTTAATCAGTCTATCATTCTATTAAGGACGGCAGCCAGGCGAGATCCTTTGTGGGCAGGCTTAGGTGTTTTTGACTGTATAATCAATTTTCTTATTACTAGTCTGGGGATGTTGTTGTGAGCAAGGTAGCTTTTAAAATATGCTATGTTTTGATGCCGGGAGGGCCGAGAGATGCGTGCAAAAGTAAAGCGAAACATTGACGCAGTTATCCAAAGGCAGAGCCGTGTTTGGGTGTCTCCTGTCCTGCAAGATGCCCCTCCCAAGCCAACTGCCGGAAATTCCTGGAGATTTTAAGGGTGGAGCCTGGGGAGGGTGAGGTTTGGGGAGGGGAGAGACCTCAGCAGGGTACAATGCAGTACTGTCCACCCTCCAAAGCAGCCATTTCCTCCAAGGGAATTGATCTCTAATTTGGAAATCAGTCGTCATTCTGAGAGATCTCCAGGCCCCACCTGGAGGTTGGCAGCCCTACCCAAGGCTCATTGGTCCGTCACCTGTGATGACTTTATCAATTTAGATTAGGGATACCCAGTTGGAAGCCCGTTTGGCCTGATCTGGCTCCTGAAGCAATTTTATCTGGCCTCCGGCTGCTCCGTCAAATGTGATATTGATTGTCTCCTGGCCTTCCTCCAAGGTGCTCCAAGGGTCATAGGAGCCACCCCGTGAGGTGTGGTCAAACTCTTTCGCACTCAGCCACTAATCCTCCATCAGGTCTGCCAAAGGGAGTAACTGCATCTACACTTGAGTCCAGTAACCCCTTAGAGACCAACAAGATTTCGGGGGTATACGCTTTTGAGAGCCAAAGGTCCTTTCATCAGATATGAGTCAGAATGGCCATTCCACTCATATCCGAAGAAGGGAGCTTTCAGCTTTGGTTTTTGAAAGCTTACTCCCCGAAAATTTAGTTGGTCTCTAAGGTGTTACTGGATTCGAGTCTAGCTGTTCTACTGCGGACCAATACGGCTACCCTCTGAAACTGTCTTCGTGGATAAAAACATTATCATTTCTTCTTGGAGCAAATTGAGGTACATCCGTTATCAGAACCTGGTTATGGTTTGGCATGAGGGTGAGCTATGATGAGAGGATGGTTGAGCCAGAAGGAGGCCTTGGCAGGGCAACTTTAGAGAATTTTAAGTTTTGACTTTCCTAAAAGGTGATGTAGTGGTTAGGTGCAGCGGACTCTAAGCTGGAGAACCAGGATTGATTCCCCACTTCTGCACATGAAGCCAGCTGGGTGTCCTTGGGCTAGTCTCAGTTCTCTTCAGACTCTCTCAGCGTCACCTGCCTTACAAGGTGTCTGTTGTGGGGAGAGGAAGGGAAGGCGATTGTAAGCCGCTTTGAGACTCCTTAGGTAGAGAAAAGCGGGGTATAAAAACCAACTCTTTCTTCTTAATGTGCTGCTGTGTTAAATTCTGATTGTTAATGAAAAGATTACAATCATAATCTGAGCCCCCCCCCCAAAGTTAGAAGAAAAATGATGTTAACACAGCCCAGTAGGAAAAAGAGGCCCTTTAAACAGTCGAACACCAACACCACCCTGCCTCTCAGTCTGGAATAGGGCCGCAAAGTGCGGAGTTTTCTCTAAGCATGACTAGAATGCCTTGCCCCCTTCACATGAACACATGAAGCTGCCTTCTACTGAATCAGACCCTTGGTCCATCAAAGTCAGTATTGTCTACTGAGACCAGCAGCGGCTCTCCAGGGTCTCAGGCAGGGGTCTTTCACATCACCTACCTGCCTAGTCCCTTTAACTGGAGGTGCCGGGGATTGAACCTGGGACCTTCTGCATACCAAGCTAGATGCTCTACCACTGAGCCACGGCCCCTTCCACTGACTAAACAGACCCACCTACCACCTGCTCCGAATGGCTCAAAGTTACTTTCAGAGCAGAAAGATTTGGCCTGTGATGTTTCCAATGTGCCCGATTCTCTCCATCCCACTCATGTCTTTAGCAGATTGCAAAACCATGAAGCAGAACAAGATTTCCTTCCATCCCCCCTCCAACTTGCGCTTGCCTTGCCAGTGTTCAGAATGAGATGCAGCCTGGGCACATCTTGTCTAAAAGAGGATTTTTATGACTCAGCACTGATCTTTTCCCCCAGTATTCTTTTTCTAATTGGTGTGCAATGGACTGCATTGTTTCTGCAATCCGTTTCTTTTGACACCAGCCAACTTGGCAGGTGTTCAAGTAGCAGCAGCAGTTGATGAACAGCGAAGAAAGCTACTGCTATGGTCCCTGACTGTATGAGTGGCCACCGTAGATCCTTTCTGGTGCTATTTTTCAGCACTCCGTCCTAGTGAATTCACCTTGGCATTCTTAAAAGCGTGACATCAGGGCTAAATTATTACAAATTCTTTGATATGAATACAAACTGCAAGTCGGAAAAAAGGGGGCAAATGCTGCTACTGGACTGGAATATCCTGGTAACAGCTGGCTGTCTCATGGGTAGGAAGGGGTGTGTTGGGAGGTGATCACATCATGCGCGTGGTACAGGAAAGAAAGGTGGTATCACTAGTCATTTATGCATGGGTACTGCCCCTGGTTTGTCTCAGTTGTTCCTTGGAATTATGCATGAGTTTTCCGTCCATTAGAGATGACCTCGCTGCCAGCCCTCACAATGTCCGGGTCTTTCCATCCCTCTGTTAACCCGACTCTTCCAATCTTCCCTGAGCAAAGCCCGGGTGAAATCCCCATGCATAAGGCAAAGTGCGGGACACGCAAGCTTGGTTTCTCTTACAGCCAATTACAAAGCAGCATGCTCAGAAGCGGGGATTGAAATACTTCCTGCTTCCTCGGAGCTCTTTCTGAGCAGAAGAAAAGTTTTTTTTTTAACCGAGGCTTGGATTTCTCCCCCCCCTTTCAGATTGTTTATGTTGTTGTTCTTAAAATGCTTTTTTTTTAATGTGGCAATTGGGTTGGGGGTAGGGTTGCCAGGTCCCTCTTGGCAACTGATGGGAGGTTTCAGGGGCGGAGCCTGAGGAGGGCAAGGTTTGGGGAGGGGAGGGACTTCAATGCCATAGAGTCCAATTGCTAAAGCTGCCATTTTCTCCAGGTGATTTGATCTCTATTGGCTGGAGATCAGTTGTAATAGCAGGAGATCTCCAGCTAGTACCTACAACCCTAGTTGGAGGGGAGTTTTCTCTCACTGTGAGCACTGTGAAGTAAGCCAGTTACAAAGCAGCATTTAAAGGGGCGGGACTTGATTCGAGCTTGGAGACTGCTGGTGCAGAGATTCCCAACAGGAAAGTGTGGGTCCAGCCAGCAACAAACCTCAGGTAAAGCTCCCATGCATGAATGACTTCTGTGTTTTTCAGCAGCTGAAGTGCATTATAGCAGGATGCTTTAGACTGACTGCAGCATGACTGAGTTTACAACATATTTACGGCATTATAGATTGTAATACGCATAGTATTGGAGTACTGTGTTCAGTTTTGGGCACCACAATTTAAGAAAGATGTAGACAAGCTGGAACTTGTCTAGATGAGGGCAACAAAGATGGTGAGGGGTCTGGAGACCAAGTCCAATGATGAAAGGTTGAAGGAGCTGGGTATGTTTAGCCTGAAGAGGAGAAGACTTGAGAGGGGATATGATAACCATCTTCAAGTACTTGAAGGGCTGTCTGATCTCGTCAGATCTCAGAAGCTAAGCAGGGTCAGCCCTGGTTAGTATTTGGATGGGAGACCACCAAGGAAGTCCAGGGTTGCTGTGCAGAGGAAGGCACTGGCAAACCACCTCTGTTAGTCTCTTCCCATGAAAACCCCAAAAGGGGTCGCCATAAGTCGGCTTCAACTTGACGGCACTTCACACACACAGACACACAAACACACACACACGTATAGAGAAGGGTGCCGAGTTGTTTTCTCTTTCCCCAGAAGGTTGGACCAGAACCAATGGGTTGAAATTAAATCAAAAGAGTATCCATCTAGACATTAGGAAGAACTTTCTAACAGAGCTGTTCCTCAGTGGAACAGGCTTCCTCGGGAGGTGGTGAGCTCTCCTTCCCTGGAGGTTTTTAAGAAGGGGTTAGATGACCATCTGTCAGCAATGCTGATTCTGTGACCTTAGGCAGGTCATGAGAGGGAGGGCATCTTGGCCATCTTCTGGGCACTGTGCGTGGGGAGGTAGTTGCGAATTTCCTGCATTATGCAGGGAGTTGGACTATATGACCCTGGTGGTCCCTTCCAACTCTATGATTCTACAATAGTGCTTTCTGATGGTCGCTAGTGCGGCCCCATCTTCTGAAGGATTTAGGAGTGAGCTAAGTGCTCGGTCGCTTTCAAAATGCATGACTTGTTTTGGCCAGGATGTTTTTTGACAGTTGGGGATGAGTGAAATAAATTGTCACTTGTTAAACAGTGAAGTCTCCATTGTGTTTGTTTTGCTCTCCTGACAAAGGGTCCCTGTGAGCTTAGCTAACCTTGGCAAAATTCAACATGCATAACGGGATTTGAAAGAGCTGTTGAAAGACAAAATGAGTGATGACAGGTATGAATGAAAGGGGCAATAGCCTTTTTCAGATTCCAAGAGGCCCTGGGGGCGAATGTTCATTTGAGCAGCCCTCATTTCCTTCTCACTGTCAATGTCACCGGGTTCTCAGATGGCAAAAAGATAGACACTTATATAATTTTTTTTAACCCTTCTAGATTGGACACCAGAATTTAACACAGCAGTACATTAAGGTTTTGTGTCTCAAAAACAGACACAATACAAATGATTGGCTTAATTTGTAGAATATAGAACTCCTTCTACCCGAAGTATCTATCCTCTTTCCAAAAGTACAAAATTAAAGACTATGTTTGCTCAGCATGGAAAATTGTCTTCAGGTTGTTGTAAAAGTCATACATAGTCTTTCCCTTCTGCTTTTTTTCAGCAAATTCAGTTACAAGACCATCAAAAGAGGTTTTAGGATTGCCAACTCTAGCCTGACCTGGTTCACAGGCACAAAGTGTTTGTGGGCTGGGGGAAATGGGAACCTTCTATCTACATAGAGCCAGCGTGATGTAGTGGTTTGGAGCAGTGGACTCTAATCTGGAGAACCGGGTTTGATTCCTCCACATGAGCGTTGGACACTAATCTGGTGTACCAGGTTGATTTCCCCGCTCCTACACAAAGGCCAGCTGGGTGACCTTGGGTTAGTCACAGCTCTCTCAGCCCCACCTACCTCACATGGTGTCTGTTGTGGGGAGGGGAAGGGAAGGTGATTGTAAGCCGGTTTGAGTCTCCCTTAAGTGGCAGAGAAAGTCGGCATCTAAAAACCAACTCTTCTTCATATACCACCCCGAATTCCTGAGAGGGACTGAAATGTGAGGAACAACATCTGTTAATATGGGGACAACGAGATGAATTACTAAATTGATCAGATATGTAAATTATTACACATCAAGCATGCTATAGAAATGGTTGGTAATATGAGAAGGCTTTGCCATGCAAACTCTTATTCTGAAGACAGTTGCCAACAGATGCTTTGCTCTGAAGCACTGGGTTTTCCAGGTGTTTGCAACTAGTTTCTTGGCTTCTTGAAAATCCATTGACCCATCTGGAACTATAAAGCTGTATGTTTAGGTGAGAATTTTACGTTCTAGAGCAGTTTTGCAAGAGCAAACTGGCTGTATAGCAAGGTGAATGCTTTGCCAGGAAGATGGAAGCTAATTCGAAACATGTCTGTTGTGATGAACCTCTTCGTCCCCCTCACTGCTGCAGCCCGCCCTGAGCCTGTCCTGTCCAGGAATTGAGGGTGGGCTAGAAATCTAAACAAATAAATAACTATCAGTGCAATCCTAAGCAGAGTTGCATCCTTCTAAGTCCATTGAAGTCAATGGGATTGCCTGAGAATGCAGAAAACAAAACAACCGCATATCCATCGGTTCTTGTGGGTTATCCGGGCTGTGTGACCGTGGTCTTGGTATTTTCTTTCCTGACATTTCGCCCACAGCTGCAGCAGGCATCTTCAGAGGAGTAACACTGAAGGACAGTGTCTCTTCAGTGTTACTCCTCTGAAGATGCCTGCCACAGCTGTGGGCGAAACGTCAGGAAAGAAAATACCAAGACCACGGTCACACAGCCCGGATAACCTACAAGAACCGATGAACTCTGACCGTGAAAGCCTTCGACAATATTTTGAACCGCATATCCGTTCACTGATTTTCTAGGTCTCCAGCACAGTACTTAGACTAGGATTTGGGAGAGCCAGGTCTGACTCCTCCATTTGTCCATGATGCTCGCTGGACAATCTGGGGCTATCCATTCATTCACAGCCTAACCTACCTCCTGGGTGGGGTGAGGATAAAATGGTGAAGGGGAAAATGATGATGCAGGCTGCTTTTGGTCCCCATTGGGGAGAAAAGAGCAGTATAAATATCTAAATTAATTCCTGTCACCTTCCTTGCAGGGCTCCCCCCCCCCCCAGTGGATGTTGTGGTCCTGTGTGTGAATCGTGAGTTAGCCGCTGCTTCATCACACAATGCATAATTAACCCATGGAGTTCACTGCCTCAGGATGTAGCAATGGCTGCTAGCTTGGGTGGTTAGAGAAACGTATGGAGGAGGGTTCCATCAATGGCTATTGGCCATGATGGCTTAATGGAACCTCCATGTTCAGAAGCATTGTACCTGTGAATACCCCAATTGCCAGGAAGGCAGCAGTAGGGAGAGGCTATGACCGTCATGCCTTGCATAGAGGTCTTCCAGAAGACATATAGCTGGCCAGTGTGGCTGGGCCAGGGTCACACATTAAAATTCATGCCAGATTATCCTAGACCTATCTGTAACCATTTGCTATATCCTTCTGTTACTGGATGAGTGAGTGACTTGGCCTTTTGGGAGAGGCTCTGGTTGGAACACCTAGGACAGTGCTGCCTGTGCACAACCACTGAATTGCCTCCTCCGCTGCCTTCCGTAACAATAAATGGCATTTGTGTTAAGACTTCAGTAGCTGTTTTTTGGTGGCAGGGGAGCTGTATTTTAAATCTTCTCCATTAACAACAATATGTACCAGAATTTCCTCCAAACAGCCAGGCAAAAGGCCAAGAAATTAATCACAAGGGAAGAATTCTTGGCTGTGGAAGTTTGATCATCTGGTCCCTTCTTGAAGCTCTTGAAGTGTTCACACTTCCCATGACCATAAGAGCACAGAGCAGCCAGCCGACAGAAGAGGGGAGGAGTTCCCAATGCAAGGGCTACCCTCTCTAGGGTTGCCAACCTCCAGGTACTAGCTGGAGATCTCCTGCTATTACAGCTGATCTCCAGCCGATAGAGGTCAGTTCACCTGGAGAAAATGGCCGCTTTGGCAATTGGACTCTATGGCATTGAAGCCCCTCCCCAAGCCCCTCCTTCCTCAGGCTCCGCCCCAAAAACCTCCCACTGGTGGCGAAGAGGGACCTGACAACCCTTACCCTCTCTAAAATGAGCACCCTTGCTCGTTCTGCTTCTTAAACACTGTTGCCAACCTTTGGGCGGTGGCTGGAGATCTCCTGAGATTACAACTGATCTCCAGGCGACAGAGATGAGTTCACCTGGAGGGAACGGCCGCCTTGGCACTATACCCCATTGAAGTCCCTCTCCTCCCCCAAACCCACCCTCCTCTGGCTCCACCCTCAAAACCTCCAGGTGTTTCCCAATTTGGAGCCGGCAACCCCATTCTTAAATCTTCAGAGGGCATGAGGGCAATTCCCACTTTTGTTCATTTGTTTACAAAATTTATACCCGGAGAGAACTGTGACTAGCCCAGGGTCACCCAGCAGGCTTCGTGTGGAGGAGTGGGGAAACTAGCCCGGTTCACCAGATTAGCATCTGACACTCATGTGGAGGAATCAAACCCGGTTCTCCAGATTAGAATCCACTGCTCCAAACTAACCCGGTTCACTAAATTAGAGTCCACCGCTCTTAACCATTACACCACACTAGTAGCAACCTTTATGCCAAATCTCATACCAAATTAAATCCCGTCAGCCTTTAAGGTTTTGTTTGATTTTGCTACAACAGACTAACGTGCCTACCCCTTTGCACACTGGCTCCTATGCAGAGGTGGATCTACTGTGAAACTAATGAAGCTTAAGCTTCAGGGCCCCTAATCCTGGAGGGGCCCCCTGAAGCAACTTTTTTTAATGAGTTAATTTCTCAACAAAATCGATGGAGTTTTTTAAGTGCATAGAATCATAAGCCGAAGGGCTGAAGTACTTAATATTGACTTTAGAATATGCTCTAATACCCATTTCATGTGGCCTCAAAATGTCCCTGTCATTGGTCAAATTTCACAATTTTCTCGGGGGCTTGCTGTGCTCGAACCCCCAGCTGTAAGGGCTCACTGGGCTCGACAGGATCTATTCACAGCCTACATGGCCCATTTTCAAGGACTCCACCCCACCACCCTGTTCTCCCCCATTTGAGCCTTGCAAGGGCAGCAAAGCCCTTTGGACCTTGTTAGATGTTGCCCTGTTGTTGCCAGTTGCGAAGGGCCCCCCATAACAGTTCAAGCTTCAGGGCCCCAAAAATGTAGGTCCACCACTGCTCCTATGGAGATCCTCCCTGCCCCCCAGGATTGTAGCCTTTGTCAATAATTAGTCAACGGGAATTTTACACTGCGTGGGCCCACATAACATTGTGGATGATGACTGTCTCGTGTTTGGCTGTTGACTAATATTATTCTGTTGAATAGTACCCTGCTGGGCAATTTTGTTTTGCGTTGATTCATATCGTTTTCAAAATGTTCGTGTGCCGTGCTGGAGCTCGTGCCCAGGATCAAGAGGCAAGGTCAAAAAATTCTGAGCGCAACCCTAAGCCATGCTACTCAGGTGGGGCTTACTCCCAGGCAAGTGTTCACAGGAGGGTAGTGTGTGATAAATAAAGTATACCCCAGTGGGTCAAATAGCAACCTTCCTACTGTTTCAGATCAGGAAAACGGCGCAGGGGAAAAGATTGAAGCTGAACTGAGCACTAGGCACGTGGGAATTGAGAATCTGCAACTGGCTTGTGACTAAAATGTTGACGAAGGCTTTCACGGTCAGAGTTCATTGGTTCTTGTAGGTTATCCGGGCTGGGTGACCGTGGTCTTGGTATTTTCTTTCCTGACGTTTCGCCAGCAGCTGTGGCAGGCATCTTCAGAGGAGTAACACTGAAGGACAGTGTCTCTCAGTGTCAAGTGTGTAGGAAGAGTAATATATAGTCAGAAAGGGGTGAGTTGAATCATTGTCCTGTAAAAAGTATCAAAGGTAATGTGCTAATCATTGTCCTGTAAGTATCAAGATAATGTGCTAATGAGGGTGGGGTATGTTAATATGGAACCATATTAATATGGTTACTCCTCTGAAGATGCCTGCCACAGCTGCTGGCAAAATGTCAGGAAAGAAAATACCAAGACCACGGTCACACAGCCCGGATAACCTACAAGAACCGATGGCTTGTGACTGATAAGCAGGATGAGGACCCCAAATCCAACCTGTGTAAAGAGTCCATTAGTAAATTAATGGAGCAAGACTGTTGGTGCCAAATAGCAAAGGTCATTGCTTTTAATGTTGTCCTTAATACCCCTTTTATCATCTCTGTTCCCCTTATGTGACTGGTGAATACTCTCCATTAATAGAGAAGGAGAAGGAGAAGAGTTGGGGTTTATATGCAGATCTTCTCAACCATTTAAGAAGAATCAAACTGGCTTACAATCTCCTTCCCTTCCTCTCCCCACAACAGACACCTTGTGAGGTAGGTGAGGCTAAGAGAGCTCTAAGAGAACTGTGACTAGCCCAAAGTTGCCCACCTGGCTTCATGTGGAGGCGTGCGGAAACAAACCCGTTCTCCAGATTAGAGTCCACCACTCCTAACCACTACATCACATTGGCTCTCCAGCCAGAAGAACTTTGCTATAGATCTTTTTGTTTTGGGAAGGGGTGCAAGTCTTGGTGCTGGGCAAGGTCTCTCTGAGTGGCATCTCGAAGGCTGTTCTCTATCAAGGCCAACATCAGGCACTAAGGCATGCTGGTTTTCAAAAACTTGTATCTATTCCTATCCTCCATATTAAATGTTATTGAAAACCAAGTAGTGACGATAGAGTTGCCAGGTCTCTCTTCGCCACCGGAGGGAGGTTTTGGAGGCAGAGCCTGTGGAGAACAGGGTTTGGGGAGGGGAGGGACTTCAATGCCATAGAGTCCAATTGCCAAAGCGGCCATTTTCTCCAGGCTAATGCTGATTTCTGTGGTTAATGCTGCCAACCTCCAGGTGGTGGATGGAGATCTCCCGCTTTTAGAACTGATCTCCAGGCGACAGAGATCAGTTCGCCTGGAGAAAATGGCTGCTTTGGAAGGTGGACCCTATGGCATGATTAAACCCCAGTGAAGTTACTGGTATTCCTTCGTGCGTGTGTGTGTGTGTGTGTGTTAAGTGCCGTCAAGTCGCTTCCGACTCATGGCGACCCTATGAATGAAAGTCCTCCAAAAGGTCCTATCTTTGACAGCCTTGCTCAGATCTTGCAAATTGAAGGTTGTGGCTTCCTTTATTGAGTCAATCCATCTCTTGTTGGGTCTTCCTCTTTTCCTGCTGCCTGCTTCATACTCCC
The DNA here is from genome assembly GCF_029931775.1 of Euleptes europaea. Classification (NCBI taxonomy): domain Eukaryota; kingdom Metazoa; phylum Chordata; class Lepidosauria; order Squamata; family Sphaerodactylidae; genus Euleptes; species Euleptes europaea. The sequence goes on along the minus strand of NC_079324.1, from coordinate 49,322,270 downwards.
ACTTAAAATACCTCCAACAATAAACAATTTTTTAAAAAAGGTAGCATTCAGAATAGCTAAAACATTATTTGGGTGATACAAAATCATTCAGAAATCAAGAATCTCCTGGGGGGAAATTCTGTCCTGGTTAGCTACTGGTTTCTGTGCCTTGACGGATGAGTCTTTGTTTAGATTTTTGTTAAAGTGTTGCCAGATGTACCCTGTACGGAGAGCCGTGGCAAACCCTGGGCCAGCCAGACATTATTTACGACCAGACTCCCCTGTACACAGTCTAAACTCCCATCAGCAGATCCTCTGGGCCCCGTTCTCCATTACACTCAGCCTGTGGGTTACTGAGATCTAAATCTGATTACCCTTGATGAGACTCAGCAGAAAGACTCCCAGGCCTCATTAGGTAGAAATAACTCCTGACGGTAACTTCAGTTCTTGAATAACAAAGCAAACAACCCAGTGATGAAAAGAAGAGTGTGCACAGACCAGCTGTCCCTATTTACCAGGGACAGTCCTTCTTTTCTGGTCCCTCCTGGCAGTCACTGGGACTCACCTGTCAGGGGGGGCATTACTTTAAACAGCCACAGGGAGATTAAAACATCTTTGAATGAATGAAAGCAACCACTAAAAGACACTGCTGCTTGAGAACTGAACACTCCCTTGCAATATCCAGTCTTTGCGGGGCACACCCCTCCGAGAGAGGTTGAGGCTTGTTTGTGTGTTTGTTCCAGGTTCAAAGTGAAACCCTGTTAGGGTTGCCGACCTCCAGGTAATAGCTGGAGACCTCCTGCTATTACAGCTGATCTCCAGCCGATAGAGATCAGATCACCTGGAGAAAATGGCTGCTTTGGCAATTGGACTCTATGGCATTGAAGTCCCTCCCCTCCCTAAACCCCACCCTTCTCAGGCTCCGCCCCCAAAACCTCCCGCCGGTGGCGAAGAGGGACCTGGCAACCCTAAACCCTGTATTTCCCAGCCAATAAAACAATCACTGAATTAAAGTTTAATTTCAAAATAACCTGATTAGGCTAGGTCTCATTAAAATAGTCTTGCATAGATACGCAGAACACTGGCATATACCATAAATAGGGTTGCCAGCTCCTGATTGGGAAATACCTAGAGATTTTGGGAGTGGAGCCTAAAAGGGGTGGGGTTTGGGGAGGGACTTCAATGGGGAATAATACCATACAGTCCACCTTCCAAAGTGGCCATTTTCTCCAGGTGAACTGATCTCTGTCACCTGGAGATCAGTTGTAATCCCAGGAGATCTCCAGCCACCTCTGGGGGTTGGCAAGCCTAGCTATCATGGTTCCTCGTAATAGATATTTGATCCCTTTTTCTAGCCATCTAAGTCACTGGTTATTGCAATCACCTTGTGGCAGTGAGTTCCATGATTTAACTGTGCATTTTGTGTGAGAGAAATGCTTTGTTTTGATCTGTCCTGAACCGACTGCCTCTTGGCTTCATTCGGTGGTCCATCGGTGGTCCATCGGGTTCTAAGTGCCTGGTACACCTCAAGCCCCAGCTGACTTTGAGGAACCTGGCCTGAAGAACATCATCGTCCAGCCCTGATCCACATCTGGTTGTCCTGGTTTGAGCCTGATGTTGATGTGTAACATAGTGCCAACATGGTGTAGTGGTTAGAGTGCCGGGCTAGGACCAGGTTTGAATCCCAGCTCCTCCATGAAAGCTTGCTGGGTGACCTTGGTCTAGTCACACACGTTTAGCCTCACCTACCTCGCAGGGCTGTTGTGAGGATAATATAGTGGAGAGGAGAAGGATGCATTTCACTCGGGATAAAGGTGGGTATAAATAAAAGTAAATAAAAATAAATAAATCTTGTGCAGTCCCGACAGAGAAAACCTCAAGGTTTTCCCACCTCTCTTTTTTGCACGCCCCAGCACGTTGTGCGTATGTGTGTGTGGTTAAACAGCTAACTCCTTTGTGCATATTCAGCAGTAATTAAAGAAGAAGAAGAACCAACCATCAGTTATCAGCCCACAATCCCAAAATGTGCCTATGCCGTAAAATTGTGAAATAAGCACTTTGGGGATCATGAAAGACAGCAAGAGATTAATTTTTTTTTAACTGTGCAGCAAATTGCACTGGAGGGAGAAACAAAAAGGGAGTCCGGAGGCACCTTAAAAGGACACGGGATCCACTGGGGCAGACATATTTGTCTGCCGTCATTAGTCTTTACGGGGCTACAATTTTTTTTGTTTTTGCTGAGGCATCTCCTCCAGCCGCATGCATTTCAACACACACACACAGAAGGGCGTTATCAGTCAGCTCTTTGGTCCGTGAGTGTGAGTAGGGTCCCCTGTGACCGGCATGGCTCTCTGGGTTTCGCATCACCCACCCACTACATTTTACAGGCGATGCCAGGGATTGAACCAGGGACCTTCTGCATGCAAGGTAGATGACTTGCCAATGAGCCATAGTCCCACCCCATCTTAAAGCCGTTCTAACGTTTATTAGAGAGGGTCCCTATTTCCTGGTTCCTGTCCCTAGAGAATTATTTACTCCTCTCCCACCCTGCCCTCTTACACTGTCTGGGAAAAGGACAGGATCCAGGATGATTAATTCATAATGAACATCAAAGAGGGCAGAGTACATCCTTCCTCCCTCTGTGAGTTAATGGAGGGATCTTTCCTTTCCAGTGGTTGACGAGGTTTTAACCTGACAAATACAGTAGACACACTTTTAAAATACTTTCAAGACACCCGCTCACATTCATTCGTTCTTTTGCCTAATTCTCAGGTGCTGAATGCTGCTGTGATGCTTTTTCTTGTTGCTGTACCCTCCCTTGGCAGTTTGTAGAGTGGGACAAGGAGAAAGCCTTGCATTCCCCAGTGGTTAAGATGTGCTGATGATGTGTGGAAGTCAGTATAGCTTCCTAAATTAGGAGTGTGTTACCATGGAGGCCAAAAGAGAAAGAAAGTAAAAGAAAAAAGAACGGAAAAGTAGAATAGTTCCTTTAAGGAGATTAGGGAGCAAGCTTCAGGCTTCCACAGAGCTGTTCCTCAAAGTGGATGTTAAGCAAAACAAGAAAGGGAAAGGGTGGAGGACGTTTTGTACATTGCAAGCCTAAGCAGTTTCAAATCCTTGCTTTAATGTATCCCTGACTTCATGTTTTAACTAAATCTACATAATCCTGTAATCCACCCCAAATCTGCAGCAATTTGCCAACAGAGGTGATTTTTCTCTTCACCCCCTCCCCCATCCACCTTATTTTTTTATTTTTTTTTTGCGCTGATGAAGACTTTTGGTCAACTCCAAAGATTATTCCCCCATGTCTGTTCAGTCCTGACTCTGGCTTCCAAGGTCCTCAAGAGCAGTGCAGGTGTTTCCCCAGTTTTGCTGTCACGGTGACCCTGTGAGTAGGGCTGCCAACCTCCAGGCACTTAGGGAGAATAAACAGCACCACAGCTCATATAATTAATAGTATGCAATACAATTCTTACAGTTTTTAGAATTAAACTAATAAACAACCAAATGCAGAGAGACAAGTTCTATAACTAATTTAATGCAAAAACAATATATATATGGCTTGAAGTAAATATCAGCCTAAAATAAATTGAGGAGTCCAACAGAAAACTGGTTGAAATTCACCAAATAACTGTCCAATAAAGCTGGTTAACATTCACCAACAGTTCCTCCTGGCAACACAGTTGCTTTTCCAGTTCTTCAATCTAAATAATCAGATTCCAAGGCTCCAAAATCAATCATAGAAGGTCCATATGAAATAAATATGAATGTGAAGAGTAACGAACAACAAAACGCCACTTCCGGAGTCTGTGTACGTTTCGCAAACTTGCTTCATCAGTTGTGCATTTGTTTGTTAAGGAACAATATTTCTACGGGTGCAAAGACCTCTGAAAGAAAAACATTACATGAAGGAAACAACAATCGCGGAAAGAGCTCAGCATTTATACTTAAAATACAAAAAATGGCATCAGTTCTAGCTTACCAATAAGCTGACCAGCGACCCTCACGGGTATCACACTTAACTCTGAAGGCTGGTAAAGCAGTAAATCTGCTTCTTAGTTTTAAAAGGTATTCTAGCCCTGCCAGCTGAGGAGAATCTTATACTTTACAAAAAGCTAGATAGGTCGAACTCATTGTTCAATCCTGAGGGGGACAACAGCCACAGGGAGATTAAAACATCTTTGAATGAATGAAAGCAACCACTAAAAGACACTGCTGCTTGAGAACTGAACACTCCCTTGCAATATCCAGTCTTTGCGGGGCACACCCCTCCGAGAGAGGTTGAGGCTTGTTTGTGTGTTTGTTCCAGGTTCAAAGTGAAACCCTGTTAGGGTTGCCGACCTCCAGGCACTAGCTGGAGAGCTCCTGCTACTACAACTGATCTCCAGCCGATAGAGATCAGTTCCCCTGGAGAAAAAGGCCGCTTTGGACATTGGACTCTATGGCATTGAAGTCCTTCCCCTCCCCAAACCCCACCCTCCTCAGAGTCTGTCCCCAAAACCTTTGCGGGTGGCAAAGGGGGAACCTGGCAACCCTACCTGTGAGTTAGCCCAGGCTGGCCCAACGAGCTTCACGGCTGCGTGGGGATTCGAACCCTCTAACCACTACAGCGCACTGCCTTTCCCATTGCCGTGGCTCAGTGGTAGAGCATCTGCTTGGCATGCAGAAGGCCCCAGGTTCAATCCCCGGCATCTCCAGTTCAAGGGACCAGGCAGGTAGGTGATGGGAAAGACCTCTGCCCGAGATCCTGGAGAGCCGCTGCCGGTCTGGGTAGACAATATTGACTTGGATGGACCAAGGGTCTGATTCAGTATAAGGCAGCTTCATGTGTGTGTTCATGTGTGAGTCTGTGGTCCTTAAAGTGCTTTGGAGCCAGATCCTTGAGGGCTCTGTAGATGATAACCTAGAACCTATGAATCACAAACACAAATATGTTGCTAGTGCAATTTTTAAATTAAAAAAAAAAACATGGGCAAGATGTCATCCCTATAATGCTGACTGGTCAACAGACTTCCAGATGAATTCTGCACAAATATGTTGCTAGTGTAATTTTTAAATAAAAAAAAAAAAAACATGGGCAAGACGTATTCCCTGTAATGTCTGAGTAGACAATACTGACTTGGATGGACCAAGGATCTGATTCAGCATAAGGCAGCTTCATGTGTGAGTCTGTGGTCCTTAAAGTACTTTGGAGCCAGATCTTTGAGGGCTCTGTAGATGATAACCTAGAACTTATGAATCACAAACACAAATATGTTGCTAGTGTAATTTTTAAATAAATAAATTAAAAAAAAACATGGGCAAGATGTATTCCCTGTAATGTCTGAGTAGACAATACTGACTTGGATGGACCAAGGATCTGATTCAGTATAAGGCAGCTTCATGTGTGCGTTCATGTGTGAGTCTGTGGTCCTTAAAGTGCTTTGGAGCCAGATCCTTGAGGGCTCTGTAGATGATAACCTAGAACCTATGAATCACAAACACAAATATGTTGCTAGTGCAATTTTTAAATTTAAAAAAAAAATATGTGCAAGATGTCATCCCTGTAATGCTGACTGGTCAACAGACTTCCAGATGAATTCTGCACAAATATGTTGCTAGTGTAATTTTGAAATTAAAAAAAAAAAAAACATGGGCAAGATGTATTCCCTGTAATGTCTGAGTAGACAATACTGACTTGGATGGACCAAGGATCTGATTCAGCATAAGGCAGCTTCATGGGTGCGTTCATGTGTGAGTCTGTGGTCCTTAAAGTACTTTGGAGCCAGATCTTTGAGGGCTCTGTAGATGATAACCTAGAACTTATGAATCACAAACACAAATATGTAGCTAATGTAATTTTTAAATTAAAAAAAAAACATGGGCAAGATATCATCCCTGTAATGCTGACTGGTCAACAGACTTCCAGATGAATTCTGCACAAATATGTTGCTAGTGTAATTTTTAAATTAAAAAAAAACATGGGCAAGACGTATTCCCTGTAATGTCTGAGTAGACAATACTGACTTGGATGGACCAAGGATCTGATTCAGCATAAGGCAGCTTCATGTGTGAGTCTGTGGTCCTTAAAGTACTTTGGAGCCAGATCTTTGAGGGCTCTGTAGATGATAACCTAGAACTTATGAATCACAAACACAAATATGTTGCTAGTGTAATTTTTAAATAAATAAATTAAAAAAAAACATGGGCAAGATGTATTCCCTGTAATGTCTGAGTAGACAATACTGACTTGGATGGGCCAAGGATCTGATTCAGTATAAGGCAGCTTCATGGGTGCGTTCATGTGTGAGTCTGTGGTCCTTAAAGTGCTTTGGAGCCAGATCCTTGAGGGCTCTGTAGATGATAACCTAGAACCTATGAATCACAAACACAAATATGTTGCTAGTGCAATTTTTAAATTTAAAAAAAAAATATGGGCAAGATGTCATCCCTGTAATGCTGACTGGTCAACAGACTTCCAGATGAATTCTGCACAAATATGTTGCTAGTGTAATTTTGAAATTAAAAAAAAAAAAACATGGGCAAGATGTATTCCCTGTAATGTCTGAGTAGACAATACTGACTTGGATGGACCAAGGATCTGATTCAGCATAAGGCAGCTTCATGGGTGCGTTCATGTGTGAGTCTGTGGTCCTTAAAGTACTTTGGAGCCAGATCTTTGAGGGCTCTGTAGATGATAACCTAGAACTTATGAATCACAAACACAAATATGTAGCTAATGTAATTTTTAAATTAAAAAAAAACATGGGCAAGATGTCATCCCTGTAATGCTGACTGGTCAACAGACTTCCAGATGAATTCTGCACAAATATGTTGCTAGTGTAATTTTTAAATTAAAAAAAAACATGGGCAAGACGTATTCCCTGTAATGTCTGAGTAGACAATACTGACTTGGATGGACCAAGGATCTGATTCAGCATAAGGCAGCTTCATGTGTGAGTCTGTGGTCCTTAAAGTACTTTGGAGCCAGATCTTTGAGGGCTCTGTAGATGATAACCTAGAACTTATGAATCACAAACACAAATATGTTGCTAGTGTAATTTTTAAATAAATAAATTAAAAAAAAAACATGGGCAAGATGTATTCCCTGTAATGTCTGAGTAGACAATACTGACTTGGATGGGCCAAGGATCTGATTCAGTATAAGGCAGCTTCATGGGTGCGTTCATGTGTGAGTCTGTGGTCCTTAAAGTACTTTGGAGCCAGATCCTTGAGGGCTCTGTAGATGATAACCTAGAACCTATGAATCACAAACACAAATATGTTGCTAGTGCAATTTTTAAATTTAAAAAAAAATATGGGCAAGATGTCATCCCTGTAATGCTGACTGGTCAACAGACTTCCAGATGAATTCTGCACAAATATGTTGCTAGTGTAATTTTGAAATAAAAAAAAAAAAAACATGGGCAAGATGTATTCCCTGTAATGTCTGAGTAGACAATACTGACTTGGATGGACCAAGGATCTGATTCAGCATAAGGCAGCTTCATGGGTGCGTTCATGTGTGAGTCTGTGGTCCTTAAAGTACTTTGGAGCCAGATCTTTGAGGGCTCTGTAGATGATAACCTAGAACTTATGAATCACAAACACAAATATGTAGCTAATGTAATTTTTAAATTAAAAAAAAAACATGGGCAAGATGTCATCCCTGTAATGCTGACTGGTCAACAGACTTCCAGATGAATTCTGCACAAATATGTTGCTAGTGTAATTTTTAAATTAAAAAAAAACATGGGCAAGACGTATTCCCTGTAATGTCTGAGTAGACAATACTGACTTGGATGGACCAAGGATCTGATTCAGCATAAGGCAGCTTCATGTGTGAGTCTGTGGTCCTTAAAGTACTTTGGAGCCAGATCTTTGAGGGCTCTGTAGATGATAACCTAGAACTTATGAATCACAAACACAAATATGTTGCTAGTGTAATTTTTAAATAAATAAATTAAAAAAAAAACATGGGCAAGATGTATTCCCTGTAATGTCTGAGTAGACAATACTGACTTGGATGGGCCAAGGATCTGATTCAGTATAAGGCAGCTTCATGGGTGCGTTCATGTGTGAGTCTGTGGTCCTTAAAGTACTTTGGAGCCAGATCCTTGAGGGCTCTGTAGATGATAACCTAGAACCTATGAATCACAAACACAAATATGTTGCTAGTGCAATTTTTAAATTTAAAAAAAAAATATGGGCAAGATGTCATCCCTGTAATGCTGACTGGTCAACAGACTTCCAGATGAATTCTGCACAAATATGTTGCTAGTGTAATTTTGAAATTAAAAAAAAAAAAAACATGGGCAAGATGTATTCCCTGTAATGTCTGAGTAGACAATACTGACTTGGATGGACCAAGGATCTGATTCAGCATAAGGCAGCTTCATGGGTGCGTTCATGTGTGAGTCTGTGGTCCTTAAAGTACTTTGGAGCCAGATCTTTGAGGGCTCTGTAGATGATAACCTAGAACTTATGAATCACAAACACAAATATGTAGCTAATGTAATTTTTAAATTAAAAAAAAAACATGGGCAAGATGTCATCCCTGTAATGCTGACTGGTCAACAGACTTCCAGATGAATTCTGCACAAATATGTTGCTAGTGTAATTTTTAAATTAAAAAAAAACATGGGCAAGACGTATTCCCTGTAATGTCTGAGTAGACAATACTGACTTGGATGGACCAAGGATCTGATTCAGCATAAGGCAGCTTCATGTGTGAGTCTGTGGTCCTTAAAGTACTTTGGAGCCAGATCTTTGAGGGCTCTGTAGATGATAACCTAGAACTTATGAATCACAAACACAAATATGTTGCTAGTGTAATTTTTAAATAAATTAATTAAAAAAAAAACATGGGCAAGATGTATTCCCTGTAATGTCTGAGTAGACAATACTGACTTGGATGGGCCAAGGATCTGATTCAGTATAAGGCAGCTTCATGGGTGCGTTCATGTGTGAGTCTGTGGTCCTTAAAGTACTTTGGAGCCAGATCCTTGAGGGCTCTGTAGATGATAACCTAGAACCTATGAATCACAAACACAAATATGTTGCTAGTGCAATTTTTAAATTTAAAAAAAAAATATGGGCAAGATGTCATCCCTGTAATGCTGACTGGTCAACAGACTTCCAGATGAATTCTGCACAAATATGTTGCTAGTGTAATTTTGAAATTAAAAAAAAAAAAAAACATGGGCAAGATGTATTCCCTGTAATGTCTGAGTAGACAATACTGACTTGGATGGACCAAGGATCTGATTCAGCATAAGGCAGCTTCATGGGTGCGTTCATGTGTGAGTCTGTGGTCCTTAAAGTACTTTGGAGCCAGATCTTTGAGGGCTCTGTAGATGATAACCTAGAACTTATGAATCACAAACACAAATATGTTGCTAGTGTCATTTTTAAATTAAAAAAAAAAAAAAACATGGGCAAGATGTATTCCCTGTAATGTCTGAGTAGACAATACTGACTTGGATGGACCACGGGTCTGACTCAGTAGAAGGCAGCTGCAGGTGTTCTGAGAAGAGGAGCGGAACTTGGAGGACTCTTGGACCCGGAGGGAGCCTCCGCCGGCGAGCGGCGGACGCTTCCTCCAGCAGATTTAAACTCAGCCACCGCACCGAAGTCTGGCCGGTGCAGCTGAGCCGCCGCCTGCCCTGGCTCCGCCGGTGCGCCGCCCGCCTGCCTGCCTGCCTGCCTGCCGCTCTCCTATGTGGACGGACCCCCCCGGCCCTGCACTTGCCCGCCCCCTGCCGGCCAGGCCCCGACTGGACGGGACCCCCCCTGCAAGCGGCTCCGGACGAGGCGATGGGCTCCTACCACTCCATGTCGGAGGAGATCCAGGCGCTGGCGGACAAGACCGGCTGTGAGTACGCCGCTCTGGGCGTTTGACTTTCGGGAGGGATCTGCCCAAGCTCCTGGTTGCATAGCATCCTAGAGTCGGAAGGGACCGCCAAGGTCATCTAGCCCAACCCACACACACACACACACACACACCCCAGTGACCCCTACTCCTTGCCCAGAAGATGGCCAAGATGCCCTCCCTCTCATGATCTGCCTAAGGTCATAGGATCATAATTCACAGTGGGTAGCCCTGTTGGTCTGTCTGCAGTAGTAGAAAAGGGCAAGAGTCCAGGAGCACCTTAAAGACTAACAAGAATATTTTCTGGCAGGGTATGAACTTTCGTAAGCCACAGCTCACTTCTTCAGATACAGCTAGAATGTGAATCCATCTGTCTTTAAGTAGAGGAGAGTGAATTCAGACAAGCATTAGTATGTAAATGTTAACAGTATGTCAATGTGAATAGCAGGCGTCATAGGATCAGTATTGCTGTGGGGCTCTCCCTTCCTGGCTTGAGACGCCCGCGTTGGGTTGGAAGCTGAACAGCTTGGGAAACCCTTGTGTTTTCTTCCCCTCCGTCCCTCCTCTGCAGTTGCTTTACCTTTTGGCAGCTCCGTGGAAGCTTTTGAAATGTGGAAAGGGATGAGTGACATTCAGCGGATTCTCCTCCAGTTGGGCGGGGGGAGGAAGTTTAGAGAGGAGGCTTGCAGTTTTCTTAACCTTTCTGCCCGCAGACCTGTGGTTACCGCTTTGAATACATGAACGCATGAAGCTGCCTTATACTGTATCAGACCCTTGTTCCATTAAAGTCAGTATTGTCTACTCGGACCAGCCGCGGCTCTCCAGGGTCTCAGGCAGAGGTCTGTCACATCACCTACATGGCTAGTCCCTTTAACTGGAGGTGCCGGGGATTGAACCTGGGACCTTCTGCATGCCGAGCAGAGGCTCTACCACTGAGCTACAGCCCCTCCCCTAAAAAGGAACGCATGAAAACATGAAGCTGCCTTCTACTGAATCAGACCCTTGGTCCATCAAAGTCAGTATTGTCTACTCCAACCGGCAGTGGCTCTCCAGGGTCTCGGGCAGAGGTCTTTCCCATCACCTACCTGCCTAGTCCCTTTAACTGGAGGTGCCGGGGATTGAACCTGGGACCTTCTGTGTGCCAAGCAGATGCTCTACCACTGAGCCACAGCCCTTCCGAAGGGGACTTTCAAGGGCTTCTTGGTTGGCCTGGAGGGCAGAAGTTGTGAACTGCCTTGGCTTTTCCCCATCAAGCTGGACTTTTGCAAGCCATTTTCTCCATTAAAAAGTCCAGTTACCAGCATTTTGTCTACTGTGATACTAAGGACTTGTGTGAAAAGTACTTCAAATTAATATAATGTATTATAATCCTTAGGAAAGCCCTGTAAAGTAGGTTGGTTAGGTGGTTACCATTGGGGGGGATTGCTCTCCTCGGCACCCGTTCCATTCTGTCCGCATCCTTTTATAAGTGAGGCCTCCAGAACTGCACACAATACTCCAGGTGCGGCCTGACTAATGCACTGTACAGCGGAACCACGACATCTTGCATCCTTTATCTCATCTGCACAACAACTCTGTGAGGTAGGTTAGGCTGATGGAAGTCACTGGGCCAGGGTTGCTAACTCCATCTTGGGAAATTCCTGGAGACTTGGGGGCAGTGCTTGCGGGGGTGGGGGGTGTTCAGCAGGCATGTGTTGCCATAGAGAGTACACCTTCCAAAACTGCCATTTCTTACAGGGAAATTGATCTCTGTAATCTGGAGGAGAGTTGTAATTCCAGGAGAGCTCCAGGCCCCACCTGGAGGTTGGTAGCCCTCAATAAGACTCTCACCTCATCAGCTTCATGGCATAGGGGGGATTTGGGTCTCTCCTGTCCAACGCTAGAGCACACTTTCTGTCCAATTTATGCGCATCTAGTAAATTTAGTGTCGTGACTTGGATAGCCCAGGCTAGCCTGGTCTCGCCATGTCTCGAAATTAAGCAAGGAGCCCCGTGGCGCAGAGTGTTAAGCTGCAGTACTGCAGTCAAAAGCTCTGCTCACAACCTGAGTTCGATCCCGACGGAAGTCGGTTTCAGGTAGCCGGCTCAAGGTCGACTCAGCCTTCCATCCTTCCGAGGTCGGTCAAATGAGTACCCAGCTTGCTGGGGGTAAAGGGAAGGTGACTGGGGAAGGCACTGGCAAACCACCCCGCAAACAAAGTCTGCCTAGAAAACGTGGGGATGTGACGTCTCCCCATGGGTCAGGAATGACCCGGTGCTTGCACAGGGGACCTTTACCTTTACCTTACCTTAGCCCTGGTTAGTACTTGGATGGGAGACCAGGGTTGCTATTCGGAGGCAGGCAACGGCAAGCCACCTCTGAACACATGAAGCTGCCTTATACTGAACCAGACCCTTGGTCCATCAAAGTCAGTCTTGTCTACCCAGACCGGCAGCGGCTCTCCAGGGTTTCAGGCGGAGGTCTTTCACATCACCTACTTGCCTAGTCCCTTTAGACTGGAGATGCCAGGAATTGAACCTGGGGCCTTCTGCATGCCAAGGAGATGCTCTGCCACTGAGCCACGGCCCCCTCCCCATACTGTGGTAGTCTCTTGCCTTGAAAACCCTATGGGTTGCCGTAAATCGGCTATGACTTGATGGCAAAAGAAAAGAAAATTCTGTGCAGAGGCAAGAACTAAGCCAAGGGCGCCCGGGCTTGTAGTTCAATCTCTCCAGCAGTCTGTTTCAGCAGTTCTGCAGAAACATGCAAACGGGCCTTAGACCAGGGGGTCAAACATAAGGCCCGAGGGCCAGATCTAGCCCCTTGAGGGCACTTATCCGGCCCCCAGCCAGCCAGCGCAGCCACCCCCCCCCACACACACACACACTCAATCTGGGCTGTAGAGGCATGGCCCAGCCCGACCAAGTGACGTTTATGTCATATCCAGCCCTCCCAACAATTGGGTTTGACACCCCTGCCTGAGACCATTGGTGAACACACCCCTTTACTGTCTGCTCTGACTGGCAGCTGTGTTTCCAGGGTCTCCAGCAGAGAAAGATCCTTCCCTACACCTGTGACCTGGCATTCTTTACCTGGAGAGGCCCAGGTTAGCATTCGTGACCTTCTGCATGCAAAGCAGGTGATCTCCAAACAGAATACGCAGTGGAGGCGGGGCAGATAGGAGAAAACCTTGATTCTAAATTAATAGGAAATATTCTTATTCCACACTCTCAGCCACAGCTCTTTGGGAAGCCACCCACCATAAAAAATCAAAACAAGTTAAAAATACAGTACAAATACCCCCCACCCATCATGAAACCAGCAATGTGACATCAGAACTCAAAACTAATATCAGACTAGAAAATAAAACATGTTTGAATAGCTATAGCAAACAGAAAGCCAGCATGGTGTGGGGCAGGGGTCCCCAACATGGCACCCACTGGCACCTTTCCTGGTGCCCGCCAAGCTTTTTTAGAAAGTGGGTGAGGCCAGTTGGGGCTTCTTATGGGCCATTGCAGATCTGATTGGCCGGGCAGATTAAAACATTTTTTCAGAGGTTTTATTATCTCTTACGGCTCTTATCCGTTGCACTTGTGCTTCCTCTGTGTGTGGCTCTGTCTCTTATGGTGGCCGTTTTGTGGCTGCCGCCCACCACCCTTTGTCAGAATTGCAAAGGTGCCCATAGGCCCAAAAAGGTTGGGGACCCCTGGACTGTAAGGATTCGAGTACTGGACTAGAGACTGGATGACCCAGAATCCCCATTCTGCCGTGGGACTCCATGGATAATCTTGGGACCGTCATTCGCTTTCAGCTCACAGGGTTGTTGTGATGATAAAATGGAGGAGGGAAGGTTGTGAGCCACTTTTGAATCCCTATTGGGGAGAAAAACTGGGTAAAATTATCTAAATAACCGAGGGTCAGAGGGCAGGAAAATACAGATCGATGAAAGTCCTGGGACATGTAAAAAAAAGTCATCTTGCCTAGCACTTGTGGGCTTGGTGCCAGGTGGATCAGTGTTGGGAGGGACTTTAACAGTTGAGGTGCCATAGCTGAAAAGGCCCTGTCGCTGGTGTTCAGCTGTTTTGCCTCTGAAGGTGAGGGTGTGCAGGTCAGAGCTTTACAGGTGGAATTTCCATGGTGGGCAGATTTATATAGGAGCAGAGAGGGGCTGTGGCTCAGTGGCAGAGCATCTGCTTGGCATGCAGAAGGTCCCAGGTTCAATCCCCGGCATCTCCAGTTAAAGGGACCAGGCAAGTAGGTGATGGGAAAGACCTCTGCCTGAGACCCTGGAGAGCCGCTGCCGGTCTGGGTAGACAATACTGACTTTGATGGACCAAGGGTCTGGTTCAGTATAAGGCAGCTTCATGTGTGTGTTCATGTGTGAGTCTGTGGTCCTTAAAGTACTTTGGAGCCAGATCTTTGAGGGCTCTGTAGATGATAACCTAGAACTTATGAATCACAAACACAAATATGTTGCTAGTGTAATTTTTAAATAATAATAATAAAAAAAACATGGGCAAGATGTCATCCCTGTAATGCTGACTGGTCAACAGACTTCCAGATGAATTCTGCACAAGTAGAAAGTTCAGCAGTCGTTTCCAAAGGGTTTGGTCACCAGGGAGCAGAGTAAGTCCATACCCTACATTAACCAGTTTTCACTTTCCCCTGTATAAGTAAATAGCCTCCCGGCCCCCATCTGTCCCGTGAAGCGTGTTGGTATGTGAGCGTCAATTACTTTATCTAGCTTTTCCTCTTCTGTGAAATGGAGATAAAACATTCCTCCAGCGAGCGTACTCTGAACCTCCAAAAATGGAGCAGGACCTCCCTCGGAGGTCAGGCAACTGGAAGCGTATCAGAGTTAAGCACGGGGCTATTTTCTTTTAATAGCTGGAGCAATTTCCACTGACTGGAACAAGCCTTTTGTGCAAGAGCAGATGTTGGAGCTTTGCGGCTCAGTTCGTGTTGGTGTTTGTTTATCAGCAGCCCCAAAAGATGGCAAGCGGATGTATGAAAACAGACCAGAGCGCCTCCGCTCCTGTAAAACCTAGCTTGAGAGCCAGTGTGGACAAAATGTTGGGCTTGAACTAGGAATATGTGGATCCAGATCCCTAGCTACAAAGCTATTTGGGCGCCTTGGACTGGGTACCCTTTCCCAGCTTGTCCTACCTCGTAGGGTTGTTGCGAGACGTCCTGGCATCTCACTTAGCTGACAGCAGGTTTGGGGATGCCAACTCCATACTGGGAACGTTTTGGAGATTTGGGGGTGGAGCTTGACGAGGGTGTGGTTTGGGGAGAGGAGGGGGGTGTAATGCTATAAAGACCACCCTCCAAAGCAGCCGTTTTCTCCAGGGGAACTGATCTTGGTTGTCTGGAGATCAACTGTGATTCTGGCAGATGACCAGGCCCCGACTGGATGTTGGCAACCCTATGACTGCAGCAGTACAATTGAAGGCGGTTTATCGCAAATCATATGGAGTAGCGTGGTGCAGTGGTTAAGAGCGGTGGACTCTAATCTGGAGAACCGGGTTCGATTCCCCACTCCTCCACATAAAGCCTGCTGGGTGACCTTGGGCCAGTCACAGTTCTCTCAGAACTCTCTATCAGAACGGGGAGACAGGCAATGGCAAACTACCTCCAAGCATCTCTTGCCTTGAAACCCCCTATGAGGGTTGCCATAATTCAGCTATGACTTGGCGGCACACACACATACACATACAACCTGCTATAACCTTTCTCTGTTCAGCTGTACTCCCATATACATGATGCTTTGGGGGGGAAACCAGTTGCGTGAATGGGCTGTACCAATTGTGAATAGCTGAGGTTTGGCTAAGGAGCTGTTTCTGGCGGCAAAGTCTACAGTAATAAGATTATACATATCTATAACACTACTCAGTGGTTGTGTCTGCTAGAAAAGGTGTGCAGCCCTGATCATTTAGTTTAGCTGGAGGAGGGTTTGTTGTTTGTATTTGTATTAACAGTGTTTTGAAAAAAACGTAACAAAGGTTTTTTTTAAGTAAAATTATAGGGTTAGGGAGTATAGTCAAGAGCTTGCAAATACAGTAGGTTTCCACAATTTAGCAACCTGCACAGTAATTATAGCAGTCCAGAGTGAACTATGTTGCTAAGATTGCATAACCAAAGAGTTTCCTGTCCCAAAAGAAACTGGCGGGCCAATGATTTAGTAGACGAGCCAGCGTGGTGTAGTGGTTAAGAGTGGTGGTTTTGGAGCGGTGGACTCTGATCTGGAGAACTGGGTTTGATTCCCCTCTCCTCCACATGAGCGGCGGAGGCTAAGCTGGTGAACTGGATTTGTTTCCCCACTCCTACACACGAAGCCAGCTGGGTGACCTTGGGCAAGTCACTCTCTCTCGGCCCCACCTACCTCGCAGGGTGTCTGTTGTGGGGAGGGGAAGGGAAGGTGATTGGAAGCCGGTTTGAGTCTCCCTTAAGTGGTAGAGAAAGTTGGCATATAAAAACCAACTCTTCTCCTTCCTTCTCGCATAAGGTCACCAGTTGAACTCCTGGCATCTTTAAGTCAAATGTTCTTAGGTAACAGATGCTAGGAAAGATCCTTCTGTCCTGCCCGAGTCAGTGCACCGCACATCCTGGTCCTAAAACTCAAGGAGGGTCACACTGTTCAAAAACAGTGCAATAAAAACAGTATCATAAATATAAATCCTGCCTTAACTAGATTACAGATTTAGAGGGAAAAATGGCAGTATAATTCTTACCACAAAGCAGGATAGCAAAAATTGGCAAACAGCGTTAAAAACAACAGTGTAATACATACAGCAAACAGTGTATAGAAAAAAGGGTTACAAAATTGGTGACCAGTGCAATAAAAATTGCGTAATTGCGCTGGAACACAAAGTTGGAAAACCATGTACAAGAACCGTATAAATGTACAATAAAATATGTAATGGAAATTGCCTAATTATGTATTTTCCTGCAGACATTAAAGCCACAGGCCTCTTCCCTTTATCGAAATGCCTTCCTGTTTTACACATTTTGCAGAAGTGTGGGTCAGGCAGTCAGCCAAACTGTGAGCCATTGGTGCTTGGTCCCTAGCTAGAGTTGCCAACTCTGGCTTGGGCAATTCCTGGAGATTTGGAGGTTGGTAGAACCTGGGGAGGGTGGGGTTTGGTAGGAGAGGGACCCCAGTGGGGCATAATGCCATACAATCCACCCTCCAAAGCAGCCATTTTCTCCAGGGAAAACTTATCTCTGTAGTCTGGAGATAAATTATAATTCCTGGAGAGCTTCAGGTTCCACCTGGAGGTTGGCAACCCTATCTTTAGGGTTGCCAGGTCCATCTTCATCACCGGCGGGAGGTTTGGGGGCAGAGCCTGAGGAATGTGGGGTTTCGGGAGGGGAGGGATTTCAATGCCACAGAGTCCAATTGCCAAAGCGGCCATTTTCTCCAGGTGAACTGATCTCTGTCGGCTGGAGATCAGTTGTAATATCAGGAGATCTCCAGCTACCACCTGGAGGTTGGCAACCCTGCTTATCGTAGCCAAATAGGTGATGGGCAAGACCTCTGCCTGAGACCCTGGAGAGCCGCTGCCGGTCTGAGTAGACAATACTGACTTTGATGGACCAAGGGTCTGGTTCGGTACAAGGCAGCTTCATGTGTTCATTTTGCTGTAACCAGGTAAGATCATGAGCTGCAAGTGGGGGATTGTCTTATATGAGACATGTGGTTCAGCACTTAGTTACATGAAGAAGGTTGCAGTTTCGTCCCTTGACAACTCTACCGAAAGCACCTCTGGCAAACAGGAATGAGGAAGAGCAGGGTTCCTGGCAAGCCACTGCCCGTTGGAGCAGATGGTCACAGGCAGGGGTCAGCAACCTTTTACAATTAAAAAGCCAAAACTTGGTCAGAATTCAGCCCCAGAAATCCACAGAGAGCCCGTATAAGAAAGCCTGTTTGCCGAACTGAAACGATACCCCTGAATGTTAGTGATGATTGACAGGTTGATTGATAATCCACAAAGTTTTTGCAGTCCTTTATTAGGAAGTGGCAGATACGAGGTCTCACAATATGTTATAAACATACACAGGAGAACTCTGCACAATTGTTTTAGTTCACTGGTGTAAATCTGCACATGGCTGGCGCTTGGGTTACTAGTAACTGTTGTGTGTGTGATTTATGGCAATCCTGTAGGGTTTTCAAGGCAAGAAACATTGGGAGGTGGTTTGCCATTGCCTGCCTCCCCGTGGGCAGAGAGAGTCCTGAGAGAACTGTGACTGGCCCAAGGTCACCCAGCAGGCTTCATGTGGAGGAGTGGGGAATCGAACCCGGTACTCCAGATTAGAGTCCGCCGCTCTTCACTACTACGCCATGCTGGTAGCCTCTGCTATGTCCCTCTCTAAGGAGCCCTTTAAAAAGGTAAAGGTCCCCTGTGCAAGCACTGGATCATTCCTGACCCATGGGCAGGGCCGTTTTAACAGTATTATAGACCCCCGGGCAAAGCAGTGCCCTGGGGCCCCTACCTGCACAACCATTCACAGGAATACAAATGTAAATGGTCGATAATATTAAATATATATTTATTGGCACTTCCAATAACAAATATTTATAGTTTAGTATAGTATTTATTCCTTAACAGCAGCTCACAACATAAATAGATTAGCATGGAGCCCCAATGCTCATGGGCAACTGCCCCTGGGCAACTGCCCAGTCTGCCCATGAGTTAAGATGGCTCTGCCCATGGGGTGACGTCACATCCCAACCTTTCCAAGGCAGACTTTGTTTGCGGGGTGGTTTGCCAGTGCCTTCCCCAGTCATCTTCCCTTTACCCCCAGCAAGCTGGGTCCTCATTTCACCAACCTCGGAAGGATGGAAGGCTGAGTCCACCTTGAGCCTTGAGCTACTGAAACCAACTTCTGTTGGGATCGAACCCAGGTCGTGAACAGAGCTTTTGACTGCACTTTAGTCTCATTGAAAAAAATCTGTCCTGCTGTTCCCTTCGCTTGTTTGCTTCTTTAGCATCCCACCTGCCCCTCCAAGTTAAGAGCTTACGTTAAAGATATCATTTTTATCTTTCTTCCATACTGACTCACATTTGGCTTTGTAGCCATAGGATATAGACCCCTGGGCTAGACGGAGCAGCAGTCGGGCTCTTTATAACCCTGCTTCATTAGTCCGCATTATGTTAGTGGTGTCCTCAAAATGCAAAGGGCTCCCCTCTTGTATTTACTGCTGTTTCTTTTTACAGGTAAAGTGTTGCTGATTGGGGGAAAGAGGAGTTAGAAATAACTTTTTGTTTTTGCCTGCTGGTAAACAATTGCTGTGCGCCATTTGGATCTTTCCTAAATGGCATTTAATTGCAAAGACCTTCCTGCTGGGTTTCTCCCTTCCCCAGGAGCTGAAATCAGGCTGAAGAGGAATATATTAGCCACACGCCCCCTTTCCTTCTTTCTCTGGAGAGGATTAACTAATTGCCAGTAAGCTTGGCCCACGAGACTAGTGTTACATTTTCACCTACTCTTCTGGCTGTGCTGGTTTTGCATGCATGACTAGGAGAGCCACTGTGCCAGGGTGGGATGAGAGACTCATACAAAACCATAAGCCATCCATCCAATGATCGTTCATCAAAGACTTGGAGAGAGTGAGAGAGACATAGAGAAAAGAGTATTCAAGACAGTTAAAAGCCCTCTGTGAAGTGGCTTTGTCTGGTCACACAGACTTTATCTCTGATTAAAAACCAGAAGGCCTGTACCATAGAATCATAGAGTTGGAAGGGACCACCAGGGTCATCTAGTCCAACCCCCTGCTCAATGCAGGAAATTCACAACTACCTACCCCCCACACCCCCAGTGACCCTACTCCATGCCCAGAAAATGGCCAAGATGCCTCTCATAATCTGCCTAAGGTTATAGGATCAGCATTGCTGACAGATGGCCATCTAGCCTCTGCTTAGAAACCTCCAGGGAAGGAGAGCTTACCACCTCCCGAGGAAGCCTGTTCCTCTGAGGAACCACTCTAACTGTTAGAAAATTCTTCGTAATATCTAGATGGAAACTCTTTTGATTTAATTTTAACTTGTTGGTTCTGGTCCAACCTTCTGGGGCAACAGAAAAGAACTCGGCCTCATCCTCTGTATAACAGCCCTTCAAGTACTTGATGGTTATCATATCCCCTCTCAGTCTTCTCCTCTTCAGGCTAAACATACCCAGCTCCTTCAACCTTTCCTCATAGGACTTGGTCTCCAGACCCCTCACCATCCTTGTTGCCCTCATCTGGCCACGTTCCAGCTTGTCTACATCCTTCTTAAACTGTGGTGCCCAAAACTGAACACAGTACTCTAGGTGAGGTGTAACCAGAGCAGAGTAAAGCGATACCATCACTTCACGTGATCTGGACACTGTTGTTCTGTTGAGGCAGATGAGTTTTGGGGTGCCCAAAACTAAACACAATACTCTAGGTGAGGTCCAAAGGTGCCTAATACCGTTCATAGAGTGTCTGTTATCCATGCCAGAGATCAGACACACACATGAAGCTGCCTAATACTGAATCAGATCCTTGGTCCGTCAAAGTCAATATTGTCTACATGGACTGGCAGTGACTCTCCAAGGCCTGAGGCAGAGGTCTTTCATATCACCTTGATGCTTTTAACTGCAGCTGCCAGGGATTGAACCTGGGACCTTCTGCATGCCATGCTAGAGTTGCCAACTTTCAGGTGGTGGCTGGAGATCTCCCGCTATTACAACTGATTTCCAGGCAATAGAAATCAGTTCCCCTGAAGAAAATGGCCGCTTTGGCAATTGGACTCTACGGAATTGAAGTCCCTCTCAAAACCCTGCCCTCCTCAGGCTCTACCCCCAAAATCTCCAGGTATTTCCCAACCCAGAGCTGACAACTTTATGCTGCTCAGATGCTCTACCACTGACCCACAGCCCCTCCACAAAGGTCTAAGGTTCAGTCCCTAGCATCTTGGGTGGACGGTTTTCCTCCACACCCACTAAATGGACCCCAAGTTGCAAAACTGAGCAAAACACCACGGAGACCTGCTGCCAGTCATAGTAGCCACACCGGGCTAGGATAGACCACCAGTCTGATGCTGGTGTCATCTGTTCTTTGGAACCTGCCAAACCTGTTTAGCAGAGGTGAGAATGTACATGCTATGAATAGCAGTTTCCTCTTTCAAACCACCGTCAACTCTCTGGAAAAAAAATCGCCTGCTTCCAGTCTCAGAAGGGAGCCAGAAGCAGTTATGGCAACACTCAGTAATCCAACAGAGGCCTTGTTGCCATAGCTGGGACTTGGAGGAAATGTTCCCAGGAAGCTGAAGATGTTCAGAACCATTCCGTCTTTCTATTGGATGCTGCCTCCTCAAGGCCCTGTTCTGGAGGCACGTTTGAGCCTTTTTTTGGTTTGTTTGTTTAAAGAATGGTTGGCTCAGCTTTATTTTTTTTCTTTTGACATTTATTTTAATCCTCTTCCTTTGGGAACAAAGCACGTTTCACTGAGACAAGGTTGTGCTGGTTGCATCGCAAAGATGCCAAGGAAAAGCTTCTTAAATAGCAATTTCTCTTTTAGTTGGTTAGATTTCTTCTTTGTGCTTTCCCGGGACTGCCAAGCTATCTTCATTTTCTGGCATAAATATGGTTTAAAATTTGCACATTCATGATAAAAAAAAAACCCCTCGGGAATATGCTTTGCTGAATATTCATGATGGGAAGAATGCATAGAATATGCTTTCACCTCCTGGGATGGCAGACACCCAGCATGGAGTCTCCATTCTGAGTTTCAGAGGGCTCAGAACTGGGGCGATGCTGAATCAGACTGCACCGCTAGACCGTGTGCCCATTGCATGGCATCCAGTGGAGAAATGACAAACTTTTGTATATTCACAATGGTCACTGATGGTCACTTGATTTTTTTTAGAGCAAGCGGCAGATACTTGTTCAATGGCTTTTGAGGGAGTTATGATATAGATCACAAGGAAGCTGATTGGAGTGGGTGCAGAGGAGAGCGAGGAGGGGGATTGGGGGCCTGGAGACCAAGCCCTATGAGGAAAGGCTGAGGGACTTGGGACAGTTTAGTTTGGAAAAGAGGAGGTTGAGGGGGGCAAGATTTTCTCTTTAAGTATTTGAAGGACTGTCACTTAGAGGAAGGAAGGGAGCTGTTTGTCCTATCCGCAGAGGATAGGACTCGCAGTGATGGGTTTAAGTTGCAGGCGAAAAGGTACTGGCTGGATATTTGTAAAAAAAAATTACAGTAAGAGTTGTTCGACAGTGGAATGGGCTTCCTAGGGAGGTGGTGAGCTCCCCCTCACTGGCAGTCTTTAAGCAGAGGCTGGACAACCACTTGTCAGGGATGCTCTAGGCTGATTCTGCATTAAGCAAGGGGTTGAACTAGATGGCCTGTATGGCCCCTTCCAACTCTATGATTCTATTCTGTCTAGAGGGGAGAGCCTTAGAGGGCTCCAGGGGCATGCTGTATTGTTCTGGGGGATGTTCACCTTGCTTTACAGACTATCTGGGTGCTTACCTGCTCCCTCCCCTCCTTAAACACCTCCCAGGCTCGGTTTGTATATCTGTAAAGAGACAACTATACACTATCACTATAAAGTTCATAAGCCTCCAGTACTCTATCCCGACAAGGAAACAGACTCTGTTACAGGGTTGTCCTAGGAACTTCCATTGTGTAAGGCACAACACCAGGCTATGTATATATGATGACCCTAAGCAAAAGGGTCTCTCTGTTCCCAGATCACAGAAAAAAGACAAGAACTTCTAGTAAAAAATGGAAAGCCACCATTGATGGCTAGGGTTGCCAGGTCCTTCTTTGACACCATTGGGAGGTTTTTAGGGTGGAGCCTGGGGAGGGTGGGGTTCGGGGAGGGACTTCAATGCCATAGAGTCCAATTGCCAAAGTGGCCATTTTCTCCAGGGGAACTGATCTCTATCGGCTGGAGATCAGTTGTAATAGCAGGAGATCTCCAGCTACTACCTGGAGGTTGGCAACCCTATTGATGACAGTTCTGTCTGGAGCAGACTGGCATCTCCCTGTCGCTAGTACTCTCTCTGGCTCAAACTTGGGCAAGTTCTGCATTGGAAGGGAGAGTGGAAAACCAGTTCCTTTTTCCAGAAGGACTTCTATGGCTATTTATAGCTCTGTGTCCAAATCCCAGCCTTTGTAGCTGTCTGGGGAAAGCAAAATCTACCCTTTAAGCATTGCATTATGGGACCAGACTGTGGAGGGAAATGTAAGGACTATTTTAACAACAAGGGAAGATAAGTAGGGCAGTCTATTGACTGGCATTTTAAAGTTAGCTAAAAGCTAAGTGGGTAGTGCATGATATAATCCTATTTTTAATGGCATTCATGCCAGTGTATTCCCCCCTGCATAACCAAATTCTTGCATCAACTAAGGCTATTATTATTAACTCACAGTGTGCCACTAATTTCTCCATTCGGACAATCACTGCTTTTTTCCTTCTCAAGCTTCTAATCTTCAAGACTTAATTTCACCTTGAAATGGGTAGGCAAGCCCATATATCAGACCTTCATGAAACGTGGCATGATTTTATTTCATACACAAATGAGAAAGATATTCAGCATACATCTAAGCCATTCCGTAGATTATGGAAGAGGAATTAAAGTTAAAAATTCAATTATCTTTCCCCTCCTCTGCTTTTCATGTTAACTTTTTTCCTCTTTTGAATCACCTATGCCACCAAATCTATTACTTTGGGCTCCTCCTTCCCTAAGGGCCAAAGTAAATGTGATGATTTTGAATGAATCAGGCCAGGTTCGGGATATATGTGCAAGCATTCATAAACTCAGAGGCAGCAGCGAGATCACAAATGAGGGTGGGGGGAACTCAACCAGCTGTTTGGTCGCAAATAGGAGAAACCAAGCTATTACCAAACTGGCATTTTGTGGTGTTTTTTTAAAACGTGCTGGGAAGCTGTTAATCAGGTAATGATTAAGTCAAGTAATGGCTGAATTGATTTAATTGTCCTTGCTGGGGGTAGTGACTGCGTTTGGATTTATAGGCATAATCTGGGGCTGAAACGCCAGAATCCCTAGATGTCTACCAATGTTAGACGGGATGAGAATCCAAAGGGGACTTTTCAAAAGGCCTGGAATACATATAAAAACATCTGTATACCCTTTGGTGGTTGGACTTAGCAGACTCCTCCCGGGGTATAGCCATTCAAGTAGCCAAATTTTGCCTCCGGTCTAGTGGGATTCGTAAACGGATAATCGAAAACCTTTTCCCCATAGAAGATCTTTCATCCTCTTCTTCAAATCATCCCTCCCAGAATCGTCAACTTTTATTATTTTATTTTATTATTTTAACCTAACTTTGATTTTTATTCAGATATTGTATCAAAATAAAACTTGCATTGATTGGTTGATGTAGCCTGTATTCCAGGCCCTGTGTTTTTAACAAGCTTGTGTACATAGCCAGGTCCTTCTTCGCCACGGGCAGGGAGGTTTTTGGGGTAGAGCCTGAAGAGGAGAGGGACTTCAGTGCCATAGAGTCCAGTTGCCAAAGCAGACATTTTCTCCAGGTTAACATGATCTCTATTGGCTGGAGAACAGCTGTAATAGCAGGAATTTCCAGCTAGTAGCTGGAGGTTGGCAACCCTATGTGTATACCATATAATAAATAGGATTATTTTGTTAAAGATAATAGTTTCCAGCTCAACCTTTGAGGCTCCACGTACTTTTCTGGTTGAGTTCCCCCCACCCTTTTTGTTGTTGCTTTTTATTGACTTTTCAAAAGGGACTGAATGTTCCACTGTGAATATATGAACATGAGCACTGCATTTAGAGATTAATGAAGGGCACATTTGGCTACAGCTGGAGATGGCTGCGCTTTGCGCATATGTAGGCTCTGTTAGCCAAGCGTTCGATTCAATTGCAATGCTGGAGAAGTGGAGACGGGAGCCTCTGTCGCTTTCATTTGCTGTCTGGCTCAAGACGCCAGAGCAGGGAGGGAAATGTGAGCAACTCAGAGATGGCTCCACCCCGCCATGGCTAAATGTGGCATCTCAAGGTGTCTCCCCAAATTGTGCTTCCCCCACTGTGCAATGGGCATAATAGATAAGGTTGCCAGCTCTGGGTTAGGAAATACCTGGAGTTTTTTGGGGCGGAGCCTGAGGAGGGCAGGGTTTTGGGAGGGGAGGGACTTCAATGCCATAGAGTCCAATTGCCAAAGTGGCTATTTTCTCCAGGTGAACTGATCTCTATCAGCTGGAGATCATTTGTAAAAGCAGTAGATCTCCAGCTAGTACCTGGAAGTTGGAAATCAGTACAGGACCGAAGCCAATTTAAACAAAGTGCAAAATTCTTTATAAGCTACCACATATAGTTCAAAACAAGACAAGACAAAATGTACATCAAACCCCACAAAATTCCATATATACATATGTACAGAAGTTGTTTAACAAAGTTGCCTCAATTGTGAGTACAAAATCTTCTTATTGAAGGCAAATATCAGGTGGTGCGCTAGAGATCATGATGATGTCTAGCGCACCACCTGATACTTGCCTTCAATAAGAAGATTTTGTATTCACAATTGAGACAACTTTGTTAAACAACTTCTGTACATATGTATCTATGGAATTTTGTGGGTTTTGATGTACATTTTGTCTTGTCTTGTTTTGAACTATATGTGGTAGCTTATAAAGAATTTTGCACTTTGTTTAAATTGGCTTCACTCCTGTACTGATTTCCAAATCCCTTGATACTTGTACAGTGGTGTCTATTTTGTTCTCTCAGTACCTGGAAGTTGGCAACCCTAATAATAGAGCAGCTCAACGAGAGCTAGATTCTGGCAACACCCAAGCCAAAAGGCGAGATTTTGTTCCCTGCAAGATTGCAAAGACCGACGTTCCATAAACCCTGAAATTCCACAGTACAAATTCCCACCTTCTGTAGCTGGAAGAATTATATTTATTTATTTAGTGCATCTTTAAAAAAAAAAAAACAACAATAAATGTCCTTCTTCCAATGAACCATGGAGTGGTATACATTGTTCTCCCATTCTCTGACTTAGTCTCACAACAACCTTGTGAAGTAGGACTTGCCTGAAGTACAACTGATCTCCAGACTTCAGAGGTCAGTTCCTCTGGAGAAAATGACTGCTTTGGCGGGTGGGGCTCCATGGCACTATACCCTGCGGTCTCTTCCCCAACCCCACTCTCCCCAGGCTCCAACCCCCAAATCTGCAGGAATTTCCCAACCCAGAGCTGGCAACCCTACCCTGAATGGAGAAACCTTTTCCTCTAATCACTGTCCTCTGTGCACTCTCCCTCTCTGTTTATTTCTAAGAATGAAGGAAACAGGACCAATGTGCGCATTGGTTTTTCTCTTCTACCATAAGGACTAGATACTTGTGATTTTAAATTTCAGAAATGTTCTCCCTCAGGTTCTTGTGAATAAGCAGCAGATTCCATGCTGCTTCCACACTGGGATTAACAACATAATTGTGGCAATGGATCCTTCTAGCTTCCTTAGGGTTGCCAGGTCCCTCTTCGCCGCCGACAGGTTTTTTGGGGGGTGGAGCCTGAGGAGGGCGGGATTTGGGGAGGGGAGGGACTTTAATGCCATAGAGTCCAATTGCCCAAGCACCCATTTTCTCCAGGTGAGCTGATCTCTGTCGGCTGGAGATCAGTTGCAATAAGAGGACATCTCCAGCTAGTACCTGGGGGCTGGGGGGGAGAAAATAGACACCACTGTACTAGTATCGAGAGATTAGAAAATCAGTACAGGAGCGAAGAATACTTATAAGTGCAAAAACTATTTATATGCTACCGTGTCTAATATAATACGCACTCATAAATACACAAAATGAGCCATTCATACAGTTGTATCAAACATACAGAACCATCTCTAGGATGGTAGTGAATAGAAACAGTTCAATTCAAAGGTGCAGTCTCTCTCAAAATATGCACATCAATCTTCTGTATTCATCTCATGCAGGTAAGTAAGCAGATGTAATAGATATTAATTCAGGAGGAATAACTTCATGGAGGATAAGGCCGTTTCAAATTATTTGCGATTTGAATTCTTCATCAGTCCTTCAAGCATTTTCCTCTTATATTGGACATCTTGATAATAAATTACAAAGTGCTGGATACAGGTTGGTTCCCACGAAGGGTAACATTCACAAATGAATTGAACTGTTTCTATTCACTACCATCCTAGAGATGGTTCTGTATGTTTGATACACAAAATGAACCATTCATACAGTTGTATTTATGAGTGTGTATTATATTAGACACGGTAGCATATAAATAGTACCTGGAGGCTGGCAGGAAGAATAATATTTTAGGCTGGCGAAGCCAAAGGTAATTGGTGAAAGCGCTACAAATATCCGGGATAGCGTCCCCTCTGTCACCTTCTTTGGAGCAGCAAGAGGTGTCCCAGCAGACGTTGATTCTTGAAACTTGATATTGGACTTTGTTTCGTTGGAAGGTAGCCATCGTGCCTGATTCAATATTGCTTTCACATTGTGAATAGCTTTGTATATAATTGTATTCTTGTGATGGTCTTTATGTATAGCACAGTTGTTTGACGTCTTGCACCTTTTTTGAATATATGTTTTGGATATAATTGCCTGCCCTGTTTTCTTCCTGCCAGTACTTATTAACAGTGTAATTGAGTAGTTTTTTGTTAGTACCTGGAGGCTGGCAGCCCTAAGCTTCCTGTGCTCCTTGTACGATCCAGGTGCCTTCCGCATCATCCTCGGACGAGTGATCGTACCGTGGCCGGGCGCCACGGAGGGAGCAGTCTGGCTGGCAAAGGCCACGCTCTTTCCGAGGAAAGTGTTTCTCCTCCCCGGTAAACAGCTTCCGTACAGGTTTTCCTGCCTGTCTTGTAACCGCCTCCCCCAGACGCAGGGCAGATGGTTGGAACGGATGGTGGCTTTGCAGGCGTAGAGAGGAAAGCAACAGGAGGCGATTGCCGTGTTCCTTCTTGGGGTGGAACGTAAGCAACCCCTTGCCTTCCCCCAGTCTATTTATTCATTGATTTCGTTTAAAAACACACTTTATTCCCTGCTTTCCGCTTTAAACCTCTGAGGCGGCTCACAGCATCCGTTGAAACGCCCGTGAGCACTAAAATAAACTGAATAGAATCACGCAGCCTTCGACGGTTTTAAAAATAGAGATGCCGCAATAAAAATATCCTTAACAATCGCAAAGAAGCAGACATGATCTTGAAGCGACTGGAAACCCGAGACTGGCAATGAAGAAAAAAAGGACTAGAAACTTTGGCTAAAAACTTTGCAAAGGATTCAAAGCTGCCCAAGGCTGTGCAGAACTTGTCATGTGTTGAAAGGGGTGATCGGTCCGAAAGAATTGGACGTGTTATTTTGAATACGCAAATCTGAAGTTATAAATGCAGATACCAGTATGCTGTAATAGAGACTAGAGAAAATAAATGATATGTTAAAAAAACATAGTTTATAGCAGAAAGGATAAACAGCTATTATATTGCTCAGCGTGAATCTAGAAATACCAAATAACAATGTAAAAAATAAGATGGTTCTTTATGGTCTTGTTAAAATGTTAAGTACCAACCCTGGAAAAAGCCCAATCTGTATGTGAATGGGATTGTATGCAGTTTATATTGTGTTATGTATTGTTACAAACTAATAAAATGTTATAAAAAAAAGAAAAGGGTGATTGGGTGTAGGAGGCATTGCCTGGAAAGCTGTGTCCATGAGGCAAGGGCTCTGAGACCGTGCCTTCCAGCCCCTCCGCTCAGCCACATCTGAAGCCTTCCTCTGGCTTAAAGAAGAGTTGGTTTTTATATGCCGATTTTCTCTACCTTTTTAAGGAGAATCAAACTGGCTTACAATCTCCTGCTGTTACAACTGATCTCCAGCTGATAGAGATCAGTTCCCCTGGAGAAAATGGCCACTTTGGCAATTGGACTCTATGGCATTGAAGTCCCTCCCCAAACCCCACCCTCCTCAGGGTCTGCCCCTAAAACGTCCCGCCAGTGGCGAAGAGGGACCTGGCAACCCTAGTGACTAAAACTTGATCTCAAAGCACTGGAAACTCCCAGGTGTGCAGGAAGGAAATAAGAGGTTTAATCCTTTTAACTCCTGCATGGTTTCTCCTGCTGCAGTGCTATCTCAAACACTCCGCCTAGTTGGCTGCGAGTTCTCCTTCCTTCATACAATTACACAAGGAAGGAAACGGTGACCCTACATTTTGCTTTCTAGACCTTCCTTGACATCAACTGACCTTCTGACATTCATTTTCACCGGCTGATATCATGGTTGCCATAGAAATGAACATCTGGAAATTTAGGCAGCTTCCCTTCAAAAACAAAGTCTTATAAACTTCAGGGAATTGATGCTAAAAACAGGAAGTCACTGTTTAGCAAGACATCACCTTGTCCTTTTCAGAGGACCAGAATTTTTTTTCACAGGGGGCGGGGGAGATGGTTGTGGCAGTGGGAGGCGGAAGCCCAAATCACAAATGATGCTTGTGATTTGTGCTTGAATCTCTAGATGCAAAGTGTGTGTGTGTGTAAAGTGCCATCTAGTCGCAGCCGACTTATGGCGATCCCTTTTTGAGGGTTTTCATGGCAAGAGACTAACAGAGGTAGTTTGCCAGTGCCTTCCTCTGCATTGCAAGCCTGGACTTCCTTGGTGGTCTCCCATCCAAATACCAACCAGGGCTGACCCTGCTTAGCTTCTGATATCTGACGAGATCAGGCTAGCCTGGACCATTCAGGTCAGGGCGATGCAAAGCTTAGCTACTAAGAAAGCAAAATGATGGCTGCCGTGTTGGGGAAGTGGATTTGTTCCCGGTTCCTCATACCATTTCCCTCAAAATAAACCTCCCCCCTATGTAGTTTTAAGTCCTAAACAGAAAGACAGGTGTTCACACTGGTGCCTGTTGGTGCTGAGCAGGAAAACGGCACCAGAAAAGAGTTAGATTCCTAGCTGAGCAAAGAAAAGGCTCCGGTGACTGACTGGTTCGGGAGGGGATCTATTATTTATAGGAGATGGCCAGGGTTTCATCTCTTAGGTGGAGGAGTAGGGTGTCCGAAGGAAATGCCAGAGTACCAGCCCTGTGGACAAAAGAATTCTTCCATTCCTGAGACATGTTTCACCCCAAGCCTTTTTCAAAGTAGAACAGCCTCCGCACTGCTCATTTGGTGACTTGCCGTATCTTTGTTGGTGTAGTTGGGAAGAACATCTAGAATAAATTAGAATATCAAACTGCATTATGTTATTTTTGGAGAAGTTTTCCCTTGATAGAGGCTGGGTTTTGAAACGCATCATGGATTTCAAGATAGCTTTGAGTTTATAAAACTGGCGCTTTGGTGTGTTTTTTCCCCCCCATTGCAGCTGATGGATCTTTTCTGTTGCTTCTGGGAAAAGGTTAGCGCCTTTTTTCCATCCAGAATTATTTTAGCATTTTAGGTCTCTGAGCATGTGTACAGTATCCTTTCTTTAAGCAAAAGAGATTTTTAAGGACCTTTGTGTGTTAGGGTTGCCAACCTCCAGGTAGTAGCTGGAGATCTCCTGATAGAGATCAGTTCCCCTGGAGAAAATGGCCGCTTTGGCAATTGGACTCTATGGCATTGAAGTCCCTCCCAAAACCCCACCCTCCTCAGGGTCTGCCCCCAAAAACGTCCCGCCGGTGGCAAAGAGGGACCTGGCATCCCTAATGTGTGTACATGTATAATGCAGTAGCCACTAAGGAGGTTTTTGTGTGCATGTATAAGGCAGTAAGTAGCCACAAAGGAAGTAAGTTTTTTTTAAGCAATGAAAGGATAAGGAGCTTTTGAATATTAGCAGCATGTCCTATATCTTTTTAAAGTTAAATGCCCTATCTGGAAAGCAAAAGAAATAATGGTTGAATTATTTTTTCCCTCCTGGCTTCATGTGCTCTCGTTCGGCTAACAAAGGCTGGATTGAGACATGCTGAGACCCTAAACTATGTCAGATTTAAAAGGCCCCATAGCATTACCCCCACAACTGGCAATTTAGTAGTTGTTAGTAATGTTTTGGTTTTTAGAAGGCCCTTATAATCTGATCTGGATGGCCCAGGCTAGCCCGATCTCATCCGATCTCAGAAGTTAAGTTGGTCAGCCCTGGTTAGTACTTGGATGGGAGACCATCAAGGAAGCCTGGGGTTGCTATGCAGAGGCAGGCCATGGAAAACCACCTCTGTTCCTCTCTTGCCTTGAAAACCTTGCAGGGTTGCCATATGTCGGCTGCGACTTGATGGCACTTTCTACCACCATCCCCATTAACTAAGGCCCTACATTGTAGTTTACTTCCTTGTGCCTAAATCCAGCTCTGCTGCCAATTGAGCAGAAGGATCAAATTCTGCTGAGTCAGTAAGATTTTGGCCAGGTATAACCCTAATGGGAAAATACTTTTACATAAGGATTGATCGGTCGTGTGGTAAACCTCAGGGCAGTCTGGAGGCTTCTAGAGATCCATAAACAAAGCTGTTTGCCATGGGAGCGGCGGGGGTCGGGGGGGGGGGAAAGCGAAACATCCAGAAGTGCTGTGAGGGAAAAATGGGTTTACTTTTTGTGTGTGTGTGTGTGTGTTAAGTGCTGTCAAGTGGCTTCCGACTCATGGCGACCCTATGAATGAAAGTCCTCCAAAATGTCCTATCTTTGACAGCCTTGCTCAGATCTTGCAAATTGAAGGCAGTGGCTTCCTTTATTGAGTCAGTCCATCTCTTGTTGGGTCTTCCTCTTTTCCTGCTGCCCTCAACTTTTCCTAGCATGACTGTCTTTTCCAGTGACTCTTGTCTCATGATGTGACCAACATATGATAGCCTCAGTTTAGTCATTTTAGCTTCTAGGGTCAGTTCAGGCTTGATTTGATCTATAACCCACTGATTTGTTTTTTTGCCAGTCCACGGTATCCGTAACGCTCTCCTCCAACACCACATTTAAAAGGAATCTATTTTTTTATACCTTTTTTTTTAAAGGTACCCAATTCCTTTTAAGCCATTGCAAGACTGTAACAAAAACACAACAAACACCTTAATCCCTCCAACAGTTGTTGGCTTGGATGCAAACCTACCCGTGTATATACAGAAAGGCACTTCATTTGTGCCAAGGGGGGTGATTTTCATCATTTCTGACCTCCTTTGGCAGCCCCCATGCCACATTCCATAAGCACAGCTTTGTTTGTAGGAGTGCATGGCTCCCACACTCTTGGACATCAGAAAGACCATCATGTGTTCTTCAGTATGCACAAGACTTTTCAAACGTTCTCTTTTCAGCTTTAAAGGTCTCAATTTGTTAGGGATTTCTAAAGGTGGACTGGGTCTCTAGGAGATGAAATTAAACTTAAAATAGTAGCATACTGTTAATTCGTCCAGTCTGAACTACAGGAGGGGGAGATGCTAGTGCCATTTTGAAGAGGAAGTAGGTCAACGCCCCAAACCCTACAGAAATTAGCCGCAGAGGGGTATTCATGGCTACTAGTCAAAATGGATACTAGTCATGATGCATACCTATTCTCTACAGGATCAGAGGAGCATGCCTATTATATTGGGTGCTGTGGAAAACAGGCAGGATAATGCTGCTGCAGTTGTCTTTTTTTGTGGGCTTCCTAGAGGCACCTGGTTGGCCTCTGCGTGAACAGACTGCTGGACTTGATGGGCCTTGGTCTGATCCCGTACGGCCTTTTTTATGTTGTTAAAATTTCATCCTGTGCTTCTTGGGAGAGGGATGGGATAAAAGCAAGAGAGATCATCATGGCAATTCGGCAGAATGTTGGGAAATCAACTTCTATGGGATTTCTCTGGCCTGTATTGTAGGGGAGGCAGTTGTGATGCTTCCTGCAGAATACCATCCAGCGCAGATGATGGGTTAGCACTGCGATCATGGGTGTTGCACAGGTTTTATGTGGCATGCAGTAGAGCGGCATTCCTGTCCTGAGTCAACCTTTGCCCTCTTAATATGTGTCAGTCATTTTACTTAGCTGGCTTTTGAAGATGATGCTACTCTCATTGGCGCTGCCAAGAGAAAGAAGCTGTCAGGTTGTACACAGAACTGAGCTGCCCCAATTCCACGCCTGGTGCACTTCTCCACTTTTTCAGAGGCAAGCATTTGCCTGAAATCTGTGGCAATAGGTGGCTGCGGGCATTCGGGGTGTGCTTGTTTTCTTTAACACTGATATCGTCAGACGTTCCCATCTGTATTGGGAGCAGCCGTATCTGCTGGAGGCTGGTACTTAACAAATACCCACCAATATTGACGAAAGGCGTTATCAAGTTATCAGCGATGGATAAAGAACAGATTTTTTTTTTTTTTGCTTGCATTGTGCTCATGCCAAGGAGGGAAAAAAAGCAAACACAACCACATCATTTAGTGTGTTCGCTATTTGCACAATCTTGCTTACTTGGTTGACTGACTGCAGCTGAAATTGAACTGGTTTATGTGGCAGTATGAAGTGGGGGAGGGGCAGTTTTTTGTGATGCCCAATTTTTAGGTGGGATTCTTTTTTAAGATCTGGAGAAGCTCAACTCAGGGACCCAGGAGATCCCTTTGGTGTTTGGTGATCCTGGAGTCTTCTGGCTCACACATTCCCTCTTTGTCTGGTCTTCTGTGACTTTCCAGGAGGTAACATTGCTGGGGCATCTGAATTGGGTGCCATCGCAAATGGTGGTTTGTTTATTTATTTAAAATATTTATAAGCCTGCCTTTCTCCCAACATATTTAAGACTCAAGCAGGTAAGAACCAGTAACAATACACAGGAACTATTTGGACACATTAAAACCTCATTAAAAAGAACACTAATATAGGAAGACCCTGTTAGACAGAAAACATTTATTTAGCAAGACTGTTGAACTGCTCCCAAAGTTTTTAGAGTGAGCTGTTTTGCTGCCTTGCCCAAAAGCCAGGAAGGTAGATGTCTTCCTAATCTCTTTCAGGACACTGTTACACAAACACAGGAGCAACAACCAAGAAAAAAAAATCCTGAGCCCAGGTAGCTGCAGATCAAACCCTAGGCAAAGGGGGCACAGACTCCACGTAAGGCCTGGAGTTGATTCAGTATTAGAACTGATCCCAAGACTACAGAGGTTGGTTCTCCCGAGGAAACAGCAGCTTTGTAAGGCAGACTCTCTCCAGCATCACGTCCATTTCAGGCTGGTTTTCTTTTGAATGAGATTTGCAGTGCAATCTTACGCAGAGTTACTCCATTTGAAATCCATTGATTTCACCAAATCCACTGGAGGAACTCTGCAAAGGATTCCAGTGCCAGTGGTGGGGAGAGAGAGATTTCATCAAATCCCTGCCAACCACATTGCTCTACTAGTTGATACTGCTGTGTGCCAGATCTAGATAAAGCAGAGCTTTTACATCACATTGCATCCTTGGTTGCTGGTTTGAAGAGAGATTCCTGACCGATGGCTTGTCTTCCTTCTTTTGGTAGTCACTTCAGATCAAATCGAGCACCTCCACCGAAGATTCAAACAGCTAAGTGGGGATCAGCCAACCATTCGGTAGGATATTCCATTCCTTTTCCTTTCTGAATTGCTTTTTTTTTTTAAATCAGGGAACATGTCACACATCTGATATTATATGGGAAATAAAAATAATTTGGCTATTATTCTGTTGTTGCAGCAATCTTGCAGCCTGTGCTTTGGGAATGCAGATCTTGATCTGTGTTGCAAAGTCAAGTCAGGTTCCATTGAGTTGGCCGGCTGCATCTGTGGTTACAGAATGGGATATGCTGGACCGCTCTTGGTTGCATGCAGTTGGAACTGTATCAGGGACATCTCCTGCCAAATGAGAAATAACCCTTACGAAGATGAATACTGGGAGATCTCTACAAGGAAGGCTCTGCGGAATTTCAGAAGCCCCTGCTCCAACTTCTTACAATTCTGATTTTTCTTTGTAGAAGGCACTTAAAATGGGTCTCTGCGAAATGAGCAGATGTGGTCATGTGTATTGCAGAGGAATTTTTTAAAAATAGAGCCTGTATACTTATTTCCCCCCCGCCCTTTGCAAAATAGCACACAAATGCCTCTCCATCAGGGTTCTCCAACCTTTCTGAGCCTGTGAGCATATTTGGAATTCTGACACAGGTTGATGGGTGCAGTCACAACACGGCTAGGAGAAGAGGGGTAATTTAAAAATACACTGGGGGGAAAAGAGGCGAGAGAGAATAAAACAAACACTGCGGAGGCAGCTGCCTCTGGGGAAAAAACGGTATTTAAATCTGCGTAGCCAATCGCATCTTCAGTGACAATTCAGAAGCCTTGCTAGGCAAGAGCCCCACCCACTTTCTAAAAATACTTGGTGGGTGCCAAGAAAGGTGTTGCCCATGGGTGCCACGTAGGGTTGCCAACCTCCAGGTACTAGCTGGAGATCTCCCGCTATTACAACTGATCTCCAGCTGATTGAGATCAGTTCACCTGGAGAAAATAGCTGCTTTGGCGATTGGACTCTATGGCATTGAAGTCCCTCTCCTACCCAAACCCCACCCTCCTCAGGCTCCGCCCCAAAAACCTCCGGCCAGTGCCGAAGAGGGACCTGGCAACCCTAGGACCCCGCTGGGGGCCCCTGCTCTACATTCGATATCTGAACAAGAGCACAGACCCATTACTTTTATATGCTGATAGAAGAATTAGTCCTCTTTCTACCAGTCTGGTGCCAGCCAAGTTAAGAGCCCTAAAGCCTCAGACCTCTTAACGCTTTTATTTAATTCTCTCGTTACATGCTCTCCGCTTCCAGGTCCTGGAGCCAGATATGCTACCGGGTTGAATTTCATACAACTGAGTGCTGCAGATGTCGAGAGTCTAGAGCTCTTCTCTCTGTTGTTATTTAGACCAGCAGAATAGGATGGGCTCACTATCCTTTAGCAATGCTACGCAGTGGCTCGGGAGCCACAAGCGGTTCTCCGACACGCCACCCATGGCTCTAATAGGAACTGTCCCCCAATGTGGCACCTGCCCTATGTGCCAGGAAAATGAGCAAGCCCATTGCTCGTTAGGAATTGTGGTTGTCTGGTGGCTCCCACCTTGAAACAGCCAATCCCACCGGGAGTGGATGACAGGTGAGCTGCAGGCCGCATGCCAGAGATGGGGGTGAAGGGACTGTCCTCACCGACGACCCTCCCCTTCTTCACACCCTTACCCCAGAACCCAGATGGCTGTTAGAAGAAGAGCAAGCTGGTTGTAAAGGAGAGGAAAAACCTCCACCACAGCAGCCACCTAGGAAAAAGATCAAGCTGACCTCTGTGCAAGTCCCCTGTGTAGTCCCCTGTGCAAGCACCTGGTCATTACTGACCATGGGGTGATGTCACATCACATCACGACATTTACTAGGCAGGCTATGTTTAAGGGGTGGTTTGCCAGTGCCTTTCCCAGTCATCTACACTGGGTACTCACTTTCATGGAATCATAGAGTTGGAAGGGACCACCAGGGTCATCTAGTCCAACCCCCTGCACAATGCAGGAAATTCACAACTACCTCCCCCCTACACCCACAGTGGCCCCTACTCCATTCCCAGAAGATGGCCAAGATGCCCTCCCTCTCATGAACTGCCTAAGGTCATAGAATTAGCATTGCTGACTGCTTAAAAACCTCCAGGGAAGGAGTACTTACCACTTCCAGACGAAGCCTTTACAAACCTCAGAAGGTTGGAAGGCTGAGTCAACTTTGAGCTGGCTACCTGAAACTGACTTCTGTCAGGATCGAACTCAGGTCATGAGCAGAGCTTGGACTGCAGCTCTGCAGCTTACCATTCTGCACCACAGGGCTCTTCTTTATATCCCCAAGGATCTCTTAAAAAAAAAAAAAAGCAGCCAGGGTTCTCAAGAAACTGTACCCATCTCCAAATTACTTTAGAACTGGGGCATTCAGCCAGCCGTCCATGAAGCATCTCAAGATGTGGTCATAATATGGAAAGTTTCCATGTTGTTACCAGACGGGCCAGAGCTTGACTCTCCTCTCTGTGTTATGCCCACCATGTGGAACAACTACTCTGTGTAGGAGGTTTCAACAACCAGCCTCTGTGTGATGGTCACAATGAGAAGATTGGTCCTGAGCCAAGCTTGGATGTTCTTGGACCGGAGCGGCTGGTTTTCCAGCCAGATAATATCTTGCTAGACAATCAGCAGCTTCTGTCTGTTTTCTCCTTAATGAGATTTTGTTCTCTTAGGGGATGAGTTTCTTGCAGGGGTGGCTGTTCTGAGGCAAACCATCCAAAATACAGGTCTTTATCCGTGCAAAATGTCTCACTCTGAGAAATGAGGAAAGGCATCTTGGACGGTAGAAGGGCAGCTTCCTGTTTTCCTGTTATTCTGAAGCGGAAGCTGAGTTTCTTGTGAATCCATACTCTGGGTGAGCAAATTATGTATGGGATTCCACCTGCAGGAGTGGAATTTGCAGGAGACCAAAGCATATGAACCAAAAGCAAAAGGGAAGTCCAGATAAACATCACAATCTGAGTCAATCTGCTGTAGGAAATGCACTTACCATATTGATCGTCAACAAGCTTTGGGAAAACTTTTGATTTGTATGCAGAAGGTTGCAGGTTCAATCCCCCACATCTCCAGTTAAAAGGGTTAGGTAGTAGGTAATGTAGAGCCAGCACGCTGTAGTGGTTATGCTAAGCAACTGGCCCAGGGTCACCCAGTGTGTCACACAGCCAAGTGCTGACTGGAACCCAGATCTCGCCACCCAGCACTCTAACCGCTGCACCAGTGGCTTATTTTTACGGTGTTTTGAGATTGAGGTTTGGCCTCTATGCCCTGTTTGTAGGCTTTCTGGGAGGGGGAGCTGCTTGGCTACTTGAATGTAATGTACACTTAAGCAGATGGGGCAAAAGTTTCAAACAAATGTCCCTTCTTTAAACATAAATTGTATCATTACCATACTATTCAAATCCAGTGATTCCATATACACAAAATCTTGTTAGCAATATTATGTCTCCGATCCCATTTGGTCTGTGATAAGAACATAAGAACAGCCCTGCTGGATCAGACCAAGGCCCATCAAGTCCAGCAGTCTGTCCACACAGTGGCCAACCAGGTGCCTCTAGGAAGCCCCCAAACAAGACGACTGCAGCAGCACCATCCTGCCTGTGTTCCTCAGCACCTAATATAATAGGTATGCTTCTCTGATACTGGAGAGAATAGGTATGCATCATGACTAGTATCCATTTTGACTAGTAGCCATGAATACCCCTCTCCTCCGTGAACATGTCCACTCCCCTCTTAAAGCCTTCCTTTTATCTGTTTTGAATCAGTCCATATTGGACTGATTTGATACAGTCCATATTGGACGAGCAGTGTGAAAATAACTGCAGAAACGGCTACAGGATTCCGAATTAAAATGGCTGGGTATGCATCGTCACCAGTTGTCTAGTGGTTAGACAAGGACTGGGCAGGCCCAAGTTCAAATTCCCTCCTTGGCATGGATGGCCTTTGGCCAGTCAGGCACTCGCAGCCTAAACTACCTCCCAGGGCTGTTGTGAGGCTAAAGCAGGAGGAAGGAGAACTATCATGGCATCTTGCATTCTGATCTGGAGAACCGGGTTTGATTCCCCCCTCTTCCACATGAGCGGTGGAGGCTAATCTGGTGAACTAGATTTGTTTCCCCACTCCTAGACGGGAAGCCAGCTGGGTGACCTTGGGTGAGTTACCCACCTACCTCACAGGGTGTCTGTTGTGGAGAGGGGAAGGGAAGGTGACTGTAAGCCGGGTTGAGTCGCCCTTAAGTGGTAGAGAAAGTCGGCATGTAAAAACCAACTCTTATTCTCCTTATAGGAAGGGCAGGATGAAAATTGTGATGGATATGTTTTTAAACAACAAGATTTTGGTTTAAAATCCTGGTCCCAGAATGCTACCTCTGTATTAAATTTAATTGCTGGTCAGGAATTATTTTCCTTTGTGTCTTGGTGTTTTTCTTCTCCTGCTCAGCCAGAATTGCAGGCTGACCTTTCTCCAGGTGCTGGGCAATTGGAGTCACGCAGAGTCACAGCAGTGACCAAGGAGCATTGCTTAATGGTGGGAGACACCCTGCATGGAAGGATGGCGGGAGGCTGTTTGCATCATCCTACCCTTCCCAGGACAAACAGCCCAGAAATGCCAGGCTAGCTGAAAAGAGGCATTCAGTTAGGGTTGCCAACCTTCAGGTACTAGCTGGAGATCTCCTGCTATTCCAACTGATCTCCAGCCGATAAGAGATCAGTTCCCTGGGAGAAAATGGCATTGGAGTCCCTCCCCTCCCCAAACCCTGCCCTCCTCAGTCTGTGCCCCAAAAACCTCCCGCCGGTGGAGAAGAGGGACCTGGCAACCCTAGTAGCTAATGCTTAACCACACTTCAAGCTATCCCTAAGTGGCAACAACGTGTGAAATAGACTCTGCTCTGCATGGAGCCTTTCTGTCAATGCCTGTGAACCAGAGGCGAGGTCTTCCCATTTCCCCACTAGAAGTATCTATGAATTTTGCAGCCTGCCATTTCAACTCCATAATCCCCCGTTTCGGTTATTTTGCCCTTGGGTGAAACAAATCTGCAATAATTTTCTTTGAACACATTTTTTTTTCAGCATCTCTGGCATTCTACCTTTTCTTTAGGGAGCTGAATTCTATTCTCCCTAAGTG
The DNA here is from genome assembly GCF_029931775.1 of Euleptes europaea. Taxonomy (NCBI): domain Eukaryota; kingdom Metazoa; phylum Chordata; class Lepidosauria; order Squamata; family Sphaerodactylidae; genus Euleptes; species Euleptes europaea. Next base: position 49,282,888 of record NC_079324.1, on the reverse strand, counting down.
GCAACAATGTGTGACATAGACTCATGCTTAAGTCCTACCTGCAATCAGCTTGAAGTCCTGTTAATTCAGTACAATGCCACAACCAGCCATAAGGGTTACGCATAAAACAGCACATCGCTCCATAAACGTTTCTCAGTGTTGTAAAACAAACATAACCCTGATTATTTTAAAAGAGGGAAGGCACAGTTAACAATGCATATCAACTCGCGGCTTCCCAAGCAGTTGAATCCCATAGTGAACAATGCTAAATGTGTTTTTATATAAACAAATTTAATTAGCGCAATAACAACAGGCGTATGAAGCAGAATCCTGTTAATGGTCCGACTAGCCCAGTGTTACAGCCAGAGAAAGGTCTTTCCCCACACCTGGTACCTGAGATGCTTTAACTTGGGGTGTTGGGATCTGAACCTCGAACCTCCTGCATGCAAAAGCTACCACTAAGCCATAATCCCCATGGGACAAAGCCTCTTCTAAGCCCCTCTTATAGATACCAAACCTATAGAAGTGTATTTTGAATACTAGTTCCTCTAACTCTTCCAAACAAAAGAGGTTTCCTTTCTCAGGGCCCAGCCAAGCCCCAATTCCTTTCTCGGGGCCCAGTTTTGACCCCTTCTTAAAGTTTTCCTAGCTTGCTTGTTAGGGTTGCCAGGTGGCTCTTCACCACCGGTGGGAGGATTTTGGGGTGGAGCCTGCAGAGGGTGGAGTTTGGGGAGGGGCGGGACTTCAATGCCATAGAGTCCAATGGCCAAAGCGGCCATTTTTTCCGGGTGAACTGATTTCTATCGGCTGGAGATCAGTTGTAATAACAGATCTCCAGCAAGTACCTGGAGGTTGGCAACCCTATTGCTTGTGGCCAACCTTATTTGTAAATCCCACTCAGTTAAAAGAGAGTGCGCACGGTTTAGTGGTGTCAGAAGGGGAGATGCAGGTTCGAATCCTAACTCTGCCATGGAACCTTGGTGGGCAACCTTGGGCTAGTCGCTCTCTTTCTCTCTGACTAGCCTGCCTAATGGGAATGGTTGTTGACGGGATAAACTAGAGGAGGGGAGAATGGGGAGGTTTGGCTCCCCTTCGGGGAGAAAAGCAGAGCATAAATACACAACTAAACTAAGTAGGACTACTTCAGAAGAAATTGCATTAAAGAATGATTCTTGTTGCCTCATACAGGTGTGTCAAGGGGGTAGCCATGTTAGTCTGCTGTAGCAAACAAGATTCGAGTCCATTAGCACCTTAGAAACCAACAAGATTTTTGGGTATAAGCTTTCAAGAGTCAAAGGTCACTTGTCAGATCTGACAAAGGGAGCTTTAGCTCTTGAAAGCTTATACCCTGGAAATTGTGCTGGTCTCTAAGGTGCTAATGGACTCGAATCTTGCTCTCATACACCTGTGTAACTGACCACGAGAGACCTCGGCACCATTGTTCGTGAGCCTGCTGTTTTGTCTTTGGATGCGAGCCTCACCACCTTTTGTTCTTTCTTTTCTACAGCAAGGAGCACTTTGATCGCATCCCGGATCTGGAGTTCAACCCCCTCAGGGCCAAAATCGTCCATGCCTTTTTTGACAAGAGGTAAAGTCGTGAGGGCTTCAAAGTATTGGGGGAGGGCAGTGTCAGCTCCTGGTTTTGGAGGGCCCTTTGGCAAGTTTCCCTCTGTGGGCCCACCTCCTTGTCCCTGTGCATTCATTTACTCTTTCGAGAGCCAGGATGGTGTAGTGGTTAAGAGCGGTGGTTTGGAGCAGTGGACCCTGATCTGGAGAACCGGGTTTGAGTCCCCTCTCCTCCACATGAGCGGTGGAGGCTGATCTGGCGAACTGGATTTGTTTCCCTACTCCTCCACATGAAGCCAGCTGGGTGACCTTAGGCTAGTCACAGCGCTCTTAGAGCTCTCTCCGCCCCACCTACTTCACAGGGTGTCTGTTGAGGGGAGGGGAAGAGAAGGCGATTGTAAGCCAGTTTGATTCTTCCATAAGTGGCAGAGAAAGTCGGCATATAAAAACCAAATCTTCTTCTTCTTCTTCTCTGTCCCTCTTTGGGACTTCCACCAGTTTAGTCAGCAGGTGTAGAGACACTCCTCTTTCTCCATCTCTGTTTGAACGTGTGCAAATCTCTGTGCCATTTCAAAGAAGAAGAGTTGGTTTTTATATGCCGACTTTTCTACCACTTAAGGGAGACTCAAACCGGCTTACAATCACCTTCCCTTTCCCTCCCCACAACATACACCCTGTGAGGTAGGTGGGGCTGAGAGCTGTAACAGAGCTGTAACTTGCCCAAGGTCACCCAGCTGGCTTTGTGTGTAGGAGTGGGGAAACAAATCTAGTTCGCCAGATTAGCCTCCGCCGCTCATGTGGAGTTGTGGGGAATCAAACCCAGTTCTCCAGATTAGCATCCACTGTTCTTAACCACTACACCATGCTGGCTCTCTGGGCAGAGTGTTTATGACCAGCTCTAACTATCGTTGCCTTGTCTCTAGGAACCTTCGAGAGGCATCTGAAGGGTTGGCTGATGAGATCAATTTTGAGGACTTCCTGACTATCATGTCCAATTTCCGACCCATCGAGATGAATATGGATGAAGAGCAGCTGGATCGCTTCCGCAAACAGAAGCTGAAATGTGAGTTGAATGTGCTGCCTTTTCAGCCCCTGACATTCCTGGGTCTGTGGTAACCTTTTCTAGTAAGGTGGCTGGCTGGTGTAAAGAAAGGTGGTCCTCCACCACGTCTGTTCCAATACATACACTCCTGCCTACCAAGGAAAAGACTTCTAGCTGGTTAGCTGGCTTTTAACCGGGATTTCAGCTTTAGTTGACTGATCAATTAACGATTTGGTTGGCAAATAAGGTGTCTCAATTAATTGGAAGGCAGACTGTAATTTTTTACAAAATGCTTTGAAAAGCTGTAAGCGTCACCTTATTAAGATCCCCTCTTGCATGAAATAACAAGAGAAATGCTTTTTTTGGAGATGACAGTTGCCGCAAGTATGGTTAATGCTAAAAATGGAAAAAAGTGACATTTGATAAGATTGGTTACTTAAGGCTTGGAAGATAAGGTTGGATCCTATAAGCTTTTACACTGGTGCAAATGACACCCCCCTTCCAGTTTTGAAGTGCTGCACATGCAGCCTGAAGAAGAGTTTGGGCAACTTGAAAGCGACTGTACTTGATGAAGTTTTAGTTGAACCTAGCAAAGTATGACCCTTCTGCTGGATTTGAATATTTCTTCCTATAGACCATCATGGCTACCTATGATTTCTAACTCCTTAATGACGAGGCTGGGATATGTAATCCTTTGTTAAAGCAAGAGCATCTTTCGGTGAACAAAATGGGCTTCTCTTCCAGTGACTTTTCTAATTAAATGGTCCACTTAAAAAACCCATGATTAAAATCATCAAGTCTCACAGCTCAAGCACCTGTTTGTCTGTCTGGTACAGGACTGAAGTGCTTATTATTATTCCTAAGTGGCACTGCGGAGGCCCCTTTTTCACATGTGTAAAATGTGCAATACTACTCATGCTTACTTATAATAATAATAATAAAAGTAATTTTAAAATTTGTATCCTGCCCTCCCCTGGCTTAGGTTGGCTAACATTATAATATACATGTATAACATTTTTAAAAAACCAATTAAAACAAATAACACTGAATATAACAGCATATCTATAATGATACCATGTTAATTTCTACAAGGAGTGATGTCATTTCGGTGGTTGTCACTCAACCATTTTATTAGATGTTAGATGTCATGCCTGGGGGAAGGAGATGGATAACAAGATCCAACACAAGAAAGGAAACACAAGGGAGAAAGGGAGGGAACAGCTGGGGAAAAGATGGCCGGAAAAGGGGACTGGGAAAGGGAGAGGGAAAAGGGGGAAGGGAGGCCAGCTGCCGATGGAAAACCATTGCTGCCCTCAAGCATTGGCCTGGTGGAACATCTCTGTCTGACGCCCTGTGGAACTGAACCAGATCCCACAGAGAGTGGGTCTCATTAGACAAAGAGTTCCACTTGGGAGTCATTTTTGTGGGACCTCCTACTCAGTTCAGATTGCCTTCTGAATCATGCTTGGAATTGGACTGCTGGTTGCAGAGCTCCAGTCCTGTTGCATGGGGCACCCAATCCTACACTGCCTCTTCCTCATTTTTGATTGGTGAAACTGTGCAGCGGGAGGGTTTTCACCCTCTACTATGGCCAAGGTCTCGACTGGGGAAGGCCTTTCCTCAAGCTTCCGTGGCCCTTATAAAAGATCCAGTCGCAGATCTAGCAGTGTTTTGTCTAGTTACATGCCGGGCTTGAACCTGAACCTGTCAAAGTGGGCTTCATCCCACAAAAATCTTTTTTTTTTTTTTGGTCTTGCCATCAAGTCACAACCAACTTATGTCAACCCCGTAGGGTTTTCAAGGCAAGAGACGTTCGGAGGCGGTTTGCCATTGCCGTCCTCTGCACAGCAACCCTGGCATTCCTTGGTGGTCTCCCATCCAAGGACTAATCCGGGTCGACTTGACAAGATTGGCCAATCCCGGGCTATCCCACTGTTGCAATAAAGGTGTCTTGTAGAAGACTAACTCTGCTCTCCCTCTAGACTTAACTTGCTATTCAATAGTGCTCATGTATTAGTTTCGAGAGAATGGCAAATGAAGGTTACAAGCTGTGGTCTGAAGCAAAGGAGAGCCCTCTGACCCTGTTGCCATCTTTTATCTTATATCTTCCAGTCCTCTTTCACATGTATGATGCAGACAGCGATGGGAAGATCACCCTGCAGGAATACAGAAAAGTAACGTATCTTCTTTTTTTGGCACCCCCTTTCCTATCTTCGCTTTGGTGAGCGGCAGCCGCCGCTCAGTCCAACTGCCCTTGCTTCTCTCGACCAGGTGGTGCAGGAGCTGCTCTCAGGGAACCCCCACCTGGATAAGGAGTCGGTGAGGTCCATCGCCGACGGAGCCATGATGGAGGCCGCCAGCATCTGCATGGGGCAAATGGTAAGAGTGGTGCCCCCTAAAGCAGAGGGTCTCCCTGGTTCAGTTGCTGGGGAGACTGTTGACCTCTGTGCTTCAATCTCAGTACGTCAGCCCAAAATTGATCCCACTTTGTAGACTGTAAGGTACTAACCAGCTTGTCAGCGTGGAGTCGTGGTTAAGAGTGACGGACTCTAATCTGGAGAACTGGGTTTGATTCCCTGCTCCTCCACATGAGCAGTGGACTCTCATCTGGAGAACCAGGTTTGATTCCCCGTTCCTCCACATGCAGCCTGCTGGGTGACCTTGGGCTAGTCACAGTTCTCTGAGAACTCTCTCAGCCTCACCTACCTCACAAGGTGCCTGTTGTGGGGAGGGAAAGGCGATTGTATGCCACTTTGAGACTTCTTAAGGTAGAGAAAAGCGGGGTATAAAAACCAATTATTATTCTTCTCTGTAGCTGGGGCAGAACTTGAGAAAAGGTGGGAGATCTGGGTTTAAGATCAGAGAATAGGGTTGGGAATAGAATCCCTTCTTGGGTCCAAGTCAGTGTGGTGTAGAGGCTGGTGATGGATTTGGTCCAGAAAGTAATGCCCTCGTCTCTTATCCTTGCAGCAGTGGTGAGATACAAATGTGATACAGTCCTACCAAGGGGTGGGGGTGTACTTGTTAATTTGTACATAGGTATTGGCCCCATAGTAGTTGGGGAGGAATGCTAGTTACTCTGATGCAGCAGGCAGGTTGGGCCAAGGAGACTCCATGGCTGAGTCATGTTGCCTACTGAGTAACGGTTACATATACTCATTCTGACCTGCCTCATAGGGTTGTTGTCTGAATAAAATGGGGGGGGGCTGGGGAGAACCATAGATGTATCCCTAAACTGCATGGAGAATAGCTAAGATTAGCATATAATAAAGCAGCCCAATGAAAATGACCAGCTGGGCTTCCATGAAATGGGATGGCGGCGGGGTCCAGAGTTCCACATGTATCTCTCTCACCCCCAAAACTCTGGGGCTTCAGAAAATGCAGATGTTTCAGGTGCATGTTCATGTACATATTTACCCCCTCCCTTATTATCCATCACCAGGACCTGATCCAAACTGGGACCTCTTTTCACGGGAGGTTCACGCCACAAGTTTTAAACAAACCATTGGCTAAGGGGAACTCTTGTCCTCTCTTCTCATTTCAGGAGCCGGACCAGGTGTATGAGGGAATCACATTTGAAGACTTCCTTAAGGTTAGAGCCAGAGCCTTGTGTTTTCTCTGCAGGGCAGAATGTCTTGCCATGTGGGGCAATATGGTCATGGCCGGCGTCGGTATACCTGGAGGTGGGGCAGCAGCTGAAGCCCCACAGTTTCCAGTGGGGTCCACTGCTGCTGGTCTGCATGCCCTTCCTCACCCTACTTGCCTGCAAGAACTTGGTCATCCATGCTCCTCGTCCTATGCACTGCTCAGAATAATCAGGGAAAGGATGTGGGCGGGGCAGGTATCTGTGAACATGGGCAGTGATAGGGCTTATGAGGAAGTGGGGGAAGGATGCGCAAGCATGTGGGTTGATGGGTGCAGAAGGAGGGTTGAGCAGGGGCACTAGTCCATGGGCAGAGGGAGGGAAGAAAGGCCTTGGCCATAGAGGGTCTAGGGCCCTCCGAAATCTGGAACTGGGTGGGTGCTGAAACACTGAATAAGCCTTCGAAAATGGTCTGAGGGACTGACACAAATTCAGTTTTTGAGTGTGTAGAAATTAAAATCTATATAAAAGCACACACTCGGAATAAGAGCAGCCCTGCTGGCTCAAACCCGTGGGACATCTTGTCCAGTGCACAATGTCTGCTGGTAATTAATTCCACATGGGAGGGAAGGCAGCATGGTATAGCAGGATCTCGTCAGATCTCGGAAGCTAAGCAGGGTCAGCCCTGGTTAGTAATTGGATGGGAGACCACCGCGGAATACCATGGAGGAAGGCAATGGCAAACCACCGACTTATCTACTTTTCCTGCCAGTTCTTGAATTTTTAGAAGACATGGATTGCAAAAGAAATGGGGCTATAAAATACTGCCTTTGAAAAGCTTTACCAATGTTCAGAGTCAAAATTGAGAGGCTGGGGCTGTAAGTGCATTTTCTGCAATGTTTTAAAAACATGTAGCTTGCTGTCATTTCGTTTTTAAATATAACTGTTTCTTTACCACCACCCTTCTAATGTTCATCAGCGACATGCATACCTTGGAGATATTGCAGGTTCGGTTCCAGACCACTATAATAAAGCAAATATCGCAATAAAGTGAATCACACAAATGTTCTGGTTTCCCAGTGCATATAAAATTTACGTTTACACTGTACTGTAGTCTATTACATGTGCAATAGCATTATGTCTAAAAAATGTAGTGTAATAATAATGGAAAAGTTTGAAATTTTGCGACAATTACCAAAATGTGACACAGAGACATGAAGTGAGCACATGCTGTTGGAAAAATGGTGCCGGTAGACTTGCTCGAAAATGCAATATCTGTGAAGCCCACTACAGCAACGTGCAATAAAACGAGGCGTGCCTGTAGGGTGCAAGGATATTTGCAGAGGTGTCCCCCTTTGGTAATCCTGCTTTCAGTACACAATCCTCCCACCCCCTCGAACAACCTATTTGTGGTGACCGTGCAAATGGGGAACTTTTGGGGATGCTTCTCTGCAGTGTAGAGCTGGGGTGGCAAAAGAGGAATGTGCTTTTCTGGAATCCTGGAGGTAGAAACAACTTCCATGTTAGGTAGAAGGCAACAGCTGCTTTGAGAATAACACCCAGGACTGCCACGAGCACTCAGGAATGCACTTCCTCATTAACCAGTACCAGATTATTTGCAACCCACTCTAGATTTTAGAATCATAAGAGTTGGAAGGGACCACCAGGGACCTCTAGTCAAACCCCCTGCACAATGCAGGAAATTCACAACTACCTCCCCCCACAGACCACCAGCGACCCCTACTCCATGCCCAGATGGCCAAGATGCCCTTCCTCTCCTCATCTGCCTAAGGTCATAGAATCAGCATTGCTGACAGATGGCCATCCAGCCTGTTTAAAAACCTCCAGGGAAGAACTTACCACCTCCCGAGGAAGCCTGTTCCACTGAGGAACTGCTGTTAGAAAATTCTTCCTAATGTCTAATTTTCTTTGGGCTCTCCTTAAGGTAAGGACCTCTGCCCGCCCCCTTCCCGGTTATTATGTAATCTCCAACCCGAATCTCCTCTTGCCCCCTCCGATGACAGATCTGGGACGGAATCGACATCGAGACCAAGATGCACGTCCGCTTCCTCACCATGGAGCCAATTGCGCCTTGCCACTAACCAAAGAGAAGCTGCGATGGAGGTGCCTTTGGAGCGACCCGGGACAGAACGTCAGGTGGTCGATACGGGTAGACGGGTGGAAACTGGCCCCTCCCAGTGCTGCAGAGATATGAAGCGGTTGCTTGGTGTGAAGTTTGTGCTGTTGGCTGGGGGGAATTTTATGAGCCTGAGACTTCTAGCCTAGCTTTGCAGATATTCCCCCCACATACCTTGGATGTGTTCATATTTATGATGCATCAGTGGCACATACAATAAAGTAGGATTGTTTTTAGTTCTTGGCAGTGGCCTGTTTATTCTTCCTGTAATCTTGTAGCAAGAACCCAGCTTACTGGGGGTAAAGTGAAGACGACTGGTGAAGAAGCCTGGGGAAGACAGTGGCAAACATAGTCTGCCTAGGAAATGTCAGGATGTGAAACATAGTCTGCCTGTAAACATAGTCTGCCTAGGAAATGTTGGGATGTGATGTCACCCCATGGGTCAGTAATGATCCGGTGCTTGCACAGGGAACTACCTTTACCTAATCTTTTGCCTCACAGGTATGCGACCTCACAGGGTCCTTTAATGCCCTTCATGGCACTAGGACCCATGTATCTAAAGGGCTGTCTCCCTACATATCTTCCTGTACACCGCGGTCTTCTGGTTGTCCCCTTATGACTGGCGCCCTGCTTAAGGCTGAGCGCTTGGTATCTAGTACAGCTTGTTGTTTTCACTAATTGCTCCCATCTTCCGGAGCGGGCTCCTTGAGGAGGGGTGTGTGCGCGTGCAGAAGTTTTCAAGAGGCGCCGAAAGCCTATTCTATGTCTTAGGGCTTTTACGGTGGTTGGAACTGCAGGTTCTGCCTTGGGTGGTGATGATTTTACTGTATTATGCCTACTTTTAATTTTGAATTGTAAACCTCCTTGAACCACAAGGGAAAGGTGGGATATACTGATTAATAAATAATAAAGTCTAATACTCAATGTGGCCCTATAGTACCTTTAACAGTATCACAGAATCATAGAGTTGGAAAGGGCCCTACAGGCCATCTAGTCCAACCCTCCTGCTCAATGCAGGATCCACCTTCAGCATCCCTGACACGTGTTTGTCCAGCCTCTGCTTAAGGACTGCCAGAGAAGGGGAGCTCACCACCTCCCTAGGTAGCTGATTCCACTGTCAAACAACTCTTACTGTAAAAAAAATTTTTCCTAATGTCCAGCCGGGACCTTTCTGCCTTCAATTTTAACCCATTATTGGGTTATGCTCTGCTGCCAACAGGGACAGCTTCCTGCCCTCTTCTAAGTGACAGCCCTTCAAATAGTGGCTGCCCTTTTCCTGTTGCTGAGATTAAAGGCTCCTTTAGGCTTAAGAGGCCCTTCTTGCCAAGTATCTTTCTGGAGCGCAACTGCAAACGTTACGCCATTATGAATTGCTTTGGCTAGTGGCCGAGAGTTGCACAGATCAGCAACAACACATTACTGGAAAAGGGAGTGGACTTTGGCACTTTGGGCTTCTGCAAACAGCCTTCATTTTTCACTGCAGTGTGAAACACATAGCAAGTTTTTGCAACCTTCCACCTGGAATGGCTTTGGTTGAGAAACAGGAAGCAGAAGCCCAGAAGACGGCCTGTGTTACTGTAGGTTCTCAGTCAGCGGTAGGGGGTGGGGAGGGAGAAAGAGACAGCAGGCATGGCTTGTGTTTGCTTCTCTGTGGTTTTGCATTTTCAGAACCGTGCAGAGAGAAACAAAGAAGCTGGTCATAAATGCGTGCCCAAAGAGACTCTTGCATTTAACAACACAGGCTGGTTTTTCAAGACTTCATTGCATTTATGTGGTGACTTACGCTCAAGTTACGCAATGCCATGGGGGAGGGGGTGGGGAAGGGTAATGCTAGAGGAAAGGGAAGTCTGTGCTCCCCCACAAGGAAAGGGGGGGGAGGCAAGAATAACACTTTCCTTTCTTACTGGGACTTAACATGGTGGGAAGTGGGGTAACTGGAGAAATTATGCATGGTGGGCAGAGGGACAACCCCCCCAAAACCTTTTGCAATTGAATGACACGTCTGGGTGTGGTTCAGCTCCTGTAGATGAGTGGGCAAGTTCACCCTACTTCAGTCTTTACTCATAAGAACATAAGAAGAACCCCACTGGATCAGACCAGTGGTCCAGCATCCTCTCTCACACGCTGGCCAACCAGTGACTCCGGAGAGCCAGCAACAGGGGCTTAGAGGTTGAGCTGGACGTCTGAAGAGCCGCAACGTTTAAAAAAAAAAATCCCTTCCCACACAAGGCAGTGAAGCGGCTTCCTCTGTTAGGGTTTCTAAGCATTCGACCAGCTCCTATACACAGAAACGTAGAGCTGGAAGGCACCTAGAGGGTCATTTAGCTCAACCCCCTCCACAACGCAGGATAGACCACAAGAAGCTAAAGAGACGGCCAGGTTCAAGCCCCACTCCGGCAGACATCCCCTCGAGGCTCCTGACGTGAAGCTTACAGTTTAATGAAGGGCGTGGGGCTTGGAGATTTCCTAAAGCGCAACTGACCCTTTAGTGAACCATGCTTTCTTACACAACAAGGATGTTTTCATTGAAACCTGTCCAGAAAAAAAAGTCTGCTTGTTTACACATTTGTTCCATGTGTACCTTGAAGAGTACTGTAGTCAGACTCGCTTGTGAGGGTCTTTGTGAAAGTTCTGTTTCTTCTGCTCTTAGGAGACGGGTCCTTCCCCCCCCCCTTTGCATGGCTCCTTCCTCTGTGTCTCCCCACCCCCTGCTGGTTGTGGTTTCAGCCCCCTTCTCTCCACTAAATACTTGATCCACAGATATTTTCCGGGCCCAGGGGGAAAAGGTCAGCCTCCCTGGCACTCCAAGTTGACGACTGCTGCTCTTCCTTGCCTTGGGCCAGCGCCTCTTGTTGGATGCCGCTGGGCCAGCCCTGGGCTCCGCACAGCCTCGCCTTCTCAGCTGCCTGGCGGGCGCCTGGGGCTGGTCCCTGTCCATTCTCCTCCTTTGGCCCCTTCCCTGCTTTGGGACACGTTTCAGGGGGATTCAGCACCTCCCGCGCAGGCCACCTTCCCCTGGTCTCCACATTCTGCACCAGGCCGTAGCCCTGCAGCACGACTTTTCCAATTGATGGAGGGTGACCCGCTGCCTAGATGTTGTCGTAGGGGACAGCCAGGCCAATGTTGTAGTTGTAGCCAACCGTTTCGTTGTAAGAGGAGCGGCAGATGGGAAGGATGCTCTCCACGGCTAGCTGGTCCACAGAGAACTCATAGGCGTAGATGATTCCTCGGTGTCTGCCCAGAGACAGAGAGAAAAAGAAGCCCCAGATCGGTCACGTGCCACAGCATGTGTACATTGTTAACCTGCTCTTCTCACATAAAGCTCGGGATGGCGTACCTTGATCTCCCTGTCTCCATTTTATCCTCACAGTACCTCTGTGAGGTGGGTTAGACTGAGAGGGTATGACTGGTCCAAGGTCACCCAACTAGCTTCACAGCGCAGCGGGGATTTGAACGTGGGTGAACGAAGTCCTAATCCAACAATTTCACCACTACACTCAACTACCAGCATGGTGTAGTGGTTAAGAGTGGTGGTTTGGAGAGGTGGACTCCGATCTGGAGAACCGGGTTCGATTCCCCACACCTCCCCATGAGTGGCAGACTCTAATCTGATGGACTGGGTTGGTTTCCCCACTCCTACACATGAAGCCAGTTGGGTGACCTTGGGCTAGTCACACTCTCTCAGCCCCACCTACCTGACATGGTATCTGTTGTGGGGAGGGGAAGGGAAGGTGATTGTAAGCCGGTTTGATTCTCCCTTAAATGGTAGAGAAAGTCGGCATATAAAAACCAACTCTTCTTCTACCTGACTCATTCCAGACAAAATGGCAACCATTGGGCCTCTCAAAAGAGGTGGAAAGATATGCCCACATTCAGGCCACCCTCCAGGTTATCATCAAGAAGATGTGCCTACAACTTCTTTAAGTGCCCGCATTCTCACATTAGGCAGCTTACATTCTGAGTGAGAAAGTATAAAACCTCTACAGGTTGAATGAGTATCCCTTAACTGGCCATCCAAAAACTGGAATGACCTGAAAACCAGATGTTTTGAGCTGACTCACGGGCCTTCAGCAGCACCACTGATGGTTCAATGTACACAAAATTATTTGTAAAATACTGTTTAAAATTAAATTCAGGCTATGTGTATAAAGCGTATATAAAACATGTATATAACATGTGTGTGTGTGTGTGTGAGAGAGAGAGAGAGAGAATTTCGTGTTTATACTTGGGTCCCATCCCCAAGATATCTCATTATGTATAGGCAAACTGAACTGACCCTAGAAGCTAAAATGACTAAACTGAAGCTGTCGTACTTTTGTCACATTATGAGAAGACAAGAGTCACTGGAAAAGACAGTCATGCTAGGAAAAGTTGAGGGCAGCAGGAAAAGAGGAAGACCCAACAAGAGATGGATTGACTCAATAAAGGAAACCACAGCCCTCAGTTTGCAAGAACTGAGCAAGGCTGTCAAAGATAGGACATTTTGGAGGACTTGGATTCATAGGGTCACCACGAGTCGGAAGTGACTTCACGACACCTAACATACACACATAGGCAAATATTCCAAAATACAGAAAGATCCGAAATGTGGAACACTAATAGTCCCAAACATTCCGGATAAGGGATACTCAACCTATAAGACAAGGATGAGGAACAGTTGGTGCTGCGAGATGTGACGAAGAGTTGGTTTTTATATGCCGACTTTCTCTGCCACTTAAGGAAGAATCAAACTGGCTTACCATCACCTTCCCTTCCCCTCCCCACAACAGACACCCTGTGGGGTAGGTGGGGCTGAGAGAGCTCAAAGAGAGCTGTGACTAGCCCAAGGTCACCCAGCTGGCTTCATGTGGAGGAGTGGGGAAATCAACCCAGTTCACCAGATTAGTGTCCGCCGATCCAAACCACCGCTCTTAACCACTACACCATGCTGGCTTTCTCTGGTGCTTTATTCAGTTGAATTGGGTTTTAAAAGCTAAAGTGATACACTATGGGAGTTTCACTGGGGTTACTTTTGCTTAGTGATGGGGCTCAACTCAGAATTTACTCACTATGTATGAGCTGGACAAATCTGGATTCCAAACCAGGTCATTATGAAACTTAAGAGTCACTGCTAGTTTTACTACCAAAACACATCTGCCTGCTACAGCCGAGACTTTTAATGGACTGCCGTGCTTCAGAAGCTTTATCCACCATGTGCTCCTCTTCCTTCCATGCCCAGCGGCATCGCCCTCTCTCCTGTTCCAGAGTCTTTTTCCTCTCACCCATGTTCAGAAGCATCCCGCTGGCTCTTACCTGCGGTGAGCTGTCAGGTCATCGTCCATGATGCTGGCACCACGGGGCGTCTTCTCGTTGGGAATGTTGGCAGTGATGAGGCTATGGCTGTTGAACCAGATGTGTCGTACAGGGTGCCTAAAAGAAAGGTAGAGGGGAGTTCTGGTGGCATTTGTGCAAAAAAACTTGAACACATGAACCTGCCTTATACTGAACACATGAAGCTGCCTTGTACTGCGTTGGTCCATCAAAGTCAGTATTGTCTATGCAGACCGGCAGCAGCTCTCCAAGATCTTAGGCAGAGGTCTTTCACATCACCTACTTGCATCATCCCTTTAACTGGAGATGCCAGGGATTGAACCTAGGACCTTCTGAATGCCAAATAGATGCTCTACCACTAAGCCGCAGCCCCTCTCCTACAAAAGGACTTTGGAAGGGGTAGATTGAATACATGAACACATGAAACTGCCTTATACTGAATCAGACCCTCGGTCCATCAAAGTAAGTATTGTCTACTCAGACAGACAGCAGCTCTCCAGGGTCCCAGATCACGATGGTATGTGAAGAAGTGAGCTGTGGCTCATGAAAGCTCTTACCCTGCCAGAAATTGTGTTAGTCTTTAAGATGCTACTGGACTCTTGCTCTTTTCTATTCCAGGATCTCAGGCAGAGGTCTTTCACATCACCTACTTGCCTAGTCCCTTTAACTGGAGATGGTGGGAACTGAACCTGGGACCTTCTGCATGCCAAGCAGATGCTCTACCACTGAGCCACCCCCCCAACTTAACAGTTAAAAATGTCTACACAAAGTATGCAAGCTTCACAATTTACTTTGTAGATCAAAAAGCCTTCTGCAGACATTAAAATGACAGCTGTTCAAGTCTACTGATTGATCAATAACACAATGGATAGTAATCAGTGCTACATTTGCACAGAATAACCAGGTATAAGATCCAAGAAGTTTCAATGCAAAGGTTAAGACAATCACTATGCAAAGAGCAGCTGGCAATTTTGCCTTGACTATTTGGCAGGTTATTCATCAATATCCTCCAGACTGCTCATTACTCATTGCACTCTGTGCATCTGAGTTACGTGCGACTTGTACATCACAATAACACTTAGAAGTTGTACAGCATTAGAGAGGTAAAAGTCATTTCCATCGGTCAGGGGTTCTCAACATGGTGCCTATGGGTGCCACAGAGCCCGCCAACACCTTTTCTGGTGCCTGCCAAGTGTTTTTAGGAAGTGGGTTGGGCCAGGTAGGGGTTTTGCCCAGCAAGGATTCTGATTGACTATTGGAGGTTTCATTGGCTGTCCAGATTTTTAAAAAATGTTGTTTTGGCAGCAGCTGCCATTATGGCACAAGGATTTGTACTGCGTTACTGAAGTTAAGCTGTGGCAATCATTTTGTGGCTGGCTCTGCCTCCTGCGGCAGCGACATTAAGGACATATCTAATAAAACATTTAAAGGAAAAGCATGCATCATGTGGAGTGGGGAGGAGCTGTGGCTTGGTGGGGAAGCGTCTGCTTTGCATGCCGAAAGCCCCAGCAACGGGTGTGGGGTAGTGTTCCCTACTGGTGACTCCGGAAAACAATTGCTGCTGCCGTTTAGGCTGAGCAGTTGTGGGCTAGAGACACCAGTGGTCTACCCAAGCATAAGGCTGCTTCATACCGTTCCTACCACCCCCCTTATAATTGCTAACAAATGCAATCAGCAAGAATTGGAAAACACGTGAGCAGAAGCCTAAAAACAGCGTGAGGACTTCTGCAGGAAACTCTGCATCCATCAACAAGTTTCGGGTTTAAATAAACACATGTTCATGGAGGAGAGGGCTATTCATGGCAATTAGTAAAAATGGATACTAGTCATGATGCATACCTATTTTCTACAGGATCAGAGAAGGATGCCTATTATATTAGGAGCTGTGGAACACAGGCAGGACAATGCCACTCCAGTCGTCTTGTTTAGGGCTTCCTCGAGGCCCCTGGTTGGCCACTGTGTGAACAGACTGCTGGACTTGATGGACCTTGGTATGATCGAGCGTGGCCTTTCTTATGTTATGTAACACAAAAGCTGCCCAGGGTGGGGGAGCTTCTGATCCAAATTCTGGCGCTCCATCACATTTGGGGACAAGCTTTCCAGGTTCTTCCTCTCAATGTCCAGCGCCCATTAAAAGTGTGGGAGCAGAATGGGACGCTCGGCTTCCTCTGAGCCAAACGGTTCTTTTCCTAGCTTCAAGGAAATTTCGAGGAAAGCTGCCTTGAGCACCACCCAGTGGAGTGTGGCTGGATTGCAGCGGGATGTTAGAGAGTTGGGCTAGAAAGGCAAAATATACAGCTTTCCTTTCAGCACCTCTCTGCTGCCCCCTTCCTCAGTTTACTCTGGTTTATGTATCGATGGCACCACAAACATAGGAAGCTGCCGCGGACCAAAAGTCTGACTCGGTGTATCTAGTCCAGAATGGTCTTGCTCTGACTGGCAGGTCACACCAACAGTGTTTCATGTTAATCTGGTCAAGAACTGTGATGTGACCACAAAGAGAAGTTATCCCATCCTTGCAAGAAGCCGTTTTAAACTGAATCGGACAACAGATCCTTCTAACTCAGTCCTGTCTGCTCTGACTGACTGCAGCTCTCTGGGAGCAACCTCAGTGGCTGCCTTACCCTAGCGAGGCAGGAAGGAAACTGGGGACAAAGGGCGATTCCAGGCAGGAAACAGGAAGTGGGGAAAGTTTTTTACTAGTTTCTGCCTACCTTAGAACCAGAAAGGAATCACCCATCTGTCTTCAAGATGCCCTCCGCCTCAGAATGAGAACTCAATTATTCTTCCCTCTTTCATTACGACCACCATCCTGGGTGGTAGATTAGGCTGAGACAGAGTGATTGGCCCAGAGTCACCTGGATAGGCCAGGCTAGCCCGATCTCATCAGATCTTGGAAACTAAGCAGAGTTGACCCTGCTTAGTATTGGATGGGAGATCACCAAGGAAGTCCAGAGTTGCTACGCAGAGGCAGGCAATGGCAAACCACCTCTGAATGTGTCTTGCCTTGTAAACCCTACGGGGTCGCCATAACTCAGCTGCGACTTGACAGCACTTTCCATCAACATCGCTGTGCAAGTTTCCATGAGAGTGGAGATTTGAAGAACCTGACTCTCCCTGGTCCTCATCAGACACTGTAACCCCCTACACCCAGGTAGAAAGGCCAGGGATTGGACCTGGAATCTTCTGCACGCAGGTTATGCTCTAGCACTGAATCATGGCCCTTTCCCGTTTCAAAGCCAAAAAGTCACAATTAGGCAAACAAGAGAAAAATTCAGATGGTTGTCCTCACCTAGCATGCATTTCCCAGAGTTTGGTGCCCATCCGCTGGTCCCACACACAGACCAGCCCATCTTCTCCTCCGCTGACAACCTTCCAGTCGTCCATCTGCACTGCTGAGATGCCTAGCTGGTGGCCGTAGAGTGAGCAGACAGGGTCGCTTCTACGGAGGTCATATACCCTCACTCTGAAATGAGAACAGGGAAAGGATAAATTTCCAACCCCCGCATGCTGGGACAGGGGGATTTTGCACAACACATCACTCACAATGTCCTGCTTTTCTCCCACATCAAGAGATGATTCCCCCCCCTCCATGCTGTGGAGTGATCTGCTAGGAAACACATCAAAGATGTCTTTAGCTCAGTCAATGACCCCAACACAGATGGCAAGCTTAACACTCTCCAGGTATGAGGAGGAGGAAGAGTTGGTTTGTATATGCCAACTTTCTCTACCACTTAAGGAAGAACCAAACCAGCTTACAATCACCTTCCCCTCCCCCCCCAACAGACACCCTGTGAGGTAGGTGGGGCTGAAAGAGTGTGATTAGCCCAAGGTCACCCAGCTGGCTTCATGTGTAGGAGCGGGGGGGATCCAGTTCACCAGATTAGCCTCCACCGCTCATGTGTAGGAGTGGGGAATCAAACCTGGGTCTCAAGATCAAAGTCCACCACTCCAAACCACTGCTCTTAACCACTACACCACACTGAAGAAAAAGAAATGGTTTTTATACCTCAATTTTCTCTGCCTTTAAGGAGTCTCAAACCAGCTTACAATCTCCTTCCCTTCCCCTCCCCACAACAGACACCTTGTAAGGTAGGTGGGGCTGAGAGTGTTCAGAGAGAACTGTGACTAGCCCAAGGTCATTCAGCAGGTTTCATGTGGAGGAGTGGAGAATTGAACCCGGTTCTCCAGATTAGAGTCTGCCGCTCTTAACCACTGCGCCATGCTGGATCTTGCTGAAGCTACACAAGTGTGAGTCGGGTCAAGTACCTGGGTGGGAGGCCTCTTGGGAATGCCATGTATGTCATCTTGAATTGAACACATGAAGCTGCTTTATACTTGGACACATGAAGCTGCTTTATACTTGAATTGAACACATGAACACATGAAGCTGCTTTATACTTGGGCTGAACACATGAACACATGAAGCTGCTTTATACTTGGATTGAACACATGAACACATGAAGCTGCTTTATACTTGGACACATGAAACTGCTTTATACTTGGACTGAACACATGAACACATGAAGCTGCTTTATACTTGGACACAGGAAGCTGCTTTATACTTGGGCTGAACACATGAAGCTACTTTATACTTGGACACATGAAACTGCTTTATACTTGGATTGAACACATGAAGCTGCTTTATACTTGGACACATGAAACTGCTTTATACTTGGATTGAACACATGAACACATGAAGCTGCTTTATACTTGGATTGAACACATGAACACATGAAGCTGCTTTATACTTGGATTGAACACATGAACACATGAAGCTGCTTTATACTTGGATTGAACACATGAACACATGAAGCTGCTTTATACTTGGACACATGAAACTGCTTTATACTTGGATTGAACACATGAACACATGAAGCTGCTTTATACGTGGACACATGAAACTGCTTTATACTGGGACTGAACACATGAACACATGAAGCTGCTTTATACTTGGACACATGAAGCTGCTTTATACTTGGGCTGAACACATGAACACATGAAGCTGCTTTATACTTGGATTGAACACATGAACACATGAAGCTGCTTTATACTTGGACACATGAAACTGCTTTATACTGGGACTGAACACATGAACACATGAAGCTGCTTTATACTTGGACACATGAAGCTGCTTTATACTTGGGCTGAACATATGAACACATGAAACTGCTTTATACTTAAACTGAACATATACACATGAAGCTGCTTTATACTGAATCAGACCCTTGGAGGGTCCGTTTTCTCCAGGAGACCCAGCAAATAGTTTAAAAGTACGTAAGCATCCTCAAAGATGAAATGTAAAATAAGGCCAAATAACTGGACAGGCCCAAAGCATTGTAAGTTGCAATGCCAGAAATTAAGACACATGTACATAGGTTTAAGACATGCATCTCAGCCAGTGACTGGCATTCACATCTCAAGGGCGGCGAATTCCATAAACTGATAACGTTAAAGCCCCGAACCCAGATCATTAAAATCTCTCAAAGACTAACCTCATCATTTTGGGGTCTGACTCATAAGCCGTTAACCTCCTGGGCTTGGCGACGGAGCCCGTCTGTGTTGTGAAAAGTCAATCGCAGCTTCTATGTGGATGGATGAGTTGGCTTTATCAAAAAGGGAAATCAATATATATGATTTCATGCAATGGGCTGTTTCGAAAGCAGAGAGCCCTCTGAGGATTAATCATGAGCGTATTTGTAAATTACACTCAACAGGGCAAGAAGCCTCTGCAGACGCTGAAACAGTGCACAGGAGTGCAGGATGTGGCCTCTTAATGCAGATTCCATAGTATTTCACTATGTACAAAAAGCAAGTCCTTATTTATAACAATAAGAACAGAACTATGCACTGACTGACAACCAATCTAGCCCAGAACTCCAATGATGGCTGATCAGAGGCCTCCAAAGAAGCTCTGGAGCAGGACAGTAAAGCAAAATCCTCGCCTTCTTCGTGTTATCCCTCACTCCCAACCAGGTACTCATCAGAACACTGCCTCTTAACATGGAGGTTCTATTTATGGCTAAGTAGTCATCAACAGGCCAACTGTCGACGAACAGGGTATAATCTTTCCCCCCCCAAAGCCACCTGAGCTGGTGGTCTTCACAACCCATTTGCGTAGTGTGGTGTAGTGGTTAAAAGTGGTGGTCAGGAGCGGTGGACTCTAATCTGGAGAACCAGGTTTGGTTCCCCACTCCTCCACATGAAGCCAGCTGGGTGACCTTGGGCTAGTCACAGCTGTCTTAGAGCTCTCTCCGTCCCACCTTCCTCACAAGGTGTTTGTTGTGGGGAAGGGAAGGTGATTGTAAGCCGGTTTGGTTCTTCCTTAAGTGGTAGAGACTGTCGGCATGTAAAAACCAACTCCTCCTCCTCCTTCGGACCCATTTGTTTCAGGGAAGAAGGAACCTGATTGCCCCACGGCTGGCAACACAGAATGGAACCCCAGGGCCATTTTCCACACAGGGCCCTCTTCAAAAAGCACAATGTGGAGGCTTCAGTGGTATGGAGAGCCGATACTGTGTAGCCTGTGGCCACGATGTGACCCCAGCCATACCAGGCTCTTGCGGCTGCTTGGGCAAGGCGAATGTGACATAGCCCAGCTCACTCCTGAGGTCAAGGAACACGTTTTTGCAGGGTGAGTCGCTGCCCCATAGCAAAGGCTTGTGATTTCACCCATATGCAAGATGCATTTGCGGGTCCAGTGTTGTGTGTCTGCTGTGATTCTACCGGAGGACACCCACACACACACACAGACACACACATACAGACACCCACACAGACTGTGATCTTGGCTTCAGAAGGCAACTTCCTAATAATCTCAGCTTTTACTTTATTTAAAATGGTGGGTTCCAGCCCTTAGAGCTGCAGAGATATACTTGAAAGGGAGCTGGCAAAAACTCAGAAGCCAGAGGGGTCGCTGAATAACATTCCCAGCAGGTAGGGAAGAGGGGGCTGCTAGCAGAATAAATTATGTAGACTAGCAAATAACTGCAGAATATATTATGCAAAACGGGATCACGCTGACTCGCTACTGGGGGCACATGTACTTCGGCTCGCACATTTCTTGGCATGATGTGAAGTAGCCCTTTGGGGAGGCACCAGAGTAGCAGCGCTGGACATGCATGGATTTAGTCCCCCACCAGCCCGTGAAGCATAAGAAATCTGAAAAATAAATCTGAAAGGGCCCGGTCGATTCAGAAAGGATGTCAATTCAGAAGAGGGTCTCTGCACTACTGGCTGAGCAAATTTAGCACTAAGCCAGTGGTGGAGGATCCAGTCCTTGTAAGATGACCGGTTGCTCTCAATGCTGGACCCAATCTTCTCGACTCTGGACCCAAACTTCTCGACTCTGGCCCCAAACTTCTCGACTTTGGCCCCAACCTGGTGGAACGCTCTCCCTAGTGAGATCCAGGCCCTGCGGGACTTAAATCAATTCTGCAGGGCCTGCAAAATGGGAGTTGTTCCACGAAGTGTATGGTTGGGGACAGCAACAGTTGCTACCCTGCTGGCCTCCCTTCCCCCTCTTCTTCTTCTATTGGATGTCATAAACGAAGGGTGCTGTCAATTTTAATTAATTTCAGCTTAAATTAAACATTGTACTGGTATTTTAAGCCAAATCCACTGTACGATTTAAACGAGCGTTCTCTGATTATTTCTGATTTACTTATAATTATTTACTGAGTTCCCTGGAAGAATGTCAAAACTGTATGGTACGTGTATGTAATTGTTTAAATTTTTAATAAAAATATTTTTAAAAAATTATATATTGTACTGGTTTTAAAATGTATCATAACGTTGTATGCCGCTCCGAGCCTGAATTGTTGGGATACAGAAGCCTAAAAATCTAATAAAATTATTATTATTATTATTATTATTATTATTCCTTTATGTGTAGAGAGCCTCTGCTTCAGTGGCTTAGCATGTGTGCTACATCCAGAAAGTCCAAGGTTCATTCCTTGACATCTCCAGCAAGGATTCAAGGATCTCAGGTAACAGGTCTTAGGGAAGTCCTTTCTCTGGGTGAGACCCTGGACAGCCATGGCCAATCAGACAAGACAGCACTGAGAAGAACCAGTCCTCTGACTTCATATCGGAGAACCTGTGGGTACGGTTGTCAGTTGGCTAGGGTTGCCAGTGGGGGGAGGACAGTGGCAGGGACATGTAAATTTGCCGTGTTCTGAAGCTGCAACATCACTTCCGGAGTGACCCCAGAAGTGAGGTCATTGCGTCAATGCAGCACTTTAGGATTCTCCCAAAGCTCTCGTGTTGGAGAACCCTGGAGTGTCACGCTGACCCTACTTCTGGGATCGCACCAGAAGTGACGTTGTAGCATCAGAATACTGCACACACCCCATTTCCCCCCTGATGCTCTAGTGAGCACCAGTGGTCAACACATCCCCTACCTGCGGCTCTGTAACAGACCACGTGCCTTGCATGCAGAAAGCTGCTGATTCAGTTCCCGGCATATCCAATTGAAAGGTCTCGCATATAGGTTTTGGGAAGACCTTTATCTAAGAAGAGTGACAGGGTAGTAATCAGACTGCTGGTCTATGTAGTTTTGTTTTTAAAAGAATATATGCACAGGCTCTGTAGAGTGCGTGAACTCAGCCTATTCAGCTCTGCTGGAGTTGACCAAGTCCTTCAGTGGCGTGTGCTCTAAAGGGCAGTGCAATCCACACCTTTGAATGCCCCGTCTCGAGCCCTGGGTATGAGGGAGAGAGAGCTCACATGCACAGGAGGGGCCGCTGAAGTTTCATAATCCAAAACGCAGGCGATTAAAACCACAAAACACAAAGAAAACACAATCCGGAGAGACAAGTGGGAACCACCACAGAGGTCCGCTGGAAAAAAAAAAATCAAAAGCCTGCTGGCTAATCCTCGAGAAAGGACTGATGGCAGAAGCCTGATACCCAAGTGGATTGAGGCCTGCAGAGGAGGAAGTTTGCTGTGCCAGAACTTCCATTGTTTAGGATTCCTGCTCTGATCCGGAGGCTGTTCCCAAAAAAAAGAAAAAGAGCCTCCCTCCCGCCTCCCCCCTTTCCCCTTCTCTAATGAAACTGCTCCGTAGGAGCCTGCAAACAGCTCCATCCTGACAATTAAAACAAAAAAAGACGACAAAGACTCCAGCCGGGCAAAATCCATCTGACAGGCTGGAACGGGGAAGGGAGCACACTCGGGCTGGGGCTCTCCCAATGCCTCCGAGCCGCTTGTCGGAACGTTCACAGATGGAGTAAACAAAGCCCGGCTCCCCTCTTCCTCTGACAAAGTGGGGGGCTCGGCGGAACCCTGCGCTGGGCAAAAAAAAGCCAAACGCTTCCGAGCCCGCTCCCTGACAACACGCCGCCTGGCGTTCTGCCTGCCGGTGCCAGGTATGGTAATCAGGCTGCCTCTGATTCCGCGAGCCCTGGCTGTGGCTTGGTGGTTTCATTAGCGGGGACCTGGCTTCCAGGCATCCGTGCCCGAGGAAAACAAAGATGCTAGGAGTCGGCGTGAAAAATCTTACGAGCCCGAGAACCTGCACAGGCCTGCTAACTACATTGCGTCAATTCTTCGTCACGCCCAAGACCACGAGAGTGAAATTTAGCGTCCGGAGAAGAACGCGGGATCCTGAGCTAAGCTTAGCACACATGCACGCATGAAACTGCCTTCCATTGAATCAGACCCTTGGTCCATCAAAGTCAGTAATGTCTACTCAGACCGGCAGTGGCTCTCCAGGGTCTCAGGCAGAGGTCTTTCACATCACCCACTTGCCTAGTCCCTTTAACTGGAGATGCTGGGGATTGAACCTGGGACCTTCTGCATGCCAAACAAATGCTCTACCACTGAGCCACAGTCCCTCCTGTGAATTTGCACAACGGAGCGGTTTAATTGGGGGGAGAAGGGGATGAGGCCGGCTAATGGCAACTGAACCCCTCCTACTGATACCACTCTATTATTATTGTTTTGAAGTTACTAGTCCTCATATCTATGAAGACCAGCATATAGTCTATGAACAATGTCCAGTGAAACTCAGGATGAAGCTGAGCATGGGGAGCCAGAATGGTGTAATTGTTAAGAGCAGTGGTTTGGAGTGGTGGACTCTGATCTGGAGAACTGGGTTTGATTCCCCACTCCTCAACATGAGCAGTGGAGGCTAATCTGGTGGTTGGTTTCCCCACTCCTCCACATGAAGCTAGCTGGGTGACCTTGCGCTAGTCACACTCTCACAGCCCCACCTACCTCACAAGGTGTCTGTTGTGGGGAGGGGAAGGGAAGGTGATTGTAAGCCGGTTTGATTCTTCCTTAAGTGGTAGAGAAAGTCGGCATATAAAAACCAACTCTTCTTCTTCTTCATGTATCAAGTGTGAGGTGGAGGGTCCTTTTTAAAAAAACACACCACAAAAGCAAGTGTACAGGGGGTTAAAACCTTCCACCTCCCCTTCCTTGCTACATTCCGCTGCTTAAAGCACTTTTCACCATGGCTTGGCTTGCTTCCGGTATCAGAATTTGGCTGTGAGAAAAGTGATTCAAACTGAGTACAGTAAGGTAACAGCGGGGTGAGGGGAGGTTGAAGCTCCCCCTCCTCAACCACGTGCCCCTTTTCATGTAACACACACCATTGCCGTATACATTCATGGAACAGGGATGTGAACAGCTGCCCCCATCACATCTACCTTGGCCCTTGGAAGCCAGCAAAGAGCTCAGCAGGGCATCTGATGTACGAGGGACAGAGCGTCCAGTGCTCTGCCAGGTTCCTTGCCCCCTGTATAGTTTTCAAACGTGGGGCAGAGAGCACCAGAAGGCCACCCTGGCTGCCCCTCTCTTCAAGAACCAGGAACGAAATAGCTTTGATATGGTATTGTCGTGACTTAGGGGAGGGGCCATGGCTCAGTGGTGGAGTATCTGCTTGGCACGCAGAATGTCCCAAGTTCAATCCCTGTCACCTCCAGTTTAAAAATATCCGGTAATAGGGGATGGGAAAGACCTCTGCCTGAGACTCTGGAGAGCCTCCAGTCTGAGTAGACGATACTGACCTTAGAACATAGGAACATAAGAAAAGCCATGCTGGATCAGACCAAAGTCCATCAAGACCAGTAGTCTGTTCACACAGTGGCCAACCAGTTGCCTGAGACTCTGGAGAGCCTCCAGTCTGAGTAGACAATACTGACCTTAGAACATAGGAACATAAGAAAAGCCATGCTGGATCAGACCAAAGTCCATCAAGCCCAGTTTTCTGTTCACACAGTGGCCAACCAGGTGCCTCTAGGAAGCCCATAAGGAAGAGGACTGCAGCAGCATTGTCCTGCCTGTGTTCCTGGAGATAATAGGTATGCATCATGACTAGTATCCATTTTGACTAATAGCCATGGTTACCCCTGTCCTCCATGAACATGTCCACTCCCCTTTTAAAGCCTTCCAAGTTGGCAGCCATAACCACATCCTGGGGCAGGGAGTTCCACAATTTAACTATGCATTGTGTGAAGAAATACTTCATCAGTTTTGAATCTCTCGCCCTCCAGACACTCTGATTGAGGTCTGATATTCTAGTCTTACTGTGCCTGTATTTATACTGTTTCAAACCCCTTAAAAATGCTGACTCAGAACAAAGCTAGCTGAGAAGTTCTCCTCCATTAAGTTGAAGAATCCTTTTTCTTAGGTTGAGGAATCCTTTTTCCTAGGACTGAAAAGTCCTTCACCCATGCCTTATATGGACTTCCGCCCCTTTTAGTCAATTTTACTAAACTATAAACAATCAGTTTTATAGCTTTGTGAGCACTCTATATACTCAATTTTAACACCATTCTCATCTCCAGCATAATACGCATTCATTACATTCATTTGTGAAGCAATAGTATTATAGTTACAAGCTTAAACTAAAAAACACAATTATATGCTTACATTGCAATAATTCGCATTGACAAGCCTTGTGGCTTGGAGGGTGGAGAACCTATAATGTCATTGGAAGGGTGAAAAGACTTATAATGGCACTGGGAGGGTTGAAAGACTCATAATGCCATTAAAGGGGTAAAAAAACAAGTACGGTAATGCCATTAAAAAGGGTAGAAAAACAGTTTATGGCATTGGACGGGCAAGAAGACTGTTTATTGCCGATAAGATATGAAGAGGGCTTTTGCTTCTTCATTAAAAAAGGTGATGAAGCTTTTCACTAAAAGGCTAGTAGAGCTCTTCACTGTTAAGCCTTTTGATATGGGCTAAAGCAGGGGTGGGGAACCTCAGGCCCGGGGGCCGTATGCGGCCCCCGAGGACATTTTTTGTGGCCCCCGGGAGCTCCGGGAACCCTGCCGCGGAGGCGGGGTGCAGGGTGGCCCTCCCCGAGGGTGTTCCTGGGGCCACGGCTTACAGCGCCCTTGTAGCGCCCTTTGGACCTCCTCTCACCGACTGTCGGTTGTTGGTCGGCGAGAGGGGAGGGACGCTTCCCCCAAGGCTGCCCCCTACAGCTGTGGCGTGCAGGAACGCTGCGGCACATTGTAAGCCCCTCTCGCTGCCTGTTGACTGTTGAGCAGTGGGGGGCGGGAAGAGGCCGGCGGCTCCCGGCGGCAGAGCATGCATGCGGGAGCCGATTTGGCTGGGGGGGGGGGGCTTTTATGGACTCTGGGGGGGAGTGCATGGAGACTGGGGCCCGGTTGCTTGGTGCTCTGTGCGCCGCTGGGTGTGTGTGTGTGGGCGGGGGAGGTGGGGTGGCTGGGGCCCGGTCGCGCAGGCCGGCATGCGCGGGTGTGTGTGTGTGTGGGGGAGGCTTTTCTCTCTTTTCTTCCTCTTTTTCTGTCACTCTTTCTCCTTTCTCTCCCTCTCTTCCTCCCTCTTTTTCTGTCTCTTTCTTTGTCTACCTCCGTCCTTTTTTTTCTTTCCCTCCGTCCTTTTCTTTCTTTCTCCCCCTCTCTCCATTTCTTTCTCCCTCCCTCCCTTTTCCTCTTTCTCTGTTTTCCTTCCTCCCTTGCCAATCGACTGTGGGCTGCGCCCCCCTGGCGCCTCGTTTTCTGGGGCCCACCGCTGGCTGCCCTCCCACCTGGGAGGGGGGAGGGGGGCGCCCTGCAGGCCTTCTCTGGCTGGCCTCCCCTGGGGTTGCCAACCTCCAGGTGGTGGCTGGAGACCTGGCAACCCTAGCCTCTCCCCCCCACCGGGAGATCTACACCTGGTGTGGCCCCCGAAAGATGTTATTAATGTGCGAATGGCCCTTGGCAGGAAAAAGGTGCCCCACCCCTGGGCTAAAGGAACATTTCTCCATTTGATATAGGCTAAAGGAACATTTCTCCTGCCATCTGTCAGTGTATTTCAGAAACATAAGCTTAATGAAACCACAGGCTTTAGTTCCTTCTTTTTAAAAGTAAATACACCTTCAATTATATAACTGTGTAGCTTTTAGTTTTATAGTGAATAATTCTGCATATGTACAACAAAATACCATGGTTTATGTGCTGTAATATGTCAGAGACTGTGACAGCTTCAGCAGATGACCCCGTGTATTATGAGAGAGGGAGAAAAGCATGTCCCTGTCCACTCCATACCATGCATAATTTTATAGACCGCTATCATGTCTCCCCTTAACCACCTTCTTTCCAAGCTAAACAGCCCTTGATGGGCCAATGGTCTGATTTGATATAAGGCAGCTTCATGTGTCCATGTGGGTGGGAGATAGTTGTGAAGATGGGTCAGATTCACAGCTGGGGTGGGGTGGGGGAGGAGGAGATGATGGTCTGGCTCACAGACATGGGACAGGGAGGTGGGAATGAAATGGCAGCAGGGACCGACCACTTCAGATTGCAGGGGTGGACTTCAGCTTCAAAAATTCCTTCATATTTAAAAACACACAAGCCCGCACAAATAGAAGACAAGCACAGAAGGAAGAAAGATTTTATGCCTTTTTGCTGGTTTTTCTGCTTGCAATGTATTTTAATGTCAAGAGACACATGAACACATGAAGCGGGCTTCTACTGAATCAGACCCTTGGTCCATCAAAGTCAGTATTGTCTACTCAGACTGGCAGTGGCTCTCCAGGGTCTCAGGCAGAGGTCTTGCACATCACCTACTTGCCTAGTCCCTTTAACTGGAGATGCCAGGGATTGAACCTGGGACCTTCTGCATGCCAAACAGATGCTCTACCACTGAGCCATGGCCCCGCCCCGATTCCACAACGTGCCCCTCTGTGCTCCCCGGCCAGCAAGCTGAAGCTGCTCCATTCTCCTGTACGTGTAAATCAGGCCTAAGACTCAGATTCTCTGGCTACAATAACAGGGACAGAAATGTACTCATGCTCTTTGCAACTCCCTTAGGTTGCACGTTCATTGACAAAGAAGAGACTGGGGGAAAAAGTTTTTTTGCAAGCTGCTGCCCTGGCAGACTTGAGGCTTTGACATTTGGCAGCAACAAGCCTTGTGATCTGAAGCCTGCACCCCGACACATTGCCACCTGCAGTCAGATGCACCAGTAATTTTTTAGGGAGGGTGGGAGGAGAAGGGGTGTGTGAAAGGGAGTTATTGGATATTGGCCTTTTGGCACCACCATCCATCTCCTGGGGGCGATACTTTGGATCATTTCAATAAAGAGCCCCCCCCCCCAATCTAAAAATTGGACTCAAAGGGGTATTTTTAAGCACTTTAATCCTTTCATACTGATGACTCCCAGTGCGTTCACATTTGCCAACAGACACCGAATGGAAGCGGGGGGGGGGGAGAGGGGGAAATATGACTGGCCAAGCCAAAGAGATAAAGAGAAGGCTGCTAATCAGCTAAACAGAATCTGGAATCTGTTTACGTGAAAAATTCTCTCTTCTTTTGTCACCTAAGGGACACCATAGCACACACAATCTTGTCAGGAGTTGGCAAGCAGAACTATTTTGGCCTGTGAGATTCCCTCCACGCACATCTCCCCCTTTAGGTTATTTTTCTTCTTTGGTATCAGGAAGTGAGGTTTCATATGCCAAGCTCATTTTGCGAGTGGCGGCGGGAAAGAGGAAGATATTCCAAGAGCCCTCGCTGGGCTGTTCACCAACTGTGTCCACCAAATGGTTTGTTTTTTTGTGTTTTTGAAAAAAAGAACGGAGCAGGATTCTTCACGTTGAGCTTTTAAAAACAAAGCAGGGTATGCCATCCAACCATTACCTAATACTCAGGTTCTGAAAGTTTGCAAAGACCCCGCTTGCGGCATCGAGCACATTTTTGCACTGAGTGGTGCGGCAGGGGGCTGGCAAAGAAGCTTCCCCTTCTTCCTTCCTAAACTCTGGGTGGGGCGGACCCGATGTTTGTTACAAGCTGGCTTCGAAGGTGGAAACGGACAAGATCGTGGAGAACAGGAACAGCAATGGCTACTGAACATGAAGGCTAAGTGGCACCTCTCACGTTTGGGGGGAGGGGGCTCTGGCTCACTGGAAGAGCCTCTGTCTTGCCTGCAGAAGGACCCAGGTTCAATCCCCGGCATCTCTGGTTAAAACAGAGGTGTCAAACATACGGCCCGCGGGCCAGATCTGGAGCCTTAGAACCTCTGATCCGGCCCGCAAGCCAGCTGAGGCAGCCACCACCCCCAGTACTGATTTGGGCTGGCGAGCCCGTTGTGAGCTCTTGATCTGGGCTGGTGAGCCTGCTGTGAGCTTGCCAGCTGAGGCAGGCTGCCCCCGCCCCTCGACCTGGAGAGGTATGGCCCGACCAAGTGACATTTATGTCATATCTGGCCCTCAAAACAAATGAGTTTGACACCATCCATCTCCATCTTTGAGTTAAAAGGACCAGAGAGGAGGAGGAGGAAGAAGAAGAAGAGGAGGAAGAGGAAGAAGAAGAGTTGGTTTTTATATGCTGACTTTCTCTACCACTTAAGGAAGAATCAAACCAGCTTACAATCGCCTTCCCCTCCCCACAACAGACACCCTGTGAGGTAGGTGGGGGCTGAGAGAGTGTGACTAGCCCAAGGTCACTCAGCTGACTTCATGTGTAGGAAACCAACTCAGTTCACCAGATTAGCATCCGCCACTCATGTGGAGGAGTAGGGAATCAAACCCAATTCTCCAGATCAGAGTCCACCGCTCCAAACCACTGCTCTTAACCACTACACCACACTGGCTGAAAGACCTCTGCCTGAGACTCTGGACAGTAGCTGCCAGTCAGAGTAGATAATACTGACTGTGATGGACTGATGGTCTGATTCAGTATAAGGCAGCTTCACGCCTGTGTGTTCAGAGGCAGTTTCTCTTTGAACACCAGTTGCTTAGCAGGGGGGGCAACGCAACAACGCTGGGGGAGTGCTGTTGCCTTCTTGCCCCTGCTGGGGGAAGGGCTTCATAAAAGCCACAGCTGGCCACAGCAGGAAACAGGGGATGCCAGACTAAATTATCATTGGGTCCAATCCAGCAGAGATCTCCTTAACACTTATCCCGCACAGACCTACCTCCTGTCCTTATTTCCGGTCACCAACATGCAAGGAGGGCTATCCTGGAGGTTGACGCAGGAGAAGTCGCCCAAGGAGCTGCCGAGCTGTGTGATGCACCGTCCGGTTTCCAGGTCATAGAGGAGGATCTGGAAGGCAGAAGAGGCCCAGCAAAGGACAAGGTTAACCAAGAGCGTAAACCAGGTGTTGGTTGTACCCTTGAGAGTGCCACCAGATGGTTGTCTGTGGGTCTCCTCAACCGTTCAGTGTTTTCATTTTTTTTAATAACTCATGTCCCTGCTTCCATTGAGTTCTGGAACAGAAGTCATACTGCTGCATCTCATTTAACTCAAAAAAGTCAATAAAAAGAAGAGTTGGTTTTTATACCCTGATTTTCTCTACCTTTAAGGAGTTCCAAAGTGGCTTACAATTGCCTTCCCCTCCCCACAACAGGCACCTTGTGAGGTAGGTGGGGATTAGAGAGCTCTAACAGAACTGTAACTTGCCCAAGGTCACCCAGCTGGCTTCATGTGGAGGAGTGGGGAAACCAATCCAGTTCACCAGATTAGCCTCCACCACTCATGTGGAGGAGTGGGGAATCAAACCCGGTTCTCCAGATCAGACTCTACTGCTCCAAACCACCACTCATAACCACTACAC
This sequence comes from Euleptes europaea, assembly GCF_029931775.1. Taxonomy (NCBI): domain Eukaryota; kingdom Metazoa; phylum Chordata; class Lepidosauria; order Squamata; family Sphaerodactylidae; genus Euleptes; species Euleptes europaea. The sequence continues at coordinate 49,252,258 of NC_079324.1, read as the reverse complement.
CACGCTGGAGAGGATAAAGGCAGGTGAATCGGAAAGCACCGGCTCCAGGATTACGGGCTCCGCAGGCAACGACGCCTTGTCAAACACACGCGCCAAACAAAGGCAAGCGCTCCCTATTTACACTTTTCGGCAATCAGGAATCGAACGTCGCTGGATGGGAGTCCAGAGATCTCCCTGAGAGCTGAATAATTCAACAAGCCCAAGATACCTTAAGACTGCCTTCACCGTGACGTTTAGTTAAAGACCTCAGAGACCAGGAAAGGGAGGGGGAGGAGGAGGAGAAAGCAGCATCCATTTCGCAGGCGATTCTTTTCCATGTTACAAGTCCCTCAACGACCTTTACTGTCTCACCCCCTCAGTTTGCTCTTTTAATAAGGCTGAGCAAATGGGACTTCATTTTCGCTGGTTGCTACAGAAGAGACCACTCAATTATTCATGGCCCCACTCTCCCTTTTGTTCAGGCAACCCATTAGTCTAATTCCACCTCTTCACGGCACACGTTGGGCAACTGGTGGCCAGTGGCCTTAGACAGATGGGTGTGTGTGTATGGGGGGGGGTACCTGATGAAAGAACAGGCAGAAGGGAAAGGCCAGACTAATTTTGGGGTGGGGGTGGGAGACAGCAATCTGGTCAACATGTTGGAATCCACCGACTACCACAAAGCGGTCCCTTCCAGCGCGCTTCTGCAGCCACTGTGGCCTGGTTGTTAAGAAGGGTGTTTGGAAGCTGTGTGCGGCCGAGAGCCCAAATGCAGAGTGCTTCCCAAGATGGCAACATGTTTGACCCAGGAGGAAGAGGGGGAGGAGGGGGAGGAGAAGGAGGAAGAGGAAGAAGAGTTGATTTTCATATGCCAACTTCCTCTACCACTGAAGGAAGCATCAAACCGACTTCCCTTCCCTCCCCCTCCCCACAACAGACACCCTGTGAGGTAGGTGAGGCTGAGAGAGCTCTAAGAGAACTGTGACTACCCAAAGGTCTTCATGTGTAGGGGTGGGGAACCCAACCCAGTTCTCCAGATTAGAGTCCACCACTCCAAACTACTACACCACACTGGCTCTCGAGATGCTTGGGATTAAACCTGGCTGTTCTGTTCTGCACATGCTCCACCATGGAGCTATGGCCCTGTCCCCTAACAAAAGAAGCTGCCTTATACCTCTGGTCCATTTCACCTAATTTTAATATTATATTAATATAATATTAAGGGATCCTTTCCGCAAGCAGTTTTCCAAGATTTCAGATTTCGCTCGGAGAGGGTTTTCTTTTTCCTTTAAAAAAAAAAAAAAAAAAAAAACTATTTGGCCAAATTCAAGAAGCACTTGAATTTCAAGGATAATGACTTTTGCCATAATGATAGGGGGGCTGTGGCTTACATCTGGTTTGCGTGCAGAAGGTCTCAGGTTCAATCCCTGGCAACTCCAGTTGAAAGGACCAGGGAGTAAATGATGTGAGTCTGGAGAACAGCTGCTGTCAGTCTGAATAGGCAATACTGACCTTGATGGACCAATGATCTGATTCAGTATAAGGCAGCTGTGTGTGTGTGTGTGTGTGTGTGTGTGTGTGTGCGCGCGCGCTCATAGTTAAATGGAACCTCCATGCTTCATGGTAGAACACCCCACCAAATATGAGATACTGGGTACATGCAATGTACCTACCAAATGCACAAAAGCAAAAATTAAATAGAACTATTCTTAATACCAAGCCAGTCCAAACAGCTAAAGCCAACCCAGAAAACTTAATAAATTAGTTAACAAAAGGCTGAAGGAACAGTTACAGTTTCCACTGGCATCAAAAAGCATACCATGAAAGAACAGATCTCTTGGCAGGAAGTTCCAAAGAGTGGGCCCCATCCCTTTAAGGACTCAGCTATATACCTTTTCTTTGTTCTTTATCAAGCAAAGGACAAAAACACAGAAAACAGTGTCCATAGGGACATGGAGAGGTACATATGGGAGAATTATGAGAAGCCCCAAAGCTTACATGCTTTGAATGCACAAAGACCCGGGTTCAACCCCTGGCGCCTCCAGATGAAAGGTCGCAGGTAGCTGGTGTGAGAAAAGACCTTTCTCTGCCGGAGACGTTGGAGAGTTGCTACCAGCCAGAGTAGACAATATTGAAGAAGAAGAGCTGCTGGTCATCAGTCTAAGGTAGGATTCAATCTCCAAGGTGCTTCTTGATTTGAATAAAGGACCCAGACCTTCAGGGTCAAAACCAGGAAGAAGAAGGAGGAGAGCTGGCTTTTTTATACCGACTTTCTCTACTACTTAAGGGAGAATCAAACCGGCTTACAATCACCTTCCCTTCCTCTCCCCACAACAGACACCGTGTGAGGTAGGTGGGGCTGAGAGAGTGTGACTAGCCCAAGGTCACCCAGCTGGCTTTGTGTGGAGTGGGGAAACAAATTCAGTTCACCAAATTAGTGTCTCCCACTCATATGGGGGACACTAATTTGGTTTGAACGTGTTAGACATCACCCTGACCTGGATGGCCCAGGCTAGCCTGATCTCGTCAGATCTCAGAAGCTAAGCAGGGTCAGCCCTGGTTAGCATTTGGATGGAAGACCACCAAGGAATACCAGGGTTGCTGTGCAGAGGAAGGCACTGGCAAACCACCTCTGTTAGTCTCTTGCCATGAAAACCCCAAAAAGGGGTCACCATAAGTCGGCTGCGACTTGACGGCACTTTACACACACACACTCATGTGGAGTGGGGAACCAACACGCTTCTCCAGATCTGAGTCCGCTGCTCTTAACCAGTACACCACGCCGGCTCTCAATCACACTGTGATTGAGCCATCACAGGGATGGCAGGAAGAAGCCAGTTCCCCCCATCACGCCTGCACCCATCTCAGTCAGAGGACATCCCTTTATTGTTTTAAACACTTAAATAGAAACCACCCTGAGAACACTTGTGTTGAAAAGCAGGATACAAGCACAAATAAACAAGTCACAATGGCTGCCAGTGTGACTTCTCTCAGTATTCACAATGGCAAAGTTGAAGTTGAAGAAGAGTGGGTTTTTATATGCCGACATTCTCCACCACTTAAGGAAGAATCAAGCCGGCTTACGATCACCTACCCTTCCCCTCCCCACAACAGACACCCTGTGAGGTAGGTGGGGCTGAGAGCTCTAAGAGAACTGTGACTAGCCCAAGGTCACCCAGCTGGCTTCATGTGTAGGGGTGGGGAAACTAACCCAGTTCCCCAGATTAGCGTTCGCCACTCATGTGGAGGAGTGGGGAATCGAACCCAGTTCTCCAGATGAGAGTCCCCCACTCCAAACCACCACTCTTAAACACTACACCATGCTGGCTTTAGGATGGCAACTGAAAGCGGCGGTTTAGTGCGGCTACTGCACAGCTGATGCTGAGCACCAGCATTATCCCAGGATGCCTGGCGAGTAACGAATGCACAGTCAGCACATGAACACCAGCAGGGAGTCAGAGAGAGAAAGAGAGAAAGTGCATGCGTTCGATAATAAATTTACAGATGAGCTAAGATTTGGAAGATCTATGGGGGGGGAATAGGAATTGGACATGGGGGCTGAGAAAAGAGTAAATCTACACAGAAGAGCCAATGTGGGGGAGGTGGGAGTGGGAAGGGAGGGAGGTGTGGAATGAAAAAAAGGGGGGGAGAGAAACATAAAGCAGTTAATATGCATGAATAATGGATGTTTGATTTAAAAGCAGTTTACTCCGATATGATGTAATTCCTTGACAAGCAGCCAGCCAGACTGAAAATCTTGCAACCTGCTTCCAGGGAGAAGTCAGCATGCAGCATGGGGAATGCTACCTCATCTAGGAACATGCAGAAAATTGACTTTCATGCCATCCCAGAGGTTACTTTCCATCAGCGCCGGTGCGCACGCACACATGCCCACTCAAGATCTCTCTCAGGTGTCGAGCATACCTGTGCAATGCTCAAAGAGGCGGGCTGGGGAAACAAGCTGAAGCCACACACGTTTCTAACTCCGTAGCCACCGGGAATGCAAAAAACCCCAAAACAAAACACCCTCTTCCAAGTACCTAACCTTGCCATATAAATGAGTGGGGAATTTTTTTTTTTTAAAAAAAGATTTGTCTCCTTTCAATTTTTTTTGTATGAAGAGAGTCAAAGCAATCGGCAGAAAGCTGTCATCTCCGAGTTGAGCCAGACATCATGCGCGCAGACAGTGCCCGGGCTGCAGTGGCAAAGCCTGCCAGAGCACCTGCAACCCCTGCTGTTTCTGCCATGGACCTTTCCTGAGAGCAGCCTGCCAACCCAGGAGAACTGCCAAACCCGACAAGGTTGGGATGTGGGCAGATGTCTGCTGGAGGCAGAAAGGAGGTCACCCGACTCGTTTAACCTGTGGACAAAGACAAATGGGAGAGGGAGCCTTTGCCCATCTACCAAACACCGCGGTTGTTCTCTCGCGCCAGGTCGGGACAAGGCGGAAGAGCGCAAAGCGAGCAAAGGGTCTTGCTTTTGTGAGTTCGGTGAGCGTCCAAGGAACTGAATTGTCAGTTTGAGGTGCTGATCTCTGAATCAAACCAGGTGGAAGTGATGGAAGATCCGTGAATGTGTCTCGAGCTTAGTTTCTGTTGTTTCTTCTGAAGTCAGGGGGAAGGATTTTTAACTGAGGCCCCCAGACTTTGCTATTTGCTCTGCTCAAGGAAACATGGCAGAGTGTGAGCTCAGGGAAAAAAAGAACTACAGGAAGAAACAGTAAAACACTTCCTCTCCTTACACCACAATCTTGATCCAGGTTGGGTCTTCCAATTAGGAATTTTGTCCACTGATCGCCAACATTTCGCATGGTTTCACCCTAACACGTGCAAACCAAAGATAACGCAATGAAAGAACAAAGGGACGCAACAATATCTTTAGAAAGTCTGTGTAGTTTATGAAAGGTTTTTCTTCTCTTGATGGGAGAATTTAGTCCATTAATGTTGACCAACAGCATTTCTACTGTTTCCATTTCCAGTGTTTACAACGCAGTGTCCAAAGCTGCCGCTTGTCCAATTTTATCTTCCTCTTCTTGATGTTCACTGTCTTCCTCCGATGGTTTTGTTGGGAGATGCTTTTTAGTTGGTTTTTTGGATGAAGATCCACATGGGCCTTCTCCAAACTAAAACTAAACCCGTAACACAGTGCCATGGGGCCTCAAAACATAACCCTGTGAACCTGAACTTTATTTTGAAAAGTGGAGAACGTTTCTAGCTCTCGTGATCAACAAGAAAAGTTTTAACACATGAGTATCTGGAAGCTGATAACTTAATACATCAGAGATTCAGGTAATGTTTCCTGTTTTTAAGGCAAGAGACTAACACAGGCGGTTTGCTAGTGCCTTCCTCTGCACAGGAACCCTGGAATTCCTTGGTGGCCTCCCATCCAGTTACTAACCAGGGTTGGCCCTGCTTAGCTTCCAAGATCTGTTGAGATAGGGCTAGCCAGGGGTGGGGAGAAAATGTTTTTGTGGTCATCTTCAAGACTGATCTGGTCCTACTTCCTTTAAGGATTGCCTAGACTTAAATTATCCATGATGGGTAATTCCTCCAGACTCTAAAAGGAAAAGACAAGAAAGGAAAAGAAAATGGGCAACCTGTTTTATTATGCATTGAGACAAGAGGGGTCTCTTGATGCAACCAATCTGAGCCTCCTGTACTCATCTCAAACCCATAGCCTCGGGCTCTTTCTTCAGTTTATCTGGTAAACAGCTGCTATGTTCTGGACAGAAATGTAGCCCATTGGGTTTGTCGGTCACCAAGGGTGTAATTTTCAAAGTTTCTTTTTTTTATTGTACACTAGGCAAAGAAATAAAATACTCCAGGCCTTGGAGAATATCCACTAACTAGTCCTAAACTCATGCTGAAAGTGCTTTAGAATTGGGCCTAAAAGAGACAGCACTATCACACTAAAATCTTTTGTTGTTGTTGTTGTTGTTGTTGCTATTATCTAATATTCTAATAGTGAAGTCGCCAAATCTTTGGATATTTAACTCCGGGGACTGGAGATGTAAATGAGCAAGACAGATCTTTCTACAAACCCGAGAAGGGCCCCAGATTTGCAGAAAAATGTGAAATCTAAAAAAATAAAAATACAACACATTGGGGGATTTAACTCCCCCCCCCCAAATAATAATAATAAAGGGAGCCCTGTAGCTTTAAGCCACAGATTCCCACAGTGGCTGTTGCTAGGCAATTCAGTATTTCAGGCTGGGTTTCTGTGAGTAAAAAAGGAGGGGCAGGGTTCTTTCTAGGCCTATTTTGACGTTTGAGGGAAGACTCATTGGGGCTAGGTCTGATGAGGGTTGCCAGCTTCAGGCTGGAAAATTCCTGGAGATTTTGTAGTAGAGTCTGAGGAGGGGACAGATCCTTGAGCATTCCCTACCATGCAAGTGGGCCTGGCCCAGCAGCCAGCACCATACAACTGGGCCACAGGTTTCCTAGGTAGAGGCTGCTGGGGGCATTGGAGGGGGAGAGGGAGAGCTGAAGACAGAGAGGCAGATAAAGGTAGGTTGGCTCTGGAGGTCCTAGAATGCTCCTCAGTATTCAGAGTTGTTGGGTGAAAATGTTAGATGCAAAGGGACTTGACAAAGAACTCCAAATTCACCTTGTAAGGATTCATAAGACTGAACGGGCCTAGCACCATCTGTCAAGGGGTTGTTCCAAGGGCCACTTACTTTGTCTCTTTTCCAACTAAGCTGGCACGGTAGAAAAGGGGTCCAAATAAAAAATGAAATCTGCTCCAGTCAAGATTGGCACAAACCAAATACATTCAGCTACCGGAAAAAACTAAGTGATATTAAGAAGTAAATAGATATGGACTGGATGTACACCTGCATGCTTAATAGGAGCACACCTGTAGGCAAATAGCTGGCATGTGTCTGCATGATTTTATTTTATAATCAACAAATCTGGATGTCATACCTGAATAATTGTTTCCTAGATTTCTGACAGATGAGATTCTTGTTTATTTGGACCACAAGTTGGAGGCACTCTTAATTCTTGCACTCCCCAATTCTTTTTATCAAGTCTTATGAAGAGTCCACACTCATGTGCCTCTGCAGGAGTCACTGGGCTTTCTACCAGAACAGATCAGAGACTCATGCAGAGACCCAACAGTTGGGTTTTTCTATCTTTCTGGATCATCCAGTTGCTCCCAATCCAGTTACATTCCATCCAACAATATTCCAGTGCAGAATTACTCCGCCCCATTTAGCAGAGGAAGGAGGCGAGGCCTCAGCAATGACTCATGCAGAGATGCAGGAAGCGGGTAGATACTCTGGGCTCATGGAAATTTTTAAAGTATTTATTTTACACAGCACACACGTGTGCTCTGGTGTACTGTTTTCAAATAATTGACTTAGATGCATGGTTAAATAAAGCTGAAAACCTAGAAAGGTTTTTTGTTTTTGTTAATGACATTGAATCTGGAATTCTCTCCATACTATGCTAATTGTTGAAAACGAACAGGCCACATTTGATGCTTAAAATCTCGATACAGGAACAAAACCAGTAGCTAGAAAAACTACAAAGGAGCCCAAAGACATATGACCTCTGAAACAGAGGTTCCGTTTAGCCATCGTAGGTAAATTAGAATAGTTTATATCTGAATATGAAATCATGGTTATATCTGAATAAAAATTATCTGGATCTTTTTGGATCCCAATATGCTTCTCAGTGGGAACCACAGATTCAGATTTATTATTAATACAGCAAAGTCATTAAAATGTTCATATCAATTACAAGATGGAGTTTAAAAAGATACAATACCTGAAACTATGGAATATATAATTCTTAGATAAATTATGGGATATATAATTCTTAGATAAATATTAGCTAAAAACCACAAATTAAAATAATTTTAGGTTAGATTGCCAAGCCCCCGTTTTGTCTGACAGATCTTGTATATTGCGGCCAGTGGGAACCACAAAGAACTCTAATGCCTAAAATGTTTTTTTTTTTTTAATTACAGCCCCCTCTTCCACTCATCCTATTAGGACCAATAGTAGTTTCCCACTTTCTCGGTCGGTGTATCTGTCAATCTTCAGCATATATTTAAGATGATAACATAACATTCTTTGTAGGGCAAAGTGTGCCGGTATTTCATCCATGAGAAAGCGAAAACTATAAACATATAAATTAGGTTTGCAGGTTGAGCAGAGCAAGCAACTGAAGTTTTAGTTAATTGTTCCATGAGGCAAAAGAGAGAGGAAAACAAACAAACAAACAAACAAATACTGGATACAGCCAGCATTTGGGGGGGGGGGGCTACCCTCTTTTAAAAGGTAAAGCACAGGGTCATTACTGACCCATGGGGTGACATCACATCCCGACATTTACTAGAAAGACTATGTTTACGGGGTGGTTTGCCAGTGCCTTCCCCAGTTGTCTACACGTTACTCCCAGCAAACTGAGTACTCATTTTACCAACCTCAGAAAGATGGAAGGCGGAGTCAACCTTGAGCCGGCTACCTGAAACCAACTTCCGGTTATCATGGGGTCTACCTGAGCCCTGTGCCTTGGTTATTTCACCCCCACCGGTCTGTTTCCCCCTCTTTTAAAAGCATCAGAATGGGGGACATTCAGGCTTTCAGGGAGATGGGCGAGTAGGGTTGCCAACCTCCAAGTGGCACTTGGAGATCTCCCTCTATTACTAATGATCTCCAGACGATCCATTTTTCCTGGAGAATATGGCTGCTTTGGAGGGTGGACTCTATGGCATTATACCCTGCTGAGGTCCCGCTCCTCCCCAAAATCCTTCCCTCTCCAGGCTCTACCCCCAAAATCTCCAGGTATTTCCCAGCCCAGAGCTGGCAACCCTATGGGTGAGACAGCCTCTAATCGTGCACTCTCCCTCTGGCTGTTAAGGAGACGGTTGGGGTTAAGGTTTCTCTAAGGTGTTCTTGATACTGTTAGGTCTCTGCCAGGCTAGGGAGGCATCACTCCTGTTGGCTCAGCTCCTTCACCATCTCCCAGCTCCTGGCTTTGATTCCTTCTTCTCAGGACCTGAGCTGGCCTGATCAATCCCCAAACTCTCCAACCCCAGGCTGAGGCTGCATGTCCTCTTCATGTACTTCTGGGTAAACCTTTGTTGATTTGTTGTTGACTGACCTGAGCCCGGCCTTGGCCAGGGAATGAGGAAGGGATACAAGTCTAAATAAATAAACAAATAAATAAACAAACATGTGGTATGGAGGCACGTATTGATGATGTCAGATCTCGGTGCCAGGTAAGTTCTGCCACAGTATAGGTGCACATGCCGAACAATGCTCCGTTACTGTAACATGACTGTTACAGGGCATGAAAAACAAAATATGAGAATGCTCCTTTTGACAACCCAGGATCTCCTTTAGTTAAGTGTCAAGTCCTCCCAAGGGCATCTACAGCTGATCTGGTATTCCGCAAACAAGTTTAATTAACTGACTAATGAGTTAAAAGGCAGATAAGACAACTAAAAATTATTTGGTAAACAGCCTTAGTATGGAATGGCTCTGTGATTGTATCATACCGAAGAAGCAAAGAACGGAATTAGTCTGAATGTGCTCCAGCTGATATGAAACTTTTGCCAACAGTCTGTAGACTCTTGGCTCCAGAAAACACAAAATGCAACATGACTTGCTGAGCGAACGGAAGCTTCCATCCCCTTCCCCAACACAGCCAAAACACACCAATACGTCTCTGATATCAAAAGGCTCATCTACTGAAAGATCACCAGCTTCTGACCAGAGTAATCAACCAATGCAAAGTCCTTTCACGTCTGGGGAATAATTATCGTAATAGACATTAGTAATTAGTTTCCGGCGTGATGTCAGCCGGGCCGGCGATGCCAGGCGAGCCCGCGTCCTTGTCAAACACATCCCAGCCGTCTGGGCTCCTTCGGCCCCATCTCCCTGATTAGAATACATGCTGCTGCGCTGCTCGAGACCATCTGCCAACGCGCGCCGAAGACTTCGCAACTACATTAGGTGATTAGCCCGCACGCGCCGAACGGGAGTGGTGAGCAGATTGTCCCCTTCCAGTTTTGTTAGGGGCTCGAACCCTGCCCTTTGGTCTTCTGATCTACAGCCTGTTGGAAGGAAGATGAGGGCTTGCATAGCAAGGCACGAAGAGCAGAGGCATTAAAAGAGTAGCTCGCTTTTCCACCTCCCAAGACACCCCATGCCACTCAGGGTATACCATAGTTAAGTGGTGCACCAATGGAAACTCCAAGAGTGATCAAGCAAGAGGCATTTACAATGTTGATGGTGCATCATTAGGCTGTTTGTGATTACGGGATAGAGTTTTTTCCATTTTTAAGAGCTTTGAGTTCCTTATCATTTCCCTCTGAAGTAAGCCTCTGTTGTCAGAGATCTGTGCGCTCCACAATATCAAATGATGTTCCTGGGTAATCCAAATCGTTGTGGCAAAAAAATAAAAATAAAAATGAAGCAAAAAGCAGCTGCTGAATTTTGCAACCTGCATCAACCAGGCAAATAGAACACCTGAACAGAATTGCTCCTCTTTGACCCTGTTTGTTTTGCAAATGTTATTGTTTTGAGTATCTTTGATTTCACAGGGAAGGGCAGGGAAGCCCCATTTCTCTCCACCCTCAATGGCAATTTTATCCAGCCACCCCCTCTCCGGTTGTTGAGATTTCACAAAAAACAAAAACAAAAAAAACCAGAAACAAAACCAAAACCAAAACATGAAATGTGAGATTCTCAGCAGCTGGATTCTGCATCCAGCATGGAATCAGGCAGGCACGCTTCTGCAGAATCATAACATACACAAAATTCAATTTTTTTCACTGCTGAGGAAATGAAGGCAAGGGGGGGGGAAAGCAACTTGCAGACAGCCATAGCAGATATGGAACTCAAAGCCAGATTCAGGACACCTCTCTATCCACCAAGTTCCATTTTCTTCATGTCCTTCTGTATGAAGCTGAATGCAGAGAGGAACATTCCCTGCTTCCCCAGAGCTGATGTATCGGAGTGCTGCAAGAAGTTGCGAGTTCAAATCTCTGCTCAGTCATCATACCCCACTGGTTGGCCTTGGCAAAACTACCTATTTTTTCTTCCCCTCCCCCCACACCTATCCTCAGTGTCCCCACTTCTCCGTACAGGGCCAGCTCCAGATGGGGGGGGTGGGGGAGCCCACAAGAAGATGCTCTTCACTGCCCCAAATAGGCTGCTTCCTCATGCACATGCACCCCCTCCCACACAAACACATCAGCTGGGAGAAGGGAACAACGGACCATGCCTCTGCACACTTTCGAGCCCCTCGCTCTGATGATTGCAGAGGCCGCCCCCCTGCGACATTGCTTTTGGGGCGGTCTCCCAGTCCTGGAGAGGAAATAGGCCAAAAGTCTTTGGTTAGCCCTCTGCTAGGTCAGGGGCCTCAGGAGGTGCCCAGCAATGCTGATCCTTTAATAAAGGGATAACGCCAGTCCATTTTACAGATTGGATTCTGAAGAAGTGAGCTGTGACTCACGGAAGCTCATACCCTGCCAGAAATTTTTGTTAGTCTTTAAGGTGCTACTGGACTCTTGCTCTTTTCTACTGCTACAGACAGACTGACACGGCTTACCCCATCGTGATCTATCTTACAGATTGGAAATAAGTATTATCGACATAATGCATGCAAAGTGCTCTGAGCACACTCATTTATACAATGTTTTTTTTAAAAAAAATTAAACAACATAATTCATTATGCAAAATGCAAGCCTGATGGGGAAAGAATGCATGGTGGCTGTGGTCTGCAGTTCTGCCCAGGGTCACTTAATGTAGGATTTCCCCCCCTGTACAGGTAGAACTAGCAGGTACAACAGTTTACCTGAATCTGTCACAAATGCCTTATTTTAAAAAGCCTAATAAGCAGCTCAGTTTTTCTGGTTTAAGGGCCATCTAAATCCAGTGTTCTGTTTTAAAGCCATATAAAGCTTCTAGCGACCACTATATCTCACAACCTTCCCTGATATTGGTGAAAGCCAGTGTGGTATAGTGGTGAGAGTATCAGACTACAATCAGGGAGGTTGTGAGTTTGAATCCCTGGGTTTGAATCCCTACTTTGCCATGGAAGCTTGCTGGGTAACCTTAGGCCAGTCACACGGTCTCAGCCTAACCTCCCTCACAGTGTTGTTGTGAGGATAAAATGGAGGAGAGGAGAATGATGGAAGCTGTTTTAAGGTCCCCCACTGGGGAGAAAGGTGGGGTATAAATTAAGTAAATAAAAAAAAACTCCTTATTTTTTAAAAAAGAATATTTTCACAGAGGACTATATTGAAAATGCTGCTTCCCCTGTACAAGTGCAGGGGGAATGTTTGTGCAATAAGGAGACCTAAACATTACACAGCAGAAGGAATGATGATCTACAGCAATCTGCGATAGGCACTAAAGCACTGCAGTTGTGAGCTCAAAGGCACAAAGAGACTTGAGCCTTAAAGTCCACAGGTTGGAGATGATCTTACTACCTTGCTTTTACCTTGATCCTATATCAAGAAACAGCACGAAGGCTCAAAGTTGCAGTATAATATTTTAATATAACTAACTACTCTACACTATACGTATCCTACAATACTATGAACTATACACTCTACACTGTAAGTATCCTACAATGCTATATACTACACAAATCCAATTTGCTATTAATAACCAAAAAGCTGAAGAAGCCAGGAACGAAATGTGTACACAATCTAGAGGACACGTACTTGTTGGTATTGCTATATTGGCATCTTTTCCAGTGCATCAGTTGATGTACTTCTGAATATCCTATTGCAGGGGTGGGGAACCTTTTTCCTGCCAAGGGCCATTTGCATATTTATAACATCATTCGGGGGCCATAGCAGGCATAGATCTCCTGCGGGGGGGGGGAGGCTAGGGTTGCCAAGTCTCCAGCCACCATCTGGAGGTTGGCAACGCTAGCAGAGGCTATGCAGCGAAGGAAGGGGAGGGACGGAGGGAAAGAAGGAAGGAAGGAAAGGAAGGAAAGAGAGAGAGGGAGAGAAAGAGGGTTTCCCGGCTTCTCCCACACACACACACACACACACACACACACACGCAAACCTCCCCAGCTTCTCCCCACACACACACTTATGCAAGCACAATGGGGAGAAACCGCTGTAGCTTCTCCCCCGCCCCCCCTAGCAAGCAAGCAAGCAAGCACCCGGCTGCACAAGCAGCCAGGCACGATTGGGAAGTCACCTCCGCGGTTTCTCCCCCCCCCCCCCCGCAAAGCAAGGAAGCAAGGAAGCAAGCAAGCACCCAGATGCATGAGCAGCCAGGCGCAACTGGGAAGTCACCTCTGCGGCTCCCCCCCACCCCCAAGCAAACAAGGAAGCAAGCAGGGAAGGAAGGAAGCAAGCACCTGGCTGCACGAGCAGCTGGGCACGATTGGGAAGACGGTGGCTTTTCCCCCGCCCCCCCCCAAACAAGCAAACAAGCACCCGGCTGCACGAGCAGCTGGGCGTGATTAGGAAGTCGCCTCCACGGCTCCCCCCCACCCCAAGCTAACAAAGAAGCAAACAAGGAAGGAAGCAAGCAAGCACCAGGCTGCACGAGCAGCCGGGCGCGATTGGGAAGACGCCTCTGCGGCATCTCCCTCACCCCTCACATATATACAGGCGGCCCTGCAGCAGCAATGGCGGCTTCCGCAGAAGACTCCCCGGGCAACAGCCAAATGGCCCGCGGGCCGAAGGTTCCCCACCCCTGTCCTATTGGATGGACTTTGATAGCCTTACTGTATATGACGTTCTTTGGGACAATTAATTTTGTATAGTACTTGATACTTATTTGGATGTGTGTAGTATATAGCACTGTAGGATACTTATAGTGTAGAGTATGTAGTTCATAGCATTGTAGGATATGTATAGCGTAGTTAGTTATATTAAAATATCGTACTGCAACTTTGAGCCTTTGTGCTGTTTCTTGATATAGTATTTCTGCATTGCAGCAGAGGTTATTTGATTTTGACATTTACCTTGATCCTAGCAGCATCCCAGGAATGGAGGTCAGGGTCCCCACTCTACCTGAGTATATCCCTGGTCAGGTCACACAGGTGTTCTGGTAGTTCCGTGCCTCCCCGACACATGGAGGCCCAGTTCTAATCAGGAGCAAGAGCGTAGGAACACCCCCCCAACCGCCAATTTTCCCAAATGCCCCAGGGAACCCCTATTTGCTCCACTGGGGACTGCATGTTTATTGATACGGCTACTTGTTAAGTTTCCTCAAGACTGTAGATGGCAGCTCCCTGAGGAGAAAGTTGTGGCTTCAAATACATGTGTGTGCACATGCGAGTGTGCACACACATATTTCGTTCACCTGCAATGTGTGAAGCAGCCCTGGGCGTTGCAAGAAGAGGCAGCTGGGGATCCTCTGGGCAGCCATGCGCTGCTGCTGGTTATAACCGGCTTCTAAATTCCTCCAAGCATTCGATGCATCTAAATTAAGCGACACATTCAGTATGTGGCCAGTACTGAGGAGTCTTGGTGCTTTTAAAAAGCATCTCAGAAAGAAGATACAGCAAGCAGAATATTTAAAGTTCGCTACAGAAAGGCAAAGAGTTCCCTCTAGAGGCCTATTGCTGTACAAAAAAACAAAACAAAACCAAAAAACGCCTAACTCCCTCTGCTGAGCCTCAGTGAAGCAAGGAGACGTGTTCATCTTGGCAACGGGGCCATCCTTTGTTCCTTCTAAATATGCGGTTCTGTAGAGCCGTTTCTCCCCCTTGGTCATTATGGCTTCTATATGGAAGAGTCTGTGGTCCAAGTCTGTTGGAGCTTTTTGTATCGTATATTGGATTGGACAGAGAACTTTGCTGTTGCATGTATACAGTCTATTAACATAGCCCTGGCCTTTCTTAGTGACTGGGGCATTGCTGTTGGGGGGGGGGGTAATAGCTGGCTTTCTGGTTTGTGGCCAAAGGAAGGTTACTAGAGCGGCGGAGGCTGATCTGGTGAACTGGATTTGTTTCCCCACTCCTAAACATGATGCCAGCTGGGTGACCTTGGGCTAGTCACACTCTCTCATCCCCACCTACCTCACAGGGTATCTGTTGTGGGGAGGGGAAGGAAAGGTGATTGTGAGCCAGTTTGTAGAGACAGTTGGCATATAAAAACCAACTCTTCTTCTTCTTCTTTTAGAACTTGGATGGGAGACCACCAAGGAAGTTCAGGGTCGCTACACAGAAGCAGGCAATGGGAAACCACCTCTGTTCATCTCTTGCCTTGAAAACCCTAAGTTGCTTGACACTTCATGGCACTTTACACTTCACACATAGGTGGCTGCATGGCCATGCCAACCATCTTGATCTGCTGCCTTGCCCGTGAGCAGAGCTGTCCTTAGTGCAGCAGGTGTTTACTCACAAGTAGCTGCTTATTCATCAGCTGGCCTCTCAAGACAACTGGTTGACAGTGTGGTCTTCCTGGCTACTGTCTATACTGCAGAGCTGCTGCCTCCTCCCCCCCTTCTTTCCCTGTCTTATGGATCTCGCGCCGCCTGCATCTGGGAGCTTCGACAAGGTGGGGTTCTTCCCTGAGCTCTCACACTTCTGCAGTTTGCCACTCTCCTGGAGAAAACAACAAATGAACCCTGGAGGATTGCCCAATCCGAATGCTCAGGTCCATGCGCAACTTCTGGTAAATTAAAATGTAAAGCTGGCAGGTCACGGACTTATGAATGTAACCCTTGGGTGGGTGCAAACAGGTTGAAGGATTCCGAACACTTTTCAAAAGACA
The DNA here is from genome assembly GCF_029931775.1 of Euleptes europaea. Taxonomy (NCBI): domain Eukaryota; kingdom Metazoa; phylum Chordata; class Lepidosauria; order Squamata; family Sphaerodactylidae; genus Euleptes; species Euleptes europaea. The sequence continues at coordinate 49,236,571 of NC_079324.1, read as the reverse complement.
CCAGAGAAACAGGTGACGCTCCCTCCTTACGGGAAGAGAATTTGGTCGAGTTGCCTTGCAGAGCTGTTAGGATGACGATGTGCAAAACTGTATAGACTTAAGTGATCTTTGCCTTATTTTCATTGCTAACCAAGCAAATCTGGCCATGCTAGCAAATAAGTTAGCTATTGTGTCTGATAGGAGCGCTAGACGTTGTTTTCTCAGAGATGAACCTGTGCAGATATGATCATATAATTTACACTCAAATAGCACGTGTTCGGTGGTTTCAAGAGCATCCTGTTTGCACATGCATCTATGTGCTTCTAATGGGCGTTTATTATATATCCCATCTATGAACCTGGAAGGCAGGGTGTTATGCCAAAGAAGCATAAAGGCTCTGCGATGTTCAGGATTTGTAATTTTGGACAGATATAACATGGTCCTGTTCCTGATAAGCAGATCCTTTCTAAAGAGAGGATTCAGAATCTCAGAGTCTATACAGTAGCCGAAGAAACTGAGAATGAGTAGACTTATTTCTGATAGACTTATTTTACCAAGCTTTTGCTATTATTAAGCATACCAATTTTAATAATATACAGCTTTTGTTCTCTTTGATATTAATTAGCTATGTACCTCTGCATTTTTTTTTACATTTTAAGCATTTAAATTTTTAATTGTATTTTGTACTTTCACTTTATATTATTCAGTAATGTAAACTCAATTTGTTTGATGGTCTATGACTGCAAATAAATGACTTGACTTGATGTGCAAAACTTTTTTTATTTATGTATAATGGTCCTCGCCCTGACCTGGATGGCCCAGGCTAGCCTGATCTCGTCAGATCTCAGAAGCTAAGCAGGTTCAGCCCTGGTGAGTATTTGGATGGGAGATCACCAAGGAAGTCCAGGGTTGCTGTGCAGAGGAAGGCACTGGCAAACCACCTCTGTTAGTCTCTTGCCATGAAACCCCCCAAAAAGGGGTCACCATAAGTCGCTGCGACTTGACGGCACTTTACACACACATAATGGTCCTCAAAGTGGACTCAAAGGGGCTTACAATTTCACCCTTCCCCCCTCCCTGCAATAGCAAACCATGAAGACTGCACGAGAATTAAAACCCATGATATCTAACAATAGATCTACCCTCCCATCAAAAGACGAATTCCTAGAGGTGGGGGGAGCAGGTGGTAACATCCCTGTTCCTAACTGATACCATCTCACCCTAAGCTCTTCCTTAGAACACAACGATACTCAACACTTGTAGGGCATTTGTGACAAAAAAATAACCCTCAATGGGCCAAAGGCCCTCCATTTTAGTATTCAATGGAACGCAATGCTTAAGTACCTTGTTGGTTTCGTTGATCAGCCAGCTGAAGCCTTTGACTCCAAACGCCGCCTCATTGGCTGAGACGTCCAGACACGTGACAGGCTGGCCGTAGACAGAATGCAGAACTTTTGCGGGTTCTCCTGCCTTCAGAAGGTAAACGGCCTCATCGGCGGCGGCGACTGCTACAGGACAGCATGTAACTTTGGGGACCAGGTTAAGCGAGTTGACCTGCAAGAGTTTAGATAGTTTCAGATACTGCAAGAGGTTTGACTTGATCTAGCCAGCATGGTGTAGTGGTTAAGAGCGGTGGTTTGGAGTGGTGGACTCTGATCTGGAGAACCGGGTTTGATTCCCCACTCCTCCACATGAGCGGTGGAGGTTAATCTGGTGAACTGGATTTGTTTCCCCACTCCTACACACGAAGCCAGCTGGGTGACCTTGGGCTAGTCACAGTTCTCTTAGAGCTCTCTCAGCCCCACCTACCTCACAGGGTGTCTGTTGTGGAAAGGGGAAGGGAAGGCGACTGTAAGTCGGTTTGAGTCATCCTTAAGTGGTAGAGAAAGTCGGCATATAAAAACCAACTCTTCTTCTTCTACCACTACATTGCAGAGCCTCACAATCACGCGGTGCAGCCAGCTCCGTACTCTCTGGTTCAATGTGTAGAAGGTGACTTAGCACCCATTCCCCATGTTGTGCGGCTTAGTTTTGGGGGTCTATCCTACCTACCTCCACCATCATCCCTGCCCCCTATGATCACTTTGGAAGAGAAGGGTGGCTTGGCCACTGTGTGAACAGAATTCTGGACTTGATGGGCCATTGGTCTGATCCAGCAAGGATCTTCTTATGCTGCTGCTGCTGTTGTTTTTTAATTTATTAAAATATTCACAATCTGCTTTCTACAAAGCTCATGGCAGCCAGCTTGGGGAACTCACATGCCCCATCTACCTGATTTCTTCCCCCCTTTACTCTGATCACTACATTAAAGCACTACGACCAAGGCTAGCTTTCTACCCTAATGCTTCCTTGTCTGGACATTTTCTTGCCTTGGTTTTTTTTTCATTTGCCTTTCTTTCCTCCCAGGTCTGTGTGTCTCTTGTCCTTTTGGCTGCCAGCAAAGCTAGGAATTTTCCCTGTGGGAATGTATAGCAAGTCTGAACACACATGAAGCTGCCTTATACTGAATCAGACCCTTGGTCCATCAAACTCAGTATTGTCTGCTCAGACCGGCAGCGGCTCTCCAGGGTCTCAGGCAGAGGTCTTTCACATCACCTACTTGCCTAGTCCCTTTAACTGGGGATGCCGGGGATTGAACCTGGGACCTTCTGCATGCCAAGCAGATGCTCTACCACTGAGCTATGGCCCTTGCCCAAGTCTAAGGTACAGGGCCAGCTAGACAGTCAGGAGCTAGAAGCTGGGTGGTGGACCCTGCCCCTATCCCACCACTTCGCTGAGCAAAGTTTGAAGCCTTCCTCCAACTTAAGTGGCTCTCAAGAGTGGAGTGACAGGAGAAGGACTTGACTTCAGTTAGACAGTGCAGATCCTTGTGTTGTGGTGGAAGCTGCTGCCAAACCAACATTTTAGAAAGCCTTATGTGGCCCCATGCACTTCCTAAAAACACTTGGTGGGCCCCAGAAAAGGAGATGGCAGGCACAGTGGCGCTCACGGGTACCACACTGGGGACCCCTGCATTGGGAGGTTCTCCAGGACAGGCCCCATCAATGCGAACAGGAGCTGAGCAATAGCTTGTGCCATGCTGTCTGGATTGCACAGGGCAATTTGTGGGGGTGCGGGCACAGGGGATGGTCCTGCTTTGAGGCAGAAACCTGTCCCCCACCATTATGTCCCCCCTCAACTAAATCCCAACTACATTTTAGAATGCCAACAAATATGAAGAACTCTCCAGTGCAGCCATGAGGGCTAGAAACTTGTGCTTCATATTCTGACCAAGCTACCAATATTTGTGATGGACAATGACAGACACAGGAATTACCATACCCCCCTGGCCTTTGATGTGATGCTGCAGGATGCAGCGTGTGCCAGGGACGACGGAGAAACTCACCAGTTTTTGGAGTTCAAAGTCTGCAACGGTCTCCCAGTACCCCTTGTCGTTGGCACTTTCCACTTTGATGTGGAAGGCGGATGCCGTTGCTACAGTTGCCCCCTCAGGTGAAAGGGCCACGGCGTGTATCTTTTGATTGTGCTGGTAATGATGGATGGGCTCCCGACCAATCATCAGGCTCCACACCTTGACCGTCCCTGCATGCCGCAAAAGAAAGAGGGAGAACAGAAACGTCTTACTTGTGCTGCTTAACGCAAAACCCAGTTGAGGTAGAGCCGGTTCTGTCAAACCAAGATGAACAACAAGAGCGTCCACCACAACTCTGAACCAATCCAATAAAGCTGATCGGCAATAACTTCAGGGCACATGAAAAAAGAAGTTTTTCATGCAACTACAACAAAAAATTAACTTGTGGAATTTGGTGCCACAAGAAGTGAGCTATGAAGAAGAGGGGTTTTTTTATACCCCGATTTTCTCTGTCTTTAAGGAGTCTCAAACCGGCTTACGATTGCCTTCCTCTCCCCACAACAGACACCTTGTGAGGTAGCTGGGGCTGAGAGAGTTCTGAGAGAACTGTGACTAGCCCAAGGTCACCCAGCAAGCTTCATGTGGAGAGTGGGGAAACCAACTCGGTTCTCCAGATTAGAGTTCGCTGCTCTTAACCACTCCACCACACTGGCTCTAACCACTGACCACACATCCTGCCACCCCAGTTCCAGCAAATGAAACCCAGTTTTGAGTTCTAGAACATAAAGAGGTCACGCGGGAGGGCCTTGCAGGTGCCCTCCCCAAGAACTCCTCCTACCAAAGTGTCTGAAAATATTCTCATTGATTTATCAGGTTTATACCCTTCTCCTCCAAAACTTGTAGCTTATTCACACGAACCTTTTTTTAATTAGGTTGTGATTGCTAGCCTTATTATCATGGCCGGAATCACTATTTCATGGTCATTAATTTTTTTTAATGACTCTCTTTATGTAACCTAAACAGAAAGAGGAAGAAATAACTTCAACCCAGAACTTCAACCCAGAAACAACAGGTAACCAAGAAGGCAGACAAAAAAACTAATAATAGACAGAATAACAATGGGTTATATAAAAAAAACATAACAAAGTTTTAATACATTGTAATTCATAAAAATTTCCATGATGTACTTTATGGTGTACTTTATGGTGTGTATTTGAATAATTTCTACCACTGAGGAAGGCCTGCTGGCTGAAACGCGTCTGGTTCTATTGGAACGTTTTATGATTTACAAGGTATTAAGGCTTTAATTTTTTGTATGTAACCCATTGTTATCCTTTGTATTATTAGGTTTTTTACCAACCCTCTGATTTTTGTTTAGCGCATACACTGCTTTAGGAATGGTTGGAAATCGGCCTGTATCTTTTAGTAAATAACTAAGCACATGTAGAAGTTGGCAGAGAGGTTGCTATGCTTATATTTTAAGAGAATGCTAGCTGTACATAATACTGGCAGAGTGAATGCCTTCAGTGATAACAGTCTGCCTAACCGACACTGCAAAGACCGCTCAGGAAATCTGATTAATATTCTCAAGTTTCATGAGGGTTTTGTTGCCATCGAAAGGTGTAAAAAAGGAAATATCATACAGTCCACGAAAATTTACTTGCAAGTAGGCCCTGCTGAACACAGCAGGACTCACCCGCTCTGCTGTAGCTATGTGAAAGAATGCATCCCGGGTGATTTGCAAACTTCCATATGTATAACTTCCGCCTGCACTATGGAGTTGGCAGGCAGAGGCGAGATATTTTACACTAAGCTCTTGCACTAAAAGGAGGGGGAAGAGCGAGAAGACTGAGGATGGGGAAATATGGGAGGAACGGAAGCAAAAGAATTAAGGACAAGAAACAAAAATCCACAGAATGCCTTTTATTAGGACCAACCGAAATGACACAAAGTATGGCGCAAGCTTTCCAGCTCATCAGAACTCTTCTTCAGGCTAGCTTTTACAATTTAAAAAATAAATAAGAGGAGATAAGCAGATTCCCAGGTCAAGACCTTTTCAAGCATTTTTTAATAACAACCAGCCCAATGAAGGGTTCTAGTGAAATTGAAAGCTCTCGCACATTGGTCCTAATAAAAGGTATTATGGAGATCGTGTTCAAGATCTTAAGACCTAGTCTTGGCAGCTTGTGGTGCTAGAAGCTGACAAGCTCACAGTTTAATTGCTGTAGGTGTTAGATTACAGCACTTGCATTCTGGGGAAAAGAAGCAAAGAATAAAGGAATCAAGGAACAGCCTTGAAAATCACCAGGACCTATGTGTGTCGCAGAACTGAATTCCTCCACTGAGCCGAGGGATGCGAGGCTAGAATAAAAAGACACCCAACTTTTCGGATCAGTGCCCAAAGCTACCACCCCATCAAGCCTTGGGGGGGGGGGCTGTGGCTCAGTGGTAGAGCATCTGCTTGGCATGCAGAAGGTCCCAGGTTCAATCCCCGGCATCTCCAGTTAAAGGGACTAGGCAGGTAGGTGATGAGAAAGACCTCTGCCTGAGACCCTGGAGAGCTGCTGCCGGTCTGAGTAATCCTGTCATTCCTTTTAGTACATCCCTTTGCAAAGCTGCGTTTTCAAGGGGCAGAAGAAGAGTTGTTTTTTATATGCCGACTTTCTCTACCACTTGAGGGAGACCCAAACCTGCTTACAGTCACTTTCCCTTCCCCTCCCCACAACACAGACACCCTGAGAGAGTGTGACTTGCCCAAGGTCACCCAGCTCATGTGGAGGAGTAGGGAATCAAACCCGGTTCTCCAGATCAGACTCCACCACTCCAAACCACCAGGGACTCAGGGCAGGGACTCAGATGCTCTGGATTTGTGCTGGTGATTCTGCAGCATAAAAACTTACCCCTGATTCTCCAGGACTTTCTTCAAGGCAAACAACCACTATGCATAGGATTTTGAGAATTCAGATTAGAAAAGCGTGGGTCAAGGGAGCATCGAATCCAGGGTAAAATTCCCATGCATAAAGTCATGTTCCTGTGCCATGGGCATATGTGCCCCCCACACTTCCCACAGTGAACACAGATGCAAAGAATTAATTGAGTAGACAATACTGACTTTGATGGACCAAGGGTCTGACTCAGTATAAAGCAGCTTCATGTGTTCAAGCCTGAAACAGGGATGCAGTCAGCACCATATATTTATGCCTGGATTCTATCAAAGTGAAGATATAGCATAGGCTACAGGCTTCATAGCTTCCTGAGAATCAATTTTGTTTGGAATAATCAAGCTTCCAGCCCTTATGGCTGCCACAGGTAATGCCTGTGTGGAAGTCAAGCTAGATGATGTCAATGCAGATGAAGAAGATTTCCAGTTCTTTGCATGGCTGCTTGCCCTTGCCCATGACTAGCAGAAGCAGAACATAATGCTATGTACAAACAAATACATGCAGAATTACTCCATTTGTATGATATACACAGGTCACAGGATTCCTTGGCATAGAAATCTGGATTATTTTGGCACAAGTTTTTACCTTAAATTTGCATTAAGAGTAGGATAATCACCACCTTCCCCTAAGGGTGGAACTACATTTTATGTGGTGGTGGAAAGTGCCGTCAGGTTGAAGCCGACTTATAGCAACCCCATCGGGTTTTCAAGGCAAGAGACGTTCAGAGGGAGTTTCCACTAGCCTGCCTCTGTGTCGCGACCCTGGACTTCCTTCGTGGTTTCCCATGTTATGACTGCTACTGAAAATAAGTGCCCTATGACTCATTCCTCCACCTTTTCAGGTAATGTGTAGTAATCCCAAACTCATGACGTGTCATCATTGAACTATGTTTGTCCAATCTTACAAGCAAAAGACTGCAAATTGAAGCTGGGGCAGAGAATCACAACACAAAGATGTTACCACTAACAGTTACTACAGAAGTAAGGAAAGCATTTACTAGGTTAATGATGCCATCAACACTGTTTGATGGGGAACACCCTAAGGTTCTGTTAGATATCAGTCACTTTATAGGTGTCTTGGGTTGTCGTGGAGAGGAGGACAACAAAGATGGTGAGGGGTCTGGAGACCAAGTCCTATGAGGAAAGGTTGAAGGAGCTGGGTATGTTTAGCCTGAAGAGGAGAAGACTGAGAGGGGATATGATAACCATCATCAAGCACTTGAAGGGCTGTCATATGGAGGAGGGTGCTGAGTTGTTTTCTGTTGCCCCAGAAGGTCAGACCAGAAGCAACGGGTTGAAATCAAATGAAAAGAGTTTCCGTCTAGACATTAGGAAGAATTTTCTAACAGTTAGAGCGTTCCTCAGTGGAACAGGCTTCCTCGGGAGGTGGTAAGCGCTCCTTCCCTGGAGGTTTTTAAGCAGAGGCTAGATGGCCATCTGTCAGCAATGCTGATTCTATGACCTTAAGCAGATTATGAGAGGGAAGGCATCTTGGCCGTCTTCTGGGCATGGAGTAGGGGTCACTGGGGGTGGGGGGTGGGAGGTAGTTTGGAATTTCCTACACTGTGCAGGGGGTTGGACTAGATGACCCTGGTGGTCCCTTCCAACTCTATGATTCTATTTTATACTGAGAGCCAGCATGGATAGTGGTTAGTGTCAGACTAGGACCTGGGAGAGCCAGGTCTGAAGCTCCATTCTGACACAGATGCTTGCCAGGTGACCCTGGACCAGCTCCACACTCTCAGCCCAACCTGTCTTATAGATCAGTAGTGAGGATAAAATTGAGGATGGAAGAATGATGTTATAAGCTGCTTTGGGTCCCCACTGGGGAGAATAGCAGGGTATAAATTTCTAAGTGAATACTGTTTACTTCTTAAAGGCCCCTCAAGACAAATTTCTCTCTGCGTTGTTCTCTTATTGGGAGTTGAGCCAACTGAGCCGTAACCTCTGCAATAACTTTACCACCTATAGAATAAGAGCATTTGCAGCGGCACCTATAGAATAAGAGCATTTGCAGCGGCAGGCAAACGGAGTTGACACAAATATCTCCGGCCTGCCACCGTAAACCGCACAAGCTAATTCAGAATCACAAGTGAAAAAACCTTCTGCCTCCCTGGAAGGACGTCTCTATTGTGCGCTTTTAAAATAATTTCACAATCATTCTTCCGTATGTCTACGTTTGTTATTTGTTGCAACGACTAATGGCCATAAGCGACAAAGGATTATGTTCATACATCAGAGAAAAGAGAGGAGTCCAAGGCCACCGCTTCGGCCAGCAGCCACTCACTTGTCATAACGTTGAGTTCTCTGGCTGTCTCGCTGTGTTTTTATCCTACTTTTCAGCCATTCAGAAGAGGCTTACGGAAATAAAAATAAAAAACCCACACGCAAATGGCAATCAAAGGGTTGGATCCAGCCAGCTTCGTGGCTGAATTGCTCCCAGGTCTCCTCTTTACTGCAGCCCCCTTTCCACGTGCAGGTCCAAGAAGAAGAAGACGGAGAGTTGGTTTTTATATGCCAACTTTCTCTACCACCTAAGGGAGACTCAGACCGGCTTACAACTGCCTTCCCTTCCCCTCCCCACAACAGACACCCTGTGAGGGAGGTGGGGCTGAGAGAGCGTGACTTGCCCAAGGTCACCCCAGCTGGCTTTGTGTGTAGGAGTGAGGAAACAAATCCAGCTCACCATATTAGCCTCTGCCGCTCATGCGGAGGAGTGGGGAATCAAACCCGGTTCTCCAGATCTGAGTCCACCGCTCCAAACCACTGCTCTTAACCACTACACCACGCTGGCTCCAATGATTCCCAGCATAGTCAAAGGGGTCTCTTTCTTTCCTTTTCATAAGCAGAAAAGCTGGTTGGATCCAAACCCAAACTCACTTCTTAGAGAGGGGGCGGGAATCTCAGTCGAGCACAGTGGTTGCTTCCTGTCCCCCTCCTATAGCCCCATCATATACTCTTGACCCAAGAATGGTACACTTCTTCTGTCTGGCATGGTCGTCCTCTTCCACCGAGCACGCAGCTTCGGGAGGACACACATGGAGCGGTGAGGGAGGGAGGAGACACCCGCCTAGCCAGCCAGATCAGCCCAATCAACACTGGTGATCAGTGGGATGACAGATGCCACAGCCAGACTGCCCTCACATCCCAGCCTGTAGCCCCATCAATGAAAGTTGGAAGCTGGAGGAAGAGCTCCTCAACGGGAGACAGATCCAGAGACAACGAAGAGGTAAGAACATAAGAAGAGCCCTGCTGGATCAGACCATGGGTCCATCTAGTACAGCATCCTGTCTCACACAGAGGCCAACCAGTTACTATGGAGAACCAGCAACAGGGGATGAACACATGAAGCTGCCTTCTACTGAATCAGACCCTTGGCCCATCAAAGTCAGTATTGTCTACTCAGACCAGCAGCAACTCTCCAGGGTCTCAGGCAGGGGTCTTTCACATCACCTACTTGCCCAGACCCTTTAACTGGAGATGCTGGGGATTGAGCCTGGGACCTTCTGCCTGCCAAGCAGATGCTCTACCACTGAGCCACTACCACTGAGCGGGGCTGCTTCCCTCCCTCCTGCGATGGCCCTGTCGATGGAGGTAGGGGCTCTTGTCCAGCAACAGAGTTTGGTACAGAGGTAGGATGCCTGGCTGCATCCTGCCCTCCCTCTTTTGTGTCACTCCAATACAGAATGACAAGAAAGATCAGACCTGGAAAAGCCATTTCTTCCTCTGAACTGTGGACCTCGTTCCTGAAAAGTTGTACCAAGTCCCAGCAGAAAGCTACGCAGCTTGCAAACGCGTCTCTTCCATCCCAAAAGAAGCAAAGACAAAGTGCGTTAATGAAATTGTATCAAAATGAATTTAAACGTATATTTATGTGCACTTTTGCAGAAAAAAAGAAAAAGAACAATTATTTCTGTGCCTAGAATGCACTAGCGTTCTGTGAAAGAACGCCAGCCATCTCAAGAGCTATCTGATGGTGCTCCCTCAGAATATTTATGTTCCTCGTCCTGGGAGCAAAAACCGAACGAGAGACCATTTTGGTTTTTATTAGCAATGCATATTTAAATTAATCTGCTATTTGCCTAAACAATTAGCCGCCTCTCCGAGTGAACAGAGCCAAAACTGCAATTAGGCTTCCATCAAAGAGCAGAAGTCCCAACTAAAACTGCCCCAGTGGAGTCGTAAGGCACTCGGAGCAGAGTTTCCTAAATTTACTTTGAGCCGTAGCAGTAATTACATTAATTGTTTGAAAGGTAAATAACAGCTAAACTGGTTTTGGAATGGGGAATAAAAGACAGAACAGCCGCTGCCAACCCAGGCACTCTAAAAACAAGCTAACGCTTTTAGGAGAGTGCTGTGAACAACAGATTGAGGCCTGCTTTCCTGCAGAAAGCCAACCACTTAAAACCCAGAACGCAGCCCCCAAAGGGGGAGGCAGTACGGTGTAGTGGTCAGATTAAAGGTAAAGGTAGTCCCTTGTGCAAGCTCTGGGTCATTACTGACCCATGGGGTGATGTCACATCCCGACGTTTACGAGGCAGACTACGTTTACGGGTTGGTTTGCCATTGCCTTCCCCAGCAGTCTACACTTTACCCCAAGCAAGCTGGGTACTCATTTTACCGACCTTGGAAGGATGGAAGGCGGAGTCAACCTTGAGCCGGCTACCTGAAACTGACTTCCGTCGGGATCGAACTCAGGCCGTGAGCAGAGCTTTTGACTGCAGTGCTGCAGCTTAACACTCTGCGCCACGGGGCTCTCTAGTGGTCAGACCAGAACCTGGAAAACCCAGGTTTGAATACTCACTCTGTTGTGGAAGCTTGCTGGGTGACCATAGACCAGTCACCCATTCTCATCCTTACTTACCTCACAGAGTTACTATGAGGATAAAGTGGAGGAGAGGAGAACAATGTAAACTGCTCGGTTTCCCCCACTGGGGATTAAGGTGGGGTACAAATAAAACGTCTACCTTATGACAGAGCCAACGTTTTAGCTTTCTTTTGCTGGTTTTTGGTCAATCTATACCTTGAAAGTGGGTGTTTGATAAGGGGGAGCAAGACCATGGAGGGTTTTAGAGGTAATGATGAGGCTTGCTTGATGCAAGTATGGGCATTTGGGGCATGACTTAAATGAGATCCTGCCAAGACGAACAGCTTCCCTTTGCAACTTTGCATGGGCTCGGCGTCTCATTTAAACTGTGCCACAACCCCCCGCAAAACAACTATGCGTGCTTAGTTTGGCACATCAAGCACCGGTATGCCTTGTAGGTATTGTGTTGTAATGCAAAGCACAATTTAAAAGAGACCCTGAACCCATGCGATGTTGCACCGGGGAGTGCTTACCAGCTTCACACTAAATCAAGCCTTCCCCCTTCCCTCCGCACACTCCCTCATCTTGTTCATCGGCTTCGCCTATCTTCCACCCCTCACCTCCCCACCCCCAAGTAGCATTTCATGAAGATCACTGAACTGCAATTTGTGGAAAGAGGTAGGAAAGTTCCGTTCCACTGGTGAAAACTTTAGTCTGGATCCAACCCAAGATCTTTGGTAAACCATGTTTTGGACACACATAAAGGACATGGCTTTTCTAGAGACGAGCGGCAGTTCATTTCTGTTGCCAAGGAGAGGGAGACAGACAGTTTCGTGCAGCAAGAGAAAGACATGCTTGTGTAGAACAAAGTTATGGGGATGTAAAATATGTTTTCGCATGGTTTAAATGTCTCCATATTGTTTATGCCCTCGATCCCCAAAGGTGATCGTTTCTTTGATAAAGCTTGAAGCTTTTCAATGCTGCATCCCGCCTCGACGGCCCCCCTGTCTGTGGAACACCGCTGCAGTGTAATGGCTAAGAGACTTCACTGCAGCCACAGAGGCCCTTGGTTAAATCTCACTTCTGCCACAAACTAAAGTGGCTTTTGGCAAGCCAAACTTTCATGGTTTTGGCCAATATGGGGGTGATACAAGTGGCCTACCCTGCAGGCCTGTTGTAATGATTACAATGTTATTTCATTTTTATCCTGCCCTTCTCCCTTCCCAACCCTGTGAGGTTGGCTGATGGAGAGCAACTGGCTGCAGGTCATTCGGCAAACTTGGTATCTTAGTTGGGATCTGTAGCCAGGTGTCTCCAGTTGAGATCCAACCTTCTCACCCTACACCACTCTGGCTCTCAAATACTCAAAGGGCTATATAAATGCTATTATTGTTGTTGTCATATTTCCATAGAACTTGTATCCTAGGATGCTTCTATCCCTGGTAAGGAAGGTGTTTTTCCCCCTTGTTCTTCCCTACAGCTGACTTACGGCGACCATGTAGGGTTTTCAAGGCAAGAGACATTTGGAGGTGGTTTGCTATTGCCTGCTTCCGCGTCACCCTGGTATTCCTTGGAGGTCTCCCATGCAAATACTTACCAGGGTCAGGGATGAGAATGTGTGACTGGCCCAAGGTCACCCCGCAAACTTCCATGGCGCGAGTGGGGATATGAACCTGAGTTTCCCAGGTCCTCGTCCAACACCTTAACCACTATGGCAAGGAAGGTAGGTAATCAATATTCCCCCAGCTATCATGTACCTAGACTCCTCTTTGAAAGCACATGAGCCAACATGTTCATGCATGGTTGCTAAGGCAGCAGCACCCTACCTACTCTCTAGTAATCCTTACAGGAGTCCACGAAGAGGCCTGCCTTTGTTCAGATGAGCACAGGCACAAACAGGGGCAGCGACTTCCTCTTGCATCCCCCGCTGCGACACAAAAAAAACTTTCTGTGGCGCAAATCAGAGCTGGAGAGGGCAGCGGGTTAAAACAAACAGTCCCCCCACAAAGCCGTGGCTGCGCGCCAGAGCCAGGCAAGCATGGAGCAGATGGAGCCCTGGCAAGGCCCCCACGGCCCCTGCATTAGCAGCATCTGCTCATTACCCAGAAACCCTTCCCCTGCTTTATCTAATGCTCGAGGAAAAGCATTTTGATTTGATTCATTTTGGTAAGGCAACGTGCAAGGCAATTAGCGGGTAAAAAAAAATCCAAACTGGAAGGCTGCCAGCGCTGACAATGGGAAACAAGGCAGAAGAAATAGGAGGCCAGTGAGTCGGAATTCAAACATCACAACTGTGGATTCGGCTGCCAAATCCCGTTGGCCTCCCAGGTGTAGGATGAGGGTGGGCACGGAGGAGTGGGATTGGCCCAGAAGACTTCCCGCTGCTTTTGCAGAGCATCTGATCCCCCCACCCCAATTCTGTGGTTCATATCAGGATGATCGCAGGAAAATTGAGGCATGAGCAGCGGAGGAAGAAGCAGCCCATTCTGGGGTATTTCAAGAAGCATTGTTAGAGAAGGTACCGCAAGGGGCCACTAAAACTGTCAGAAGAGCCTTCAGTAGGGAAGAGGTTTAAGAGGGTTTTTTTAAGGAAAATACGAGAGGCACTTATGGAAGCCCATGAAAATGTTCATAAAATTTCAGTGTGGGAAGTTGGAAGAGATAGAATAATAGAGTTGGAAGGGGCCGCCAGGGTCATCTAGTCCAACCCCCTGCACAATGCAGGAAATTCACAACTACCACCCCAACACCCCCAGTGTCCCATACTCCATGCCCAGAAGATGGCCAAGGTCCCCTCCCTTTCATCATCTGCTTGGAGGTCATAGAATCAGCATTGCTGATAGATGGCCATCTAGCCTCTTCTTAAAAACCTCCAGGGAAGGAGAGCTTACCACCTCCTGAAGAAACCTGTTCCACTGAGAAACCACTCTAACTGTTTGGATGGAAACTCTTTTGATTTAATTTCAACCCGTTGATTCTGGTCTGACCTTCTGGGGCAACAGAAAACAACTCTGCACCATCCTCTACATGACAGCCCTTCATGTTCTTGAAGATGGTTATCATATCACATAGATGTTTGGCTGCCACAGCAAACTCTGTGTCTTTCTCCCCTGCCTATTGTTCAACATGTAAAAATATGTGATGTCACTGAAGCCTGCGTCTCCTCTGGAGACACGGTTTTCTCATCAAACCTAGTTTACAGCTTTAACAACATAAAGTGAACCATGTACTTAACATACAAAATTATACTATTTTGCATTTTACAGAAATTTAGAAATACACATGAAAGAAAAATTGCCAATATGCTCAATATGAGAGAGTAAAAGAACGTACAAGTTGCAGATTGAAACATCTTATGCTACCTTAGCACATCTATCTTAGTTTTTGCCAGCTGATAGGTAAAGGAAGGAGGGGAGGCTGAAAAGAGAAAACAACTTTGGGTGAAAACAAAGGAAAGTATTATTTGGACAAAAACAGCTGTATACAGTCACGGTACGCCTAAAAGAACATTTGGATACAGAGATAAAGTTTATTTTTATTTATTAAACTATTTATTCCTTCCCTTTCCCCATCCTCACAGAATTCAATATTGTATCATCAATCACACAACGTATGAACATTTAAACCATGAACATATCTTTGAGAATATGGTGTGTGTCTATACTATACACAAGTATATTGTATATATACAGTATATAATATACATAAGAACAATCATTTTTAATGCTGTAGATTCTTACATAAAATCTTTATACTATACATTCTGAGCGAATTTCGAGTGAATAACAACTTGTCTTTAAAAGTATTTCATTCATCCCAAAAGAGAAAATAGTTCATAGGATTTTTTTCTTCTAAAAATTCAATAAAAATTGAAATGATTGGGAAAAACCCAGATTCCTCCCCCCACCTCAAATTTCCCTGTTTCTTTTCCCAGGCCTTCATATCTCTAGCCTCACCCTCCAGTACTTAATAATAATGATGATGCTTAGCATTGATATAGGGCTGGAGAGCATTCAAAACACTTCACATACACTCCCGTGTTAAAAGCTTTACTGATACCTTTTATGGTCCCCACTACAGATGGGCACAGCAGAGAGGGGTCACATGATGCGATCTAACTAGTTCATGGCACCCAGTCAAACTGGAGGATTCCTGATTGCAGCTCAGGTCTCTTAGCCATACTTCATTGGGTGGCGGCAGGAAATATCCCACTTCAGGTCATGCCCTATTTTTACTCATTAGATGTTGATGGGGGTGGGGGAGACAAGGGAAGAGGCTTTCGTTCTTTATGATAGTCGAACTAATGACCCCCTATAGTCAGTAACAAAGAGTAAGCCCAGAGAATGGTCTTCAGGCACCTGACAATATTCACCTTCTGAAGCTAAACAAGTCTGACCCTGTCGTGGTCATACTAACAAGGCATGATGTGGGGGAAACCTGTATGTCACCCGTATGCTTCTCCCACCATCAAATGGGGCTAACAAGACCCCAAGCAGATGTCTAGGGGTCCACAGTGCCTCTCCACTGCAGCTTCCTCCTCTGCCGATCACGGCCACTCCTCTGAGCAACACTGCACCTCTCCCTCTCCCCACTGTACCTCCCTTTGCTCTCTCACCCCCCAGCGTGGCAGTTAAAAGCGGCGGACTCTAATCTGGAGAACCGGGTTCAATTCCCCACTCCTCCACGTGAAGCCTGCTGGGTCACAGAGCACAGCACACTCCTTTTAGCCTGACCAAGAAGAGCAGAAGAGACTGGGTTCCTCCATGACTCTCCCCTGAGGATCCTGCAACTATTGCAAAGAACTTCGGGATTATCTTCCTTTTCACAATGTGAGGGTTGAGCCTGGTGGAGACAGTTTCAGAGTGTGTGATTCTCTTGCAGTCTGCTTCCTTTGCTGCTGCCAGGCACCTCTTCCATTGGGAAAAGGGAGATTGACCCGACATTGCCATCAAATGATGGACCCTCTGCTGGGCAACAGGCCCTGGAAAGTACCCAACCATTTATTTATTTAATGACTCATGAATCCGTGACTCAAGGCGGAAGGGTGGAAGGTGCCGTCAAGTAACAGCTGACTCACTGTGACCCCGTAGGGTTTTTCAAGGCAAGAGATGTTCGGAGGTGGGCTTCCTTGGAGGTCTCCCATCCAGATGCTAGCCAGGGCCGACCCTGCTTAGCTGCTGAGATCTGCTGAGATTGGGCTAGCCTGGGCTATCTAGGCCAGGGCAAGCAAGAGGGACTGCATGTATAATAAAAACAGTATAATGCATACAAACAATGCATTAAGGCAGCGTTATAAAATTAGAGAATGGAAAGACGACACTATCATGCACACAACCAATGATGCAATAAAACAAGATTATGAAATTGGGGAACAATGCCCTCCCCTGGGGTAAAGGTCCCCTGTGCAAGCACCAGGTCATTCCTGACCCATAGGGTGACGTCACATCCAAACGTTTCCTAGGCAGACTTTATTGTACAGGGTGGTTTGCCAGTGCCTTCCCCAGTCATCTTCCCTTTACCCCCAGCAAGCTGGTTACTCATTCTACCGACCTCGAAAGGATGGAAGGCTGAGTCGACCTTGAGCTGGCTACCTGAAACCGACTTTGGTTGGGATTGAACTCAGGTCGTGAGCAGAGCTTGGACTGCAGTACTGCAGCTTACCACTCTGCGCCACGGGTTACCACCCCCTTAACCTCGATGCAGTCCTGGCTGTAAAGTGCTCTGTCTTTTTATCCTGCTTTTTTGGCTCAAAACATTTGCCCTCAAAGCAGCTTACAGCAACCCAAGGCACACTTTGAACCGGTAGATCTTAAATGTCTTTAGGCAGGGGCTGTTAGTGAGATGTGGGCCCAGGCTTGAGGGAGGAAGTATCCGGTGGGCTCCTCCTTCCCCTCGGTCCCAGGAAAAGCAGTTGTTCTGGGAGGTGGAGACTCTAAGCTGAAGCAAGATCCAGCCAAGATGGAGGTTACCATGGACAGTGCTCTGTAATTTTCAATAGAAAGAGATCATGATGGGTAGCCATGTCAGTCTGTCTGTAGCAGTAGAATTCTAGCTGTATCTGAAGAAGTGAGCTGTGACTGACGAAAGCTCATACCCTGCCAGAAATGTTGTTAGTCTTTAAGGTGCTACTGGACTCTTGCCCTTTTGGACTGCTACAAATACTACTGACGCTGATTTTGTGACATTTCTAGCCCTTCCCTCCCCAAAGGAGAGGGAGTAACCGGGCCTTCTTGTTGGCTTCAAAATTCCCTCAAGTGTATCAGTTCCAGGATTTGCACTGTTATACTGAAAGAAACAGCAAAGGTATAAGCAGAACCTGGGGGCAATCCCCAGAAATCTTTGCTCAGTTGGAAGATGGAGAAGGCGACAAGGCAGGCAGAGAAGGGGCAGAAGCTGCCTGCCAGCTCCTCAGCAGAGACTGGATGCCGAGGGCACCACACTTGAGCTCTGCTGAATTGGGAGAAAACTGTGTTATGTCAATGACTTTGCTGAGAGAAGAGCAGCCCCCCCAGCGCTACCGCCTAATGGTACCAGATGGCTTCGCCGCGTGGGTCGCAAATACATCTCCCCCCGCCCCAAGAAAGAGGGAGCCAAGTACTAAAATCTCCCAAACTATAACTTGAAAAATTGATTTAACATTCTCTCCTTCCCTGCACTGTATATATTGACATTCATTCTTGTGCATTGCATAGCTCTGAGATTCTAACCCCTTGATGCTGAGCAGGGCATGCCCACTGGTCTGTATACAAGTGAACATAAGAACATAAGAAAGGCCAGGCTGGATCAGACCAAGGCCCATCAAGTCCAGCAGTTTGTTCACACAGTGGCCAACCAGGTGCCTCTAGGAAGCCCACAAACAAGACGACTGCAGCAGCATTGTCCTGCCTGTGTTCCAAAGCGCCTAATATAATAGGAATGCTCCTCTGATCCTGGAGATAATGGGTATGCATCATGACCAGTATCCATTTTGACTAATAGCCATGGTTACCCCTGTCCTCCATGAACATGTCCACTCCCCTTTTAAAGCCTTCCAAGTTGGCATCCATCACCACATCCTGGGGCAGGGAGTTCCACAATTTAGCTATGCGTCGTTCCACAATTTAACTATGCGTATACAGAATTCCTACACGTGAGAACTCCTCTGTTACTATCAAAGGGAGGAACCAAAGTCAAAAGGTGCACACATGCAAGGATGCTCCCTCCATTAAAAAGGAAGGGGGATGTTCATGGCTACAAACCACCTGCAAGGGATGGCCGAACTTAGGGCAGTTGGTGTCGCTGTTATATCTGGATGAACATTTAGCAGGTATTGTAGGAAGAAGGTGGTTACATATATTTGGGTGCCAAATGGCAGGAGGCCTGCAACATTATATATTGGAAGGCAGTTGTCCTATCCTTTCAGCCTCTTTATATAGCATGGATTATTACTTTTTAGAAAGCATAAATTCAACTTTTTAAGATGCAAATGTGACACACAGGAGAAAACACCTGCATCATATAAGGGCTTTCATATTCTCATCAGAGTCTCAGGGCTACTGCTGAGTGCACATTGTGTCAAACCCAGGCTTGTTGATATGCAATGTGTGGACCGGCTGTCACAGGCAAATGGATCTTGCCTCTTTCTGAGCTTTCCAGAAAGCCACATGAGCAGAAGACACCTAAGCAGCATTCTGTTGCATCCACAGGACATGAAGCTCTCAGGAGGAGGAGGAGGAAGAGAAGGAAGAAGAGGAGGAGGAAGAAGAAGAGGAGGAGGAAGAGGAAGAAGAAAAGGAAGAGAAAGAAGAAGAGGAAAAGGAAGAAGAGGAGGAAGAAGAAAAAGAAGAAGAGTTGGTTTTTATATGCCAACTTTCTCTACCACTTAAGGGAGAATCAAACCGGCTTACAATCACCTTCCCTTCCCCACAACAGACACCCTGTGAGGTAGGTGGGGCCGAGAGAGTGTGACTAGCCCAAGGTCACCCAGATGGCTTCGGGTGTAGGAATGGGGAAACAAATCCAGTTCACCAGGTCAGCCTTTGCCGCTCATGTGGAGGAGTGGGGAATCAAACCCGGTTCTCCAGATCAGAGTCCACCGCTCCAAACCACCACTCTTACACCACGGTGGCTTAGTTGCTGTGTGAACCAGCTCCTACATGAAGGATATGTACAAGGTGATGCACATGAGTTACTGGATTGTTAAGAGTTTCTTTCACATCCAGCGGATCTACAGACAGAAATGTGTTTCTTGAAGATACTGGTGTCTCAGTGACTGCTTTGGAAAGCTGAATCCAAAACTTTGTTTCTACACCTTTTATGATAATTGGGCAAACTTTCCCACAATCTTCTGCTTTGTACCTTCACACGTTCTCCTGCAATAATCAAGGCAATGTGTTTCGAGAATTTGGGGTTGTTAAGACCTCAAAAAGAGTGAGCTGGACAGGGAGGGAAAACTGCACATCCAAGAGGCTAGGATGAAAATGACCCCTAAATGGTGAAAATTCTTAACAATTGCTACTTTACAATAAGGAGGTGAAATCCACTCAGTAAGTCCATTCCACTCTCATTCATAACTTCAGGAGATTTTTGAATTGAAATAAAAAATACACAAGTAAGGGATCGAGGTCTGTAAGACCCCAGACAAATTAACTTTGGAAGTCATGAGAGACTGCACACATCTTCTCTGTCTAGCTGCCCTCCTGTGCCAAATCATTGAACACACATGAAACTGTCTTATACTGAATCAGATCCTTGGTTCATTAACGTCAGTATTGTCTACTCAGACCGGCAGCGGCTCTCAAGTGTCTCAGGCAGAGGTCTTTCACATCAGCTACTTGCCTGGTTCCTTTAAACTGGAGATGCCGGGGACTGAACCTGGGACCTTCCGCATGCCAAGCAGAGGCTCTACCACTGAGCTACGGCCATTCTTGTTTCATAGTTGTTTTCACATTAAAGCTGAAATCCATGTCAAAAGTACCACTATAAAAAAACATACCCAAACCCCCCTTTCACTCAACTGGGTTCTATTACACTCGAATACAAAAAATCGGTAAACTGCTTTTTACAGCTATAGGAGAGTTAAGGCAATCACAGCAACCAAGATAGGGGAAAAATTAAGACAAACTGGGATTCTTAACCAGATTTTCATCTAGGCTTAGAATCCTGCCTTTTAGTGGTGGTGGTGGGATGAAGAAGAAGAGTTGGTTTTTATATGCCGACTTTCTCTACCACTTAAGGAAGACCCAAACCGGCTCACAGTCACCTTCCCTTCCCCTCCCCACAATAGAAACCCTGTGAGGCAGGTGGGGCGGAGAGAGCTCTAAGAGAGCTGTGACTAGCCCAAGGTCACCCAGCTGGCTTCATGTGTGGGAGTGGGGAAACCAACCAAGTGCACCAGATTAGCATCTGCTACTCATGTGGAGGAGTGGTGAATCAAACCCGGTTCTCAAGATCAGAGTCCACTGCGCCAAACCACCGTACTTAACCACTACACCACGCTGGCTCTCAGGTTAACTTGCATATCTAGATTTGTACATCACAGATAGTCAGGGGCTAAATTTTAAAAGAGATTTTCCACATGTGAAAGGAGAGGGTAACAGTGGGGCATATGCATAAGCCTGACAGGAAGTCAGATGTGTGCCTATGCCCACTGCAGAGAAGTCTTAATGGGATATCTGAATGCAGCCATAAACTGTGTAATCTGTGAGGCCCCCCCCACCAAAAAAAAGAACAAGCAAAAATACACCCACGATTTATAGTTTCAAACATGCATGAAGAAGAACGTTACCAGTTTATCACTGCAGACTTTCAGCTTTTTTATTAAAGGATTGTAGAATTTACATGCATAGTCCCACAACATCAGCCAGCAGGAGGATGCCATATACATAAATTATTTGAAGCCCCCCCCCCCCGGCAAAAAAAAATTGCAGATGAAAGCTTTGCAGTTTCAGCTAAGCTACTCAAAACTGCAGCCAAAGACGAGAAAATAAAATTAATACACGTACTCCATTAAAGAGACTCACGGAAGACTCGATTGCTTGGACAGCGAAAAGGGGGGGGGAGTTTAAAAAGAACTGCTGGGTTCAGTTTTAACTAGCGACTCAAAACAAGCAGTTGGAAGATCACAGCGGCTGGGAACAATGGAGTCATTACTGCCTCTGCAAATGTCAGACAGACAATGAAGAAGTTTACGAGCCAGAATAATCATTTAAGAGAGAGAGAGAGAGAAAGAGAGAGAGAGGAAAGAAAGGACACGTCTCCCCTTCCTGAAAGCAGTCTATTATATTGCCAATCTATTCTGATTTAAGGGCACAAACAGTATCCCAACTGGTTTAAGGTTTTTATGCCCTTTCCATAAAAAAAAGTATTTGAGGTCAATTCAGCTACCATTTGCCTAATAGTCTTGCTTGTGGCTCAATAATAAAGCACTCTAGTATTCCCCTTTTGTTCACATACAAAATATCAAAGCATTAGAAATACTGGCCTTCAATGGAAGCACCTGGGACACATCTTTTTTTCCTAATTGTTTTTAAAAGTTAAGGGGGAAACAGGGGGGAAGGAAGGGTGCATAGATAGGTAGCGCAACCTGAATAGCCGGAGTTCATCAGAGCTTGGAAGCTAAGCAGGGTTAGACACGGTTAGTACTTGGATGGGAGACCACCAAGAAGGTCCAGAGTAGCTATGTAGAGGGCAGGCAATGGCAAACCACTTCTGTCTTTTTCCCTGAAGACCCTACAGGGTCGCCTAAGTCGGCAGCAACCTGACGGTCTTTTCCACCACGTCAAACACAACCCTTCTCAGTCCCCTCCAACTGACCTGATGAGGACTGAGCATGCTGAAGGAAGCACGGAATGTTATAAGTTATGGGGGAAACTGGTTTGCTTAAGCTCCAGAGAAGCCCCAGAGCCAGTGTGGTGTAGTGGTTACGAGCAGTGGTTTGGAGTGGTGGACTCTGATCTGGAGAACCAGATTTGATTCCCCATTCCTCCACTTGAGCGGCGGAGGCTAATCTGGTGAACCGGATTTGTTTCCCCACTCCTACACACAAAGCCAGCTAAGTGACCTTGGGCAAGTCAAGCTCTCTCAGCCTCACCTACCTCACAGCGTGTCTGTGGTGGGGAGGAAAAGGGAAGGTGATTGTAAGCTGGTTTGAGTCTTCCTTAAGTGGTAGAGAAAGTTGGCGTAAAAAACCCAACTCTTATTATTATTATTATTTAATCTTGGAGGAGACTGGGGGGTGGCAGTCTCTCAAGTTCCTTGCAGACCCCTCACCATATCCCCTCAGATATTGACACTTGTGGTCAAGCATCTATCAGGAAGGCAGCAAAACAGAAACACCCACAGATAAGATAGTGTTTGCTGAATGCTTGGGTGTTGCCAGAATCACACACACACACACACAATCTTACAAAGAAAAAGAAACAAAACGCCCACAAAAACAGTCTACAGAGAACTGAGCAGGTTCATTATTCTGCAAAGATGTGGAATGTGGAATGTCAGGGAAAGGGAAAGATTACTCTGCTCAAGCTCCCAAAAACTTATAGGGCATGAGACATCCATCCTCCCTGCCTCTCATAGGTGGAGGGGAGGTTAAAAAAATATCCTTCTCCTCGGCTGTCCCATTGAGGTTTAGATGAGAGCTTCCTGCTCTCCCAGCTCTGAACCCTCAGTATCCCGATATAAAACACAATTGTGCTACAGCGCCAAACTGTTGAGGCTTAAGACAGTGTTAGCAGGAAGCTACCAATCTATCCGCAGAGCTCAGTAATCTTGCACGCTTGCATAGCTCAGAATGTATGTGGCCTTTCAGAAGTCAGCAACCAAAAGCCCGTGTGCCATATCTGGCTCTCTGATAAAAGGTACCCCTGGCTCCAATGGTAGCCATCCTAGAAGCAAATCAACTTG
Source organism: Euleptes europaea (assembly GCF_029931775.1). Classification (NCBI taxonomy): domain Eukaryota; kingdom Metazoa; phylum Chordata; class Lepidosauria; order Squamata; family Sphaerodactylidae; genus Euleptes; species Euleptes europaea. Next base: position 49,213,609 of record NC_079324.1, on the reverse strand, counting down.
TAAGGAAGATGATTTTTGGGGGGGGGGGGAGGCAGAGGTATTGACCAACTTCCTCCCCCCCATTCACTCCTCAAGATACCCCTCAACTAGTTTCTGAAGTGGGCTAAGAGTATTTGCATACTTTCTCCCAGTAAAACTTAACAACTCTATGAAGTGTAATCAGTATAGTCTTTTAGAGCAGGGGTGTTGAACTCATTTGTTACAAGGGCCAGATATGACATAAATGTCACTTCGTCAGGCCAGGCCATGTGTGCCATAAAATTTAATGCCAGGTACTAGAGAGATAAACTTTATAGATGACACAGGCAAAGCTCTTGATTTTTTGCTCCAAAACTATAAAATGTAAATTAAGATCATTTAGCCGGGGCACTGTGAAGACCTGAGTAAGACCAGTTGTAAAGAACTTTATACGTTCACACACATGACAAACTATTAGAACAACAAATTTTGAAAAGCCATCTCAAATACAGCTAAACAGATGGCCACATTATTTCTGGCAACAAAACTCACTGTTTAAAAAACAAAAAGAGACCAAAATAAGGCAAGCAAAGGGGCTCAAGATTCCACAGAAATTACGGTATTCGCACCAAACTCAAATTCCAATTCTCAGATTCAGTATCTACCTGAGTTAGTATTTCTGGTTTCACTGTATGTTTTGGTCAAGAGCAACCATTTCCCGTGTAGACTGGCCCCTCTACCTGGCTAATCCACAGAGTCAAAGCAGATCACAGCTCTCATACCCTCTAATTTGCCACATCTTCTCTGCACGCACAGAGGGGAAGACGACAGAAGGAGTGGGATTTGCATTCATCAGGCGGTATCTGGTTTGCTCTTTGTCTCCCAAGCCTGCCTCGCTGCCTCTCAAGAAAAACCAGGCTGAAACAAATTGTTTGCTCAAGACAAGCTTGGCTGGGCCACGGCCTGGCACTGTTACCCCAAGCGGCAGCTCCAGGAGGAATTAAACAGCAGCTTTAATGGGCGCTGTATTCCAAGGCCGCCTAACGCACCAAGGGTTATTGGCCAACTTTTCCACATAAAGGCACGTGTGTGTACAGAGAGGATTAGAGCCGTTCGCACCAAAAAAAAAAAAAAAAAGGCACCCTGGGCACAGCTGCTTCATTTTCAAAAAGCTTTTAAAAAATATTAGGAAAGAGTTGCTGTTACTTACCGTCCTCGTAAGCTGCCACTGCCAGCGAGCTGTTTATCCTCACAAAGGAGGCGTGTGGCCGAGATCCAGGCTCAGCCAAAACATGATCTGGTTCTAGGACAGGGGCTGTGTAGTCCCAGGTGCGTGTGTCCCACAACTTCACATCCCCCGACGTGTACCTGGAAGAGAAAGCAGAAACTCTTTTCAAGAACTGCAGGAGGGTTTTTTTTTGGGGGGGGGGGGAGGGAAACCAGAGAGAGATTGGACTATCTGGTCACAAAAGTAGGACAGTCGTTTGGTTTTGATCCACTGTTTCTCCAATACATCAACGAGCCCTCTCAGCAAACAAAGTCATATTCTCCCTTCGTTTACTCACACCAGTGGCTGTGCTCACATGCACTAAGGCTACACTAGGTACATTTGTCAAGGAAATCAGGGAAGGCACACCTATATTGCTCACCCAGGATTTATGGCCAGGAATATAGTCGCTCTCTGTTTCTGCCCTAGGAATCATGTTTAATATGATGCTACCCCATTCTATTCTCCTCTGCTTTCTACAGAGCGGGTATTTATTAAATATGTACACATGTTAGTTTTTAATCCACAAAGTGGCCTTTTTACAAGAAGCTTAAAACCATAAAACCAGAATCTTACTAAAAGCTATTAAACAGACCAAAACAAAGAACAGCCAGCATAAAGAGAGAGAAACCTCAGAGCCCAGTAGGCATCAAGGAACTGTCAAACTTCTCTGAAATAAATCTTTTAACCCACCATCTACATGGCACACAAGCCAAGGGGGCTTTCTGACGGAGGGAATTCCACAACCACAGCGCTGCCAGTGAAAAGACCATACTCCCAGCGTAGCCACCTGCCATCTTCTGGATAGCAGAAAACATGAAGTAAGGTCTCTATAGAAGACCAAATGGATGAATTGATTCTTATGGCCACAGACCAGCACAGTAGAAGACCAAAGCATACAGCAACCCAAGAAAAGGCCTTTTCAGTTGTGGCACTTGAACTTTAGATCTCTCTCCCCAGGGAGATTTGTGTGTCACCCTCTATTGTTCTCTTCTGCCAGCAAGGGAAGACTTAAAAAAATTATTTCATTTCAATAAAAATAGAAACAGAAACAAAAAATACAAAAAAAAATTGAAAATACAAAACCATACATAAAAAAAGAAACAGGTTCTTGGTGGTCATACAAAAATCAGATAAGGTAGGTGCGGCTCAGTGGTAGAGCATCTGCTTGGCATGCAGACGGTCCCAGGTTCAATCCCCAGCATCTCCAGTTGAAGGGACTAGGCAGGTAGGTGATGTGAAAGACCTCTGCCTGAGACCCTGGAGAGCCGCTGCCGGTCTGAGTAGACAATACTGACTTTGATGGACCAAGGGTCTGATTCAGTATAAGGCAGCTTCATGTGTTCACAATGACTTTACATATAAACTGTGTTGTCAAGTTGCTAGCCTCTTGATAATAGTTCTTCTTATTTTTTTACTTGCTCATTCACTCTATATTGATATTTTAATAATAGCATAATACTTGCCTTCACTGCATATTCTATTAATTTTAACATTAATGCTAACTTGTTTTTTAAAATTATTATCTATTGCTTACTTCACTAGTATAACATTATATCCAACCATACTCAGTTTTGTTTATACAGCATTTTATGAAACATATGAGTAATAAAAGACTTTTTTGTTTTGGTTGGCATTCCCACAAACACTTATTAGCCCTCCTCCCTGTTCATGAGTCTGTGTGTTTTGATTAATGGTTTTAAGTATCTGCGTAGCTGCCGGGTCTCATTTGGGGTTAGGTCGGCCCACTTGTACGGCCAAGGCAGAGGGCTACAGCAAGATTGGGAAGGGGTGACCTTCCATCTCTTGCAAGTACGCACCAAAGAAGGGCAGGTTTGCAGCCATAAACTTTATTCAAGTGTTCAACAGGCAACAGGCAGTTCCTACACTCCCTTCCCTTCTCTTCTTGCTCCCTTCTCCCTCAGAAGCCTCAGAACAAGAAGCCCTGAACGTCCATCTTTCCAGGGATCCAACAAGATGCCTCGTTCAGCCTCCAACTAAATGGCGCAGCTGGGGAGAGGGATTCTGTTGCTAAGGCTGGCCTTGGCCCCTTCTGCGCCTCCAAGCTGGTTTCTGAAAAGGGGAGGTTTCACAGCTGACTTCTGAAAGGAAACAGTGGCGAGCAGTAATCTCTCATGCTTCCAGTTCCAACCGAGCCAACTTTGCGGGACAGAGAGAGCCAACTTTGCAGGACAGAGAGCGCGACACAGAACAAAAACAAAGGACCTGCTTCGGCCAGGCTGACTGCAGCAGGTGGAATGGAGCTTGGGCGCTGTCCTGTGGAAGTAGTGCTGAAGAGGCTGGCGACTTCCTGGGGATTAAAAAAAAATTGGAAAGCGGCAAAAAAAAAAATTGGTCTGGCTAAGCCAAAATCAATCTGGGGAAATGGGAGGCTGATCTCTCTCCAGAGCCCCAGATGTCCTTATCATTGCCTAATGACAATTACACTCAGCCAATTAAGACTCAGCTATCACTGTTGCATTGTTAGTAAGCCTTTGGCCCCCAATGTTGATGCCTGTCTAATTAGCGGGCGTGCAAAGTACAACTGCAAGGAAGGCACACCAAGCTGACAAATGCCCACAAAACTAAGCGATCTTCACAGAGGATTTTCTCCTTTGGTCCATGGCACCACTGCGGACACACAGCGATCTTTTGCAAATGTCTTGCTCCCGGAAAGATAAGTCAAGTACGTGAGGTTGCCTCATCCTTGGTTGACCGGGGAAGATAGGAAGAGGTCGGACAGCATATGGACAGAAAACCCAACTTCAATATTACTGTGCCAATAAGCAAACTGGTGGGGATTTCCTTACATGTTCGTACTTGCTGACAATCTTCAAAAAATTCAGAGGGGGCTACAGAGATTATAAAGCAGGGGTGTCAAACTCAGTTGTTATGAGGGCTAGATATAAATGTCACTTGGTTGTGCCGGGCAGGGCCATTCCTTGCTAGCCCAGATTGGGGAGGGGGGTGGTTGCCTCGGCTGGCTCGCAGGCCAGATAAGAACTCTCAATTATAGGATACAATACTATGGTTTTACATAGGGGGAAGGCGAGTTTAGGTTAGACAGAAAAACAAGCAGAAACTTGAGGGCATCTCATTTCCCCCTGTATCCTCCGTTCCCCACTATTTCTTCTTTCCCTACCCTCTCCCCCTTTTCCTGCTTCCTCTTCTCCACCCCAGTCAACAGCCTTTATCCATCCTGCTGACTTCAACTTTCCCTCTTTCCTTCCCCCATGGCAGGCTGTCCCTGGGAAAGTCTGACTGAGTTATAGCTACAGTGGGGCTGCCAGCAGCAGGGCCGGGCCCAGTTGTGCAGGTTGTGAGTCTCCAGTGGTCCCCACTGGGCTTGTCCCCAGTAAGTCCTGTTCCATCAAGGGATGGGATCTTTTCTAGTACTGTTTTGGCCTCTAGGAGCTCTATCCACAGCTTTGCCGAAACCAACACTTACAACGCTCAACAACATTGTTCTGGTGGCCTAGCAACTTCCAATATGGCCACTAATAACTCAGAGGACGTTCTTTTCTTAAAGCTACAGGCATTGTTCCTATAATTTGTGGGAGTTTTAAACCCCTGATGTATTTTTTTTTTTAGATTTCAGATTTTTCTGCAAACCAGGGACTTCTTTTAGGTTTGTAGAGAGATCCCTCCCCATCTATCCCTAGCTCCATTTTGCAGATTTATTGATCCACACTCTATGGCCCAGTTCAGAGTTAGAGATATGATATGCTTGCTATAACAATCAATCAGTAAAGTTCTTGAACCAACTGTTTTCCTTAGAGTTTTTTTTAGCACAGAGTAAACACAGTTTTGGAAGAACAGGGTATGCTCTGGCAACTTAAAAGTAAAAAATGCTATCATGGCATGTGAGTTTGTAGGTTAGAGCCAGACTTATGAAGTGGCCCAGAAAATTGGTGGATGCATCTCTCTTATACAGACTCGACTGTGTGCAGACAAAAAGGTAAGAAAATGCTAACACTGTGCACAACAGTATTAACTATTGGGGTCCAAAGCTCTAAAATAAACGCAAGCATGCATGATTTCATAATCCATAATTAGATATAACTTATTCCAAGTGGACAGAATGCCCAAGTCATGTCTTCTTACGCCACTACCTTGCATGGAATCAAACCACTGGGCTCAGCAAGCCAATCATAGTCCATGCCAAGTGTCTCCGCCTTGGCACATGCCGACACCTTTCATGGCACCCGCCAAGTGTTTTCAGAAAGCGGGCAGGGCCAGGTGGGACTTTTGCCCTGCAGGGCTTCTGGGTGGCTGCTGGAGATTTGATTGGCTGCACAGATTCAAAAAACACTGCTTTGGCAGAAACTGCTTTCCCGTTTTGTTCAATAGCAATATGAATTAGGAACTCAACCATGAACAACAACAACAAGAAGAGTTGGTTTTATATGCTGACTTTCTCTACCACTTAAGGAAGAATCAAACCGGCTTACAATCACCTACCCTTCCCCTCCTCACAACAGACACCCTGGGAGGAAGGTGGGGCTGAGAGAGCTCAAAGAGAGCTGTGACTAGCCCAGGGACACCCAGCTGGTGTCCTTTCCCAGTGTAGGACTGGGGAAACCAACCCGGTTCACCAGATTAGTCTGCCACTCATGTGGAGGAGTGGGGAATCAAACCCAGTTCTCCAGATTAGAGTCCACCACTTCAAACCACCGCTCTTAACCACTACACCAAACTGGGGATTTTTGTGGGGATGCAATGCCAGTTTGGGGGTTTGACATTAGAGGCTGTCCTCGCACTCTGCAACACGATCCCAGAAATGTGGATACTTAAATTACCTGAGCATGCAAGCACGAGGCCAGCATCAAGTAGGACACATCACTGCAACTTTCTGATCTCCAAGGACTAATAAAGAATTTTGGAAATGATCTCCAAGCTTGTTTATTAAGGCTGTCACTCCTTCACGCAATGAGGAGGTTAAGCCAGGAAGGCCAGCAGGGTCGAAGGGCTGGATATAAATCACTGAAATGAATTCAGTTGTTTTTTTTTTTTCTTTGCCACATCAGGAAGGGGGCCTAAATTTATTTCCAAGATACCTGCAGTGGCTAATGAAAGAAACCAAGGATCGCTGCACCCAATTGAAACCGCAAAACACAACCACCAGGTACAAGATGCACAGCCCACAGAAGCCCCAGGATGGCTGACTACCTTTCCAAAGGTGTTGGTATGGCAGCAGCAGGTTTCCGAAGAAACATGCTCTAAATATAGTAGGAAGAAACAAATCAATTATTTTTCCTAGCAGGCAGTGCAGGAATTAAGTAATGAAAGGCTTCTCCCAAAGCACCCCCTCCTCTTCGAAGTTCTTTGTGTTTATTACATTATGTTATTGCTTCTTCGTTTTATTGTTGGATGAACCAATGAGCATATATTGTAACTGGGGAAAGGGGAGAAAAGCGAGAGAGAGAAAAAATAAGGAAGCGGGAAATCAGAAGCATATAAGAAATTGCACAGGCCTTGGAAACAAAGACTTTCTGTATAGCCCATGTTACTCTCTAAGCTTGAAAGCTTATTTTATTTATTTCATTCGATTTATACCCCACCCTTTCTTGGCAGGGCAGCTTACAGTCACAACAATAAAGAGACATACAAATATAGGAGCAAAACATATAATTAAAACCATAGTTCCTAACCTAACATAGTACAAGATAGCATACTTATTTCGGTGTAAGCACAGTGGTAAATATAGGATTGCACAGTAAGGCTCTTTAAGTAACTTTCTAAGTACCCTGACGGTGCACCACAACCTAACAGCAATAATGATAATAACGATAAAAATTTTTAATTTTAGAACCATAATTAAAAAATAAAACTGACAGCAGAGTACATAAGAAAAGCCATGCTGGATCAGACCAAGGCCCATCAAGTCCAGCAGTCTGTTCATACAGTGGCCAACCAGGTGCCTCTAGGCAGCCCACAAACAAGATGACTGCAGCAGTATTATCCTGCCTGTGTTCCACAGCACCTAATAGGCATGCTCCTCTGATCCGGAGAGAACAGGTATGCATCATGACTACTATCCATTTTTACTAGTAGCCATGAATACCCCTCTCCTCCATGAACATGTCCACTCCCCTCTTAAAGCCTTCCAACTGCAACTAATAATAATGCAGTTGATCATGTGTCAGAGGTAGCTGCGCAAAGCCTTTTAGCATTCAAAAATAACTTTCTTTATAGGCTGTGAAAATAATCAGATATGCAACCGTAGTCAAGGTTTTCCAAAGGCCTGGCAGCAGAGCCAGCTGACATTGTTAAGAGATTTCTGTGTCCCCCACCCCCTCCAAGGGGGAATAGTGCCATTTGCTATCTCAAACTGAATAGGATGCTAATTTCATGCCAGCCATGAAATCTAGGCTCACAATATTAAGTGATTCGCTGTAAATCTGGGGGCCTGGGGAATGCCCTGGCCAAGAGAACATGGGGTGAAAAGCCCTTGGTAAACCAATAGCTTAATGACCAGGCCAAGAAGTGAGGGAGCCGGAACAAAGAGCCCTGCTCTCATGTTTCTCTCTGTGGTTTCACCTGAGAGGATCCTTTTCACTAGGTAGGGGAGGAGTGAATACACTTGTCATGTCAGGCAATTCGACCCCTCGCACACATTTTGTAACCTGACCTGTGTGAACCGGTGATGTCATCTGCTTTCTCCCCTGATAAAGGTGACCTATCAATGGGGGGGGGGAGAAAGAAGGGGGAAGAAGAGGAGAAATTTAAGTCTTTGTGTAAACGTGGGGAGATGAGAGCAATTTTTAGTGTGAGCCCGTTTCTCTCACACGTAATCTAGATTCACAGATTACGAAAAGCAAGAGATGAGATAGGAATCTTTGAAGTTGTGTTCCACGGAGAAATGGGTTGATGCATTCAGAATCGAACCGGTTCTCCAGCTTCGGGGTAAAACCAGATGGGACGACGGGGGAACTGTGAGGGGGTCTGCCGCAATTTTACAATTTGAGTAACCGCCAGAAGTGAGGCACAGTGCTATTTGGATCAGGGCTGGAAAAGGGGGAGGTGGGGTACGATCCCTCACAGCGGCAATTTTGAGATCTCTATCACATATACTCATCCTATGCTACGAATCTGCAGCAAACAAGCAGCAGGTTATCTAGTAATGGATCAATTGCGGTCTAATCTGGTTTACTGCCCCCAGAGATGTTTCAATTTATAGTCCTTCTAAATCAGTATTTCTTAAATGTCCGATAGCTGACACACTTTATTCTGAAAGAAATAAGAACTGGAGACACACACCTGAAGATAGTTTTTCACATCCTGAAAAAGAAACATTTTATTTACGTTATTAATAGTCCACCTTTCTCACTGAGACACAAGGCAGATTACATCATGTAAGTCTGCACAATCAATAGGATGAAGAGACAAACAGCACAACAGGACAAGGATTTCAAAAATCTGAAACAAGGCATAAGCATTAAACGTGACATATTAAGCAACGCAAGAAACGGCATTACACAAGTATTTGTTTATTTGGCTTCTATCCCACCCTTTCCCGACCAAGTCAGGCTCAAGGCAATTTCCAACAGTAATTAAAATTACAGCAATTTCCAACACACCAATTTCAATTTAAAATCCTCAGTAACTCCACTGTCCCGTTCTCTCCATTGAAACTTCATCCTGAATCATTCCATTACAACGCAGCCCAACTCCTTTATAAGAATGCCCTCCTGAACAGCTCTGTTTTATATAGTTTGCAGAAAGCCATAAGTGTGGGAGCCTTCCTGACCTCCTCAGGTAGACCTTTCCATAAGGTGGAGGGGTCTCTACAGAGAAAGCACTCGTCCAAGAAGTTGTGCGTCTTACCCATTTGAAGGTTGGTGGCACCTCTAGAAAGTGCTGTTCAGATGAGCAAAGCTATTGTGGGGCAGAGGAAAGATGGTCCTGCAGACATGAGGCCATGACGGGCTTCATATGTGATGGCCTTGAAATGTAACTAACCGGCAGCCAATGGAGTGACTGCAGAATGGACATAATATGCATGTACCATCTAACTCTGATAATAACTTTGCTGCAGTATTCTGCCCTTACTGGAGTTTCCGAGTTGATTCCGAGGGGTGACCTATACAGAGTGCATTACACTATTCTAGTCTCCATGTTACCATGGTGTGGATCCAGTCAGCCAGATCAGCCGAGTCAAGGTAGAGGTCCATCCTCTAGGCTATACTAAGTTTGAAGACCTGACCTGGATGGGCCAGGCTAGCCTGATCTCGACAGATCTCAGAAGCTAAGCAGGGTCGGCCCTGGTTAGTATTTGGATGGGAGACCACCAAGGAAGTCCAGGGTTGCTATACAGAGGAAGGCACTGGCAAACCACTTCCGTTAGTCTCTTGCCATGAAAACCCCAAAAGGGGTCGCCATAAGTCGGCTGTGACTTGAAGGCACTTTACACACACACACAAGTTTGAAGAAGCCATTTTTTACAGCTGCATTAATTTACTTCTTCAGCAGTAATGCTGGATCCAGTGTAACCACTAGGATCTTGACCGAGTAAGCAACAGTCAGCTGGACCCCCATCAAAACTGGAAAGCACCAAGTCCTTCAAGACCTCAGGCTTCCCAAGCAGCACTACCTCCAACTTGTCAGAGTTTAGTTTGTTTGTTCCCTCTCTGCCATTTAACCACAGCAGTCAAGTTGTGGTTCCAGATTCTATAGTATGCCTAGGAGATTTGGATAGAGACATAGAGAGCTGGGTGTTGTTAGTATGCTGATGGCACCCAATTCCAAAACCATGAATAATGTCTCCTAAGGACTTTAAATAGAGATTGAATAGCATGGGAGGAGAAAGACCGCACTCTGCGGAATCCCACAGGACAAATCCCATACTGGTGCCAACTGGTTTCCAATGGCAAACCTTTGAGCCAGGTCCATACGGAATTGTTCAAACCAATCCAAAGCACATCCCCCAATACTACTTCTGCCTCAAAACGTTTATACAAGACAGTATGGTCAAGTGTCAAGGTAAAGGAGCAAGCACCAGGTCATTACTGACCCATGGGGCGACATCACATCATGACGTTTACTAGGCAGACTATGTTTAGGGGGTGGTTTGCCGTTGCCATTGAAAGGCTGAGTCAACCTTGAGCAGGCTACCTGAAACAGACTTCCATTGGGATCAAACTCTGGTCGTGAGCAGAGCAACAAAGAGGCATGGACCTTAAGAACATAAGAAAAGCCATGCTGGATCAGACCAAGGCCCATCAAGTCCAGCAGTCTGTTCACACAGTGCCAACCAGGTGACTCTAGGAAGCCCACAAGCAAGATGACTGCAACAGCATTCTCCTGCCTGCGTTCCACAGCACTTAATAAACATGCTCCTCTAATACTGGAGAAAATAGGTATGCATCATGACTAGCATTCATTTTGACTAGTAGCCATTGTCAGCCCTATCCTCCATGAACATGACCTCTCTTAAAGACTTCCAAGTTGGCAGCCATCACCACATCCTGGGGTAGAGAGTTGCACAATTTAACCTTTGTCTACATTCAGATGGAAATCAGCAATGAAAGCCACCAGTGCTGTCTTTTGTTCCATCACCTGGTCACAAGCTAGACTGAAATGGGTCCAGAGCACATGAGTTACCCAAGGCAGCCTGGTGCTGATCTGTCACCATTGTCTCAATGACCTTTCCCATAAAGGGCAATTTAGTGCCAAGGTGATATTTATTAACATCACTTTTCTGCAGGGATGATTTTTTAAAGCAGGGGCCAGTGGCCTAGGGAAGGTGCCCTGAGTCAGTGACTGATTTATGACAGACATAAATGACTTATTTACATCCTCAAAAGACTTCAGCAATCAGGATGGACAAGGATCCAGACCACAAGTAGTAGCCTTCACAGATCCTAGGACCCTATCAACATCCATCACAGTAACTACGTCAGAACAATCCATAAGCTGATCAGATAATGTGTCAAATATTTCTTGTGCCTGATCCATGTTACAACTGGCACCCAAGTCAGAGTATATTTGGGAGATTTTGCCAGCAAAAAAGGCCAACTAATTTCTTGTTCCCGAGACAATAAAGGCTCAGATTTAAGAGTCAGTAGATGCAACAATAGGCCTGGCCGTGAACTGGCTGATGCAAAGATGGCAGAGAAATGACACATGTATCATCCCACTTCTGTGTGGCAAAGTACCTCTAAGGGGCAACCCTGATTCATCTCATAAAGATCTTGCAATGATTACTAATGTATTGGAAATGCTATAAATACTTGCAATGTGCTAAATAAACATAAGCATCATCCAGCATGGTGTAGCGGTTAAGAGCAGCGGTTTGGAGCGGTGGACTCTGATCTGGAGAACTGGGTTTGATTCCCCACTCCTCCACATGAACAGCGGAGGCTAATCTGGTGAACTGGATTTGTTTCCCCACTCCTCCACACGAAGCCAGCTGGGTGACCTTGGGCAAGTCACAGCTCTCTTAGAGCTCTCTCAGTTCCACCTACCTCACAGGGTGTCTGTTGTGGGGAGGGGAAGGGAAGGTGACTGTAAGCCGGTTTGAGTCTCCCTGAAGTGGTAGAGAAAGTCGGCATATAAAAACCAACTCTTCTTGTGACTGTAAGCCAGTTTGAGTCTCCCTGAAGTGGTAGAGAAAGTCGGCATATAAAAATCAACTCTTCTTCTTCTTAAACACATTTAAAAGACATGATTAAAACACACACCCCACACTGTTGTTCGATACCAATTAATGTGCAATTTTGGATTTGCAGACGGTGTTTAAATTAACATGTGTAAGAGATGGCAAGGATATTCGAGCCCACTGTTCAGAAAACTGCATCTGGACTACGAAGGGGAAAAAAATAGCTCTGATCGGACCCTGTTCCTCGTCACCCAAACTGGGAGATGGTGAGATGGCAGGATTGATTGATGGCAACTCGAGCCGCGGGGCACGAGCGGCAGCTATCATCTCTCCTGTCTGAAGAGCCCCGCGCTGATGGCCTGACATCAGAGAATTCAATCTGGCAGGCGTGTGTTTATCAATAACACTTCGCGCGCGCGGTTACGATGCTTGTTTTCTGGGTCAGGCCTCGGATTCCTTTTCATTTGAGACGCCCCGGTGTTTGCGGTTACCTCACTCCCAATCAATGCCGTACACAACCAACCCCCTTTCTACAATTACATGTCTCGGGCGAGTGGCTTAAAGCGACAGCCGCCTCCTGCCACGTGCGCCTCCGTTTCAAAACAATACAAAGCCAGCTCTGGCTCAGAGAGAAGACACTTCAAAATGGAAGGGCTTTTTTTTCTCTCTCCCCAAGGACACGGAGTATTGTAGAATACGCAGGCAGCTTCCAAACAACTGGCAGACGTGTTGGGGGGGAGGGAGCTACACTGGTTCCTTCTTCAGCTGCTGTCTTGGGGGAGAGGGCTGAAACTCTTGTCTGCCTTAAACCGCCTGGTTTTTGATAAAGAACCTGGTTTGCGGATCTGTCCTGCCCCCTAAATCTCTACCCACTTGAGACTCTCCAGCTGTCTTTCATCTTAAGAACATAAGAAAAGTCATGCTGGATCAGACCAAGGCCCATCAAGTCCAGCAGTCTGTTCACACAGTGGCCAACCAGGTGCCTCTAGGAAGCCCACAAACAAGACTGCAGCAGCATTATCCTGCCTGTGTTCCAAGGCACCTAATATATTCAGCATGTTCCTCTGATCCTGGAAAGAATAGGCATGCATCATGACTAGTATCCATTTTAACTACCGGGTCAATACGGTAGAGGAGGGAGGGGGAAGAAGGGAGGGAGGAGGGAGGGGGGAACTTACCGCCGTCACCGCCGCCGGGCCCGCGTGGTTTCCTCCAGCCGGAAGCGGCCTGCAGGGGCCTCCTGCAGGGGCAGGAAGGCCACGCCGCCGCCGATTCGCCGCCTCTCCTGGTGAGTAGGGGGTTCAGGGGCTGTTCCCCCTCCCCCCCTGGATGGCACTGGGGTCGGGGTGGGTCGGGAGGGCCCGGGAGGCCGGCGGGAGGGCGACCTGGGGCAGGGGCGAGATCATCCCTGCGCTCTAAAATGGCGGCTGCCATTTTAGAGCGCAGCATTACCGGTAAAGGGAATTTCTTATTGACCCTCAGCTTATACGCGGGTCAATAAGAAATTCCCTTTTCTGGCCTCAAATTTGGGGGGGTCGGCTTATACTCGGGTCGGCTTATACCAGAGTATATACGGTAGTAGCCATGAATACTCCTCTCCTCCATGAACATGTCCACTCCCCTCTTAAAGTCTTCCAAGTTGGAAGCCATCACCACATCCTGAGGGAGGTAGTTCCAAAATTAAACTATGTGTTGTGAGAAGAAATACTTCGTTTTATCTGTTTTGAATCTCTCACCCTCCAGCAGATAACCCCACATTATAGTATTATGAGAGAGGGAGAAAAGCTTCTCCCTGTCCACTCTTTCCAAACCATGCATAATTTTATAGACCTCTATCATGTCTTCCCTTAACTGCCTTCTTTCCAGGCTAAAGTGCCCTAAGCGTTTTAACCGCTCCTCATAGGGCAGCTGCTCTAGTCCCCTAATCGTTTTGGTTGCTCTTTTCTGCACCTTCTCAAGCTCTGCAATACCCTTTTTGAGGTGTGGTGACCAGAACTGTACGCAGTATTCCAAGTGTGGTCTCACCATAGATTTGTACAAGGGCAGTATGATATCAGTAGTTTTATTCTCTATTCCTCGTCTAATTATGGCCAGAATGGAATTTGCCTTTTTAACAGCAGCCGCACACTGGGTTGACATCTTCATCAAGCGATCCACTACCACCCCAAGATCCCTTTCTAGGTCTGTCGCTGCCAGCACAGACCTCTTCAGTATATATATGAAGTTGGGATTTTTTTGCGGGTTTAGCACCTGAAAAGGCACAGGGAGCGGGAAACAAGACTGCCTGGTCCCGCCATGCTGCAGGCCTCATGAAGATCAGGCCCTTGCGGCACCTTCAAATGGCAAAGGTCAGTTCTAAAATGGCATGGACCCCGAGGACGCCGTAACGTCTGGCTTGGCCCTTGGCCTAACTTACTGCACGGTATCGTCGTGTGGGCAAAACAGAGGAAGGGGAAACTGTGTACGCCGCTGCAAGATCCTTGTAGAATAGGCAGGATGAAAATGCAAGAGATCCATATTACACCAAGGTAAAATAACAACAAGAACCAGGCAACTGCTAGATCCCTACAGCCTAATTAGTCTTTGCTGCCAATACAACTTCTGAGAGGTTGATATAAGACCTGGATTGACATTAAGAAAGTCAAGCGGTATGGATTGGGGGAAGAGCCCCGTGGCGCAGAGTGGTAAGCTGCAGTACTGCAGTCCAAGATCTGCTCACGACCTGTGTTCAATCCCGACGGAAGTTGGTTTCGGGTAGCCGGCTCAAGGTTGACTCAGCCTTCCATCCTTCCTAGGTCAGTAAAATGAGTACCCGGCTTGCTGGGGTTAAAGGGAAGATGACTGGGGAAGGCACTGGCAAACCGCCTCGTAAACGTCGGGATATGACGTCACCCATGGGTCAGGAATGACTCAGTGCTTCCACAGGGGACCTTTACCTTTTTACTTTTATGGATTGGGGAAGGTCCATGGTTCAGTAACAGAGCATCTACCTCTGCCTGCAGGAAGTCCCAGGTTCAATCCCTAGCATCTCCAGTTAAGAAAAAGAGTTGGTTTTTATATGCCGACTTTCTCTACCACTTAAGGAAGAATCAAACTGGCTTACAATCACCTTCCCTTCCCTCCCCCCCCCCAACAACAGACACCCTGTGAGATTGGTGAGGCTGAGAGAACTGTGACTAGCCCAAGGTCACCCAGCTGGCTTCATGTGTAGGAGTGGGGGAACAAATCCAGTTCACCAGATTAGCCTCTGCCGTTCATGTGGAGGAGTGGGGAATCAAACCAGGCTCTCCAAATCACAGTCCGCCACTCCAAGCCTCCACTCTTAACCACTACGCCACGCCGCCACTCCAAACCTCCACTCTTAACCACTACGCCACGCTGGCTCTCCTTGACCTGGCACCCTGGAGATGCACTGCAGTCAGAGTAGACAATTCGGCCCTTGAGAAACCAATACCCTGACTCAGTAGACGGCACCTTTGTGTGATTGTAACAATACAATTATGTTGGTATTGAATTTTGCGATTACTGTGGAATGCTATTGTCTAGTATGAAAAACAAAGCAGAATTTTGAAAAACAAATGGGAAAAAAGAGGCCAATACTGAACATAGTCTTTCCCCCGCCCTCCACCCCGGCACACATTTCTATCAGGTAAATGGTTGTTTAGGCTCATTATTATAGTAGGTTTTGCTGTTTGTTAAGACAACAAGGCACCTAAAGTTTGTAATACACCCAGGGGCCTATTGTTGTCATCAAGAAGTTCTAAAATTAGCACAGAATTTTCTTCGCTGTTGCATACCTGCGCACTCGCTTTTCCTGCTTCTGTGTAAAAATGTAAACAAAAATGTAAAAAAAAAAAGAAAATCTGTTACTGGCTCATTTTTTATCTAATGCAAGTCTCTCCATTGTGGAGCCGATGGAGCTTCAACGCTAGCAACAACTCTTGATGAACTAGCCTCCTAGGGAAAATAAAGGTAGACAAATAAGAGCCTTAAAAGGACATCAATCAACTCCACAGAGCTATCAATGGCTAGAAAGCAAGACAATAGAATCTCCAAGTTCAGAGACCATATATCTTTGAACTGTAGATAAGGGGGAAGGGCTATTACTTTCACATGCCTGCCTGTTGACTTTCTGGAGCCATCTGGCTGGCTACTGTGGGAAACGGGATGAGCTAGATGGTTCTCTGGTCAAACTCTTGCGTTCTTCTCAGGGATATTTTCTGATTTCTATTCTGGTGCCTCAATCATGTTCCACTGTCACATCTGGGGCAAAGCAGTG
This sequence comes from Euleptes europaea, assembly GCF_029931775.1. NCBI lineage: Eukaryota > Metazoa > Chordata > Lepidosauria > Squamata > Sphaerodactylidae > Euleptes > Euleptes europaea. Next base: position 49,197,505 of record NC_079324.1, on the reverse strand, counting down.
GTAGTGGTGGTAGTAGTGGTGGAGGAATAGGAGTTGGTTTTTATATACGGCCTTTCTCTACCTTTTAAGGGGACTCAAACCAGCTTACAATCGTCTTCCCTTCCCCTTCCCACAACAGACACCTTGTGAGGTAGGTGGGGCTGAGAGAGTGTGACTAGCTCAAGGTCACCCAGCAGGCTTCATGCATAGGAGTGGGGAAACCAACCAGGTTCACCAGATTAGAGTCCGCCACTCATGTGGAGGAGTGGGGAATCAAACCCAGTTCTCCAGATTGGAGAGCCAGCTTGGTGTGGTGGTTAAGAGCGGTGGACTCTGATCTGGAGAGCCAGTTTTGATTCCCCACTCCTCCACATGAGCGGCGGAGGCTAATCTGGTGAACTGGATTTGTTTCCCCACTCCTGCACACGAAGCCAGCTGGGTGACCTTGGGCTAGTCACACTCTCTCAGCCTCACCTACCTCACAGGGCCTGTTGTGGGAAAGGGAAGGTGACTGTAAGCCGGTTTGAGTCTCCCTTAAGTGGCAGAAAAAGTCGGCATATAAAAACCAACTTCTTCTTCTTCATGCCTGATACCAGGTACCCACATTTGGTAGAAGTATACCTATGCTCAGAAGGATCTCAGGGAAGAGAGGAGATAAATCACCGACGAGTAAGGCCAGGAAACCCACTGCCCAAGAGATGTGTGTTACGTTAGAGCACAACAGAAAACCAGAGAGCCAGCATAGTGTAGCGGTTTGGGTGTCGGACTAGGATCTGGGAGACCCTGGTTCAAATGTCTACTCTGCCATGGAAACTTGCTGAGTGACTTTGGGCCAGTCACACTCTCAGCCTAACCTACCGCACAGGGTTGATGTAAAAATAAAAGGGAGGATATAAGGAATGATATAAACTGTTTTGGGTCCCTATTAGGGAGAAAGGTGAGATATAAATAAATTAATTTTTAAAAAACCCAAGGTCCAATCAATGAATAAAAGACCACACCCACTGCACATGAATCTCTAAAGGGAGCCAATTACTTCACTGTCAATGAGCTAACCACCTTCAGCTTCTACTGAGCATAAGCTTGACAGTGTCGATCTAGCGGCGTCACACTGGACTCTTCGTTTGCCCCACTGGGGAAATCTAAATGTACACTTATCAGTACTCATGCAGCCTCCAACAAGGCAAATTTCACCCCGGGCCATTTTGCATCAGGAAAACAGCACAGGAGGAATGCATAAGCCCCTTCTCTGGGTGTGCCATGGCCCTGCTCCAAATTGTGCTCTCACACACCTGGGAACTGAGTTCTCAGCTCGAACATCTGGTCGCATGGACCCAGGGGAAGACTCCTTTTTGTAGCGCAGTTATTGATTTCAGTGGGTTTAGAGTGGAGTTAGTCTGCATAGGATTGCACTGTTACATGGCAGCCATTGTGGACTGCATTTTTAGAAGAAGAGTTGGTTTTTACATGCTGACTTTCTCTACCGCTTAAGGGAGACTCAAATCGGCTTACTATCACCTTCCCTTCCCATCCCCAAAACAGTCACCCTGTGAGGTGAGTGGGGCTGAGAGAGTGTGACTAGCCCAAGGTCACCCAGCTGGCTTCATGTGTTGGAGTGGGGAAACAAATCCAGTTCACCAGATAAGGGGAAGGGGGGGAAGGGAAGGTGATTGTACGCCTGTCTGAGTCTCCCTCAAGTGGTTGAGAAAGTTGGCATATAAAAACCAACTCTTCTTTTTCTTCTTCCTAACCACTACACCATGCTGGTAATGACTGGGGTGAACAACAGGTAGCTAAAGAAGGGATTCTTCCCTGGGAGCTTACAGAACGTGAGTACAGACCATGACAATGATGGGTAGTAGACTCGAGAAAGACAAAATACCTATTCACAAAGTACAACCAACCTTTAGAATTCACTGCTATATAACGTATCCAAGGGCACTAACTTAGATGGCTTTAAAAAGGAAACTAGAGAAACTCATGGAGGCTAGGTCAACCAATGGCTACTAGCCATTATGCATAAATGGAACCCCCATGGTAAAAGGCAGTATACCTTTGACTGCCAGCAGCTGGGTAGGCAGCAGCTAAGGGAAGATTTGGCCTTAGCACCTTGCTTGGTTAGCCTTCTGGGGGCATCTGGTTCCACCAATGTGGCAAACAGAATGCTGGACTAGATGGATCTGTCAGCTGCATCGGAGGAGCCCTGCTGGATCAGACAAGTTGGACTCAGTCACCCCTCTCCCCTCTGTAAACTGCCTTATTGCAATGCACCTGCTCCCTCTTTATAGGTCACTGGCTTTTGCGCTGAAGCAGACGACTGGATTTGTCATCATGTTTGATTTTATGCGTCCCACCAAACGCTAAGGCAACCCATCATGGCTGCAAAGGTAAAGGGTGCCGTCAGGTTGCAAGTGACTCATGGCGACCCCGCGAAGTTCCACCTCATGGCAAGAGATGAGCAGTGGTAGTGTGCCGTTGCCTCCCTCTGCACAGCAGCCCCCGTCTTGCTTGGGGGCCTCCCCTCCAAGTACCGACCTTGCTTAGCTTCCAAGCTCGGATGACCTTGGGCTATAGGGGCTGCTACTGTTACGGATGGGGATTGGTTAATATCAGGTTTAATCTTCCAAGGCCAAAGAGAAGGGGCTGTGGCTCAGTGGCAGAGCATCTGCTCGGCATGCAGAAGGTCTCAGGTTCAATCCCCGGTATCTCCAGTTAATAGGCCAGGCAAGTAGGTGATGTGAAATACCTCTACCTGGAGAGCCGTTGCCAGTCTGAGTAGACAGTACTGACTTTGATGGATCAAAGGTCTGATTTGGTATAAGGCAGCTTCATGTGTTCAGAAGCACTTGGAACCTCGCAGGGGCGGAGCTGCCGTCGAACAGCGCGCAGCTCCCCCACCAAGAGCTGATTTTCTTCGGAAATTGATATTTCATCACCAAGGCTGGAGCGGCAGCTAACGTTTTTGCCGCTCCGGAGTGTCAAAAACACCACACAAGCCTCTGCCGGCAATACCTGAGGCCAGGCGAACAAACAGCTGTAACAGGATGTTCGGCTTGAGAACCAAGACCAAATTAAGGCCCTCGAAGAAGCACAGTCGATACCAACTTAGCTTTTAGTCGGGAGACAATCAATTCTTGACATTTTATCCAGCAGAAAAGAGGAGAGAGAGAGAGCTACTCTCCGAATTTACTTCACGGCAGCCTTCGTCTCCGCCACTCAAAGAATCTGGCATTAATGGGGAAAGGGGGATATATCTTTTACAGACAATTGACTCTAATCCTACTCTACAAAAACGTATCATTAAAATGAAGTGTTGCCGTAAAATGCCATACATTGATTTATCGCAGGACTGAGCCAATTTCACAGTCCCAATGACATCACCGCTTGCTTCTATTCAATGTTGTGGCTTCTGAAGAGCCATGGGGCTGAAAAACCGGGAGGGGAGGAGGGAAATCCTCCCTCCCTCTCTCTCACAACCATGTTTCAACACACCATATATGCCAGGCCAGGCCAAGAAGATTAGTGATTATCGTGGGACATCCATTCTCGAAAAACCCCAAGCTTTTTAGTGTAGAAACAAGGTTAATAAGGTTCATGGCACCAGAAAGGCTGCTGGAATAAACCTTTTCAACTCTGCATTGCAAATAACAGAGCCGCTGCAATGATTAAAAAGAAAGAGGCTAGGTCTCCACGGGAGCACAGAAATCTCTCCCATTTATTCAGAAAAACAGCAGCGCTGGGGCTACAGTATAAATCCTACGAGAAGCCTAAAAAGACGCCCCGCATAGCTTTATCTGCCTCCACGGCAACACGCGTTCCTCCAGTTAATCGTGATAATAACGACTATCAGTAGCCTTTCTAGTAAAACACAAATTATTTTATGGCCGGGGGGATGCATAATTAGACCCCTATTACTCAGATTTCTAACTCCACAATGTCAGGATCACTTTTTCAGAGGCCAGCCTTGCAGGAAACGCTGAAAATCCTAGGGACCAGAAGGACACTTCCAGAGTGACTGGTCTTTCCCAACCTCGACAAAGACCTTTTCACACAACATCAATGAATACTGTTTTACAGATGGCCATCTATAACAAAAATACACTTTTTAACCCCACCCCAACCAAGAGATCTGTTATTTCAGTGGCATTACATTTAGACAGCTGAGAAACACCTTCTTCATGTAACCAACAGATCCGGACTCCCACTGCTCTCATACAGTGTGATCCTAAGAACACTTTTCCTGGGAGTAAGCCCCCGTCAATAAAATGGGTCTTACTTCTAAGGAGAGCAGATTAGGAGTGCTCCACTTGCTGTCACTCGCAAGTTCTCTCTCTCTGCCTTTAATGGCATCTAAGCCTCCTGAAAAGCTCAAACCACAACCAAGGAACAAGTAGCTAGATGCAGCCCAGTTTCGTGTGTACACACCGGGGTCAGAGCTGTCTTATTCTTTCCTCAGCTCATCAATCAGGTTGCCCACACCTATGCTTAAAATAGCACTCATAGTGTATGTGTCACACTTCTCATCTCGTACACACTTAGGAAGGCCTCACACCTTCCCCTCCAAACGTGTTCATTTAATTGGTACCCTGCCCTTTTTCCAGTGTGCTCAGAGCAGCTGATGTGCAGCTTCCGGTTATCGTCCACATACTAACCAAAGCCAAGCCTGCTGGGCTTCAGAGATTCAATTGCAAGCAGATTCTTCCAGGATACACACGCACATCAAGACACATTAATGCGATGCAAGAATTCCACCCACAAGAAGCTCAGAGCAAAGAAGACAAAGAGTTGGTTTTTATATGCTGACTTTCTCTACCACTTAAGAAAGAATCAAACCGGCTTACAATCACCTTCCCCACCCCACAACAGACACCCTGTGAGGTAGATGAGGCTGAGAGAGTGTGACTAGCCTAAGATCACCCAGCTGGCTTCATGTATAGGAGTGGGGAAACAAATCCAGTTCACCAGATTAGCTTCTGCCACTCATGTGGAGGAGCGGGGAAACAAAACCTGCTTCACCAGATCAGAGTCCACCGCTCCAAACCACTGCTCTTACTTTCTCTACCACTTAAGGAAGAATCAAACTGGCTTACAATCACCTTACCTTCCCCTCCCCACAACAGACACCCAGTGAGGTAAGAACATAAGAAAGGCCCTGCTGGATCAGACCAAGGCCCATCAAGTCCAGCAGTCTGTTCACACAGTGGCCAACCAGGTGCCTCTAGGAAGCCACTAACAAGACAAATGCAGCAGCACCATTCTGCCTGTGTTCCACCACACCCAAAATAATAGGCATGCTCCTCTGATACTAGAGAGAATAGGTATGCAGCATGACTAATATCCATTCTAACTAACAGCCATGAATACCCCTCTCCTCCATGAACACGTCCACTCCCCTCTTAAAGCCCTCCAAGCTGGCAGCCATCACCACATCCTGGGGCAGGGAGTTCCACAATTTAACTATGCGTTGTGTGAAAAAATACTTCCTTTTATCTGTTTTGAATCTCTCGCCCTCCAGCTTTAGCAGATGACCCCGTGTTCTAGTATTATGGGAGAGGGAGAAAAACTTCTCCCTGTCCACTCTCTCCAAACCATGCATAATTTTATAGACCTCTATCATGTCTCCCCTCAGCCGCCTTCTTTCCAAGCTAAACACCCCTGAGCGTCTTAACCGCTCCCTATAGGACAGTTGCTCTAGTCCCCTAATCATTTTGGTTGCTCTTTTCTGCACCTTCTCAAGCTCCGTAATATCCTTTTTTAGATGTGGTGACCAGAACTGTACACAGTATTCCAAGTGTGGTCTCACCATAGATTTGTACAAGGGAAGTATGATATCAGCAGTTTTATTCTCTATTCCTCATCTAATTATAGCCAGCATTGTATTTGCCTTTGTTACAGCAGCCGCACACTGGGTTGACATCTTCATTGAGCTATCCACTACCACCCCAAGATCCCTTTCTTGGTCTGTCGCTGCCAGCACAGATCCCATCAGTGTATATGTGAAGTTGGGATTTTTTGCCCCAATATGCATCACTTTACACTTACATTGAATCTCATTTGCCATTTTAATGCCCATTCTTCCAGTATGCAGAGATCCTTCTGGAGCTCTTCACAGTCCGATTTTGTTTTAACCACCCTAAATAATTTGGTGTCATCTGCAAACTTGGCTACTTCACTGTTTAACCCCAACTCCAGGTCATTGATGAACAGGTTGAAAAGCACCGGTCCCAACACAGATCCCTGAGGCACCCCACTGCTCACATCCCGCCATTGGGAGAACTGACCATTGATTCCTACTCTCTGTTTCCTATTTTTCAGCCAACTCTCAATCCATAAGAGGACTTGTCCTCTTATCCCGTGACTATGAAGTTTGCTTAGCAGTCTTTGGTGGGGGACTTTGTCAATATACACAGGCTCATTCCTGTCCACATGCTTATTGACACTTTCAAAAATCTCTAATAGGTTAGTGAGACAGGACCTACCCTTACAGAAGCCACGTTGGGTTTTGCCCAGCAGACCTTGCCCTTCTATATGCTTGACAATTCTATCTTTAATAATGCTGTCCACTAATTTACCCGGAACAGACGTTAAGCTAACTGGCCTGTAATTTCCTGGGTCCCCCCTGGAACCTTTTTTATAAATGGGTGTTACATTGGCCATTCTCCAGTCCTCTGGTACAGAGGCTGATCGAAGGGACATATTACATATCTTTGTTAGAAGTTCAGCAATTTCCCATTTGAGTTCTTGAAGAACTCTAGGATGAATACCGTCTGGTCCCTATAACTGGTTAGTTTGCAGTTTGTCTAGACGTTCTAGGACTTCCTGCCTTGTTACCACTATTTGCCTCAGCTCCTCATTTTCCCCTCTCCAAAATCTCTGTTCAGGAGAAGGAATCTGCCCTGTATCTTCAACAGTGAAGACAGATGAGAAGAATTCATTTAAAATATTGTCAAAGGCTTTCACGGTCAGAGTTCATTGGTTCTTGTAGGTTATCCGGGCTGTGTGACTGTGGTCTTGGTATTTTCTTTCCTGACGTTTCGCCAGCAGCTGTGGCAGGCATCTTCAGAGGAGTAACACTGAAGAGAGACACTGTCCTTCAGTGTTACTCCTCTGAAGATGCCTGCCACAGCTGCTGGCGAAACGTCAGGAAAGAAAATATCAAGACCACGGTCACACAGCCCAGATAACCTACAAGAACCAAAGAATTCATTTAGTTTTTCAGCAATCGCTTTATCCTCCCTTACAGTTCCTTTACTCCCATTGTCATCCAATGGTCCAACTGCTTCCCTAGCTGGTTTCCTACTCCTAATATACTTAAAGAATTTCTTATTGTTTGTTTTGATGTGTTTTACATTATGCCCCTCAAAATCTTTTTTTGCATCTCTCATTGTCTGCTTGCATTTCCTTTGTGCAAGTTTGTGTTTGCTTCTGTTCGTCTCGTTTGGGCAAACCTTCCAGTCTCTGAAGGAAGACTTTTTTTCTCTAATTGCTTCCTTCACCTTATTCGTTAGCCATGGTGGTGACCTCTTGGACTTATTACTACCTTTCCTGACCTGCGGTATACAAGCTAGCTGAGCCTCTACTAATGTGGACTTGAGTAACCCCCAAGCTTTTTCAACTCCTAACTGTGCCTTTCAACTTCCTCTTTTTTTCTCATTTTAGAGAAGTTCCCTCTTTTAAAGTCAAAGGTAATTGTGTGAGATTTCCCAGTAACTTTCCCACTTACATATAAATTAAATTTGATGCCATTGTGATCACTATTGCCAACTGGCTCAACTACATCCACATCCCGCACTAAGTCACTGGCAGCACCACAGAGTATTAAATCCAGGATCGCCTCCCCTCTGGTTGGGTCTATGACCAACTGTTCGAGGGCACAGTCATTTCGGATGTCTAAAAATTTTATCTCTTTGGCTTGACTGGAGCATACATTTATCCAATCAATATGAGGGAAGTTGAAGTCTCCCATTATTACTACTTCATTACCTTTACATGCTTCCCTAATTTCATTCTCCATCTCAAGATCACCCTGAGCCATCTGGTCAGGGGGCCAATAGAACGTCCCCAGTACTAAATCTCCTTTGGGGCCTGGAATCGTCACCCATAAGGATTCTGTGGACGAGTCTGCCCTTTTTATGGTCTCTAGCTTATTAGACACTATGCCTTCCTTGATATACATAGCAACACCCCCTCCAATACGCCCTTCCCTGTCATTTCTATACAGTTTGTAACCAGGGATGACTGTATCCCACTGGTTCTCTCCCCTCCACAAAGTTTCTGTAATGTTCACTATATCTATGTTTTCCCTTAAAACCATGCACTCTAACTCCGCCATTTTTTCTTGGAGGCTTCTAGCATTAGCATAGAAACACCTCCATACTGTTTCTCTCTTTCGACTTGCCTGGCATGTGCACCCAGAACCACAAAATGTGCATCTGCAAGAGGGTTGCCCCTAGAACAACAATGAACTGGTACAAACCGAAATACATGCAATTTATTCAGAAGCTACTCTATTTAGCCACTGGAATGCTGTGAGACATTGGCATGGAGCAAGGATGCAAGAAGCAGAAATAGAAATGGATGTTGCACAATTCCTCTTCAGAAAGATCTTGAGCAATAAGTAGCACTTTCCTCCTTATATGGGACAGTGCCCCAAAATTGGTTGTACAAAAACTTGTGCAAGCAAAAACACAAGGAGGTATACAAGGCTCGACTTAGCATGAGTGGCTACTATTTTATTTATTTATCAATTTATATTCCACCCTTTATCCCCAGACTTAAGGCTGGGCTCAGGGCGGCTGACATTATCAAAACGACATACAATATAACAAAACCATAATACAATAAATAAGTCCTTTTCTTGAGTTTCTGTTTGTGCAAGAGCTCTACTGTGGAAATTTGTACTGGATCCAACCCATTAGGTTGTGGAAACCTACCGATTTATCTCAGTCCAGAGGAAGAAGAAGAGTTGGTTTTTATACCCCACTTTTCTCTACCTTTAAGGAGTCTCAAAGGGCTTACAATCACCTTCCCTTACCCTTGAGAGGTAGCTGGAGCTGAGAGAGTTCTGAGAGAACAGTGACTAGCCCAAGGTCACCCAGCAGACTTCATGTGTAGGAGTGGGGAATCAAACCCAGATCACCAGATTAGAGTCCGCCATTCATGTGTAGGAGTGGGGAATCAACCCCCATTCACCAGATTAGAGTCCGCTGCTCTTAACCACTACACCATGCTTGCAAGCTGCTCAGAGGCTGTAGTAAGAGCCAATGTGGTGTAGTGTTTTGAATGCCACAGTAGGGTCTGGGAGACCCAGGTTCAGACCCCACAGTCTTACGGAAGCTCAGTGGGTGACCTTGGGCTAGTCACTCTCTTAGCCCATCCCACCACGCAAGACAGTTGTTGTAAGGATAAAACGGGGGAGAAGAGAATGCTGCTGTAAGCTATTTCAGGTTGCCATTGGGGAGAAAAGCAGGGTATAAATATCTAAATAAGAAAATAAAACCTTATCAGTCTCTGAAGCTCATACTCTAAAGCCCAAACTTCAGCAGTTGCAGAAAAGCTCTACAAAATCTTCTTCAGGCTCGCTTTTAGTGGCCAAGATTCAGTTCAAACAGATCTAGGAATTCTGTGCATAATGTAGTTTCGTTTACTAGATCTACTCTGAATTTTGCTATTTTTAGTTATTTCCAAGTAACACTTCTACTAGAAAAGACCCTCAAAATGAACAGGAACTCTTACCAGTAATTAACAAACAAAATTGTAAGAACTAGCAATAGGCAGTAGTAAAAAATTAAAGAGAAATGTAATCACAACACCAATTGTGGAAGGCACTCCACAACCAAGATGCCACCACACAGAAGGCCTTGCCCCCAGTCATCATCTGCTTGACCTCTACCAGCTGAGGCACCAATGATCTTAAACATGTGGAAGGAGATTATGGTCCCAGACCATCGGATCCTTTATAGGTCATAGAATCATAGAGTTTGAAGGGACCACCAGGGTCATCTAGCCCAACCCACTGCACAATGCAGGAAATTCACAACTACCTCCCCCCCACACCCCCAATGACCCATACTCCATGCCCAGAAGATGGCCAAGATCCCCTCCCTCTCATCATCAGCCTAACATCATAGAATCAGCATTGTGGACAGATGGCCATCTAGCCTCTGTTTAAAAACTTCCAGGGAAGGAGAGCTTACCACCTCCCGAGGAAGCCTGTTCCACCAAGGAACTGCTCTGTTAGAAAATTCTTCCTAATGTCTAGACGTAAACTCTTTTGATTTAATTTCAACCCGCTGGTTCTGGTCTGACCTTCTGGGGCAACAGAAAACAACTCGGCACAACTGGGTCAATACCATCACTTTCAATAGCACCAAAAATATTGGGGAGGGGGGGTAATAAAACCTCGGACTTTGGGCAGGATTGACATCTAAATATATTCCTACTTGATCTGAGAATCCGGCCTGGGATTCCTTTGCAGAACCAAAGTCCAGCCCTCATCCCAACCCTGCCATGGAACTTCGGCTGAAAGTTCCCTTTCTCCACAGCCTCAATTAGGCTGTCAGTTCCCTTCGGTTTACTGTCTCGCCCACAAGCCATCACAGTCTCCAATTAGGCTGTCAGTAGGAGACAGGAAAAGATGCTCTCAACAGATAAGTACCATATGCTTACCCAGCAATAGCCACTCCGTCACAAGAATGTACATCACACAGAACTTTCCCAAGTTCATACTGCAGCTGGTTCACAGCACCAATGCGATTCTGCAGAGGAAGCCAGAGCAGCACGGTTAGTTCAGTAATCCATCCATTTTATTAAATCATTCCAAATATTTCTAACCGTACCCTTCTACCAAGATGACTTCCATGCAAAAGTAAATCAGTGGCTCAGTAAAAATTTTGTTTCGTTTGGCATTCCCTCAATGATCCCTCCTTCCTAACCAATGTTTTAGTTGCTTTTTAAAATATTTTGCATGTATTTTAAAAATTGTTTTAATGATATGTGTTAGGGAGGCTGATTTCAATCGTTTTAAAACGTGATTTTGTCATTTATGTTTTAAATGGTGAGTCGCTTGGTGGACCTTGAAGAGGCAGAAAGGTGGGATACAAATTTTGTAAATGAATAAAATAAAGCAGATTAAAATTAACAGTATAAATTAGGATGAGAAACAGCCAGCAGTTTCCTCCCAACAAAAGTCTCGGGGAACAGTCTGGCTTTCATCTGGTTGCTGAAATGGATGCAAAGAAAATACGGAGAAAGTGTTCTATGATCAAGATAATCCAACCTGAAACAGTCAGTTCCTGATAGTCACTCAGTTAGGTCCCAAAAGTAGGGGTACTGGGAACAGGAAGTCAGGTGATGATCTCAGTGCATGGGCAGGACCACCTTCACAGGTCTTGGGAGTTCTACTCCCTCCCCCCAACCAAAAAAGATGAGAAGTCCCACACAGCTAGCAAGAAATGTGAAAACATGAACATGGCAAAACACATGCATTATATCTATGATTGCTTCAGAAATGGGATTGGCTAGAGCTCCCTGTCGACACTGTGCGGCAAATGCAGGCCTACTGGTGTGTAAAACTAGCCGGGACTTCGTGGTTCTGAAAACCCAGTAGGAACGAACTTCACTTATGCCAGTTTGTGGTTCAGCCATTTACCTGATCCATCACCCCACAAACACAACGAGAGGAGGGCAATAATTCACCATTCGCACAGGCTTTCTACTTTACTCATTAATGCTGTAAAAACAATGACTGTTGCTCTCACTTCTTTGTACTCTACCAGATGATGTGGAGCATAGTGAAGCAACAGGTTAGAACAGCGTTTCTCAGCCTTTTTACCCTTGCGGAACCCTTGAAATAATATTCATGTTTCAGGGAACACCTACATATGATTAGCCTGTTCTTCACTATTTCTCCCGGAACCTCTAGTGATTTCTCGTGAAACCCTAGGGTTCCAGGGTACCCTGGTTGAGAATCGCTGGGTTAGAGTATGCAGGCAACTGTCTGCCGCGCCCTTATACAGCTGTGCTATTCATCAGCTGCCTGTTTACCAATGGCCAACAATTGCCTCCAAGAAGCTAACAAACCAACAGGAGTCTTCTAACATAACTCCCTACAGCTCCTTAGAGAACTGTATCTTCAGTCCTTTGTTAAGTTGGATCAGACCAAAAGTCCACCTTCTAAAAAAGCAGTTTTTCCTCAACAGCAGCCACCCAGATGCTCCCTGGAAGTCTACAAGAATGGCCTAAATGAAATGGCTCCCCTGTGCGGTTTGCTTCGCACCATTCAGACAGTATTTAGAGGTAATACTGCTTCTGAATCTGGAGGTTCCATTTCATCTCTATGTTCTCTCTGCACATACGATAAAGAGGCTGTTGGGAATTGGCGTCAGCATCTGAGCGTGGCCACCAGAATTAGAAGTAGCTCACCCCATGTAACTTTGAGGAAGAAGTGAGTGGTTGCGGTCAGAAGGTCTGCACGTTTTGCCAAGGTGGTCCCTGGTAACCAAGCATTTTTTGTGTAACCTGTGGATCAAAAGGTAATTGCTACACATTTCGCTTTAAGGTTATGGCTGGGGGAGAATTCTGCAAAGATACCTTCCAGTTGGTTCTTAAAGCCTGCTCCTTTGCACGGCATTCTTGGAGAGTCACTTTCCAGCAAGGAGAGTCAGAGACCTGATTGTCAAGCATGTAGCCTTCCTGTTGGCATAACCGGAACCAAAGGACTTGGTCTTCTGCAAGTACTTTCCAGGCTCTGCTCACCTAAAAGGAGAATAATAAATATCGTTGAGACAACATAATCACATTGCGCCAATCAATCTTCATTTGAACTTCCTGTGTTAATTTTTGCTACAGGATGAAATACCTGCAACCCCTCCCCTTCCAAACACGCATATCTTCTGTTGTATCAGGCACAAGAACAATAAGAGAATAATCAAAGGTGAATTCCAATTTAGACATTCTGCTCATCTCTTTCTCAGAACATTTAGCATATTTGTTTTTTTTGTTCTTTGTAGATAAATATAAAAACAGAATACAGAGAAAGAAGAAAAGGAAAAGAAAAATTAAAAACCGATAATTTGACTGCAGTTATAATTGCATTCATTACATCAGAAGACAAAAGTATAACAGATAATATTATAAGCAATAAATCATAAAACAGCATTAGTAGTTATAAGCACTATATGATATAATGATAATGAACAGTGATCATTCTGCTAATCTTCGCTTAAATCATAAGTATTCTGCATAATACTTATTAAAGATGATCTTAAAATTTAGCAATATTATAAAATGAATTGCAAAATATAATAGATAAAACCACTCGCAATAATAGTAATAATAGTTACATAATAATAATAATTGTTATATATTTCTAAAAATATTCCCCAAATTTTAAAAATTAGAGTTTTAATTCCTTTTTTGACACTTTTTCAATACAAAATGTCAAAGTGATTTTTAAAGAATAGTGTGAATAATATACTTTTAATTTGTCCTGGAATTCTTTCATTGGTTTTTTGTTCACATAATTTGTCAATTTTGCCATTATTGCATATTCTGGCAGTTTGCTTTCCCAGTCTTCTCTGGAAGGACACTCTTTTGCTTTCCATTTTGCTGCTAATATGACTATATAACATTTAGCATATCCATGACATCTTTTACCAGCGGACTTCACGCTGCGGTAGCAAAACCCGCCCAAGACACCAAACATCAAAGGAATCTTCTCTATTCCCTTCCACCAACCCTCCGTACTTATGCATAAAACTAGCAGCTCCCCATGGTCTCAGGCAGAGGTCTTTCACATCACCTACTTGCCTAGACCCTTTAACTGGAGATGCCAGGCATTGAACCTGGGACCTTCTGCATGCCAAGAATACTCTACCACTGAGCCACGGCCCCTGCAGATCAGGGCTCTAGCATTAAAGGAGACTGTAAAGTTCTACCTGCTTTCTTCATAACCAAATCAGCCTCAAAATATACGCAAGTGAGCCCTTAACGGTCAGCTCTACCAAGTAGCCAGCAAAGGTTTATTTGACGAAACCGATAAAACCCTCTTAGAAACAAGACTGATGCAAAAAGGAGAACAGGAGCACAGCACCTAACATGGGTATCTGTATGCTCATCCACTCAGAGCATTTTATATGCATTTTTTTGCTTCTGTAAATGTTATTTAAAAAAACTACAACCAAACTCAAGAATACTCTATGCTGTACAGATACCTAAACAAAACTAGCAGCATTGCAAAATAAGCAGTGCAAAAATTTATTCAAAAAGCCCAATACACTGACATACAATAAATGTATTAAATTCACTAAACATATATGCTACTATAACATTAGCACACAATGAATATACTATTACAGCAGTTGTTTAACAAATTTTTTCATGTATCCAATAAGGCAAACAAAGTTCATAGCGATGATCGCTACGAACTTTGTTTGCCTTATTGGATACATGAAGAAATTTGTTAAACAACTGCTGTAATAGTATATTCATTGTGTATTAAATGTTTTAGTAGCATATGTGTTTAGTGTATTTAGTACATCTATTGTATGTCAGTGATACAGTGGCATTTGTACTAGGCTTTTTGAACAGATTTTTGCACTGCTTATTTTGCAGTGTTGGTTTTGTTTATTTAAACAAAAAAACCAACTGTGATCGTAGTTCAGATTGCTGCATCAACGGAAAACCTCCCAAGCTTCCTCGGTACCAGCTCCTCAGTCTGATTTGCCAATCTAATGCCTCAAGCAGAGTAAAACTCCAGACACTTTCCTTGTGCGGCTTTGGCCACACTTGTACTTCTCGAGTTATGGCCCTGACGGTTCAGCAGGCGCGCCTGAAAAATCAGTCGGCAGCCTCTGCTAAACACTTGTTTTGGAGAGGGAAAGCACAGCGCCCTGAGGCTACAGGCCAAGTGCAACTGGAGGCAGGAAAAGCCCGCGGCCTCCCTTCATTCTGCCCCCAGAGCAAACCCTGGCGCGGCCTCAATACCCACCCGCTGTTAACTATGCCCCGGCCGCCTTTCCGTTCCCTCGCTCAAAATGCACTGTACCGTAGAGATAAGAATATAAAACCTCTCCTGAATCAGACCACAAGGTCCAGCATTCTGTTTCCAGCAGTGGCCAGCCGGATGCCACTTGGAAGCTCACCAACAGTCCTCCCCTGTTTGTCTCCAGCATCTGGAACTGAGCAGTGCCCTGCCTCTGAATATGGAACACAGATGCAGTCCTTCCAAAGTACAGAACACCACACAACCGTGGCCCCTTGAAGCAGACTGCATTATGGGTTGAGGTCCGGGAACAGGTTGGTAAGTGCTTACAGCATCGTAAGTATGCCTATTCCCAGGATCTACCCATAATGCATCTTGACTAATGAAGACAAGAATGCATGCTGTTTACTTGTTCCATGTAGCTGTGACTGGTGTGCCCATTTGAAATGTGCTCACTTGCAAGCAAATCTTGACAACTGGGAGGATTTCTGGTTCTGGTTGAGCTGAAAACAGCGTTGTACCAGTGCTCCGCTTCGCGGAGTATTTGTACTTTGTTTTTAGCTTCATTATCTTTTTGTTTTATTAACTTTATTTGTTAGTGCTTAAGCTGGCTGGCGTCCACACTATTAAGAGATTTAATAATAGACATTTGCTGCTCTGCCTCTTTAAAATTCTTTTACAGCAAGCTTGAGCAAACTTGACTTGACAACTGCAACCAAATTTAGTACAACAATAATGGTGCAGAGGGTTTCTCTGTACCTGTTCACACTTGCTTTTGCTTCCAGCTACTCTGCTCATGTGTAGACTAGGCCTGAATTATCCTTCAATTGCTATCATTTTAAAAAAGAGAGATGAATTTCAGTTATTCCCCCTCATCAGACTAGAGGCCAAACTGGGTTGGTCAGGTAAGCCAGAAAGATGTTTTTATCCAATTCTACATCTTATTTCAGCAGGGAACTTCTTAATGCTGCAAAAGTCTATTCACCATCATGGTGTAGTGGTTGAGAGTGGTGGTTTGGATCGGTGGACTCTAATCTGGAGAACTGGGTTTGATTCCCCACTCCTCCACATGAAGCCTGCTGGGTGACCTTGGGATAGTCACAGCTCTCTTAGAGCTCTCACAGCCCCCCTACCTCACAGGGTGTCTGTTGTGGGGAGAGGAAGGGAAGGTGATTGTAAGCTGGTTTGATTCTTCCTTAAGTGGTAGAGAAAGTCAGCATATAAAAACCAACTCTACTTCTACTACTAAATCCTTCTTCTAAATCCTTTTTTTTTTTTTTTACGTAGACACTGGCAGAGGCCAAGAGGCAGCTGCTTTACAGGATTCAACGCAGACCGTCACACATGAACACATGAAGCTGCCTTATACTGATTCAGACCCTTGGTCCATCAAAGCCAGTATTGTCTACTCAGACTGGCAGCAGCTCTCCAGTGTCTAAGGCAGAGGTCTTTCACATCACCTACTTGCCTGGTCCCTTTAACTGGAGATGCCAGGGATTGAACCTGGGACCTTCTGCATGTCAAGCAGATGCTCTACCATTGAGCCACAGCCCCTCCCCTTCCTCCACTCTCGGTTTTTTAGTTGGCGCAATGAGACCTTTGAACTAAACAGACAAGTAAATACAATGAAACTTTGCCAACTCTTCATAGTTATGAACCAGGGAGGGGCGGGTAAGGTGGTGGTGAAGAGATACATCCCAGACTTGCCAAGGTACAGAGCATCTATAGAAAAGTCGCCAAGATTGACTTAAAGCGGTTCTTTACAAATACATAATCCCCTGGATGTGTTTTAAAGAGGTTCCAAAAGGTTCTTTCGACATTCGTGATATTTTTTTAAAAATTATCCCACTGTGATTTTAATCAGATTACTTCTAGCCCTGTTGGCTTCCAAACACGGATTTTCCAAAAGAGGCTCTAAACCGAGACACACTCCACCACCCCCTCCCCTTAATGCACCAGAAACTGGCACAGCCGAGGCCAGTAAAAGCTCCACCGAGCGGGGCTCAGCTGCAAGGAACCGCTAATAAAAGCGACTCAAGCACTCTGCTTTACAGCACCACCGCGAGCAGCTCCATTAACACACACAGACAGACACATGCATGCACACATGCCATTTTGGCCTCGGCCCAAATTTACTGTCGCTGTGTGAGTTAAGCGTACAGGTGAGCAACTGAATGCCTAAAAGATTTCAAAGGCACCCTCCCTCCCCTAAAGGAGGAAGGGGAAGATGGCACCCATGGCTTTAGTTGTGCCGACAACAGACCGCTCGCCCTGTAGCTGAAGGCTAATGAAAGCTGGCTGAAATGCTCAAATGCACGCTCAGGGGGGAAAAAAGTCAACAGGAAGCGTTGTTATTTTTCAGGCGGCTACTTAATAAGCTTATTGATAGCAACGCTTATGGATAGCAAATCACATTTCTATACCGGCCAAACCCCAAGGAAGAAGAAGAAGAGCTGGCTTTTAGATGCCGACTTTCTCTACCACTTAAGGGAGAATCAAACCGGCTTACAATCACCTTCCCCTTCCCCTCCCCACAACAGACAAAGTGCAGGTGCCCCAACAGGTGCCCCAACAGACAAAGTGCAGGTGCCCCCTGGTCACTACCCAACTAACCTTAGAAGACAGGGGAATCCTGAGTAGGGCCTCTGACAAAGGCCCCAGAAAACAGGCAGATTTGTATTGGAGAAGGTACTTCCCCCCTCCCCCCCATACTCAAGTGCTGCATTCCCTAAATTAGTATACTACAGCACGGAGACATACCTCTGTGGCACAGAGATTTTGGTAGGGGCTGCCTTCATTCTTTAGATATCAAGATTGGGAAGCTGGAAGCAAACTCTTTTCATGCTTGGCCAGTAGGATAAATAGGATGCTGGGTAAAGTGAACCTTTTGGTCTGATACAGCAGGACGCTACATACTCATTATGATCATACATTAACTGTCCTACTGTTCATTAAAAGCAAGCAGTTAACAGCATTGCTGCAAGTTATGCTGGAAATTCACAACCAGATTGTCTGATATGTAAATCAAACTCAAAAAGCAATTGTATGTGTGTGGGGGGTTGGAGGGAGATATGAATCAGGACCACAGCTCTATAGAAGGGATTTTAACTCTCCCCCCTCATGTGTAATTTCCCCCAACTTTTAGACCCAAGTGGGGAAGAGGGGGAGAGGCCCAATGCTTTTTTCCCCTACCTCAAATATCAACTCGAGAGATTTTCCAATGGGAACCTTCATGTGAAGTGGGTGCAGGATTAATCCCCCTTCTGCAAAACTGAAGACCTGACTAACCACCCTCTTCCAGCAGCTTGAGGTACCTGATCCTGGATCCCCAGCACCATGGGTAATCCTGCCTTCAATAACCCATAAATGTGTGTAGTGAAGTGGTTAAGAGCAGTGGTTTGGAGCGGTGGAGTCTAATCTGGAGAACAGGGTTTGATTCCCCACTCCTCCACATTAGCGGCAGACTCTAATTCTGGTGAAATGGGTTGGTTCCTCCACTCCTACGCATGAAGCCAGCTGGGTGACCTTGGGCTAGTCACAGCTCTTTTAGAGCTCTCTCAGCCACACCTACCTCACAGGGTGTCTATTGTGGGGAGGGGAGGGGAAGGTTTGATTCTTCCTTAAGCGGTAGAGAAAGTCAGCATACAAAAAACAACTCCATACAAAAAACAACAAGTCGGCATACAAAACACAACTTCTTCCTTCTCCACAGCAAGAACTGTTTGAACTGCAGCATATACTGAATCCCAGGGGGACTGTGAATAGGCTCTGACGGCAGGGCATGAATGAAGTAAAATAAAAGAAATAGGGAAAAAGTCTACAAGTCAGTCTCAAGGCAGGGCTAACCCTGCTGGTTTATATGGCATGAGCGATCCTGCAATGTTTAAGCACTATAGAACTGTTCCCCTGACCCTTGCCCTGCTTCTTATAAAGTTACCAGAAAGCAAAATGGAACTGTAACAGGAGGGGTACCAACAGGGAATCAGGGTAAAGTTCTACTTCTCCAAGAGGTTTTGCATAGTGATTTCATCTCAAGCAGCTCCACAGTCAAGCTATTTTGCTGTCAGCCAGTCACCCATTTGGCAGCAAGACGTTAAGGAAACAGACTCCCTCTCTCTCCCTCTCTCAAGGCACTCACATCGCTCATGATGCCAGTTCCGCTAACTGGTGCAATTTCACCAACTCCCAAAGTGCTCCACCGCTAGTAATAATAACAGAAAAAACCCTCTTACAACAATAGCGTTGAAAAGAAATGGGGCATTCCATTTAACAGGTCTTCCTTCGTTCAAAATCGAAAGCACAAAGAAAAAAATGAAGAAAGGTCTTTATTTTTTTATTACCCCGCTTTTTTACTCGATCGCTCTAAAAAGCGGACTAAAAGCTTTGGCTATCCATCTGATTCAAAAAGCCTTGTAAAACCCTGGAACTTTGCTAAGATTTTTTGCTGCCTCAAAATATCAAGGGAAAGCTTCTGAAGATCCCTTTCAGAACCCCACATTTTGCCTCGTGTTAAACACAGGGGATAAAGCTGTTCCAAAAAATAAAGGAAGCATCACGATGAACTAACCAAGGTGTGAAAGGCACCCCAAAAGCACTGCTAGCCAGTACAGGGAATTCGTGAGTCTAAGCAATAAGCCATCCATGAGGAAATACAGCCCCTTCCCACATTAATGCAATATTAAATAGACCCCATCTTCTCAGAGGAACATAAATAACTGGCACCTCTAATTAACTCTCCATTCCTGCTTCCTCTTTTATCACAGATACACAGACAAGGTATATGAGATGCTTCCTATACAACCTTCAGTTAAAGAATCTCATGAAGTAGATGGGGGAAAACCTTTTCTTGCCAGAGACTCTGGAGAGCAGTTACCTGTCACAATGGACCAAACTAAGTTCTAAGGCCAATGGTCCAACTCAGTACAAGGTAGCATCATACATATGTTGAAACCCCACGTGCCAGGTCACCTTGGTGTCTAGATATTTCACTGTGACACTTACTGCACTTTCACACAGCCCAAATAATGCACTTTCAATCCACTCTCAATCCACTCTGAAGGTAGATTTTACTGTGTGAACTGGCAAAATCCACTTGCAAACGATTGTTAAGGTGCACTGAAAGTGGATTGAAAGTACATTATTTGGGCTGTGTGAAAGTGCCCTTAGTATTTTCAGCAGTTATTTTACTGTAGCATCTCTCAACAGTTCCCAGTGAAAGTACAAAGCATCCTCATCATGATCAAGGAAAGCATCTATTCCTAAGAGTTCAAGATACTAACAACTTTACAGACAAAAACATAAGCATACACAGGAAAATTGACATCAGGATCTTGCAGAACGTTTGTACCAATTACACAAAGACAACTCAGTTACACAATGACAACTCAGTACTGCACCAAACTTTCAACCTAACAACATACTTTACTTCAACTTTACGTATCCTTATTGTATGGAGTTTTCAGGAAGGACACCAGCTTGCTTACCTTTTTACTCATCTAGCACTATTCTCATGGACTCATGGAACATTTCATACCAGGTATAAGCTTAACAGCGTTAAGCTGGCTGGTCTGAGAAGAGACTGCCATTAGCCAACACATTTCCATCACCCTTAACACAATTCCATTCTCCTTCAATACAAAAGGAAAACTTGGGCTCCCCAGCCATCTAAGAGCCACAACTGCTCCAGTGGAACTGTCCCATGCCTTCTAACACCAGACCCTACACATCCTGCCACCTACAGTGAGAGAAGAACCCCCTCCCCAAGAATAATTCATACATATTTACTGGGAACTAAGACTCATTGAGAGAGCCCGGTGGCACAGAAAGGTAAGCTGTAGTACTGTAGTCAAAAGCTCTGCTCACAACCCGAGTTCAATCCTGACAGAAGTTGGTTTCAGGTAGCCAGCTCAAGGTTGACTTAGCCTTCCATCCTTCTGAGATTGGTAAAATGAGTGTAAAGGGTGTAAAGGGTAGATGAGTGGGGAAAGCAATGGCAAATCACTCCATAAAATCACAGTCTGCCTAGTAAACGTCGTGATGTGACATCATCCCATGGGTCAGTAACGGTACAGGGGACTTCCTCTACCTTTTAAAGGCCCACTGACTTCAATGTAACCTACTTCCAAGCTGCAGGAAGAGCCAAGCGAAGCTTACCTGAGCACACCTTCCAAGTTCCGTCCGACCAAGGAACCAAAAGATTTTTAATGCCAGTTCATAAGGCAGCTGAACATCAAAGAAAGGAACTTCATTTATTTCGTTCTGAAAAGAAGCAAGAAGGGAAACCGAGATGGTCAGACTTCTGGTGATGGAGGTTAGCAGCGTAATATTTGACATATTTCACATTCCATCTCATCCTGCCCTGAGGATAAAACACAAGATCCTACATTTCACCCCCCGGGCTGTTAAAAAGCCAGCACACAGCAAATATGAATAAAATATTAAGAAGTTGGCTGATCCATCAAGCACAAGGCTGTGTTTGAATGTATACCTGAGATCTATGAATTATAAAGTACGTGTCATAAACATGCCTTCATAAATAAGGTTCCCTTACCTAGGGTGATGGCAGCGTGGAGAGGTCAGGCAGAGAAATGTTTAGCTTCCCTCATCCGTGCTCACCTTTTGTTGTAAAAGCTAGACCCCACCCATGGTGCAAGAACCAAACAGAAACAAAAACGAATGTGGCCACGCCTCATCACTTTTCATTTGGCCATAAGACCCAAAAACAAGGAAAGTCCATTTGAGAATATGAGACTAAAACAGGTGACTAAGTAATTGCCTTCCCTATAGATAATGTGACTGGAAATAACACCATCCTCCCCATCCTATAAAGGGCCATAAATCAGAACACCCAAAGTGTACAAGAGGGAGAGAACCTTTAACATGAGAGGCGGCCCTCTCTAGCTCTGTTTAGGACCCTTGAGCGGCACAAGATCTGCCGCCAGACCACAGAACGCATCAACAAAACGAAGAAAGCAGTCTTGTTAAACCAACCCCAGCTTTTCTTGAACATCTGATGGACAGGATCCAAAACACAAACACCGCCAACCACTCCTTGGAGACACACATTTACACGCCACTGCACTAATGGAGCCTCTCATTCTGTAAATGGATTAATTTACAGCCATCAGAAATTTAATCTGTGTCTTTTTTTAAAAAATAGTGTCATTAACTAGGGAGAAGAGTAACAAGCTTTTCCTAAACTGCATAAATTAGAGCTTTAGATAGACAGGGGCCACAACAGAAATGTGTACCACGATTTTTAAAAAACTCCTTCAGATAATTACAAAGATTATTTTTAATCTACTTCATTTATAAAATGCATTGGCCTTTTAACTGAAGGTTTCGCCAAACTGAAGCAGAATCATGCAGGAAAGGTACTTGGGGCTTGTTCATCTTCTACATGAATTTTACTTTCAAATGAACATTATCGCATGTAAACTTGCCATAAATCTGTTCTCATGATCAAGGATACTGGAAGACAGATACCTGCATTTATGGGGATTATTGCCAGCCATATCCACAGCAGCAGGATAGCACTTCCTGACTGTCCACATGAGTATGCCTGACGAAGGCTGATTAATCGCATGGAGGAAAATAACAGTGTGACCCAGCCTCCAGGCACACACTATTTCTTAACAATGCTATTATATTCCTCACCTTTCAACAGTGTGGTATACTGGGTAGAGTGTCAGACTAAGATGTGGGAGATCTTTCAACCCCACCCCACCCCCACTCTGCCATGGATGCTTGCAGTCTTAGGCCAGTCACACACTCTCAGCCTAACCTACCTCACAGGATTGTTGTGGGGATAAAATGTAAGATGCTTTAGGTCCCCACTGGGGGAAAAGGTGGGGTATAGATGAAGTAAAAAATAAATAAAAAAAGGAACTGGAACAATGTCCAAATACTCAACAAAACAGTTAAAGCCCATTGTTCTAAAACTACAAAGATACAAAGATTGGCAGAGACTGAGCAAAATAATCAGAATCAATAGAAATAATAGATGAATTGGAAAAACAACAACAGAGAAAGCATAAATATTTCCATTAGAACTAAGGGTCCTGAAAAAGTATAGTTTCATAGACGTAGTAAAATATCACTAAGGAAGAGACAAATCTTCTTGGGCACCATAGCCTTGGTGCCACCTACCAAACGTTAGATCACATACAGTGAAGGCCTCCAAGGACAACCTTTTACATTCAACCTTATCAAACCTACGGAGCAGCCTTAACATAGCAACCAAAGAGTTCAATAACAACTAGAGGCAAGAGAGTTACCCAATGGCTGATATGGGCAGCCTATTCCTGAAGGGGGGGGTAGATCCGTGGTGGCTGGAAGCAGCGCAGCTGTGCTGCCTCCTCAGAGGCTTCCCGGCTGTCGAAGAGGAATTTTAATTCTTTTAAAAAGTCAGAAAGGAGGACAATGCCCCATCGCCTTCAACAGGGTTATGCCACCAAAAAGGTGGCGCAGCAACGCCGCTGCGAGAGGGGGCATTCCCAGGGCCAAAGGGGTTAGGAGCTGCCTAAAGGCAGCTCCACCACCACCCCATTCCCTTCTGTGAATTCCCTGCTGACATGGCTGCACTGGCAGTGGGGGCTGGCACAGCTCTGCAGCTCCCCGGAACCAGTGTTTTTGCCCCCAGGCTGGCATAAATGCCTATTATCCAGGGATAAATGGGCACTTACACCCGTGCAGGGTCACATTGGCTCCTAAGGAGCTTCGCCCCCCCTTTCAGGAATGCAGCCTAAGAATATGTGCTATTGCAAAATGGGTGCTTAGATTGGAACACAGCTGATGAAAGGGTTGTGAAATGAATGTATTAAGATAATGACCAAACCCATTTTGCAAAAGAGTTCTTTGCTGACTTATTCACTTACTGGAACTACTTTAACCCAAAGGGAAAGTATTTCTACCCCAGGATCTTGGGTACCAAAGTTTCAAATGCAATTCAGTTTATGCTCTTTGAAGGAATTAAACAGTCTTCAAAAATAGCCACTACAGGTGTTCAACTAATATAGCAAACCTACCGTTGTGGACAGTACCTGTGTTTAATTTGTATATTTTGGGGTTTGGCATAGAGATTACCTATGGCAATTCACTATTAGATAAGTGAAGGCTGGAGAGGGGTAACATAAAAGTTTTTCAAACTTTTTTCCTCCTCCTGAGGACTTTTTTTTTTTGGCCTATGTCTCCCTAGTTTTATTGTGACAGTATGATACTGCTTCTGATCAAATAACCATTCACTTTTGTGGACTACAAAATTTGTTTTATTTTTTCAACTTTTATTCCCCCCCCCCTTCTCAGATATGACAAAAGTTAAGCTACACGTGCTAAGGTAGAACTGGGTACAACAGTTTGCAGCCCTCTCTCTCTCTCTAGTATTGCACATACTTACAATTCTGCTTATAGAAAACAAGAGGCATTTATACTCAAACCCCCTAAATATGCCAAGCAGTACAATACAATGTGTTAACATGAGTTATACATTGTATATTTTATGTTGTTACTGCAGTAGATATGTTCAGGTTGACAAGTAGTATGTGCTGCATACATTTTAATTTTTCCCAAAATCTCAATTCAACCGCCCCAACTCAATTTTCACCCTGTGGCTTCAAAATTTCGACTTCTTTACATCTTTATCCTTTCCTCACTGTGAAGTAGGTTGCCAACCCTGTAAGCTTCATGGCCTGGTCTCTGGGCACCATCATTTTAAATGCATTACCTGTGCAATCCTAAGAACAGTTATGCTCTTGGTGTCGCATTGTGTAACTTAGTGTGCATGCATTTCAATGGATTTAGAAAAGTGTAACTGCTTAGGGGAAGGGCCACAGCTCAGTGGTACAGCATCTGTTTGGCATGTAGAAGGTCCCAAATTCAGTCCCTGGCACTTCCAGTTAAAAGGGTCAGGTAGGAGGTGCTGTGAAAGACCTCTGCTTGAGACCTTGGAGAGCTGCTGCTAGTCTGACCATATGATACTGACCATATGATACTGACCTTGATGGACCAATGGTCTTATTCAGATATACACATACCTGTTTAATTGGTTACTAGCATTTAACTGAGAGACCCAGGTTTGAATCCTCACTCTACCATGGAACCTTGCTAAGTGACCATGGGCTTATCATGCACACTCTGTCTACACTACCTCAAAGGGTTGTTGTGAAGATAAAAGGAAGGAGAGGATAACAATATAAGCCAATCTGCATCCCCACTGGGGAGAAAAGTTTCAAATGCAGCAAATAAAAATAATAAAAATATAGACCGCATTTCCTAGAGCTCAAAGCAGCTTACATAAAGTTATAATTTAAAAGATTACTAAAATGTTTAAAAATAGATCAATAAAGCCATCAGCAACCAGAGATTACTTCCAACTTTTTTTGATTGTAACATCACTCAATCCTAAAACCAATTGCCCACATATCCAGCAATGTATCAGTCAAGGATGGCTCTCCAGAAAGATGTCTTACACCCTTATTTAACTGAAGGAGGTGTTCCAAAGTAAACAGCTATCACAGATAAGGCTCTGTTTCCTTGCTCCTAGAGACCTTTGCCATTCCAAACTCACCAGCAGAGGCTAAGAGCATAAGAAATGCCCTGCTGGACCAGGCCAGTGGTTAATCTTTGTTTGACACCCTGTTTCACACAATGGCCAACCTATTGCCTTAGAGTGCCAACAGACTGAGCATAAAGGCCTTTCTTCTAATGCTCCCTTCTAGCACTAGCATTCAGAAGCTGACGCCTCTGGATGTGGAGGTTCCCTCTAATCATCATGGATAATATCCACTGATGGATCTCTCCATCATAACCTGCCCAAAACCCTTTTAAAAGCAAAATATATAGTGTTGTAGATAACAGTGTAAAACAGAAACTGACAACACCAGTCTAAATAATCTAAACAGTTTATAAAAAGTCTTTTTATAATCTGCTTAGATTCTTTAGCCCGGTGTTGTCAGCTTCTATTGTACAAAACCCTTTTAAAGCCAACGATACAAATGCACTGGCAAGAAGATCTGCAGCCATGAGGAAAGAAGGAGAAAAAACACTTTTCAAATGTTGTAAGCCAGTCTGAGCTACTCATGACACAAAGTAGGCTATGACTCAGAGGTCATTTTTGATACATGCCACCACTGCAGCAAGACTGGTTAATGAAATGGAAAACATCTGAGACACCAGATAAGACCGTCTGGATAGACAAAATGATGGAACTGGCTGAAATGGCAAAATTAACTGCATTAATAAATCAAAAAGAAAATACTGAATTTTTGGGAGAATGGGAGGCATGGACAACATATTGTGTAACTGAATTTAAATTGGGAAATATTAAGGGATATGAACTGATCTAATTCAAATTGTTTGAAGTAATTAAACTATCAAAGTTAAAAATGTAATGTAGGATTGACAGATGTGGTTTAGTATAATGAATTAGAACTGAATACAAAGAGAGAAACATGGATATTAAATGGACTGAGTAGGGGAGAGGGGAAGTTAATTATATATATTTGCTTAGAGATAAGATAGAAACCGTTTATATTATGTATTTTGTGAACTGAAAAATACTTAAGATTGTAAACCAATTTGAAAATAATAAAAACTTTTTTAAAAAAAATAATGACACAAAGTAGGCTGCAGATCTCAAACATTAGGTTGTGCAAAATATTGTCGAAGGCTTTCACGGTCAGAGTTCATTGGTTCTTGTAGGGCTGTGTAACCGTCGTCTTGGTATTTTCTTTCCTGACATTTCGCCAACAGCTGTGGCAGGCATCTTCAGAGGAGGAATAAGGCTTGGCTTCCTGTCTTGAAAACCTCCAGACTAACGAAGACTACAGTCAACAAGAGCCATGCAGATTAGCTTTGGATTTCACACATTAACAGATCACTTCAGGATACAATGGTTCCATATTAACATACCACACCCTCATTAGCACATTATCTTGATACTTACAGGACAATGGTTAGCACATTACCTTTGATACTTTTTGCAGGACAATGATTCAGCTCAAACCCAACCCCTTTCTGACTATATATTACTCTTCCTACACAGTTGACACTGAGAGACACTGTCCTTCAGTGTGACTCCTCCGAAGATGCCTGCCAGCTGCTGGCGAAGCGTCAGGAAAGAAAATACCAAGACCACGGTCACATAGCCCGGGTAACCTACAAGAACCAATTAGGCCGTGCTTCCTTGTCTGATTTCAACAGGCACACTGCGTTTCTGCACTTGACCGAGCGGGCGCCACTCCTGGAGAAGCTAACCTGTCTGACTCTTAAGCTCCGTGAAAGGCTTGGCTATTTTTCACTCTAGCCGCCGCACAAAATTATTCCGCTGGATTCTTGTGGGTTATCCGGGCTGTGTAACCGTGGTCTTGGTATTTTCTTTCCTGACGTTTCGCCAGCAGCTGTGGCAGGCATCTTCA
The DNA here is from genome assembly GCF_029931775.1 of Euleptes europaea. NCBI lineage: Eukaryota > Metazoa > Chordata > Lepidosauria > Squamata > Sphaerodactylidae > Euleptes > Euleptes europaea. The sequence goes on along the minus strand of NC_079324.1, from coordinate 49,170,130 downwards.
GAGGAGTAACCACATTAATAGGGTTCCATATTAACATACCACACCCTCATTAGCACATTATCTTGATACTTACAGGACAATGATTAGCACATTACCTTTGATACTTTTTGCAGGACAATGATTCAGCTCAAACCCAACCCCTTTCTGACTATATATTACTCTTCCTACACACTTGACACGGAGAGACACCGCCCTTCAGTGTTACTCCTCCGAAGATGCCTGCCGCAGCTGCTGGCGAAACGTCAGGAAAGAAAATACCAAGACCACAGTCACACAGCCCGGATAACCTACAAGAACCGACGAACTCTGACCGTGAAAGCCTTCGACAATATTTCGCTGGAATTTATTCTACTTCTTCCATTGGAAAGACAAGACTCGATGAGGGTTGAGGGGAAAGGCAGCAAGGTTTGGGACTAAGGAGGGTCCCACCCCACCTCTTTCCCATACCAAGTCCCGGATGAGCTGCCCCAGGAAGTCTTCCTTCCCTTCTCCGGGGGTGTCATGGGTGCAGCCGGGGCCAGGCGCGGGATGCGGCCCAGGGACCAGCGCGCTGGGGCTACAGGGGCGCACGCAAGGCCCCGCGACCGGCTCTCCACGAGGGATCCCCCCAAAGCCGCCCCACCCCTGCACGGGCTCCGGGGCTGCTGCCCCTTCGGGCTCCGGCTGCGGCCGCCGCCTCTTCCTCCCCGGGCGGGCATCGCTGCCGCTCCTCCGGCTCCGAGACAATTCCGCTCTCCAACGGCGACGGAAGGCCTCCAGCTCCGCCGCTCCCTCCACCATGGCAACGCCGACAAAACCCGGATGGACGGAGCCGGCCGCTTCCGGCTCGCGGTCCGGACGAGATTGAGCTCCGGAACGGAAACCGCGGGCGCCGCTCTAGGGTTCCGCCGCTGCGAGGAGGCCAGCGAGACGACGCCCGCCTCAGCCAATCGGCGAGGCCGAATCGCAGAGGCGCCTGCGGAGGTTCAGAACTTGCCAATAATGTCTAAGTCGGAATATTATTATAATGGACTGGATACATAAAATGTTGGCACTAGCAGAAATGGCTAAACTTACAGCGTTAGTAAATCAAAAGGAATGCTAGGAAAAGGCGAGGGCAGCAGGAGAAGAGGAAGACCCAACAAGAGATGGACTGACTCAATAAAGCAGTGGTTCCCAACCTTTTTTTGACCAGGGACCACTAGGGCTTTTTTGTTCGGTGCAGGGACCCCAAGGTTCAAAATAAAAACTCCGATAATTTGAAAATAAACTTTAATCATAACTGTTTGTTAAACATTAAACTTAGAATAATATTTGAATATTATTTGAATTAATAATATTTGAATTATATATTTGAATTATCTGTGGACCCCCAGGGGTCTGTGAGAACTAAATTAAGGTCCGCGAAACAAAGTTATAAACCCATAATAAATTAATACTTTCAATTAAAAGTTCTCTATTATAATTGAAAGTATTAATTTATTATGGGTTTATAACTTTATTTCGCGGACCTTAATTTAGTTCTCGCAGACCCCTGGGGGTCCACGGACCCCCGCTTGGGAACCAGTGCAATAAAGGAAGCCACAACCTTCAATTTGCAAGACATGAGCAAGGCTGTCAAAGACAGGACATTTTGGAGGACATTGATTCATAGGGTCGCCATGAGTCAGAAGCAACTTGACAGCACTTAACACACACACACAAATCAAAAGGAGAATACAGAATTTGTGGGAGAATGGGAGGCGTGGACAATATATTGCCAAAATGAATTTAAATTGGGAAGTATTGAAGGTTATGTTTTGTTCTAATTCAATTGATTAAGGTAGAAACATTATTAAGATTAATGATTTAGATTTTAAGAATTGTGATCCGATTTATATATGAAGTATTGTATTGAATTAGAAATTAAATGCAAAGGTGACAATAAAGTTATCAAAAAGATAGAGGAGGAGAGAGGGGAAGTCAACGTAAATATATGAATTAATTAGTTATATAGACTAGAGAAATATTGTTTATATCATATAATTATCTTAATGAATGATGAAAACTACTGTAATAAAAAACAATAAAAAATGTTATTAAAAAAAGGAAATTGTTATTGTTATGAGAGCCAGCATGGTGTCGTGGTTAAGAACGGTGGAGTCTGATCTGGAGAACCGAGTTTGATACCCCACTCCTCCACATGAGCGGCGGACGCTAATCTGGTGAACTTGATTTGTTTCCCCTCTCTTACACTGGAAAGAGTAAGAGTCACTAGAAAAGACCGTCATGCTAGGAAAAAGTAGAAAAGAGCAAGAGTCCAGTAGCATCTTAAAGACTAACAAAAATATTTTCTGGCAGGGTATGAGCTTTCGTGAGCCACAGCTCACTTCTTCAGATACTTCTTCAGATGCTAGGAAAAGTTGAGGGCAGCAGGAAAAGAGGAATACCCAACAAGAGTTCGATTGACTCAATAAAGGAAGCCACATCCTTCAATTTGCAAGATCTGAACAAGGCTGTCAAAGATAGGACATTTTGGAGGACTTTCATTCATAGGGTCGCCATGAGTCGGAAGCGACTTGACGGCACTTAACACACACACACTCTTACACACAAAGCCAGCTGGATGACCTTGGGCAAGTCACAGCTCTGTCAGAGCTCTCTCAGCCCCACCTACCTCCCAGGGTGTCTGTTGTGGGGAGGGGAAGGGAAGGTGATTGTAAGCCGGTATGATTCTCCCTTAAGTGGTAGAGATAGTCGGGATATAAAAACCAACTCTTCTTCTTCTCATCACTGTTAAGTGAGGATCGTGATGATGGTAGTTGTTTTGTTATTAATAATAATTTATTTGCTGCTAATGTGTAAGAATGTGCCACTGGCCACCAAGATCAATTAATGCTATTGTATTCCCTATTATTATGTATGGATGTGAAAGCTGGACATTGAAGAAAGCTGATAGGAAGAAAGTAGACTCCTTTGAAATGTGGTGTTGGAGGAGAGTGTTACGGATACCGTGGACTGCCAAAAAAATCGGTTATAGATCAAATCAAGCCTGAACTGACCCTAGAAGCTAAAATGACTAAACTAAGGCTGTCGTATTTTGGTCACATTATGAGAAGACAGTAGTCACTGGAAAAGACAGTCATGCTAGGAAAAGTTGAGGGCAGCAGGAAAAGAGGTAGACCCAACAAGAGATGGATTGACTCAATCATGGAAGCCGCGGCCATCAGCTTGCAAGATCTGAGCAAGGCTGTCAAAGTTAGGACATTTTGGAGGACACTGATTCATAGAGTCGCCATGAGTTGGAAGCGACTTGACGGCACTTAACACACATACAATATGGCAGTTCAAAGACTACTTTTCTAATAAAAGTGAAAAAAGGTGGTTGTTTTTGCCACAACTGACTTACAATGCATTAGGATTGCCAACCTCCAGGTGGAGCCTGGAGTTCTGGAAGTACAACTAGGGTTGCTAACTTCCAGGTAGTAGGTGGAGATCTCCTGCTATTATATCTGATCTCCAGCCGATCAAGATCAGTTCACCTGGACCAAAAGGACCGCTTTGGCAATTGGACTCTATGGCATTGAAGTCTCTCCCCAAACCCTGCCCTCCTCAGGCTCCGCCCCAAAAATCTCCAGGTATTTCTCAATCCGGAGTTGGCAACCCTAATTACAACTGATCTCCAGACTACAGAGATTAGTTCCCCTACAGAGAACGGCAGCTTCAGAGGGTGGACTCTATAGCATCGCATCTCGAATGAGCTCACTCCCCTCCCCAAACTCCTCCCTCCCCAGGCTCCACCCCCAAATCTCCAGGAATTTCCCAACACAGAATTGACAACCCTAGATCCTGTGCAGTTACTCCAGTCAGAACACAATAAATGTGTTCTGGCATAAGGTTTCATGGCCCAGAGTCCACTAGTACACTATCAGCGCAATCCATGGGTTTAGACTGGCTAACATGCAGCCCTGAACAGAATTATACCTTTCTAAACCCATTGATTTCAATTAGGATTGACAGCCTCCAGGTTGGGAATGGAGATCTTGGATTACAACTGATCTCCAAACTGGAGAAATAATTTCACCTGGAGAAAATGGCTGCTTTGAAGAGTGGGCTCAACGGCATTATTCCGTTTAGGTCCCTCCCCTCTCCAACCCACATCCCCAATCTCCACCCCAAAATCTTCAGGAGTTTCTCTATCTGGGCAACTCTAATTTCAGTGAAGATGAAGGTTCTTACTCAGTGCTGGATTGCACTGGAAATTTGTTGCACTCTTACTTGACAGCAAATTCTGCGCAATTTGGTAGAAATTACTTCCAAATAAGCCTGCATGGGATTAGGCTGCCTGCCCATTTGGAGGAATGATAATTATAGTGAAACCTAAAACATCTTAAAGTTTTAGGTTAGTGGCTGGTATGGTGTAGGACAGTGATGGCGAACCTTTTAGAGACCGAGTGCCCAAACTGCAACCCAAAACCCACTTATTTATCACAAAGTGCCAACACGGCAATTTAACCTGAATACTGAGGTTTTGGTTTAGAAAAAAACAACACATACATTATTAACATTTTTTGCCTTAAAAGAAAAACACAATAACAGAGCTTTCAATGATACAAACAACTTTTTATTGAAAGGTAAAAGTTTGCATTTGGCATTTAATATTTGTTCAAAGCCCCAAAGCTGGGCGGCAAGGAGTCCAGGGGGGGGGGGGGGCTTTGAACTGCTCCGCGCTGGGAGTCCAGGGAAGGCAGACGCGATGGCTGCTCAACTTACCCACGCGTGCCCACAGAGAGGGCTCGGCATGCCAAGTCCAGCACGCGTGCCATAGGTTTGCCAACACGGGTGTAGGAGCTAGAGTGATGGACTTTGGCCAGACACACCTAGGTTCATATCCTCCCTCAGCCACAAAGATTATATGATGATCTTCCAGTAACTTTCTATCAACCCAGCCTAACTCACAAGTAGGGTTGCCAGCTCCAGGTTGGGAAATACCTGGAGATTTTAGGGTTGGAGCCTAAGGAGAGCAGGGTTTAGAGAGGGGAAGGACTTCAATGCCATAGAGTCCAATTGCCAGAACGGCTACATAAGACTTTCAAGGTCAGCACCAGCACCTTGAGTTGGACCTGAAACAAATTGGGAGCCAGTGAAGATGGATCAAAACTGGAGCAATATGGTATCTACAGCCTCTTCCAGTCATCATCCAGGTTGCAACATTCTGTACCAAATGAAATTTCCAAACATTATTGAAGGGCAGCCCCATGTAGAACACATTGCAGTGATCTAATCTAGATGTTCCTGGGGCCTGCGCCAAAGTGGCCATGTCTTTTTTTGTCCAAGAAAGGCCACAGCTGGCTAACCAGCTAAAGCTAGTAGAAGACACCGGTGCTACCTGTTTATCCAACAGAAGGTCTGAGTCCAGCAATACTCCCAAACTACAGACTTGCTCCTTCACCAGGAGTGCAATCCCACCCAGAAAAGGAGACACCTTAAATCCTGGGTCAGTTTTACCATTCACCAGTAGCACTTCTATCTTGCCAGGATTACAAATCCGTTTATTCAAAGTGATGGGAGTTTTAATACAAACAGCTATATGCAGTGTGTCTCTTAGCAATCGTTCCACAAGATGGCTGTGTTTGTCTTTCGTGCCAAAAATAAACAGGACTCTTATGGCCACTTGAAGACGAACAAAACAGCTCTAGTTCATGAATTACAAGAGAATAAAATTGTGTTAGTCTTTAAGATGCCACAAAAATTGTGGTTTATTTTTGGTGCGACACTAACACAGTTTCCCCTCCAGATTTATTTTATAATATATTTCATACCAATGTTTCTGTTACTCTCCTTGGGGGACGGGTCCTTGTTGGATCAAAAGCTGAGCTAGATAATATTAAATAAATAAAAGAATAAATGTGTCCTGGCATAAGGTTTCAGGGGCCAGAGTCCATAGTACACTATCAGTGCAATCCTAAACAGAGATACCCCCTTCTAAGCCTGTTGTCTGCAATGGATTTAGAAGGGTGTAACTAAGCTTAGTATTTCAGTGTGCCACCTTTTGCGCTCGCCTTTTGACCCCAACTTCCCATATACGTATGTATATGTATCATAGAACTCAACAACTATCACAGATTGGTTCCATCAAGGCCACATTCACCTGTGTGTGTGTGTTAAGTGCCACCAAGTCGCTTCCAACTCATGGCGACCCTATGAATCAATGTCCTCCAAAACTTCCTATAGTTAACAGCCTCGCTCAGGTCTTGCAAACTGACCCGCCCATCCTCGAATATGGTCTATGCTATGCTGTCATGCACCAGCAATTCCTTCTTGCACAAACTGAACATTAAAAATGTTGGAGCGGTGGATTCTGATCCGGTGAACCGGGTTTGATTCCCCACTCCTCCACATGAGCAGCGGAGGCTAATCTGGTGAACTGGATTTGTTTCCCCACTCCAACACATGAAGCCAGCTGGGTGACCTTGGGCTAGTCACACTCTCTCAGCCCCACTCACCTCACAGGGTGACTGTTTTGGGGATGGGAAGGGAAGGTGATAGTAAGCCGATTTGAGTCTCCCTTAAGCGGTAGAGAAAGAGCATATAAAAACCAACTCTTCTTCTAAAAAATGCAGTCCACAATGACTGCCATGTAACAGTGCAATCCTGTACAAACTCCACTCTAAACCCACTGAAATCAATAACTGCGCTACAAAAAGGAGTCTTCCCCTGGGTCCATGCGACCAGATGTTCGTGCTGAGAACTCAGTTCCCAGGTGTGTGTGAGCACAATTTGGATCAGGGCCATGGCACACCCAGAGAAGGGGCTTATGCCTTCCTCCTGTGCTGTTTTCCTGATGCAAAATGGCCCAGGGTGAAATTTGCCTTGTTAGAGGCTGCATGAGTACTGATAAGAGTACATTTAGATTACATACATTTAGATTTCAACAGTGGGGCAAATGAAGAGTCCAGTGTGACGCCGCTAGATTGACACTGTCAAGCTTATACTCAGTAGAAGCTGAAGGTGGTTAGCTCATTGACAGTGAAGTAATTGGCTCTCTTTAGAGATTCATGTGCAGTGGGTGTGGTCTTTTATTCATTGATTGGACCTTGGGTTTTTTAAAAATTAATTTATTTATATCTCACCTTTCTCCCTAATAGGGACCCAAAGCAGTTTATATCATTCCTTATATCCTCCCTTTTATTTTTACACCAACCCTGTGCGGTAGGTTAGGCTGAGAGTGTGACTGCCCCAAGGTCACTCAGCAAGTTTCCATGGCAGAGTAGACATTTGAACCTGGGTCTCCCAGATCCTAGTCCGACACCCAAACCGCTACACTATGCTGGCTCTCTGGTTTTCTGTTGTGCTCTACTGTAACACACATCTCTTGGGCAGTGGGTTTCCTGGCCTTACTTGGCGGTAATTTATCTCCTCTCTTCCCTGAGATCCTTCTGAGCATAGGTATACTTCTACCAAATGTGGGTACCTGGTATCAGGCATGAAGAAGAAGAAGTTGGTTTTTATATGCCGACTTTCTCTGCCACTTAAGGGAGACTCAAACCGGCTTACAGTCACCTTCCCTTTCCCACAACAGACACCCTGTGAGGTAGGTGAGGCTGAGAGAGTGTGACTAGCCCAAGGTCACCCAGCTGGCTTCAAGTGTGTAGGAGTGGGGAAACCAACCCGGTTCACCAGATTAGCCTCCGCCACTCATGTGGAGGAGTGGAGAATCAAACCCTGTCCCCCAGAATCAGAGTCCACAGCTCATAACCACTACAAACAAGAATATAGCACTAGACGTGACTCTGGGGTCTGTCCCCAGATGCATAGTTTAACTGCAAAATTTAACGGTTTAGACAGATTCATGGAGAAGAAATTCCATCAGTGACTATTACCGAAGATGACTAAAGAGAGGTAGTCAACCTCACAATAATACCAGCGCAAGGAGGCAACATCAGAGGAAGGCCTTCGCCTCTCTGGTCGCCCTCGGAGCAACTGGTTAGCTACTGTGCGAAAATGGATGCTGGACTAGATTAGGTTTGCCAGCTCCAGACTGGGAAATGCCTGGAGATTTTGGGGGCGGATCCTGAGGAGGGGAGGGACTTCAATGCCATAGAGTCCAATTGCCAGAGCTGCCATTTTCTCAAGTTGATCTCTATGGGCTGGAGTTTAGTTGTACCAGCAGGCGATCTCCAGCTAGTACCTGGAGGCTGGCAACCCTAGACTAGATAAACCAACGATTTGATCTAGCAGATCATTCACAGTGGGTAGCCGTGTTAGTCTGTCTGCAGTAGTAGAAAAGGGCAAGAGTCCAGTCGCACCTTAAAGACTAACAACAATATTTTCTGGCAGGGTATGAGCTTTCGTGAGCCACAGCTCACTTCTTCTGAACAAGTGAGCTGTGGCTCACGAAAGCTCATACCCTGCCAGAAAATATTGTTGTTGGTCTTTAAGGTGCTACTGGACTCTTGCCCTTGATCTAGCAGGGCAGCTCTGGCCGTCAAAAGCCAGCAGCGCCTTGTGGGTTATCTGCCTCCCCCTTCCTGGGCTTAAACCAAACGGGGGGTGCGTTTCATTTGAGGCGCGAGGAACGGAGGAGAGCGCACCCCTTTCCTTGCCCAGCGCGGCAGCCCGGATCCCTCCCGCAGCAGGATCACACGGATCCCCAGCGTCACGTGTAGCCTGGTTTACCTGGTTACCGCGAGAGGCTTTGTTGTTTGGGCTGCGGCAACAGACTCACCCATAACCGAGGGGGGGGGAGGGGGGCAGGGAGGGGCGGCGGAGACCCCAACCCAACTCCCTCTCCGAGGCTCCTCCTTTGGCCCGGGAGGGGCCGTGGCTCAGTGCTAGAGCATCTGCTTGGCATGCAGAAGGCCCCAGGTTCAATCCCCGGCATCTCCAGTTAAAGGGACTAGGCAAGTAGGTGATGTGAAAGACCCCTGCCTGAGACCCCCGAGAGCCACGGGGAGGGGGCGTGGCCCAGTGGTAGAGCATCCGCTTGGCATCCAGGAGGTCCCAGGTCCCATCCCCAGCGTCTCCAGTCAAAGGGACTGGGTGGGTGAAGTGAAAGACCCCTGCCTGAGACCCTGGGGAGCCATGGGGAGGGGCCCCTGGCTCACTGGTAGAGCACCTGCTTGGCACGCAGAAGGTCCCAGGTTCATTCCCCCGCATCTCCAGTTAAAGCGACTAGGTGACGTGAAAGACCGCTGCTTGAGACCGTGGAGAGGGGCCCTGGCTCAGTGGTAGAGCTTCTGCTTGGCACGCAGAAGGTCCCAGGTTCAATCCCCGGCATCTCCAGAGAAAGGGACTAGGCGAGTAGGTGATGTGAAAGACCTCTGCCTGAGACCCTGGAGAGCCGCTGCCGGTCTGGGTAGACAAGACTGACTTGGCTGGACCAAGAGTCTGGTTCAGTACAAGGCAGCTTCATGTGTTCATAATATGTGGAGGGGCCGTGGCTCAGTGGTAGAGCCTCTGCTTGGCATGCAGACGGTCCCAGGTTCAATCCCCGGCACCTGCAGTTCAAGGGACTAGGCAGGTAGGTGATGTGAAAGACCCCTGCCTGAGACCCTGGAGAGCCATGGAGAGTGGCTGTGGCTCAGTGGTAGAGCCTCTGCTTGGCACGCAGAGGGTCCCAGCTTCAGCCCCTGGCCTCTCCAGTTAAAGGGACTAGGCAGGTAGGTGATGGGAAAGACCCCTGCCTGAGACCCTGGAGAGCCGCTGCCGGTCTGAGTAGACAAGACTGACTTTGATGGACCAGGGGTCTGGTTCAGTATCAGGCAGCTTCATGCGTTCATGTGTTTTTCTCACGGTTCACTCATTGAGGAGGGGCCGTGGCTCGTGCTAGAGCCTCTGCTTGGCACGCAGAAGGTCCCAGGTTCAATCCCCGGCACCTGCAGTTAAAGGGATCAGGCAAGTGGGTGATGGGAAAGACCCCTGCCTGAGACCCTGGAGAGCCGCTGCCGGCCTGAGTAGACCATACTGACTTGGCTGGACCAAGAGTCTGGTTCAGTAGAAGGCAGCTTCATGTGTTCATAATATGTGGAGGGGCCGTGGCTCAGTGGTAGAGCCTCTGCTTGGCATGCAGACGGTCCCAGGTTCAATCCCCGGCACCTGCAGTTCAAGGGACCAGGCAAGGTGGTGATGCGAAAGACCCCTGCCGGAGACCCTGGAGGGCCTGAGTAGACCATACTGACTTGGCTGGACCAAGAGTCTGGTTCAGTGTAAGGCAGCTTCATGTGTTCATAATATGTGGAGGGGCCGTGGCTCAGTGGTAGAGCCTCTGCTTGGCATGCAGACGGTCCCAAGTTCAATCCCCGGCACCTGCAGTTAAAGGGACCAGGCAAGTAGGTGATGCGAAAGACCCCTGCCGGAGACCCTGGAGAGCCTGAGTAGACCATACTGACTTGGCTGGACCAAGAGTCTGGTTCAGTGTAAGGCAGCTTCATGTGTTCATAATATGTGGAGGGGCCGTGGCTCAGTGGTAGAGCCTCTGCTTGGCATGCAGACGGTCCCAGGTTCAATCCCCGGCACCTGCAGTTAAAGGGACCAGGCAAGTAGGTGATGTGAAAGACCCCTGCCTGAGACCCTGGAGAGCCATGGAGAGTGGTAGAGCATCTGCTTGGTATGCCGAATGTCCCAGGTTCAATCCCCAGCACCTCCAGTTAAAAGGACCAGGCAAGGCGGTGATGTGAAAGACCCCTGCCTGAGACCCTGGAGAGCCATGGAGAGTGGTAGAGCATCTGCTTGGCATGCCGAATGTCCCAGGTTCAATCCCCAGCACCTCCAGTTAAAGGGACCAGGCAAGGCGGTGATGTGAAAGACCCCTGCCTGAGACCCTGGAGAGCCATGGAGAGTGGTAGAGCATCTGCTTGGCATGCTGAATGTCCCAGGTTCAATCCCCAGCACCTCCAGTTAAAGGGACCAGGCAAGGCGGTGATGTGAAAGACCCCTGCCTGAGACCCTGGACAGCCATGGAGAGTGGTAGAGCATCTGCTTGGCATGCCGAATGTCCCAGGTTCAATCCCCAGCACCTCCAGTTAAAGGGACCAGGCAAGGCGGTGATGTGAAAGACCCCTGCCTGAGACCCTGGAGAGCCATGGAGAGTGGTAGAGCATCTGCTTGGCATGCTGAATGTCCCAGGTTCAATCCCCAGCACCTCCAGTTAAAGGGACCCGGCAAGGCGGTGATGTGAAAGACCCCTGCCTGAGACCCTGGACAGCCATGGAGAGTGGTAGAGCATCTGCTTGGCATGCCGAATGTCCCAGGTTCAATCCCCAGCACCTGCAGTTAAAGGGACTGGGCAAGCAGGTGATGCGAAAGACCCCTGCCTGAGACCCTGGAGAGCCGCCTGAGTAGACCATACTGACTGGGGTGGACCAAGAGTCTGGTTCAGTAGAAGGCAGCTTCATGTGTCCGCGGGGGAGACGAGGGCCGGGGCGAAAGAGTTAAGCCCCCCCTTCCCCCTCTCTCCCCCTTCCCCCTCTCTCCCCCTTCCCCCTCTCTCCCCCTTCCCCTTCCCCCTCCCCTCTCTCCCTCCCTCCCTCGCCGCCGTCTTGCGGCCGCCCCGTCGGGGAGGATGATCTCAGCCAGCATGTGACGCCCGAGCGCGGCTCGCTCCGCGCCAGACGGACGGCGGCGGCTGGGCGAAGCGGCGTCGGCGTCGGCGGCGGGCTGGCGATCGGCGCTGGGCTGGCCGGAGGCGGCGGCGGCGGCGGCGTCGGCCCGGCGGGTGCGTCGGGGGTCCTGGCCATGTGCCCCTGCGCCCTGCCCGGCCGCCCCCCGGCCGCGTGCGTCTGCGCCACCGCTCTCCCCGGCGGCGACCCGGGCCGGGCGCGCGGCTCGGCGGCGCAGCGCACGGCGGCGCGCCTCAAGGCCATCGGCGATGAGCTGCACGCCCGGACGGCCGCCGGGGCCGCGCGCCCCCCGCGCCGCCGCCGGACCGCCGCCGGACCCGGCCTGGCCACCTCCCTGGCGCTGCTGGCCGCCCTGGCCTGGCTGAGCCGCCGGGGGCGCGCGTAGGGGCGGGCGGACGGAGCGGCGGCGCCTCGACGGGCGGCCCGGAGAGTCAGTGGCACCGGCGGCAGGTGAGAGGGGGGGGGGATCGAGGGGACCCCCCGGGAGATCGTCACACTGGGGAGCCGGGTCAGTCTGCCTGCAGTAGTAGAAAGGAGCAAGAGTCCAGGAGCACCTTCAAGACTAACGCGAATATTTTCTGGCAGGGTAGGAGCTTTCGTGAGCCAGCGGCTCACGAAAGCTCCTACCCTGCCAAAAAATATTCGCGTTAGTCTTGAAGGTGCTCCTGGACTCTTGCTCCTTTCTATCCCCATCATCATCTATCCATCATCTATCTATCCATCATCATCTATCCATCTATCATCATCTATCCATCATCTATCCATCATCATCTATCCCCATCATCATCATCATCCTTAGCCACCGTTGCGCCTGGCGCTGCGCAGAGCAGCAGCGGTCTCTGCCCCGAGGAGCAGAGGTGCTCCTGGACTCTTGCTCTTTTCTATCCCCATCATCATCTATCCATCATCATCTATCCCCATCATCATCATCATCCTTAGCCACCGTTGCGCCTGGCGCTGCGCAGAGCAGCAGCGGTCTCTGCCCCGAGGAGCAGAGGTGCTCCTGGACTCTTGCTCTTTTCTATCCCCATCATCATCTATCCATCATCATCTATCCCCATCATCATCATCATCCTTAGCCACCGTTGCGCCTGGCGCTGCGCAGAGCAGCAGCGGTCTCTGCCCCGAGGAGCAGAGGTGCTCCTGGACTCTTGCTCCTTTCTATCCCCATCATCATCTATCCATCATCATCTATCCCCATCATCATCATCATCCTTAGCCACCGTTGCGCCTGGCGCTGCGCAGAGCAGCAGCGGTCTCTGCCCCGAGGAGCAGAGGTGCTACTGGACTCTTGCTCCTTTCTATCCCCATCATCATCTATCCATCATCATCTATCCCCATCATCATCATCCTTAGCCACCGTTGCGCCTGGCGCTGCGCAGAGCAGCAGCGGTCTCTGCCCCGAGGAGCAGAGGTGCTCCTGGACTCTTGCTCCTTTCTATCCCCATCATCATCTATCCATCATCATCTATCCCCATCATCATCATCATCCTTAGCCACCGTTGCGCCTGGCGCTGCGCAGAGCAGCAGCGGTCTCTGCCCCGAGGAGCAGAGGTGCTCCTGGACTCTTGCTCCTTTCTATCCCCATCATCATCTATCCGTCATCATCTATCCCCATCATCATCATCATCCTTAGCCACCGTTGCGCCTGGCGCTGCGCAGAGCAGCAGCGGTCTCTGCCCGAGGAGCGGAGGTGCTCCTGGACTCTTGCTCTTTTCTACTACTGCAGACAGACTAACAAGGTGCTGCTGGACTCTTGCTCTTTTCTATCCCCGGCATCCTCGTTCTTAGCCGCCGTTGCGCCTGGCACTGCGCAGAGCAGCAGCGGTCTCTGCCCCGAGGACCGTGCAATCTCGAATTCACTTCGAAGGGAAGAGAGGAGGATGAAGGGAGGGGGGAGAATATTTACTCTACGGCTTTAGGCTTCGATCCAGCGATCCAGCGGGGGCATGAAGAGACTAAAGGGTTGCGGTTGACGGGCAAAGTGACTTCTGAAGACAGCGTGGCGTAGTGGTTAATAGCGGTGCTTCGGAGGATGGTGGTGATCTCCCCAGCTCGAGGGGACCCCCGGGAGATCATCACCATCATCACACTGGGGAGCCGTGTTAGTCTGTCTGCAGTAGTAGAAAAGGGCAAGAGTCCAGTAGCACCTTAAAGAAGAAGTGAGCTGTGGCTCACGAAAGCTCATACCCTGCCAGAAAATATTTGTGTTAGTCTTGAAGGTGCTCCTGGACTCTTGCTCCTTTCTATCCCCATCATCATCATCCTTAGCCACTGTTGCGCCTGGCGCTGCGCAGAGCAGCAGCAGTATCTGCCCCGAGGAGCGTGCAGTCTCGAATTCGCTTCGAAGTGAGCTGCGGTTCACGAAAGCTCACACCCTGCCAGAAGATATTTGAGCTAGTCTTGAAGGTGCTGCTGTGTTAGTCTTGAAGGTGCTACTGGGCTCTTGCTCTTTTCTACTACTGCAGACAGGCTGACAAGGTGCTGCTGGACTCTTGCTCTTTTCTATCCCCGGCATCCTCGTTCTTAGCCGCCTTTGCGCCTGGCGCTGCGCGGAGCGGCAGCGGTCTCTGCCCCGAGGAGCGTGCAATCTCGAATTCGCTTCGAAGGGAAGGGAGGAGGATGAAGGGGGGGGGGAGAATATTTACTCTACGGCTTTAGGCTTAGATCCAGCGGGGGCATGAAGAGACGAAGGGGTTGCGGTTGACGGGCAAAGTGACTTCTGAAGACAGCGTGGCGTAGTGGTTAAGAGCGGTGCTTCGGAGCGGTGGAGTCTATTCTGGAGAGCCGGGTTGGATTCCCCCCTCCTCTGCATGAGTGGCGGGCTCTAATCTGGTGAACAGGGTTGGTTTCCCCACTCCTCCGCACGACGCCAGCTGGGCGACTTTGAGCAAGTCACTCTCTCTCAGCCTCACCTACCTCACAGGGAGTCTGTTGTGGGGAAGGGAAGGGGATTGTAAGCCGGTTTGAGTCTCCCTTAAGTGGTAGAGAAAGTCGGCATTATAAAAACCAGCTCCTCCTCTTCTTGAAGGCATGAGGAGGGAGAGAAGGGAGTTCCAGAAGGCAGTTTCCAAGCGTTAGGGGCAGCCAGGGAGAAAGTGTGGGTCTGGGTACCCATGGAGGGGGCAGTTCCTGAGTTTCCGCCTGGAGCGCTGGGTAGATGGAGAGAGGCGATGGGGTGAAGTGCCCAAGTGATCTTCGGCACCTTTTTTGGCGTGCCTACAGAAGGGGTCTCTGGGGCCGCTTCACATCTTGTGAAATGCACGAGGGACAGTCCTTCCTTTCTCCCCTCCTTTCCCCCCCCCCCACACATTTGTTTTCAAGCTTGTGAATCACAGAGCAGGAGGGCGCAGGTTCTCTCAGGCAGCCGAGCCCATGGCAGCCAGTGCAAAACTTCAGTGGGGCACAGAGGAAGGGACCTGAGATACTCCATCCATGTGTAGGAGATGCTGAGAGAAAAACCCTTAGACCATCACAACCAGATAAAACTCTTTGTGATTTAGGCTTAGGGTTTTGCCCTAAGGTGGTGGTCTTCCAGCCAAGCGCATCACAGTAAGTTTAGGCAGCCCCATAATGTACATAGAATGTATGCAGGGCTCATGGGGCATCTTCAGTATATGTAATGTGCAGGCGTTTACTTGCTAACTTTGTCATGGGCGATGTAGCCATCAGAAGTTACATTTAGAGCCCTTGCCACCAAAGAGAAATGACTGAATCCCAAGCTGGGTATGGGGAGGGGCCGTGGCTCAGTGGTAGAGCCTCTGCTTGGCACTCAGAAGGCCCCAGGTTCAATCCCCGGCATCTCCAGTTAAAGGGACTAGGCAAGTAGGTGATGCAAAAGACCTGTGCCTGAGACCCTGGAGAGCCACTGCCAGTCTGAGTAGACAATACTGACTTCGATGGACCAAGGGTCTGATTCAGTATGAGGCAGCTTCATGTGTGAGCATCGGTGACATCTTTGTGTCCCAAAGATGGCACCTTCGAGGAGTTCCTTCTTGCCCCTGATTTTCTATCTTAAGAACACAGGAGGCACATTTGGGTTGGAAGGAACCAGTTGCAGCGAGGGGCCATCGTGGATGCCACTTTTGGAGGAGAGATGCAAGCGCTTGCCGTCAGTAGCTGGCATCGCTGGAAGCTTCCCGACCCAGAGCCAGGAGTGTGATCCAACCATTTTGGCTGCCCGCGGCTGCCCTTTTTAAAGTGCAAATTCCCAGTTGGCTCCGTTGGCAGAGGAGGCGGGAGGTAAATGTGGTACCCAAGCTCTCCCAGGCAGGTGTGTCCTCTGGCACCCAGCGCCATACTTTAATGTGGCACAGAGGAACAGAGCAGAGAGCTGTGCGTGCTCAGGAGACGGTAAGGCAGAAACCTTATTGACACCAGAAATTAGCCTTCTTGAATTCACCAGAGTTAGAATATTGCCTTGAAGCTACATTTCTCCAGCTTCTGACACCAGGCCTTTTCAAAACCAGTCTGGTAGAAAGCTGTTTGGCTTTCATCAAGAAATGTGCTGGAGTGAAGATCTCTGGCACTGCAAAACTAGAGTAAGATCTTTTCCCCTAACTTTGGGTTGTCTTCAAATAACAGTGTCCCCACATGGGCATCTTGCTTGTGTTGATCGGTGTTTTGAAACGATTCAGCTCAATGGTAGGCATGTGCATTGCGAGGAACAGGTCCTGCATTCAGTCCCTGCTGTCCCCTGTCATTTAGGAGGATTGTGGCCAGCCAGCGCTGGGGAAGACCCTTCTCTGCTTCAGAGCTGCTGTCAGTCAGAGCAGGCAATACTTAGCTAGACGGGACTAGCCATCTGACTTCTGATAAGGCAGGAAAAGGTTGTAAACAGCCATGATGCCCCCCCCCCAAAATCCAGAACAAGATACAAAATCCATGCCGTACCTTTTATTAGAGCCGACCAAAACAATAATACATGAACATACATGAAGCTGCCTTATACTGAATCAGACCCTTGGTCCATCAAAGTCAGTATTGTCTACTCAGACGGGCAGCGGCTCTCCAGGGTCTCAGGCAGAGGTCTTTCACATCACCTACTTGCCTGGTCCTTTTAACTGGAGATGCCAGGGATTGAACCTGGGACCTTCTGCATGCCAAGCAGATGCTCTACCACTGAGCCACGGCCCCTCCCCAATAACAAAACATTGTACTAGCTTGCACTTGTTGTGCCTTGCCCTCGTCAGTGCGACTAAAAGGTATAACATAGATTTTGTGTCTTGTACTAAGGCAGCCTCTGACATCCCCGTCACTGGACGTTAAGCCCATGGCTCAGCAGCAGAGCACATGTTTTGTATGCATAAGGTCCTGGGTTCAATCCCTGGCACCTCCAGTTCAAAAGAACTCAGGTAACAGGTGTTGGGAAAGGCCAGTCTATGCCTGCTGCCCAGAGAGCCAGTGCCAGTCAGTGCTGACAGTTACTGGGCTCCATGAATCACTGATCTGACCCAGCATAAAGCAGCTTTGTGTGTTCATATAATTCTTGGGCTAATCCACTGAAAGGCAAAGCCTGCGGAAGGTTGCTGCTCCTGTTGGTATCGGTGCAAACCAGGCGTGAGATTCCTTTTTGCATTGCTTTCCCCAGAACGGCTCGCTTTGGGGACGCTTCGGAAAGTTCCCCAGCTCTTAGGGCGATTCTCGGCTGTCTTGATCCAGGTAGCAGCTTCCCTCTCTCCTGAGTGTGTGTGTGTGTGTATGAATTGGCGCATGAAAAGTGTCCTGGGAAAAGGCAGATCGCTTCCCCCCACAGAGTTCTCGTGCGCTCTGTGTGGGAAGGCAGCTGTGTAGACCAGCGAGGGATAAGTTGCTTCTGTTGCCTACGAAACCTCATGCTTCAATAAATCTGTTTGTCTTGAAGGTGCCAGAAGACCATGCTTATTTTTGCAAGGCAGGTGTAGGCTGAAGCACTGTGTGTGTCTGAACAGCAGGGATCGAGAGTCCTAAAAAGCAGTATCTCAGTTTGAAGTCTTTTGGGCTTGCCCTTTGTGGGATTTATTATTGTTATTATTACTATTATTATTATTTATACGTGATGCATTTAAGATGCACAAATAGTGAGAATGTTGTGAAGGTAGAACAGAAACAACAAAAGAGTCTTCGTGGCAGCTGAAAACTCACAGAATGGTTGCGGTGAAAGCTTTTATGGAGTAGAGCCCGCTGCATTGGATTTATTTGTTTGTTTGTTTGCTTATTTCCCACCTTTCTGTTTCGAAAGAGCACACGGGTGTAAAACACCCAAATATGATACGAACATCAGATAACAAACAATTAATTACCGTAACAAAACATAAAGATGCATAACATGTTATTTTCCCGTTCATATACATTCAGAAACTGGGGACGGGAACCATTTTCCAGGCTGCTTTGCAGCTGACTTAGAAGTCACCGGTATTCTACACGCCAATTCAAGGAAGAGTTTGGCATGAAATTGCTGAACTGGAATATGTCAGGAAGTTAGTTTCTGTTTGCTGTGGACTTAGTCAGGACCATTTAGGGGCGGGGGTTCCTCTCTACATGTATTAAATAAGCATAGCACAGATGTAAGGGTGATTATGGACATTTATGCAGGGCTGTTAACCCGCGGCCACCCCCGCTGACTGCTTCGGGGCTTCCTTTTGATTAAGCATGCAATTCCCAATGGTCAGAGGTCGCCTCTCCCTGCTCATTTTTGCCTGTGTTTTGTTGATGCTGTTTTAGCCAGAATCAGGAATACATGGGCAAAATGAACATAAATGTGCAGGCAGTGCGAGGTGACCTCTGATGGTTGGGAAAGGCATGCATAATCAACAGGAAGCCCTGAAGCATTCGGTGGGGGTGACTGCGGGGAAACAGCCCTGCATAAATGGCCTTTGTTAGCGCCAATTACTGCTGTTGCAAATGGTTCCAATGCTTATCCTGCGTCCATTTGAGCTGTGTATAGAAATGTCACAGAATATACCTCTCGCATTTCGTCATCTTTTGGTTCTACTGTTTACAGTTCTTTCTATACTGGCGTGTGTAATATATACGAGTATGTGTCAGGAACTTTAAAAACCACCTGCTAAGCAAAATACGACATGCATCTGACAGAGTTGGGCTCTAGTTCATGTTGCTTTATGCCGCAATGAATTTCTTGGGTCTTTAAGGACTCTTTGTTGCTGCCACGGCTGTTCCCTTTAGAAGGTAGATAGTGAAAGGGAGACTTCTAGACAAATCAAAAGTGCGTTCTAGTCAGCTGTTAGGGCTTAGAGCAGGTGTTTTGGGGCTTGGTGTTTCCCTGCTCACCTGGAGTGTAGATGGATGTAGTAGGTTTGGAAGAGGGCGGAGTTCCACGGTGAGGAAAGGATCATACAGGCCATTTATGCTTGGTAATTAGCAGCACGTTCCAGGCTGAATTGCCCTGCATATATTTTTTTTGAGTTTTTCTCACTGAACCATCATTCAGGAAGTGACTGCAAAGCCGACACATACCTGCTTCACATTTCTTAAGAGCCCCTTTAACGCGACCTTTTGTGTTTGCTCCGCCCCTGCCTCGAAGAATCCCCTCAAGGAAGCATGCAGAATCATAGCCGCGCGTTAGCTATGCAAACGGAGGTTGCTAGTGGAAGGAACAAAGGAGCAAGCAAGTGGGGTGGTGGAATTTCTCCTTTTGCGTCATGACCGTGCATAGGCATTTTAAAGGTCGCATTTAAAAAAAGAGTTTTGAGCAAGCATCAAAATTGACCCTGCGTAAATGGCCATAGACTCCGTTGCTCATTTCAGCATTCCAACTTCATTAGCGCTGCGGTGCTGGGGCTAACTTCACCACAGAGTGGCAAAAGCCCCTTTTCTCTCATGGCCACCCCCAGGAGTGCCACACCACAGCCTTTAATGCCCTTCCCAGCATCTGACTCTGCCCCGCGGGCCTTGTTCCTGAGTTTCCCTGGACCCACTCCGGTCCTCTCATCCCCACTTAGAGCAGCTGAGGTCAGCGACCTACAGAGTGCATGTTGAGATGGGTTTTCTCCAGGCTGAACCTAATTGTATTTAAGAATGGACTCGGAGAAACCCTGAAGTTTAGGGATACAGCTTTAATAAAAGAAACAATGCATATTCAGAAAAAGACATCACAGTTAAACATACAAAGACAAACAAGTACATCTGCAGATGGGAGAGAGATGGTAACAGTCTAAAACAGGTCTCTCTCTCAATATGATGATAAGCTACTGGGTATTTATACTATTCGGTAAACAACATTCCATGTCAGGCCAGATGTGCCCAACCAGGACATCCCTCCCTGTTAGCCCTTGACAGGATCCCTCGCTTCTTGTCTATCTGGCCGACCCGGCCAATGCCCCGGTAGTCCCTGCTCCATTTGGGCCTGTGTAGTCTGTCACAGCCCACCGACACTTCTCCTGGTGCCCCCCAAATACGTTTAGAAAGTGGGCCAGGGAAATGCAAACAGTACTTTTACCACACTTACGAGAAACGAACCTCTGCATGCCAATGCCGCTGGAACTTTTTAAGCAGTTGCGATGGATGGTGTGCAGAATGCTGATGGAGGCTCAAGTGGTGCGGCGCGAACCAGCAATAAATTTTTACTGCCAGGGACTTGTTAGGATTATAGGAATGAGCTCCTGTCTGTTCCATCCATCCAGCACACTTTTCTTGTTAAATAAATTTAATGACTCGGACCATTGATCCACAGTAGTTAGACGTAATAGTGGCTTGTCAGGGTCTCAGACAGAAAAGGGCTTTCCCATTTCCTGATACCTGAGATTGAACCTTGAACCTTCTGTATGCAAACTGACTGCTCAGTCGCTGACCTACAGCTCCTTTCAATTGCAAGTATGTTGATGTTACGGTTTCAGCTGTGTAAATGACCA
This sequence comes from Euleptes europaea, assembly GCF_029931775.1. NCBI lineage: Eukaryota > Metazoa > Chordata > Lepidosauria > Squamata > Sphaerodactylidae > Euleptes > Euleptes europaea. Next base: position 49,149,702 of record NC_079324.1, on the reverse strand, counting down.
CTTGCATGGTCACCTATAGTGAGTCAGAATTGCCCCCAAGTGACCAGACATAGTCTCAGAAGGGAGTTAATTATTTTTCTTTTTCTTATTGTTGGCACACCGTCAATGAGGACAACAGGTGTAGGGTCATGTGGGTTGGTACAGCATGTTGTAGGCTAATACTTTTTGTGAACTGTTTTAGAGAAAGTGAATAGAGAGATCCCCCCCTTTCTCTCACAATACTACAATTTAGGGTCATCCCATGAAACTGACTGGTGTAGATTCTTGATAGACTAAAGAAAATGCATCATGCACTTATAATTGTGCACAGTTATACATAATTAGCAAATGGAACTCACTGCTACAATATGTGGTTGAAATGTCTTTCAAAACAGATTAGCTTTCGTTCCCTGCTTTTTGGGTTCCCAGAAAAATCTAGGTAGCCACTATTGGAAACTGGATACTGGAGTAAAGGGGACCTTTCATTCGACCCAGGCTGCAACCCTACAAGCTCTTTCCTGGGAGTCAGCCCCACTGAATAAAATGGGGCTCATTTCCATGTAGAACATTTTAGGATTGCTCTGCGAGTTCCTTGTTTTCTGTTGCAAGACTGTGCTGTTATATAATCACATTCTGGTCATGGGAGATTCTCGTGTGCAAACATAGTAGTTATAACTACTAGGAACAACTACTTTGGGGTTTGTGTTAATAATCCCTCCTTGCAAGACTTAAGGTAGAGGGCCATCAGTCCAGTCATTATAATGCACTATAGGTTATAATACATTATAAAGCCCGTGAGACTTGCAGGGGGGATTCCATCCCCCCATCTCTAACCCTGGTGTGACTCGAGGCTCCACCACCCACATTTGAGCTCAGCCGCAGTGGTGGTGGTGTCTGGGAGCCGCTCCGAGCCTGGAGTGGCTCTGGCATCTGCTGCCGCTGCAGCCAAACCTAGAACAACTCCTGGCGTCTACAGCGGCCAGGTCCGGAGCAGTTCCCGGCTTCACCCGTTGCTGCAGCCGGGCCCAGATTGGCTCCAAGAGTCTGCCATTTCCAGCTCTTTAGAATCAAAATAGATGTCTGCATGCACAGATGATGCTTCTTTATTTGGGAGGAATTTAAACTCCAAAGGTTTTTTTTTTTTTTTTAAAGATTTCAGATATTTTATGTAAACCGGGGGGCGGGGAGTGAGTTTGTAGGAAGATCTGTTTAGTGTCCTTGTGGCCCTGATATGCGGCACATCCGCGTCTGTGGATCTGATATCCACAGATGGAAGCCACACGTCGCTATTAGATATATAGATTAATATGAGCAAAGCCCAGTCTTCACTAATCCTCAGTTGAACGTTTGGAGAAGAAGATGGAGTTGGTTTTTATACCGACTTTCTCTACCACTTAAGGAAGAATCAAACCGGCTTACAGTCCCCTTCCCCTCCCCACAACAGACACCCCGTGAGGTAGGTGGGGCTGAGAGAGCTCTCAGAGCTGTGACTAGCCCAAGGTCACCCAGCTGCCTTTATGTGAAGGGCTGGGAAACTAACCTGGTTCACCAGATTAGCCTCCGCCGCTCATGTGGAGGAGTGGGGAATCAAACTCGGTTCTCCAGATCAGAGTCTACCACTCCAAACCACCGCTCTTAACCACTACACCACGCTGGCTGATGGGGATATTAGTACTATATAAGAGTAGGGTTTTTTTTTGGGGGGGGAGTCCCAATTCATGATTCACCTCCGTTTCAAGCAACTCAGTTAGCAGGAAAGACCTTTCTCTGTCCATGGCCTGCCTCATGTTGTCCAGTGCCATCCTAAGGAGCGATACACCCTTCTAAATCCATTGACACCAGTGGGTTTAGAAGGGTGTCATTCTGCTACGTCCGGGATGGGCATGAGTTGGGACTGGGAGGCTGTTTTCAATGAAATCCACTAGCAATGTTTGCTTTGGCCTAGGCCCAGTGGGGGCTTCTGTTTCCTCCGCAACTGACACCGTTCACACACTCATGAGCAATGGTGTTTTTTTTTGTTTTTTTTAATCAAACCCCAGCAGTGAAAAGCAGTGAAATGAACCCACCGAGAGAAATATAAGCAGAAATGAAATAGGGACCATTCGCCTAGCTTTACCATGGTGGTTGACTTGCCTCCAGCCAAAAAGGGGAGGGCCCAACTGTGAACACATGAAGCTGCCTTATACTGAATCAGACCCTTGGTCCACCCAAGCCAGTACTGTCTACTCAGACTGGCAGCGGCTCTCCAGGGTCTCGGGTAGAGGTCCTTCACATCACCTAGTCCCTTTAACTGGAGATGCTGGGGATTGAACCTGGGACCTTCTGTATGCACCTGTATGCCAAGCAGGTGCTCTACCACTCAGTGGTGCTCTACCACTGAGCCACCCCTTGTGGAAGGGGCCAATACGGGATGAGGAATTTGGTACCCTGAGAAACTCTGTTTATTTTCTTTCCAGCTCTGGTGATGCCAAGCACAGAGTTGGTGTTTGCAATATATTGGCTGTATTTGCTGAAGACGCAGAAACCCAGCGAAGATCTGCGCAGAGTTTCCCCGCCGCGCTGGCATGTTATTAGCCACCTTCCCACTGCCTCTGTTGTTTTCTCTCCCGCTGCTTCCCAAGTTATTTTTCTTCGTTCTTACTATGTCTGTCCTTTCCTCCTTGCCTTCTCTGGCCCCATGACTGACTAAAAAAGAAAAACTCACTGGCTCCTCTGGAAACAGAACACATAATACAAATTGGGTATTTTATTCTGAAAAGGGGCGTTTGGGAGCTCACCCACCCTGGAGAGAACTTCTCAGGTTTCTTGACGGTTTGACTGTTGCTTCATAATAAAAAGAGAGCAGTGGGGAGTTGTTAGGCTGACTTGATTGATAAATGCCAGATGTCCATTTCTAGTTTGAGTCTGGAGTAAATGAGGATTTAGTCTGGATTACATCGGCCATGTAAACAAGGCCGTGGGTGGATAAGTGGATCCGCACACACAGTTACATACAGAAAAGTATGCCTCACAGTGCAATCCTAAGCAGAATTATGCCCTTTTAAGTCCATTGAAGTCACACAAGACATGAAATTAAACTGAGCCGTTTGAAAACCGTCCATTATAAAGATACCCTGGTAATCAGTAAAAACCATCCATTACAAAGATACCCTGGTAATCTGTAAAAACAAGTCATGGTTAAGTACACTTAACTATGTGAAAACTGTCCTTTATAAAGATACCCTGGTAATCTGTAAAAACAATAAGTCATGGTTAAGAACACTTAACTATGGTGAGGCATGATGTCTGAATTGACATATCATGGTTTGCAATCAGCCAGCAAACTAGACGCTTAAGCCCTGGTTTGAAGTGGGTTTGCAAGCCATAGCTTTGTGCTAATTATGGTTTGGCAGGATGTCTGAGTTGGACGGGGAAAACTGTCTCTAGAGGCTGCTGTAACATGGAATTTACTAATTGATCTAACCGCGATTGGGGTTCTAACCATGGTTTGATGTGATGTCTGAATTATGCCTTGTGACACTTTAAAGATTAAGAACCTCCTGGAGTTTTTTTTTTTAAGTAGGCAAAAGCCTACTTTACCAGATACAGAAGTGGACAGTAAAGGTTATACGGATCCCGTTCTGGGGGGATTGTTTTTCAAGGGGAGATGCAAAAATAAATGTGCACGTACGGAAAGCAGGGAGTTGATAGAGCGAAGCAGTCACAAGGGGTCGAGAGGCCTTAGGTATAGACTCATCCAGGAACACCTCCACACTGTGGAGTAGGCAAGAGCCTACTTCACCAGATACAGAAGTGGACAGTAAAGATTATACAGATCCCGTTGTGGGGGGATTGTTTTTCAAGGGGAGATGCAAAAATAAATGGGCACGTACAGAAAGCAGGGAGTTGATGGAGTGAAGCAGTCAAGGGGTCGAGAGGCCTTAGGTATAGACCCATCCAGGAACACCTCCACACTGTGAAGTTAATGCTCTGTCGGCACAGAAAAAGACATATACAGTTTGTAACGATTGGACAAATTAGTTCAAGCTACAAGAGAATGGATCTGATCAGTCAACGCTTTCCAGTTTGGCAGTATCAAGAGCTATTTGTCCCTTCAGCAAGACGTTTTTGCTTGTGTGAAGTGACTTTGTGGTCAGAAATACAATATCCTGAGGGACTGAAAAAATCTGGTTTCTTTGGGTTGCCATTTCTAACGCCTAAGTACTTAGACTTTAATGGGCTTGGCACACTGTTCAGTGGACCATCAGATATCGTGAAATGTTCTGTTACGTCAAGATTGTCACTATAGAGATATAGAGATAAGAACATAAGAAAAGCCATGCTGGATCAGACCAAGGCCCATCAAGTCCAGCAGTCTGTTCACACAGCGGCCAACCAGGTGCCTCTAGGAAGCCCACAAACAAGATGAGTGCAGCAGCACCATCCTGCCTGTGTTCCACAGCACCTAATATAATAGGCATGCTTCTCTGATCCTGGAGAGAATAGGTAGGCATCATGACTAGTATCCATTTTTACTAGTAGCCATGAATAGCTCTCTCTCCTCCATGAACATGTCCACTCCCCTCTTCAAGCCTTCCAAGTTGGCAGCCATCACCACATCCTGGGGCAGGGAGTTCCACAGTTTCACTCTGCGTTGTGTGAAGAAATACTTCCTTTTATCTGTTTTGAATCTCTCACCCTCCAGCTTCAGCAGATGACCCCGCATTCTAGTATTATGATAGAGGGGAAAAAGCTTCTCCCTGTCCACTCTCTCCAAACCATGCATAATTTTATAGGCCTCTATCATGTCTCCCCTTAACTGCCTTCTTTCCAAGCTAAACAGCCCTAAGCGTTTTTAACCGCTCCTCATAGGGCAGTTGCTGTAGCCCCCTGATCATTTTGGTTGCTCTTTCCTGCACCTTCTCAAGCTCTGCAATATCCTTTTTTAGGTGTGGTGACCGGATACCATAGAGGTATAGAGATTCTTGTAAGTGTTAATGGTGGCGTCATTTCGGTAGTAAGGGCAGAGGGGAGGGCTACTTGCTGCCTAGCCCTGCAGCAAACATGTAAGCCTAGAAAAGTCTCTCCTATTGGCCACTTAGCAGTATTGTGGAGTGGTTAGAGCATTGGAGAAGGTATGGGAGATTTGAATGCAATTCCCCACTTCGTCATGGAGGCTTGCTGTGTGGCTCTCAGTCTGAGCTACCTCAAGGGGCTACCTCAAAGGGTTGTTGTGAGAATAAAACAGAAGAGTGATGTTTTAAGCTACTTTGGGTCCCCGTTGGGGAGAAAAGAGATATGTAAATATCTGAACAAATAAATCAGTATAAATAATTACAGGGATCTACAAGCAGGAAGAATGGCTGCAGCTGAGCTTTTGAAATGGTTGGCTGTTATTTTGTTTTGTATCCGTTTTCATTTCATTTTAAAAAAATGTTTTGTAACTGTAGGCTGACCTTGATTTTCCAAGATGAAAGCCAACAAAAGGAACTGGTCAGTGAAAATACCTAAACATTATTACAGTTCATTACATTTTATTTAAAGTGAATTTCATAGCTGCTCAGTGACTCATTTGTTTTTGAAATTAGCATAAGGGTTGAACTTGTTAACGATAAAATTACTTTTTGTTATTTAATAAAGTTAATGCTTTGACGAGATTGAACCAGTCCAGTGGACGTATGATCAACCCTGGGCTTCATTACCTTAGGCGCAGAACAAATAGTATTCTGTTGGTACGTTCACAAAATTTGGCTTCTTCTTGCTAAAGGTATTTATCCATTCCACAGTTTAGAGCTATGGTTTTATGACATCTAGTTGACTCCATCTTAGTATCCCTCTCCAAAACCTGCGTCCAATTTTTGTTTCCACATCCTCATCATATACAATTGACAGCTCCCTCAAACAGCTCTCGATAGGTAGTATGTACATTTTCAAAAGAAAGAAGGCACGTTAATAGGCCCAAGCACGTTGTGCTTTTCCTGGCCATCATCGCTTTGAGGGCCAGAGTGCACACGATGCTCGAGTTCCATGATTTGAACTCAAGATGTATAATTTGGCCCTTAAACAGCAAGCACAGGTGGAGGATATGTCTAGATGTCCAGCGTGGTGTAGTGGATAAAAGCGGTGGAGTCTGATCTGGAGAACCGGGTTTGATTCCCCACTCCTCCACATGAGCGGCGGAGGCTAATCTGGTGAACTGGATTTGTTTCCCCGCTCCTACACACGAAGCCAGCTGGGTGACCTTGGGCAAGTCACAGCTCTCTTAGAGCTCTCTCAGCCCTACCTACCTCACAAGGTGTCTGTTGTAGGGAGGGGAAGGAAAGGTGATTGTAAGCTGATTTGATTCTCCCTTAAGTGGTAGAGAAAGTCGGCATATAAAAACCAGCTCTCCTTCTTCTAGATTGGGGACACAGCACTGGGGAATAGGGAGAAAAAAAAGTCTCAAGTGCGCATTTTCTTCCACCAGTGCTTAAACTGGCCAAGGCAGACATGACAGTTTTCAGTCCAAGAAATGGGGAAGGGGGATAACTCCAGATAACTCTGTACCAATAGAATAAAAGTGGCACCTTATAGACTAAAATTTTTTATTCCAGTATAAACTTTCATTAGTCACTTCACGCGCACCTGATGCATGCTTATGTTGGAATAAAGGCTTGGATCCAGCCAGCTTTTTCAATCTCCATCCCACATGGCTTTTGCTCCCAAAGTTCCCATGATCCCCAGCATAGCCTTTTTTGCTGCTCAGAGGGGACCCCTCCGCCAACAGAAAAACTGGTTGGGTCCAATGCAAATTTAATTAGTCTGTAAAGTGTCCTTGGATTATTCCAGTGTGTGTGTGTGTGTGTGTGTGTGTGTGTGAGTTTCTATTGTCTTTCGGTACTGATTTTTGCCTCGGGGCCTGTTGAAGGTTCATGCTGGTTGTGGGCTGTCTTGAGCCTGCTTGTATGGAAGGAACAGTGGGAGGTCAATACGTTAACCAATGAACACACACACCAGTCTCCTGTCCCTCCTCCTCTTTGCGTCTCCTTTTTGCATACCTAAAATTTCAATCAAGGTCATGTGGAATCTGGCCCCACTAAGGTCACCCCCTCCCCTGTTACCCGCATCCCCTCCTTGCCATAGAGGGAGATGGAATCATAGAGCTGGAAGGGGCCATACAGGCCGTCTAGTCCAACCCCCTGCTCAATGCAGGATCAGCCTAGAGCATCCCTGACAAGTGCTCGTCCAGTCTTCTTAAAGACCCCCAGCGAAGGGGCGCTCACCACCTCCCTAGGTAGCCGATTCCACTGCCGAACAACTCTTACTGTAAAAAATGTTTTCCTAATATCCAGCCGGTACCTTTCCACCCGCAATTTAAACCCATTGTTGCCCGTCCTATCCTCTGCTGCCAACAGGAACAGCTCCCTGCCCTCCTCTATATGACAGCCCTTCAAATACTTAAAGAGAGCAATCATGTCTCCCCCCCCACCCCAACCTCCTCTTCTCCAGACGAGACATTCCCAACTCCCTCGGCCGTTCCTCATAGGGCTTGGTCTCCAGGCCCCTGATCATCCTCTTCAGTCTACTCTGCACCCGTTCGATTCTGTCCACATCCTAACAGAACACGACGTGTGGCTTTTCATTGACCCTAATTTCTGGGTCCCTTAGGCAAGTTTCCGTATGCGTTGAAACAACTTGGAGAGGTGTTGAAGGTGCTCAGATAGGATGCTTCGCCAGGCGCAATCAGAGTCTTGGCTGCTGCGCGCTGAGAGAATGAAGCCATCCAACTCTTCTGGTGAATTTCCAAGTCTGGGATGCAGATGAAAATGAAAACGGCACACTAGGATAATTAACTAGACAAGGCCCACGCAGCCCGGCTCCCACCCCTCCCTCACCATCTGTGACAATCTCTGCCGTTCCTTCCATCTCTGCCTTATCGCATCCCCGCCATCCATCTCTTTCTCGCTTCGTTTGGGTTGATGAACGATGCGCGGTCGCTCCGCGTTGTAGGTCAGTTCTAAAACTGTGTGTCACGTAACCATATGCATGTTGGCGTGACGATTCCGTTCCTGGGGAAATGCTCAGAGATTAGATCATGTGCCAAAACTGGATATGATGCTTTGTGCAGCTTGATCAAAGGAAGAAAAAGATGCAGTAGAAGGATTGTTTGAGGATTTATCTTGGAAAGGCTAGAATGTGGCCCAGAATGGATCCACCTGCACAAGTTGTCAGAAAGGAGGAGGGAAGTGGCCATAAGATCAGTAGTACAGTATGAATTTTGCACATGATGGTCTCAGGTTCAACTGGGGGGATGTCCAATCCTTTCCTAGATTCTGTAAGCTTCCCTGGCTGGTCACCTGTTGATGATTTTTGCTTGCTGTATATTAACAGACAAAGTAGTATTTGCAGGCCTAAAGCCTGGCAGATTCACCTTTTCATAACCAGATTTAGTACTTCATCATGCCCTAACCCAGTGGTTCCCAAAGTGGGCAGTACCACCCCCTGGGTGGCGGTGGGATTATCTAGGGGGGCACTAAGAGGCATGAGGGCAGCAGGGGGGCACTAGAGGTTTTTCACTAATTTACAGTAGTTCAAGCTGTGGCACCATGCTGGCAAATTTGATGGAAACTATCAGAATTTTTTTCCAGGCTTTGAAGAGCCGGCTCCTCTAGATCAAGTTCATCAATTTTGTTGAATCAATTTCAACTAAAAAGTTTAAATAGATGTGCAATTAATGGTTACTGCTTTGACGTTTTGTTGTTATTTTATTGTTCTTATTAATAACAACAATTCTATTGTTATTATCCTCTTTAGTGAGTCATGCAAACCCTTATTTTGAATACTGCTTTTCATAGGGTAGGGGGCGCTGGGGTTGAGCTTGAGGAACCAAAGGGGGCGGTGGCCCGAAAAGCTTGGGAACCACTGCCCTAACCCAATAGTGTCCATAACTGAGAATAATGGGGAACTTATAAATGTAAGCAAATTTGAGTGAGGATAGTAAGATTCCCCCCCAACCCAATCTACGTTCATTTAAACTTTAGCCCCAACTCCAGAGCCATCCATTCTGCCTTTCAAAGCAGGTCCCTCTGGGAAGGGAAAACAATCGCTAGAATTCTTTGCAGCAATTTAATTTGACTGAACAGCAAGCACACTGGAAAAGCACAAGGTCATTTTCTAAAGTGATCCTTTTGAGGCTTTTTGTGTGTGTGCATCGAACAGTAGGGTTTCGGAGAGTCAAGCTGTACCGAACGCCGAGATCTGTGACTTGGATCTTCCTGGTGTTTTCAAAAAGAAACCTGATTCAGATTGGGCCAACGGACCCACAGGTGAGAGGACATTTAGTCGTTCCGTCGAAACCCACCCACCCTTCTGCACTGCTACTAGTCTTGGAAGGGGAAAAAAGGATGTGTAAAAGGTGGGTGCCTGCTTTTTCACTGATCTCCTCGGGGTCAATAATATCAGGTGGTGGGGCAGAGATCAGTTGTAATCGCCCAAACAATGTAGGGGGTGGAAGGACAAATGCTTCTTTCTTCTTTTTCCATACCTGCAAGGTACTTTTTGAAAATGTTGGAAAGATCCAGCCAGGTTTTTCTGAGCTTCTCATCTAGTTTGCTCTTGAAAATATGTTGCTGGGAGGGGGCAAACCAGGGGAGGGCAGTTGCCTTCCTATCTCATTTGTGGGCTTCCTGGAAGCATTTTGCTGTCCACTGTTGGAAGCAGGATGTTAGTCTAGATCAGTGGTTCCCAAAGTGGGCAGTCCCATCCCCTGGAAGGGGTGGTGGGTTTACCTAGGGGGGCACTATGAGGCAAGGGGGCAGAAAGGGGGCGTTAGAAGTGGGCCCCTTCAACTGTGTTATTCACTGAGTTACAATAGATCAAGCTATGGCACCATGTTGGCAAATTTGGTGGATACTCTCAGAATCTTTGAAGAGCTGGTTCCACTGGATCAAGTCCATCAGTTTTGTTGAATACATTTCAACTAAAAAGTTTTTATTTTATTTTGAATAGATGTGCAATTAATTGTTACTGTTTTTAAATTTTATTGCTATGATCTTCTTTAGTGAGTCATGCAAACCCCTATTTTGAATAATGCTTTTTATAGGATAGGGTAGGGGGTGCTGGGGTTGAGTTTGTGGAGCCAAGGGGGCGGTGGCCCAAAAGGTTTGGGAACCACTGGTCTTGATGTATCTTTGGTTTGATGCAGATGAACTTTTTGTACATTGTTCCCCCCCCCTCCAATGCTGTACCTGAAGTGGCTCGAATGTATGATCCGCTTAAAATTGTCCTCTTTTGCTTTCTGCTTTGCCCCAACAACAGTCATGCATGCATTCAGACAACAAAGGAGAGCCGGAGAGCCGCTGTGAGGTTGCCTATTATGTGGGAAATCGCCCCGCAGCGTCCTAGCTCAGAGATTAAAAGTGCCGTTTTGCAAACACACAGCCTTGCACTCTTTCATTCTGTTTTTTTCCTTGCGCTTTCTCATTAGCAGAGCCTTTCAATATCTGGGAGCTCACCCGCCTTTGCAGGAGCTCAGGGACTTGACTCCCGGGCTTGTCATGTCTCTGGTTTGCAAACTCGGTGTATGCGGGGAGGGGGGGGCGCACTCCGCGGTTTGCAGCTGTTAAGTATGCAATCTGACATCACCTTGAAACGCCCAGCCAGGCTCGTTCTGTGCCAGCCTGGCATGGGAGCGCGGGTTGTATTTTGCTCCATCAGCCTAGATGTGGCACAGCGTGTTAAATTAAAACCCTGCATTTCCCTGCCAGCCTCACCACCAGCCTGGTCCCATGCCAACGACGCTGCCAGTCACTTCCCACGCCATCAGCTTCCCCGGCCGTACGCTGAGATGCTCCGTCAAAATTTTCGGCGGAGTTAATTATCTGCATTCAAATTGGACTGATAAGATTTCCGGAGGCATCTCCCACTGAGCTGTGCAGAAGTCCAAAAAAACAAGCTAAGGGCTCGGAGGCAATGCCCCAGCTATGGGACCAGGCCAGCTGACTCAGCAGTGGGCAATGTTTTTACACGACAGACAGCAGAGCACGCTTTAAGAAAGAAAGAAAAAAGCCCCGAATCTCACATCTGCTACATTTGATTCAGTTGTTGCCACCGAGAACAAAGTTTTGTTGTGTCTCCCTGGTGGGGCTGAGCAGAAGAAAACTTTCTCATTGCCCAAGATTCATGCTGCCCTGTGGCAGCCCTCTTGAGCGGAAATGTGGACTCACTGAAATCATTGTGAGCATCAAAAGGGGAGGGGCCGTGGCTCAGTGGCAGAGCCTCTGCTTGGCATGCAGAAGGTCCCAGGTTCAATCCCCGGCATCTCCAGGGAAAGGGACTAGGCAAGAAGGCGATGTGAAAGACCCCTGCCTGAGACCCTGGAGAGCAGCTGCCGGTTAGAATAGACCATACTGACTTTGATGGACCAAGGGTCTGATTCAGTATAAGGCAGCTTCATATGTTCACATGAAACTGTATCTAAGGCCGTTTTGCTCTGCCAAGCCCTCACAGCTGGAGCGGTGTTTTTCAGAGCATCCACACGACACTGTCCTCCTATTGTCCGCTTTGCAGGGTTTCTTCCACACACACCGCTGGAGTGAACACATGAACACATGAAGCTGCCTTCTACTGAATCAGACCCTTGGTCCATCAGAGTCAGTAATGTCTACTCAGACGAGCAGCGGCTCTCCAGAGCACCTGCTTGGCATGCAGAAGGTCCCAGGTTCAATCCCCGGCATCTCCTGTAAAAGGGACTAGGCAAGTAGGTGATATGAAAGACCTCTGCCTGAGACCCCGGAGAGCTGCTGGTGGTCTGAGTAGACAACACTGACTTTGATGGACCAAGGGTCTCATTCAGTAGAAATCAGCTTCATGAGATATGGATTGGGCCGTGGTGCTAAGGCCCAATATCAGGTCGTACTGAGCTGCTTGCCTGCCTGTTGATGCCATTAAATGAATTAAAAAGTTTTTTTTTTTATTCCCTTGTTAAAGGTCCTCCCAGGTAAGCAGAGATACTGCTTTGAAGGAAGCTTCAGACTGCACGATGCTCCTTTCGTTAGATAGCTGTGGTCGTCTGGTGCCTTCTCCACACATAGGCCCCAGCTCTCTACTCAAAGAGTAGGCTTGGCTGTGGGTTTCTTGCCGTGGATCCGGAGTGGGATGTTGGGAGATGCTGCAGCTTCTGGCTCCATTCGGAGAGCTGCAAATGAGATCAGAGTTTGGCTGCCAGCGTGTTCCATTAGTGAGTCAAATACTGGCAACGCGCACTCTGGTAATGGCGCTGCACAGCCCAAGATGGCCAAATTAATTTATTGGCAGAGAGGTTTCAAGGGGGTCATGTTGACTCAGAGCCTCAGATTAAGCCCTTGTGGGGAGAGGTCCCTGCTTGTTCTTGCCCCGCGGAAAGGCTCAGACTCAACCCCAAGCCTACTTTTAGAGCTACTCTAGCTTCTAGTTTTCCCCATACCCTGGCAGATGTCCTGGGAAGTCATTGTTCATCTAGTTAATTTCTGCTGGTTGGGTCAGTGTAATGCAATCTCATCCCCCCACCCCCCAAGAAGAAGAAGAGTTGGTTTTTGTATGTCGACTTACTCTACCATTTAAGGAAGAATCAAACCGGCCTACAATCACCTTCCCTTCCCCTCCCCTGATCTCTATCAGCTGGAGACCAGTTGTCATAGCACGACCTCTCCAGCTAGTACCTGGAGGTTGGCAACCCTACCCTGAACTTAGGGGAAGTGTTTTTGAAATGTTCCATTTGATAAATAAATCTAAAACCACAATTTCCAACTGTTTCTTCTTTACACCATACCGAAATAATATTTAAGGATCCAGGGAGTGATTGGTACTTGGTAGCATACTGAACGAGCCAAACAGTTGCTTTCCAGTGCATTTGGTGCTTAGGGCATTACCATCACGGAATTGGAATTCTTCTTGCCCTGCATGCAGGGACAGTGCTACCATTAAGGCGAACTCGGCGGTCGCCTAGGGCGCAGACCTCAGAGGGGCGCAGAACTGGCCTGAGGGGCACAGTTTTAAACAGATTCGTTTCTTGGGAAAAAATGCAACTGACAATTTATATTTTTAACTTTAAGATAAGTACCACAACAGCGCTATTGATAGGATTGCCAGGTCCGCCATCGGTGGGAGGTTTTGGGGGCAGAACCTGAGGAGGGAGGGGTTTGGGAAGGGGAGAGTCTTCAATGTCATAGAGTCCAATGGCCAGGGCGGCCATTTTCTCCAGGGGAACTGAGCTCTATCGGCTGGAGATCAGTTGTAATAGCAGGAGATCTTCTGCTATTACCTGGAGGTTGGCAACCCTAGCTATGGAATATAATTAATTATAACATCTTATAAAAAGGTTTGTGCTTTTATGTTTTCTACAAGACATCTGTTTTTGAAAATTGGTTAGCAATGGGGGTGGGGGGCACAAATAGTTAGCCTTGCCTCTGTGTGTGTAAAGTGCTGTCAAGTCGCAGCCGACTTATGGCGACCCCGTAGGGTTGGCTAGGGTACAAAAATGACTGGCATCGGCCCTGCATGCATGTAATTTTAAACAAGACTTTCCCCATCTTCTTCTTTCGTAGGCTGAAGGAAGATCTAGGTACTTGGGAAGTTCCCCCTGTTCCTGCAGGATTACCGCGCCTGAACAGCAGATGTGAAGAGTGGGGTAGAGGAGGCAGAAGGATGCTGGAAGAAACCCCTGTGTAACACGGATGGAAGGAGCTGCAGTACGGTCCAGAAGCGGAAAGGAGACCGGCGTCCAAACGTGCTTTTGTACAGAAGAAGAATGTAAACCCTCCCGTGGTCAAACGTCCATCCATGCATGCCTTGTACAGCAGAGGTCTGAGTGGCGTGAGTCGCTGGGTTAGTGGTCCCCTCCCGCACAGCTCCCCTTAGACTGTGGGGTGTTGCTTCCCCTTTCCCCATAGCAGAGGGGCATTGCACTGAGTTTGGCATGACTGGGAGCTCCTTTGAGCTGCTACGGGCATCAGCTGGTCATGGGGTGGGGTTTGCTCAGCCCTGGGGAGAAGCAGTCTGTGTATGTGCGTGTGTATATATATATATATTATATATATAGAGAGGTGGCGTGTACATATCTCAGTCTAAAGGTGCAGGGAGGGCAAAATAAGAGTTATCTAGACTTTTTGTTTTCTGGTGCTACAAACAAGATTTGCCTGGAGCTAAAGAGTCTCCTTGGTGCTATTTTGTTTTGGTTTTTTAAAAATGATCGTTGTCTAAAATGTGGAACTGGAAGATGCGTATTTTGATAATTTATATTTATAGGTAAGGGAAGGCTGCTTTTTGTCATTACTCCCATCCTTTTCTGACCGTTCAATAGCTTTATTTTAGCTTAGCCCCTAAGCTGTATGAAGTGCAATTTGAGGGTGCTTGTTGAAGGATCACTTACTAGTTATTCCGTAACATCTCTTCAACTCCTAGGTTGTACTTCCAGTGGGCAGTGAAATAAGGGCAGGGATTCTTTCCCACCCCGTCAGGTGAGCCCACGTATTGGCTCAAGGGCAATTCCAATCCATTTTTTTTCGATTGTATCTGGAGATGGGAATCCTTTCTGGATGAAGACAAGAGTTATGAGGGTTGGTTTCATGTATGGCGAGGAAGGTCTTCTTCGCCAAAAACTATGAAAACAGAGGTTTCCTTTGCCTGAGCTCTTCTTTTAGCATGGGAGTGACCAGTGCGGTCCATGCGAAGGCTGACGGAAGCCACAATGTCACCATTTCAAGTGTACAAAATCCACAGTGTGCTCAGCTGATACTTTACCGTATGAGCACATGAAAAGATGCAGTGTAAACCATAGGAACAGCCATTCCAGAAAGACAGATTTTATTATTCGGTGTCAACAGAGGCTGGCTGACTTTTAATTTCTGTGCACCACGGGTCTTTTGAGTGCTTAAGGTGTAGATTAGAAACACAAGGGTCGAAGTGGCACGTATGTCTCGGAAGGTATTGTGGGCTTATTTCGGACATCCCCTTTAGCATCTCCCCATTTGAAAGCTGCACTGCAAACTGCTTCTTTCCCAAATGACAGAAAAACAGTCATTCACATCTGCGCTGTGCAGATAAGTCAGTCTTAAGGATGAATTTCTAAAAGGTTCGCTGTGGACACACTGGCTGTAAACCAAAACAAGTCCTGCTGCCCATGTTTCAGTTGTGTTGAGCTTTGTAACCTTAGGAGAATGTAGTAGAATTTCAAGAGCACCTCTGAGCATAGGGGGAGTTCATTTCTTCACCATGAGCAACCTCAGCCAGCCTCCACACCATGTGGCCTTGTATTTCCCTCTTAGAAAGAAACCTGTACATTGCTACTATGGGATTCGAACACAGGACACACACATCCAGACAGAAATTATGTAATGGATCTAAGGCCAGTTTCACTTGCACAAATATGTATTCATTGCCACATGTGGTGCCTTCCACAGGAACAATGATACTGGGAATACTGATGTGATTTTTTTTAGTGAAAGGTTTTGTACTGATTTTCTTGTAGGCAGCAGAAAATAGCTGCTCAAGCCAGCTTTGGGGAAAAAAATTAAAATTAAAAGGAGGTTGTATTTTAAGGCATTTGTGTCACCAACCTTAACAGGTGTCACAACATCCTATCTCTGCCTTGTGCTTTTCAGTAGCGCAGATATGTTCAGCGGACAGTCTCCATCTACAGCGGCTTGAATTTCAAATGTTTGCAGTGTTTAAATCCTGTGCAGTTCCACAGGTCGAATCGTATCTTGGTCTTGGTTTCAAACGCTTCCTAATAGGGAAGGGTTCTCAAGGAGAACAAAAGGGCCAGCTTCAGAGAGTGTGCAACCTTTTGTGAATCCTTGGCCAGCCCCATTGTGTGACCAATAGTACACTTGAAATACATCTCCGCCGCGTGCGGGATGAAGCTGTGGATGAACAAGCCATAGCAACTGCTTTTCAGATTGGGACTTCAAATGGCAGGGCTGTTTGTAAAACGGCACAGAATAAATTAATATCTCGCTCTTGGCAACATGAAAAGGGCCTTTTTGTTCTTGTCGCCATCTTAAGGTGCCTGGTTTTCATCATCTGAACCCTGCTTTTGTTCTTGGCAGAATTTTGAATATTTTGGCCAGGAGTGGGGGAGGGATGTATTGGGGAAGAGGGAGAGTAGGAATGGTGGGTGTAAATCCCACCAGCATTCTCCCCCCCAGAAAAAAAATAGGTCCCCAAACGGAGCACTGAGTCTTTGCTGGCATGCTTCCAAATATAATCCCTGGAGGCTGTTTGCTGAAAGAAATGTTGCTGCGATTCTCATGCATGCAATCTCTACGTTACTTCACCAATATGGTGCGGAACACTGCAGGTGTACATTGGCGGAAGACAAAAATGGCCATGAAGCTGCAAACACCAGATGCCCGGGGAGAGGAGTGTAAGAGAGAGAAGAAGAGCAGATGGCTGTGACCTTCCCATCCTGCTTGTGAGCTTTCAGAAAGCATTTGTACGGCTGCTATTAAACCAGATAGATCCTCCATGTTCAGGGGCAGTGTACCCCTTGAATACCAGTTGGCGCCTTCATACCCTGATCATGAGCATCTTGGAGACTAGCCATTGTTGGTAACAGAAGGCACTAGATGGGCCTGGTCTAGCCATGTTTGTTGTGCCGTCATGGTTATAGGGAATCTCCATGTTCAGAGGCACAATATTAAGAAATACCAGTTGCAGGAGGGGAGGGGGTAACAACAGAGGAAAGCTTTGGCCTCTTGTGACTCTGTTGGTCAGCCTTCTGGATCATGGGGTTGTCCACCTTGGGAAAACAGGATATTGGACTAGTAGCCTGTTGGTCCGATCCAGCAGGGTTTTCCTTATGTTCTCAAGCTGCCCACTTTAATGTCCCAAGTAATAGCTGATCTCCTCTTCCTCTCCTTGAGCGTGCTTATATGTGTACGGAATGCACATCTTCCCCATGAAAGGCAAAGGTGCCGAATTAAGCCCATCTCTCTAAAAAAAATCAACAACTTAGAAGTTGGTTCTTGTAGGTTATCCGGGCTGTGTGACCGTGGTGCTGGTATTTTCTTTCCTGACGTTTCGCCAGCAGCTGTGGCAGGCATCTTCAGAGGAGTAACACTCAGTGTTACTCCTCTGAAGTTGCCTGCCACAGCTGCTGGCGAAACGTCAGGAAAGAAAATACCAAGGCCACGGTCACACAGCCCGGATAACCTACAAGAACCAATGAACTCTGACCGTGAAAGCCTTCGACAATATTTTGAACAACTTAGAAGCTCCAGCCTGGCAAAGATCCTCAGGAAAACACCAACATTAAGGTACCACAATGTGTATTTTTTAAAAAAAACAGATGTAGGCAATTAATCTATTGATAATCACTCCGTTAATGAGCTGAAAGAGATCTAGAATTTGGTGGAAGCTCTAATTGATCTTCCATATCCCAGAATCTGTGCCCCACCCTTTGAGAAGACTTTAAGGTGTTGTTGCTTATGTCCTTAAAAAAACAGTATGTCTTGTTAGGGAAGGAAAAGGGCTACTTTTGCCCTTCAGAAGCGCTGAGACAACCTAAAGCTATGAAACAAGATAAAGGGTTGTGGCTCAGTGGTAGAGCATTTGCTTTGCATGCAGAAGGTGCCAGGTTCAATCTCCTTTAAAACAAAAAAACACCCAAAAACACCCCAAAAAAACACCCAAAAAAACAATGAAATGAAAAACTACCAGCTTCCTTTGAAGCTGGTGCTTGCAACAGATGTGGGTCCACGTTGTCTACCCCTTCCACCCATCATTCCTGTTGCAATGTAGGATTTGGGGGGCCGGGCGGTGGGGCTGCATGTTGTACTTCGCTGCAACATCCTTGCCCTGCCCCTCCAGGTTTTCAGAGCAGCTGAGCCATACAATCCAGGTTCTTTAACCCAAAGACATCGTCTTGAGGAGCTACAGCAGACGCCATATGCCCAAGCTGACAGAAGAGGTTATGAGATCATAGTCTGCCCACAGCACTCCATAATGTGACTTTGGAAGAAAGATCTAATTAATTTTTTAAAAGCAGCTGTTGAAGCACACACTACATGCCCCACTCCCATGTACCAAGCCACTAGAAGAAACTGGTGTGGCTCTAGGAGATTCAAGGGAAGAACTCTGCTAACGCTCTTCTCTGTGCTTGCGGACACAGGGCAATTCCAGGCTTCTGTCTTCTCCTTGGGACGCTTCTCATTATCGTAATTTGCTCTCCCAAATTTCCCAAGCAGTCAGAAATTCCTAACAGGCAGTTTCCTTTGGATGAGACAGCAGTGGAAATGATGGCATCTTTATCATAGCTGCTTAGTTTACAAACATCCCAGCAGAACCAAACGGAGGCAAGTAGCCGTCTTCGAGTAGGCAGCATAGGTGCGAATTCCGCTCCCCAAAAGGAGCTTCCAAATCCCACAGATACTTCATATAACAGCTAGCTCCATCTAGAAAACGTTAGCTCCCTATCTGCCCCATCCCCTCTCCATTCAAACTGCAAAGAGGCTCCAAACTTTCAGATTCTTCCTGGTAGCTGGAGAATATTGCCTTCCTGGCTAGTATTACATTCCAAAGCTGAAGAGGACAGTCGCGCCACCCCTGGGGAGGGGCTGGGTTCAGTGGTAGACCCTCTGCTTGGCATGCAGAAGGTCCCAGGTTCAATCCCCGGCATCTCCAGTTAAAGGGACTAGGCAAGTAGGGGAAATGAAAGACCTCAACCTGAGACCCTGGAGAGCCGCTGCCCGTCTGAGTAGACAATACTGACTTCGATGGCCCAAGGGTCTGATTCAGTATAAGGCAGCTTCATGTGTACCTTATTGAATCCCTGACTAACCACTGAACACTTTAGGCAAAACTATTCACAACAAAGAAGGTGGTCAGACTGACTGCATTTTGATTCCTACTACATAACTATGATAGACAAGGCATATGATGAGAGGAGGAAGACCTATAGATCACAAGGAGTCCTGGAGCTGCCCAGATCAGTGGAGGAGAGTACCCATAATAATGCACCTGTAGAACTGAGTGACCACCATTCATTTGGAGGGCTGTTTTGCAATGGGGGGGGAGGGTACAGAGAGCAGGTTCCCATTCATTTAACAGCAACTTCCACCTTCTTTAGAGTAATTATCATATCTGCAGCTTCAACAGAAATGCATTGGAGTTAACAGCATTGACCCGTGATTATTTAATTCATTCTGGGAGTTTCAGGTTGCAACCATCGCGTTGCTCAATTATGCTGTAAGAAATTATATGGCAAACTTGGGGCTTTCTAAAGTAGTAGAAGGGACTGTACTCATCCTCAGACAATTGTTCTGTTATGTTGTCTGATAGCTGGGCATACCTGTGTAGCAGTGCTCCCAACTAAGGTACTAGTCAGGTCTGCCTAGCATCTGAGATCAAATGAGATCTGTGAGCATGTGATGCCTGGAGACTGCAGCAGTAGTTCTGAGAAAAGTGTTTCCAAAGTAAGAAATTGCAATTGGTGGCTAGATCAAAGCAAATTCCTGGCTTTCTCTCTCTCCCCCCCCCCCGCTTTTATAAAAGCATTTACAGAACACTGGCAAGGGTGGGGGCTCGACCACAATCACATGTGTCATGGTTGATAATGAAAACGGTTTTAATTCAAGGGCTCAAATGCTAGTTTTCAAAGAAAATGTCCAAGATCCTGGTCAGCGGCTGACCTACCAGAGGGCTCCTTTAAACAAGGGATTATGGGGATCATGCTGGATCAACATGGGAGGGGGTGGTGCAGGTAGGCAGCCGCTGAGGCCTCCAGCTGCAAACCGGAGTTACTGGGTCGATCTCCCATTTCCCAGGGGTAGAAGACAGTGGAGAAAGAGGTGCACAAGTGGATTTGCTGCCTCCCCCAGGGACACCCCCCCACCAGCCCAGAGCCTCCTGCAATACCACCATGATTCTGCCTTGCTTCTTTTAGATCTGCCAGCTCTGATATCCCCAAGGGCTGGCAGCAGATTTTTACAGGTGCTTCGGCATCAGGCGTCCCTGGAGCACAAGCAAATCCAGCTCTGCTCCCTTGGCTGTAGTTACAATTCGAGGAGGGAAGGGATGTAGGATTGTGGGACGGGCAGCAGAGCCACAGGTGGCCATGATTGGTGGGGCGATCGAGGTATGCCTGTGGATGCCCGCTGGCCAAAAGCCCAGAAAAAACCCTTCAGCTGGCTGTGGGGATACAAGAGGACTCATGCTCAGTAACCCCATGGCTTGCTGCCAATTCCTGCCACCAAGGGTACTGTGAATCCACATTCCCCTTTTACTCATTGGGAGGCAATGGTAACACTCAGGGCTAGATTTGGCCCAAGGCTGCCAGTTGCTGACCTCAAGTCTTGAGAGCAGCTTCATGCAATGCATTTTTATTGCTTGGAAATTGCACAAAATCTGCACATCGCTAGTTATACCTTTCATGCTTACTGACCATTGGGGCTTAAAAAAAAAAAAGGTACATAATGTAAATACCTGGGGAGATGGCCAATTGCAGCTTCCAAGTGAATGGAGCAAACTGCTCCCTGGGTCTTACGATGAACTTAAAAATATTCGGTCTTTCCTCCAAGAAGTTCAGAATGCCCCCTTTATACGGTAAACCCACAACAACCCAATAAGGCAGCTCAGTCTGAGAGAATATGACTGCCCTGAGGCCATCCAGTGCATTTCACGGCAGTGCAGCAATTTGAACTGTCTCTCTTCCCCAACCTTTTTGACCCCGCAGGCACATCTGGAATTCCGACACGGCGTGGTGGGCACAGCAACAAAATGGCTTCCACAGGAGGTGGAGCCAGCCACAAAATAGCGGCCACAGCTTAACCTCAGTAACACAGTGTAGCTCCTTGTGCTGCGCTAGCAGCTGCTGCCAAAACAGCATTTTAAACAATCTGCACAGCCAATCAAATCTCCAAGTCAATCAGAAGCCTTGCTGAGCAAAAGCCCTACCTGGCTCCACCTACTTCCTAAAATCACCTGGCAGGCACCAGAAAAGGTGTCAGCAGGTGCCACGATGCCCATGGGCACCTTTGCTCTATCTACTAGACATGATGCTTTCTCATTGTGATGGGCTACGATACATAAATTTTGTGCTGTTTAGGACAGCAACTTCCACATAGTAAATCAGTATCATGTAAAGTTGCTCTCAGTCATCATGAGAAAGCAAACTCTGGGCTTGGCTGGGGCTCTTGAATTCTCATACTGGAGAACATTCAACAAACACAGGAGCTATTCCTGCAGTTATTTAGGTTAGAAACGCAAAAATGTGGTATGCATGGAGTCTCCCGCTGATTGTTCAGTTCCACACCCAGTGGGAGCTGGTATACAAAAAGTCCTTCCTGACTTACTGCCGACAAAACCTTTTAGCTTTCAATTTGCCATTTGATGGGGCTTTTTTTCTCAGCCTTTTGTAAAAGAACTTCCTATGCTGGAGACTTTGTACATATTTATAATGACTTTATTAAAAAAAAGAAAAATTAAAGTTGTCATTCTGTGTGCATGTGTGTGTTTTCTCTCCGACGTGTATAAGATCCACTGTGGCAAATTTCCCCCTGCCTCAGCAAATTGCTGTGACCGGATTGAGGAAAACCAGCACTGTATAGACACACAGTTTCACATGCATGTTGCTTGCTGGATCAGCCACGCATTCAAGCTTAGATGTATGGTATAGTGGTTAAGAGCGGTGGACTAATCTGGAGAAGCGGTCTTGATTCCCCACTCGTCCACATGAATGGCGGACTCTAATCTGGTAAACTGGGTTGGTTTCCCCACTCCTACACGTAAAGCCTGCTGGGTGACCTTGGGCTAGTCAGTTCTCTTCGAGCTCTCTCAGCCTCATCTACCTCACAAGGTGCCTGTTGTAGGGAGAGGAAGGGAAGGAGATTGTAAGCCGGCTTGATTCCCCTTAAAAAGTAGAGAAAATCAGCATATAAAAACCAACTCTTCTTCTTCTTCAATTTGCCCTTTCCTTGGTACCCTGGCTGGTTGTAATCCATCCCAGTGCCAACGTCACCCATTACTTTGCACCAAGGAAAGAATGTCACAGACAAATTCAGACTGAACTCGGCAAATGATATCTACTTCCCCCACCCTTGTTTTGCAATTCTGTTGGACCTTGTCTAAGTCTTTAAATATGGCTGGAAACAAAATAATTTATAAATCTGGTTTTATTGGCATTTAGATAAGACAATGCAAATGAAGATTACAGTTTTCTTAAAAGTCATGGCACAAACACACTTCTTGAACCGAGAACAAATTCTAGCAGTCAGTGTATTTATTTTGCATAAATGTTTGTAATGTGTATGCTTTATCTAGGCCTCAATGTTTTTGAACAACTGTGATTGAGGGGGGCTAAAAGAAACTATGGCGAGGGAAAGATTGAGTATGTGATGGACAACATAACTTGGGTGGGAAGAGTCCATGCATCTATTAGAGCATTTGAAAACATTAGTAAACATGAGCCAGCATGTTTTCACACCTCTCTCCAGACCCATGAGGACTCAATACTTGTGTTTTTTTAAAAGCCAGGATTCTGAGCGTTCAGAGCCAATGCTGTGCCTCTTCACAGCAACTCATCTTTTCCCCACACTGGTTTGGGAAACAAACAGCCTCATCATTAATCCATCGCCTACAGTTGTAAGATGTTACCAGCATTGCGGGGAGTCTGAGAATTAATTTACTAACGTTAAAAGTATTTTTTTTAAAATCTACCCTTCCTCAAACAGGTCCAAGGTGGCATATATACCTCCCCTCCCTCCATTTTTATTGTTACAGCAACCCTGTAAGGTAGGCCAGCCAGTAACATGCCAAAGCCACCCACTGAGCTCTGTGGCAGGGGTTTAAACAGCGCTTGAGGATCATTTCTTGGGCCTGGGACAAGCTTGCTGCACTCATCCTACGCTGTATATACAACCTCATCCATAACAAAAGAGGGGGGAATCTTTTTTTATCTCTGAAATGACATAAATAGTCCATATTATGGTAATGGCCTCACCTTGGACTGAGCACTGGTAAAGCATACCCATTCCTACCACTACCCCCCATGCTTTGGCCCTGGATTTGAACCCAGGCGCCACCTCGCTAATCCGACACTGTAACCACGACAGCATGGGGTGGTGGTTTGGAGTGGTGGAGTCTGATCTGGAGAACCAGGTTTGATTCCCCACTCCTCTGCATGAGCGGCGGAGGCTAATCTGGTGAACTGGATTGGTTTCCCCACTCCTACACATGAAACCAGCTGGGTGACCTTGGGTAAGTTACAGCTCTGTTAGAGCTCCCTCAGCTCCACCTACCTCACAGAGTGTCTGTTGTGGGGAGGGGAAGGGAAGGGGATTGTAAGCCGGTTTGATTCTGCCTTAAGTGGTGAAGAAAGTCAGCATGTAAAAACCAACTCTTCTTCTTACACTGGCTCTCATCAAGGAAGTGGCTCCCCAGCTACAAAGGGTAATGTCTGGATTAGCCGTAAGTGACCTGAGTATTCAGCTAGGAACTCTTAAACAGGAAACACTTTCCCTGAATCCAAGGAAGTTACCATTTACTTAAAATGGGATTTCATCACCATGGGTTAATAACGGAGCAACGGGTTTCTGATAAGTACTACTGACCACGGTAGGGAATACATGAAGCCCTGGCACACAACACTGTTTTCTCAGAAGATAGCACAACATTAACACCTATTCAGATGGAGATCTGACACCACCGTACTTGGGCTCAGCAGGGACTGGCTGGCTCACTACGGAAGGTAATTGTGCCCCGTTAGTGGGATAAGTATACATACAGTTCACCTTGCTTTGCCAATTTATCGCCATTTGGGAGTGGCTCATACCCAGGCTGCATTCAGACATCACATTTAACAGATTGTTTAAATCTGATGTGTGTGTGTGTTTGTATGCTTCGCACTTCCCTCTTCATACAGGACACACACCACTGAGGAACCCAGATGAGAAATTAACTCTGCGTATCCACAATGTATGCATGCTGGTTATGCAGACCAACTAGCATCCTAAATGTCTGCTTTAGCATCCCAGTTTGCACATGAGTGTTTGTGGGAAGGGAACTAACTCCAGGTAACTTGCACACCGACATTTATGCATTGTGTGTAAGCAGAGTCAGGGCTCTGACTGGTATTCTCTGCACAAGAAGGGAGGGAGGAAAGGGGGGCACGTGCACAAGCCCCACAGCAAGCTGTGTCTGTGTACACTCCAGCTTAATGTTGCTTAAAAGTGAAGCCTGACTGCAAGTTCACCTCCGTTGGACCTTTTTGGACTGTATCTTGCTTTCCTTTTATGTTCAGCAGACTAATATGACAAACTCTGTCATGTACTAAGGTTTCTTGGCCACACTTTGCAAGGGCATCTTCCTCCTCTTCTGTCTACCAGGTGTGTCTGTATACACACACACACATACATATATACTGGCCAACAGAAGGTAACACTTCATGCATCTAATGAAGTGGGCTCTGGCCCACAGAAGGTTCTGTCATAATATACACGCTTGCCTTTAAGGTGCCACAAAACTCTGCTGCTTTTGCTGTGGCAGATTAACACAGCCACCCCTCTGAAATGTCAGCACAGAGACATCATGAATACCACTGACATACAGGGAATTATATTCATGGACAAGCTTCTGATAAGCTTCCAGAAAGCAGCCCACGTACAACCTAACCGGCTGGGAGTGTGCAACTCTCCAAACGCAACACTTCACCGCAAGCCACTTTACACGTTCAACCTCTTGGTCTGCTCAACTTCACATGACCTAGGAATGTGTATAAGTGCCTTCCTATGTATATCTTTTAAACTGTGGTTGAAATTACCACAGATCTCTGTGTCTCCTTCAAGGCACCTTCTCCATGATAAGATGTGTGGGAGGAGCTGGATCCATCTGAGTTTTTAAAAATTCTGTTTTCTTCATTGACCAGAGTTTTTGTTTATTTACACCTTTCTACAACAGATCCACATGTTGTCCTGTGGAAGGATTGCTTCCTTTTGTTCTCTGCCTTTAAGATGATATGGTCATCTTTAAATCAGAGGAAGAAAGGAGAGCATGAGAACTGAGGAAAGGTTTAAAACTGAAAGGAAAAGGTGAAAGAGGAAGTGAGAACAGACTTTGACAACAAAAGAACAAAATAATAAAAGTCAGAGGGAACACGCACATTTACCGCTTTGAGTAGCAGTAACATAAGAACATAAGAAAGGCCATGCTGGATCCAGCAAGTCCAGCAGTCTGTTCACACAGTGGCCGACCAGGTGCCTCTAGGAAGACCACCAACAAAAAGACTGCATCAGCACCATCCTGCCTGTGTACAACAGAACCTAATATAATACGCATGTTCCTCTGATACTAGAGAGAATAAGTATGCATCATGACTAGTTTCCATTTCTACTAGTAGCCATGAATACCCCTCTCCTCCATGAACATGTCTACTCCCCTCTTAAAGCTTTCCAAGTTGGCAGCCATCACCACATCCTGGGGCAGGGAGTTCCACAATTTAACACAGTGTACCGCTTTGAGCAGCAAGGAAAAGGAGTACAGAAATACAGTAAATATATAAATAAATAAATTTATATCAGGGAAGCAATACACGTGGGACCACTAACCACAGCGTTAAGGTGAATGCATAAAGTGGCTCTGAGAGGGATGGAATGTGACTGTATGATGCCTTTACCAATGCTCTTCTTGTCTGATGTCTTCACCGAGTAAGACAGGCTGGGAACAGACCCGAGGAGAATCTCTCCAGCCCATTTCATTGCCCAGAAACAGCCTGGAACTTAATAAACCTGGAAATGAGCTGAAGTGGTGCCATCTTTCCAGCAGCGCACAGTTTCCACAGCCACAGAACGACACAGCGGACACGTCTTCTCCCGGTCAAACCAAAGGCAAAGGCACTCTTCACAAAATACATGCTGCCAAGACACAGGGTCGGGTATTTGTCAGTAGAACAAAACTTCCCTGTCTCCTCCATCTCCCTCCAGCCCAAAATGATTCCTGAAATACTGCTCCTGGGGACTGGAGATTCTGCCCCAGGAACACCGTTAGGGGGTGTTGGAAGCCTGCCCCAGAACAGGAAACTGGTGAAAACTACTCTGCTTCTGTTAGTGGAAATTTTCTGTAGTTCCAACCCTGTATGTTCTACACACGCCCCATCTTTTGAACCAAAGACGCCCAAATATTGCACCCCGATGGATTCTTACAAACATTGCATGTTTTAGGCTAATCAAGCAATTTGGCATTATTTATTTATGCAAAACACTTTTATGCTGCCTTTCACCCTAACAGGATACCCGAGGTGGCAAGTCTCATCAAGCCATGGGGAAGGGCAAGAAAGGATACTGGTACTTAGGGTTTGAAAATCCTGTTTAGGGCCTCCCTGGTGGCTGAGATTGCCCATGCACTTTCTAGTTTCTCTCCACTGCCATAAGACTAGAACCCTGCTTTAAAGAAGTCAACAAGTACAAAAATAATGCCATTATTCCCAGCATGCTGGATTCTATGGTCACTGTTACACTGAGATTAAGAATTTATTTAATTCATTTATGCCCCGCTTTTCTCCCCAACAGGACTTAAAGTGGCTTACATAATTCTCCTCTCCTCCATTTTATCCTCACAACAACCCTGTGAAATAGGTTAGGCAGACAGAGTGTGACTGGGTAAGGTCACCCAGCAAGCTTTCATGGCACGAGTAGAGATTCCAACCTGGGTCTCCCATATACTAGTCAGACACTCTTAATCACACTGGCTTTAGAGCAGCCATACTGGATTAGACCCATGGCCCATCTAGTCCAGTATCCTGATTCAGAGTGGCTAACCAGATGCCCCCAGAAAGGCACAAGAGGCAAAAGCCTCCACTGTTGTTTCCCCTCAAACACAATAGTATTCAGAGGGTTACTGCCTCAGGATGGGGAGGTTCACTTTAGTTGTCATGGCCAGTAGCCACTGATAGTCTTCTTCATGAATCTGTCTAATCTCCTTTTAAAGCCAGCGGAACTAGCAGCCATCACTACTTCTGTGTTAATGAATTCTACGAGGTAATAGCCCTTTTCAGTGACTCCTCTCTTTTATCTGTCCAGAATCTGCTGCCCATCAACTTCATAGGCGCACCCAAGTTCTAGTATTATGAGGGAGAAAAAGTTCTCTCAGTCCACTTTCTCCACTCCATGGGTAATTTATAAATCTTTATCCTGTCCTTGGGAGAAGCTCTATGGAGGCCTTGCTATTATTTTTCTAGCGGGTGATCCAGCCCATTTCCTGAGGTCCATGTCTGACTATGCCTTTGTTTGTCACCTCACTATTCTGCCCAACTTAAGTATCCTTCTATGTCTTGTCCCAAAGCCTATTTACCTATCGTTGATTCTCCCCACCCTGGTCCAGGAGCTTGGCTGGCATACCTCCTGGTACACTCAGCATCCTTTCCTTCAATCTTTTCCCTTTGTATGATGCAACCTTACACGAAGCCAGACTCCTTGTCCAGCTGAACCAATATGTTCTACTCTGGCTGGGCGAGTCTCTTCAACCTGGTGGGTAAGATGCTTTGAATTGGAGGTTCCCAAAACTGAACCCAGGACTTTGCTGCCCATGGAGAGCTTGTCCTCGATACTGGACTATGACCCCTCCCTTGGGGCACAAGGGTAACTCGTGCAGACCAGAACAGTGGAACGCCAATTGTCTTGCCTGTCATGTGTCAACCCAAAGGGAGGGGGGGGGAAAAGCAATAACCATTACCTGGCACAAGAGGATCAGCGGTTCCCTGAACTCGGCCTGGCAAATGGCACATATGTCCCCAGCCTCGCTGCACTGCTGATTAGTCGCACGGACTCCATAGTTCTGTCAAAGGAAAGATACTTTAGGTCTTGGAGCAGAAGGGTAAGGCACAATCCCTGGCCTTAGACCACATGCCTACTACATCAGCTACTCAGGGTTCTGGCGGCTTGACCAAAACCCATAAGGAGCTAAACCGTAAAGGGTGTATTGTGACACTCAAACACAGAACCGAGGAGAGCGAAGTTCAGCTTCATCCAGGTGAGTGTGGAGGGTTGGACTGTCTCCACCTTGAGGGACTTCCTTCGTTTTTTGTCCCTCCTTGTTCATGCTGCTGGAATCTTTATGAGCACAACCAGTTTGCTACTAGGGCTGGGAGGGTGTGAAACTGGCATGGAAGAGAGAGTATTAGGCTGGAATCCTTGATGACCTAAGTGATCTCCTAATCTGCAGTCTGATGTGGTAACATCCAGGAAGATCTACCCATGCAGCAAAATTATGTGGTCAGAGTCCTAAGACAGAAGAGAGTGTTGTACCATTTCAGGATGCAGGACTACCTTTATTAGGACCAACCCAACGACACATAGTGTGCAAGCTTTTGAATTTCACAGAACTCTTCATCAGGAATAAAATTTAAAGAGGAGGGGGAAAAGCACACTTTAAGCAGAATTTTCAGTTCCTAGCATTAAGGAGGCCTCTGCATGCCGAACTATGGTGGATTTGCTGACAGGCAAGGAGAATGAGGTTTTAGGTTGCTGAGTAAGAGGTAATAAAACAATTAAACTCCATAGCAAATATCCCCCCCCCAAAACAGGATGTGGGATGCCATTTTTTACTACTTCCTCACCTTGTTTGTTTGACATGTAAGGATATTTCAAACTAGCACATCAGGGAGAAAAAGCACAACACAGGCCTACCCTGTGCCTTCACCTTCAACTATACAGGAAAATTATATAAGGGCAGATCTACACATGTAGCAGAAGCCGGTGGGAACAAGGTGGTAGAGTCCTGACAGGGTAGAATGGACTGTACCACTTCAGGTTGGGTTGTCACAGTTTTAATGCAGCTCCAGTGCACTAAAAAAACTACTATGTTCTGGGATAAAACAAAGACCAGGAACACTACACATGAACACATGAAGCTGCCTTACACTGAATCAGACCCCTGGTACATCACAGTCAGTATTGTCTACTCAGACCGGCAGTGGCTCTCCAGGGTCTCAGGCTGAGGTCTTTCACATCACCTCCTTGCCTAGTCCCTTTAATTGGAGATGTCGGGGATTGAACTTGGGACCTTCTGCATGCTAAGCAGATGCTCTACCACTGAGCTACAGAGATCCACGTATGTTGGTCTGAGGTCTTTGGCAGAAGGGCAGGATAAAAAAAAGGGACAGATTGACCTTCTGGGAGAAAGCCTGAAGCCTCTTTTACAATTGGTAAGACACCCTGTAATTGGTAAGACACCCAATTACTTTAATTATAAGAATCGGAGCAGCTGCTTATACCCACCTGAGGAGTGCAAAGGACCTTCAAGGCTTTCCTTACGCTTCCCACCCGACCACAGATGTCGAAAGACTGGAACAGAAAAACAGGGAGATAAACTCTTTGTACAGTTGACACATAAAGACGGCATCTCAAGGAAAAGACTGTCCCTTCTTAAGGACAGAGGATGCAGTAATGAGGAAAGAGCTGCCTGTCAGCTACAAAAGAAAGGCCTTCTTCAAATAGTAATTACTTAACTTGTGGAACTCACTTCCACAAGACTTATTTATGTAGGAAATGTCTATGCTGCCTCTCCAGCGACCTGAGGCAGCCTTTCACAGTGAAACATAAAACACCGTAACAGTTAAGATTTTTTTTGTTTGTTTTGTTATGAGATAATTGATGACAAAGTTCGTCCAGCTGACTATAGTTTACCACGTCTTCGGTATCAAAAAACGCCCCCCTTTTTTGTTCTCTGTGTGTGTGATAAGTGCCATCAAGTCGCTTCCGACTCATGGCGACCCTATGAATGAAAGTCCTCCAAAGGCCTTCAAAGCAAAGAAACTTTTAACCTGGAATAATTGCAGTAGGAAGATTTATAATCTTTCTCCCCGTTTTTGATGACATTCAGCTGTGGCCTTCAGCGCTCACTCTCACACAAACTTCTTATCTCGTTTTCTCCAGATCGGTGGGCTTTTGCTGCTGTTCTGGTGTCTTTAGATGTTGTTTTTATTTCAGTTGTGGGTTGTTGTTTTTTTTGTGCTGTCAAGTCACAGCTGACTTATGGTGACCTTGTCATATTTTCAAGGCAAGAGACGGTTCGGAGGTGGTTTCCCATTGCCTGCCTCCACGTCATGACTCTGGTGTTCCTTGGAGGTCACCCATCCAAATACTAACACCAGGGCCAACCTTGCTTAGCTTCTGAGATTTGACAAGATCAGGCTAGCCTGGGGCTAACCAAGTCAGAGTATTTCAATGATATCAACCCTATTTTAGTTAGGTGCTGTGGAACACAGGCAGGATGCTGCTGCAGTCATCTTGTTTGAGGGCTTCTTAGAGGTTGGCCACTGTGTGAACAGACTGCTGGACGATGGGCCTTGGTCTGATCCAGCAGGGCTTTTCTTATGTTCTAGATTTGAATCTAATAGCACTTTAGAGGCCAGCAAGATTTTCGGGATATAAGCTTTCAAGAGTCAAAGCCCCCTTCATCATATACAACCATATTTTATAAACTTGACATTCTGCCTACTGCGTAGTCAGCACTTTGATGCATCTATACTGAAAAAAACCAGGATCTAAATATTTTAATTAACAAATAGAATCTCAGGTTGATGCTTACTTTGCAGAGGCTGTATAAGATAAGGAGCATCCCCCCGAGGAAGTAGCTGCTTGACGGATCATCCCCCATGATGTATTTGTACCACAGCTGGATGGGGACCAGGGAACGGAACAGCTGGCTCAATTCTTCAATGACCAAATAGAACTTCCCCTGTAAGACAGGGGGGGAAAGATCCATGTCATTCATCACAACTTCATGAACAAAGGGTTCAGATGAGAGACTCATAGTGCAATCGAAGGAATGTGTTCCCAGACTCATGAATGACCAGCTAACCACACACTGGACAGCAAAACAAAAGTTTAAAATTTATAACCTGCTTTTCTCCCCAACGGGGACACAAAAGCAGTTTGCAACATTGCTTTCCCCTCCTCCAGCTTATCCTCACAACAACCCTCTGAGGTAGGTGAGGCTGAGAGACGGTGACTCTCATGATCACAGCAGACAATGGATTTGATTTTGGGTGTCCAGATACGAGTTCATCACTTCAACCACTACACAAGGCTGACTCTTAATGCATATGTTAAGGAAGAAAAAGGATGGCAGGGCAACTCAAGGGTGCTTCGGTGCATGCTTGAAATGGCCCCCAATCCTGAGAAGAGCTGAGCGCTGTAGCCAGAAGGCTCAGGAGCTTGATATAATAAGACCTGAGACTCTCATCCAAAAACTTTCTCTACAGATGAGACGGTTTGGCTTAACTGAGCACATCTCTGAGGGACCTGCAAAGCAGTTTAGATCAGTGTTTACCTCCCAGCTAACTGCACCCCTGGGGAAGAAAAAAAAACAGCTTGAAAATACAGACATCAGGAGATGTTGTTATCCTTATTCCTTTTCTCCACCTGCAGAATTCTTGGCCTTGTTTTGAAAAGGGGGGGGGTTGCTTCCCTACCCTCCTTTGGGCCTCCATGATGCCATCTTCAAGATCTCAGACTGCCACCTCCCCCCGGTCCTGCTCCTGTGCCTACCTATCACTTTAACCTACCTCAAAGGGTTGTTGTGAAGATAAAATGGGGCTGGGAATTAAGAGGGCCATGGGCATTTCCCTAAGCGTCTTCAAAAAAGGGTCAGATTTGAGTTTTAATACAGAGGGCTACCAGGTGATTAAAGACATCTTGGATGATTAACAGTAGAGATTTTAGTTGATGAATTTAATCTATTAAATTGGGATCTGAATAAAACAATAGCTTGAAGGGGGGAGGCATACACTCTTCTTTCTGTGGTGGTTGTTTATATATGTCATAGAATGGAGCCAGAACAATGTTGCGGTTAGAGTGTTGGCCCCAGGATCTGTGAGACCCAGGTTCAAATCCTCCCTCTGCCACAGAATCTCACTAGGTGACACTGGGCCATCTTTTAGCTCGGCCTACCTCTGAGGATAGTTGTGATGGTAACATGGAAAAGGGAGAATTATGTTGCAAGTCACCTTGGGTCCCTTCTGCAGAGAAAAAAAAAGGTAAAGGTCCCCTGTGCAAGCACTGGGTCATTCCTGACCCATGGGGTGACGTCACGTCCTGACGTTTTCTAGGCAGACTTTGTTTGCGGGGTGGTTTGCCAGCGCCTTCCCCAGTCATCTTCCCTTGACCCCCAGCAAGCTGGGTACTCATTTCACCGACCTCGGAAGGATGGAAGGCTGAGTCGACCTTGAGCCGGCTACCTGAAACCGACTTCCGTCAGGATCGAACTCAGGTCGTGAGCAAAGCTTTGGACTGCAGTACTGCAGCTTACCACTCTGCGCCACGGGGCTCCTTCTGGAAAGAAAAGCAGTTATCTAAATGAAGTGTCAGTCACAGACAAGGCATGGGGTTCTGCATCGTGGGGCAGGGAACCTTGAGTATGCAGAAACCTGTAAATTTGTTTTTAAAAAAGGGGGAGGAAGCCTCCTGAGTATGCGGCAGAAATACTGAGAGCAACTGAGGATCAGTTTAGGGGGGTGGAGCTAGAGGGGATCGAGGAAACCGGCCAACGGAAATCCCCCAAGAGTTTATAGCATGCTGCAAAAGGGGACCGAGGAGTCAGACTTTTATTTGCAGTCATAGACCATCAAATGTCCTAAAACATTGAAATTAAACACATACATAAATGGTTACGGACCAATAATACAAAAGGTAAAAATGTAGCAGAGATTAAAAACTGGTATAAAGGGATAAAATCCTCCAAGATACGCATAAAACAGTAGAGATTCTAACCACAGATTGGTTATTCCAGAGCCTTAAGTGCATTTTGTCTTATTTTAGTTGCCAGCCAGGCAAATCTAGCCATACTAACAGATAAATTTGGTGTTGAATCTGACAAAAGGAGCTCTAGATGAGGACCATGGAGTCATTCTTCCAAATTCCCCATGGACTCTCTACTTGTTCCCTCTAAGCGTCGGCAGCGCAACAAAGCAGTGCAACATGGCCACAGGAGAGCAAATTTCAACGTATGTGGGGAGGCTGCCCCCAATGCAAAAGAACTGGATTCTCCGACTTCACCCCCAAACGCCCCCTCCCACTTCCAGAACACCATCTGCTCGTGCACCCAGTTGTGATGCAACCAGCGCCCGAGGACCAGGGCAGTGCAATCCTAAATAGTTACTCCAGTCTGAGCCCATTCATTTCAATGGGTTTAGCCCGGAGTAACTCTGCAGAGGACGGATTTGATAACGCTCACCCTGCGTAGTAGCAGTAAGCCGGATCACTGAACTGCAGCCAGGGGCTTGCTGGGGGCTTCCCACCAGCCTACAGCCCCGAGGCCAGGGGCCAGAAGAGGAGCTTACTCCAAGCACACCGCTCCAGGGCAATTTCCCAGCCAGGAAGAAGAAACCGCGACCTGCCTCTGTAAGGCCTAGGGTTGCCAGCTCTGGGTTGGGAAATACCTAGAGATTTTTGGGGTGGAGCCTAGGGTTGCCAGGTCCCTCTTCGCTACCAGCGGGAGGATTTTGGGGTGGAGCCTGAGGAGGGCGGAGTTTGGGGAGGGACTTCAATGCCATAGAGTCCAGTTGCCAAAGTGGGCATTTTCTCCAGGTGATCTGATCTCTATCGGCTGGAGACAGTTGCAATAGCGAGAGATCTCCAGCTAATACCTGGAGGTTGGCAACCCTAGCGGAGCCTGAGGAGGGTGTTGTTTGGGGAGGGACTTCAACGCCATAGAGTCCAATTGCCAAAGCGGCCATGTTCTCCAGGTGACCTGATCTCTATTGGCTGGAGACAGTTGCAATAGCGAGAGATCTCCAGCTAATACCTGGAGGTTGGCAACCCTAGCGGAGCCTGAGGAGGGTGTTGTTTGGGGAGGGACTTCAACGCCATAGAGTCCAATTGCCAAAGCGGCTATGTTCTCCAGGTGACCTGATCTCTATTGGCTGGAGATTAGTTGTAATAGAGGGAGATCCCCAGCTAGTACCTGGAGGTTGGCGACCCTAGTAAGGGCCCCAGCCTTCGGCGTGCGACTATGTCTTGAGCTGTGACTCGGCGAAGCTCCTATTGAAATAAATGCTGCTTAAGGCGTCACTTATTTAGGCGGGGGGAAAGCGTACGATGGAACAACTTGCAGCGGATGATGTTAGCCTGCCTTGCAAGTGCGGGGCGACTGTGCAAAAACACTGCTGTTGCCACCGCCCGCGCCATGCGCATTCTCCGACACGGCGGCCAGCTAGAGGAGCCATGGGGACAGAGCCCATTAGAGTCCTGGAGGAGCGGCAGCAGGCAGCGCGGCCCGCTCCCCCTGGAGTCCCCAGGATGAGATCACTCCGCAAGCCGCCGAACAAATCGAAGCCTTTGGAGAGCGTCGGCATTTTTTCATGATCTCATCCCCCCCTCCTGGGACGCCCAGTGAGGTCACGCCAGCGCTTATTCAAGGACCTGGGCTCCCTCCCTCCGCCCGCTCCTCGAATCCCAGGGGGCACCGTGGAGCAAGACTGTAATGGCAATGATCGGCGATCCCAAATGCAAGCCATTTAGGAGATTAGCAGGCAGGCTCCGGGCTTTGGATCAACCGCCCTTCCCTTTCTGAGGGGCTGCAGGTTGCTAATGACCGGGCTGTCACTCATTTGTTTCAGCTCCCCCACCCCCCAGCATGGATTAAGACTTTCAGGTCTTTACTTGAATGATACTGTTCCTGTGGCCAAGTCAGCCCTGGACAATGTCACACTAAGATCCAAATTAAAAAGGAACTGCATAAACAGATATTTAGATAAAAAAATACTAATTCTCTTATTGTTTATCTCAACTGACTGAGATAAAAACTGGGCAATTGCCAACGCAGTATTAAAACCCACCCCCGCTAAAAGAACCCTCAGATTTCCCAATTCACAAGCAGATTCCCAGATGAAAGGCTTTACCCATCTGTCTCTCGCTTCTTTGAGCAGGTTGCAACTAAACGAGGACTTTCAACAAAATCAAGAGACTTTTTTTTTAAAAAAAACTTCAACCAGTTCAGCATCCTTCGCAGATCCTACTACTGACACAATTCCATGAACGTTCATCTCCACCACATATTGATCCTTCTCTTCCTCCTACTAGCTCCGGTCGGGCTGAGAATGACTGCCCCTCTCATCACACGTGAACACATGAAGCTGCCTTATACTGAACCAGACCCTTGGTCCATCAAAGTCAGTATTGTCTGCTCAGACCGGCAGCGGCTCTCCAGGGTCTCAGGCAGGGGTCTTTCACATCACCTACTTGCCTAGTCCCTTTAACTGGAGACACCAAGGATTGAACCTGGGACCTTTTGCATGCCAAGCAGATGCTCTACCGCTGAGCCATGGCCCCTCCCCTCACCCTCCCAGCCAAGTGGGGATTTGAATCTGGGTCTTCTAGTCCAGTCATAGGACCTTTCAGGGGGAACATGAGGCCATGGCTGCAGTCTTAAGCAAAGTTACTTCCTAGTAAATATGCAACAAAACAGGGCCTTCTTCTGAGTAAAATTAAAACGTTAACAGCATTTCCCTAAATTATCAAAGCCTTACAAGCCAAGCCTTGCCTAAACTGGGATACTATTATATAGGTGATGAATTTAGCAGTCAGCACCCTGAAAGCCTCGTTTTTTAAAAAATGTTCCTAGTCCTCAAGGCTCCACTGATGTTCTTGAAATGGGAACTAGGAACACCGCTTGGTGAAATCTATGAAGGTAGGGTGGGAAGAGTAGTCCAAGCAGGATTTCCAGTAATTGGGGGGTGGGGGAATAAAGCTTCAATGCCCTGCCTCTCTCATTGCTTCTCCTGTTGGCAAAAATATAGGTGCTTACATGGCAGGAAATATATATATATTCGTTTGTTTGAAAATAAGCTGCAAATGCGCTTTTAAAAAATGCAGCCTCTGGTACTTGCCAGGGAAGTAGAAACGGTGGTGGCTGTGGGGGGGGGGGACTTTAAACCCCCCCCACTCCCAAATTTCAAGATTTTCAGAATTCTGCATGAACTAGCAATATTCGCACCAGAAACCCAATTTGGGGGAGCGGCATTTTGCCCCACTGGGGAAATTTACATGGCCTGATTAAAGGTTTCCCCAACTATGCAAACAGCGTCTCAATGGGCCATTTCAAGTTTGGAAAACAGCATGGGGAAGGGGTAAGCCCCCTCTCCCCAAGCACCGTGGGCCCCGATCCAAATCAAGCCCTCAGACACTCAGAGGTTTTGAGCACTGCACGCTTAATCGAAAGTCCTTGTGGTAGCCACATTTGAAGATACAAAGACTTTGTAATGTCTGAATCGGCCGGTCAGATTCAGCTACAAACTATAGGTAGCTTAACCACTACACCACGCTGGGACCCAAAGCAGCTTACATCATTCTCCTCTCTATTTTATCAGCGCAACAACCCTTTAAGGTAGGTAAGGCTGAAGGTATGGTACTGACACAACTTTACCCAGCAATTTTCCATGGCAGAGAAGGAATTTGATCCTGGGACTCTCAGATCCTAGTCCAACACTCTAACCACTACACCACTGACTCGCTATCAGCAGCACATTTCATAGAACGTGCAATCAATGTGGACAACCTCTGATGCTCAACCCATATGAATGGACTGCAGCTGTTTTGTACATTGCCCAGTATTCATGGTCGTTATTATTATTATGGAAATCTCCATATTTATACAAAATGTGTTGGGACAGATTCACATCCTTCAGCATCCCTGGAAGATTCCCCAAGTGCAGCTGTTTTTAGATGACACAATCAACTGGATCAAAGTTGGTTGTGAATGCAAACATTTCACCAAACTAGAGTTTGTTGGCTGGGAAATTAAACAAAGATTTTGAAATAGGGTTTGGTTTGTTTGTTGCTGGATTGGATCCAGCCAGCCTTTTCACTCAATCTTACCAGATTCCCCTCCTTACTACAACCTCTGTCCCATGTGGCTTCTATCCATGCAGGTCCCGTTATGCCCAGTATAGCCTTTGAGGGGAATACAAGCCCCCCCTTTCCTTTTTACCAGTAGGAAAGTTGGTTGGATCCAACCCACTGTGTGTGTTAACTGTGGCTTGTTGTGGTGCTTGTTTTCATAAACCACAGTTTGTCATGTACACTGTCCCTTGCCTGGCCACAGAGACAGCTGTATATGGAGGATGTTCCCCCTGCTGGCAGACAAGCCGAGGTTTACGCAGAAACTGGGATTTGTTAGTTATGCCTCACAGTAAAACCAGGTTTTGCAACATTAACCATGGTTTAAACAAACCACGGTTTGTTGTGATTTCTGAATGCAGCCATTACATGGACAACATATGAAACGCTCAACTTCTGTTCTCAACACAAAGGCAACACAAAAATTATTCAAAACCTTGCAAAAGATTACCACCCCCGCCCCCCGGTCAAAAATACAATTTTTCTTAGCCTAAAAAGCCCAAAGGATGCCAGCATCCAGGTTCTGCATAGCAGCTGTGCTCTCCCTTTTCTCTGGAGAATGAGGGACTTGGCTACATCTCCTGTGTGCTGAACAGCCTCCATTCAAAACAAAAAGAAGCAGTTACCATTTCGTTCAATATAAAACGAATTAAGGTAAATTAAAAAGGCCCAAGCCATGTGGCTCCTGGAGGCATCCATTGTTTCCCGCGCAGCAAATGGCAGCTTCTCATTTACACCGCTAAGCATCGACAGCTTGGTGGGCGGAGAGCTGAGAAGGGAAGTGAACAGATCTGCTCTCATGACGGTAAGAGATTTGGGGAACACCAGGTGCCCGTCCTCCTCCCCTTCCCTGCTGTATCCAAACAGCTTTTTCTGAACTTGCAGGAAATGAACGGGGTGCTTTAAAGATAATAACAATCCCACACAGAAGATGTAGGGTGGCACATGAAACCCACAAGCAGACTGCCGCACATGGGTGATAGTGCGTGTGACTACTGCCTACTACAGTGTGTGTGTGTGTTAAGTGCCGTCAAGTCGCTTCCGACTCATGGCGACCCTATGAATCAAAGTCCTCCAAAATGTCCAACTTTGACAGCCTTGCTCAGATCTTGCAAATTGAGGGCTGTGGCTTCCTTTATTGAGTCTATCCATCTCTTGCTGGGTCTTCCTCTTTTCCTGCTGCCCTCAACTTTTCCTAGCATGACTGTCTTTTCTAGTGACTCTTGTCTTCTCATAATGTGACCAAAATACGATAGCTTCAGTTTAGTCATTTTAGCTTCTAAGGTCAGTTCAGGCCTGATTTGATCTATAACCCACTGATTTGTTTTTTTGGGCAGTCCACGGTATCCGTAACACTCTCCTGCAACACCACATTTCAAAGGAATCTACTTTCTTCCTATCAGCTTTCTTCAATGTCCAGCTTTCACACCCATACATAGTAATAGGGAATACTACTATAGTAGATGGTTTTAAAAGAGGGCTGGACAATTTCATGATAGGTTTTTTTGTTTCTTTCTTTTTTGCCACTATGGCCAAATTTAGCACCCAGGTCTTGGTTGCAAGGGGTGTGGGGGTGGGGGAGAAGGATCGCAACTGGAGATGATCAACGTCCCCAACAAAGAAAATATTTTTAAAACATTTCAGGAAGGCATCTGTGCTGTGAGCCATTAGAGGGCCCTTGACAAATGCAATCTTACCAACCTCCTGCTAAGGCTAAAAATACAGATGCAGCCCCTTTCTTCTCTGGGACAAGGATTAATGAGGACTTGGGATAGCTCTTAGACAAGCAAGCAAAGGCTGCAGCCCTTTTCCAACTCCGCAATTTGTCTTGAGCTGATGATCTACATCGCTGTGTGTCGGATGGTTCCCCCCCTTTTCACAAGCTGGATTACGCCATGACCCAGCCCATTAATCTCCCCAAATAAAATAATAATAATCATTATCATCAGAGTGAAAGGGGGGGGGGGGGAGAAACAATCCTTGGACTATAGCCAGAGATAAATTAATCGTGCTAGCAAGCGGGACATACAGGGAGAAACCATTCCAATCCCACCTACTCAAGCAAAAGCCCCATTTAGAATCACTTGTGCTCCCTGCTTGTAGGTTTCGGCACAGGCTGAACAACAGTAAGAGTAGGCAGTTAATACAGAGCCTGTCAACCATGTTTATCGCAAAAAGGGGCTTCCATATATAGGGGGAAGAAAAAATAACCGGGATGGAGCTTTTGCAAATGATGCAAGGAATCTCCCCCAAACAATCTATCTTGACTTTTTCCCTTCTCCCTTAAAAACATCACTCAAAAGTTCCTCCAAGTGAAGTTTTCCTGAGAGAATGATACGTGAATGCAGAAAGCGGTCTTATATTGGGTCAGACTATTGGTCCATGTTGCTCTCTGCTGTCTAACTGGCAGTTGCCTTCCAGAGTCTCAGGCATACAGAAAGGATCAGGGAGGGGCCGTGGCTCAGTAATAGAGCATCTACTTGGCATGCAGAGAGCCCCAGGTTCAATCCCCGGCATCTCCAGTTAAAGGGACTAGGCAAGTAGATGATGTGAAAGACCTCTGCCGGAGACCCTGGAGAGCCGTTGCCGGTCTGAGTAGACAATACTGACTTTGATGGACCAAGGGTCTGATTCAGTAGAAGGCAGCTTCATGTGTTTATGTGACTTTCCCAGTATTTGCTACCTGAGATTCTGTAATTACGGTATGTTCAAAGTCATTTATTATCAAACCCACAGGAAACTTATTGCCCTTTGCAGTTCTTGCTTCAAAACTCATTGGATCGAATGGTATCAAATCCTGGTCAAGCATTCCTAAATGCACTAACTTTGCCAGAACTAAAAAAAAACAGGGATACTTAAATCCTCAGTGAGTTTGATATTAATGCTAGTTACAAAAAGAAATTAGTTAATTGTTTTACAATTTTTAAAAAACCCTGAATTAATGTTCTACATAATGGATTTCTGCAAGTAGTCCAAGACAATGGCTTTTATCGTTGACGACTGTCTATGCGCCTGGTTCCAGGATGCCTTAAATTTTAGCAGGTGGTCAGTAAGAAGAGTTTTGCCCGTTGGGGGAAACAGCCTGCAATGCAATCGATGGGCCGTAGATTCAGGCAAGACAAAGGGGGAACACATCGCTCACTGGAGTAAATAAAATGTTGAATTCACTGCCAGTGGACACAGTGAGGACTGGGAGCATGGAAAGCTTTACAAAGTGATTCGACATATTCATGAAGGAGAGGCCCATCAATTAATACTAGCCATGATAACTCACAGGAATCTCCACATCCAGAGGAAGGAAGCCTCTGAATACCAGGACGCAACATCTGAGGAAGGCCTTTGCATCTATATGCCTTGTTCTGGTGCCCTCCAGGGCAACTGGTTGGCCACCAAGTGAAAGAGGATGCTTGACTGGACGGAACACCATTTTGATCTAGCAGGGAACCCCTTTTTTTCTTTCAAAATTAAAAAGGGAAGCTAATCTGGTGAAAGGCAGAACAATGGAAGAATTTCAGAAGAAGTGGGCAGTGTATTTTGATTATTTAAAGTAAAAAGTAGAGTTCGGTGAAGAAGGGAGAAGTATTACAACAAGTATAAAATATCAATCAGATTAATGTAGCAAAAATATTTTTTCTATGCGTGAGTTTAACTTAGAATATAAAAGTGAAGTATAGTTGGGTGAGAAGATTTGTATTAACTATTTTGATTTAGTATTGCTTTGATAGATAGTTCGAGAACTATTAAGCATTAAGTTTTAGCATTGTAAGGGAAGATAGCTTGGGAAGTAGTGGGCTTATAGCTAATAGATTTAACCTGAATTTAGATTAAATCAATGACTCCTAAAATTTTTGCAATTATCTGAAAAGGAACTCCCTGAAAGACATTTATTTTGCATGTAAGAGAATGTATGTGAATGGAAAATGTTTGTTTGTGTTTGTAAAATCTTGAATTAAAAAAATTAAAAAGGGAAGCTGTCACCTGAACGGTGGCATTCTTGGCTTCCATGAAATATACGATCATAGTCAAACAAGTAGTCAACTGAATATTTTACAGCCAACTGAGTGGCACAGCCAACCCTACACCAAGACAAAGAAAAATCCAGTCCAAATAAGGAAGTTCCACCCCCACCAGAGTTTACCTTTGATTTGACGGCAAGGACAATTTTTGGCAGGGAGACGACCAGGCATTTCAAGGCAATAGTGACGTATTTGAGTACAAAGTCGGTTATCCCCACGATCCACATCAGGTCAAAGAAATCCAGCTTCTCCAGGTTGGGTTTCAGGAAGATGAGGCTGAAAGGCAAGACCGCGGAATGGGGCAATTACCAGACTGGATGCAGCAGGCTAAGCCTGACATCAAAATGCTGACAACTCCCTGGGGAAAAATGAACCAAGGCTTCCATATGGAATGAGCAAAGCCTGTTGAAGAACAAGCACTGCGATGCCCTACTAAAAAGCAGTACAGTAGGTCTGTGATGGACATGAGGATCTATGGGGGATCTTACAAAGTGCAAACAGAATGTCGCGGAATGAAACTCTGCTGTCTCCCCCTTCCCGCCACTGCTCTTGCATCTTCCGTGAAATAAGCATCGAGGGTTTGGGAGACCTTCTGGATTGGAATGAGGTGGGATGCACAGTGCTACAGTAAGTAGGGAGAAATCAGCAGAATTCCCCCCTGCTCTTGCTTCGTTTAGGAACAATTCTGCCCAACTAGCCAGTCAACAACCAGCCAACCAACCCCCCCCCCACACACACACCTCAGTTATTTTGTACTTCTTATGATACAGGTAGCCTGCTCAAGGTTGACTCAGCCTTCTATCCTTCCAAGGTTGGTTAAATGAGTACCCAGCTTGCTGGGGGTAAAGTGTAGATGGCTGGGGAAGGCAATGGTAGACCAACCTTGTAAACAAAACCTGCCTAGTAAATGTCAGGATGTGACGACACCCCATGGGTCAGTACTGACCTGGTGCTTGCACAGTGGACTACCTTTACCTTTATGATACAGGCCTATGAATTCCCCGCCACAGGCTTTTATGATATTCAATAGTGTAAAATAGTGCAAATAAATTCATGTGCGTTCAGAATATCAATAGCCATTAAATGGGATATACCAAAGAAGGGAATCCACAAAACGTAGTGCAGATACGGCCACAGTGCGATGCCGTAAAGTGCTCCTTGGAAGCCTAACAAGGCTCGCATGCGATAAATAAATAAATGAATAAGGGGGAGGGACCCAAAATAAAAATACTCACAATATGGAAACAGCACAACAGGTAAAACTAAAACCCTAAAAAACAAAGAACAAAACAACCAGAATGAGAGATTAAAAAGACACATTTGATGCGAATGAAAGAAAGAAAGGGGGGGAAAATTCCAAATCAATGAATGAGTAAATTGGGAAAGAAAAAGAAAATTGAAAAGAAAAAATCCTCGACGAGTAGCAAACTGAGCACAGCAACTTGGCACCATGTGTGGAAAATGAGGGGAGGGGGTACCTCCCGCCCCAACCAGGCTCCCCATATGAAACCCCAGCTCTACAAATTAAGCTCTGTGCATTTGGCAGGTTCGGAAAATCCTGCTTGATTAACAAGGATTGGCTGGATTTCCACAAAACCGATTTCCCAAATTTAATCTCCGCGGACTTGCCAGTCTTGACCTTCTGCCAGCCCTGCCTTTACCAAGGACATCTTGGAAAGGGTATGAGACCTACCGTCTGCCGAGACTACCGATCCTACACTTTGCCCCTCTGAATTCTAGGTATATAGTACCTGTGCCATTCAGTTCACAAACAGAGATGAGACCACCTTGGCCTGGAGATCCTGCGTGACTCTGGTAAGAATTTATGGGCCTGCCTTGTAACAGAACACACCAGACACCTTTTATTTATTAAAGAAGAACAAGAGTTGGTTTTTATATGCCGACTTTCTCTACCACTTGAGACTCAAACCAGCATACAATCACCTTCCCTTCCCCTCCCCACAGCAGACACCCTGTGGGGTAATATTGTTATATCCTGGCTTTTTCCTCCCAGGGAAGAAACTCAAGATTGACACCATCCTCTGCAAGGTAGTACATTCCAACAGCCCTCATTTACCAGGGACAGTCCAGGATTTCTTGTACTGATCGCTACGAAAGCACCATTTGTGTTCTACTTAGAGGAGATTTACAGGAAAAGGAATGTTGGAGGGAACTGCTGTTGCTTGCACCCTCTCGCAATCTCTAGGGTGGAGGAAGGAAATGAACCTTGTCTCTGGCGCACCTGTGCATAAATGTGCACAAAGGAACGCTACATAAAAACAGCCTGCTGGACCAGACCAAGGCAGCACCTCCAGTCTAGCATCCCCTATCCTCAAAGAAACCAACCAGCTGTCTCCAGAAGGTACACAAAGCACTCGGGCCCTGTTGATCTCCAGAAGCGGCATCCAGTGGTTCAGTGCCTGTGAATGTGGCCATTCCATTAGCCATCACGGCTGACAGAGCTTGATAAACCTCTACCCCCATGAATGTGTCTAGTCCCCTTGTAAAGCTGCCTACGCTAGCGGCCATCACTCTTCCTCATGCCAACAGGCTCCATAAATCAATTCTGTGCCGTGTGAGTAAAGCCCTTCCTCCCCCCTCCCCTCGAATCTACTACATTGGCTGCCCTTGAATTCTGGTATCATGGCCTGGAGACCAAGCCCTACGAGGAACGGCTGAGGGAGTTGGGAATGTTTAGACTGAAGAAGAGGTTGTGGGGGGACATGATTGCTCACTTTAAGAATTTGAAGGGCTGTCACTTAGAGGAGGGTAGGGAGCTGTTCCTGTTGGCAGCAGAGGACAGGACTCGCAATAATGGGTTTAAATTGCGGGCAGAAAGGGATGAGATGGATATTACATTTTTTTTTTTTACAGTAAGAGTTGTTTGACAGTGGAATGGGCTTCCTAGGGAGGTGGTGAGCTCCCCCTCACTGGCAGTCTTTGAGCAGAGGCTGGACAAGCACTTGTCAGGGATGCACTAGGTTGATCTTGCACTGAGCAGGGGGTTGGACTAGATAGCCTCTTTGGCCCCTTCCAACTCTATAATTCTAAGATTTTTTTCCTCTATATCTATATAGAGACATAAGGCTGCCTCCCATTCCACAAGTGGCAGGGGGTGAAATTCAAGCCCTTTACAGACAACACATACCAAGAGCCTACCAACTGTGCGGAGATGCTCCCAGTATGCATGGTTGCCATGTTGAGTGAGCCAGAGCAGTGTACATCCAGCTCCGTTAGATGCAAGAGACCATATTGGATTTTTCAGGTTTTGCATTCAGGCAGGGTCAATATACATGCTCCCCACGTTCACATAACATAGTGACAAGTAGCACACGCTTCTGATCCAGGCAGCAAGTAGGCTCTGGGTATTCATGATGGCACTGTCTGGAAAGGGATTCCTTTTGAATTGTAGCTGTTCTCTGAATTTTTTCCTTAATAGCTCTTCAATCCAAAGAATAAATAAATGCCAAACAGGCTCTTTCAAAATAAATTAACACAGGAGGTGGAGAAGAAGCTTTAGCAATAAAGCAACTCTAAGAGTTCAAATGAGACAAGACTCTGGAAAATCCCCAGTCAGATAGACAGCATCTCCGGTATGGCTTGAGGGTGGGGCACTGCCTTCCCCCCAAATC
Source organism: Euleptes europaea (assembly GCF_029931775.1). Taxonomy (NCBI): domain Eukaryota; kingdom Metazoa; phylum Chordata; class Lepidosauria; order Squamata; family Sphaerodactylidae; genus Euleptes; species Euleptes europaea. Next base: position 49,105,254 of record NC_079324.1, on the reverse strand, counting down.
CTCTCTCCCCTCCAAGAGAGCCAGCATGGTGTAGTGGTTAACAGTGGTGGACTCAAATCTGGAGATCTGGGTTTGATTCCCCACTCCTCCACATGAGTGGCAGACTCTAATCTGGTGAACCAGGTTGGTTTCCGCAGTCCTCCACACGAAACCTGCTGGGTGACCTGGGGCTAGTCACAGTTCTCCCAGAACTCTCTCAACCTCACCTACCTCACCAAGTGTCTGTTGTGGGGAGAGGAAGGGAAGGAGCCTGTAAGCAGGTTTGAGTCTCCTTTAAGTGGTAGAGAAAGTTGGCATATAAAAACCAACTCTTCTTCCAAATGAAGGGAGCTGCTATTTCCCCCAATGGGGGAAACAAACCAGCTTAGAATCACAGGGCTGAAGTCCCTCACCTACTGTTGGCAGATTACCAAAGAGTCTCCCTGTTTACATCAGTGAAGGACTGAAGGGCATTCAGTAGCCATTCCCAGCTTGGTCCATCAGCAAACTGTCCCCGATTCTATTTGGTTTGGGTGAGCGACTCCTAGCACTTTCAGGTCTTCCTCCCTCCTTGTATTTCAAAGCCCACCAAAGAAGATGGGGTGGTGGTGGAGAGAAGCAAGGGTGCGGGGGAGCAAAAGGAGCTTTTCCAGGACAAGAAAGCAGGAGGGAGGACAGGATTTGAAGTATTGATTCATGAGAGCCAACCAAATCTTTCGGCTGCCATCTCTAATTGACCAGAGTGACGCAACCTCTTGGCTTTCAGATAATCAATGTGCCCAACGGAGAGGATGATTTCATACTCTGTGGTCAGTGAAATGCCCCCTCAGCCACTCCATCAGGAAAAGCACTGCCCAAACTATCTACCTAACTTGCACACTGCGTTCCTCCATGTCCTGCCCCCCAATCAAATGCTACTTCTCACGATCTGTTCAGTTACAGCAAGATGAGTGCAAAGCAATCTTCATGACTGCACCGCAAGTCTGTACAAGAAAGGATACAAAGCATAGGGTCCCTGATGCCTGCCCCAAGGTGGTAGAATCCTCTCCTCTGGAGATTCATTAGAGAGCTAGGCCTAGGTCCCACTAAAAGATGGTAAGTTACGCTGGGACAGTAAGTGAAGATAGTTCTACACATTACGGGTGCGGACTCACGTGACTGGAACAATTATGGAACAATAATAGCGCATATTTTTTAAAAACCCACGAATAGAAAGCTAGCATGTCAGGGAGATGGTGAGGCTAAAACTCATAGGTTGAAATCTTGGGGCTAGCCTTCTCAGTATGCTGACTCAGCGGGAAGTATAATTAGTGGACATATGACATCGGCCTTCTTCATGCTGGCCTCCAGCCCTTCCTCTCTAAAGAGATTCAAAGGGCCTTTTCATCGACAGTATGTTGCCTGTACAGGTTTTTACTGTGCTTGTCTGAATTGAGAAGTACTCAAGAAAGTCGTCTGGAGTAGCTTTTTGTAGCAAAGCGAGTCCTAAATTATCTCCATAGAAATAATTATCTGTTTTGCATTATTATCCTATCCATCTTCCAAGAAGCTCAGGGCGGTGTACACGGAGCTTCCCTCCTCTCCATTTTATCTTTACAACAACCCTGCAAATTAGGTGAGGCTGAGAGAGACTGACAGGTCCAAGGTCAGTTGGTAAGTTTCAAGGCTTAGTATGGATAGGAATCCAGATCTCCCTAGTCCTAATCCAACACCCTCATCACTATATCACACCATTTCTCAATGGTAAAAGTTGTACAGGTCTCTACATTTTGTAGACTTCTACTGGAACGTTCAATAACGCTTGTATTCTTGTGACGAAGAAGAAGAGTTGGTTTTTATATGCCGATTCTCTTTACCACTTAAGAGAGAATCAAACCGGCTTACAATCACTTTCCCTTCCCCTCCCCACAACAGACACCCTGTGAGGTGGGTGGGCTGAAAGAGCTGTGGGCTGAAAGAGCTGTGACTAGCCCAAGGTCCCCCAGCTGGCTTCATGTGTAGGAGCGGGGAAACAAATCCAGTTCACCAGATTAGTCTCCACCGCTCAGGAGGAGGAGTGGGGAATTCAACCCGGTTCTCCAGATCAGAGTCCACCGCTCCAAACCACCGCTCTTAACCACTACACCACGCTGGCTATTGTAAATGTAAGATGCTCATTCCAAGTAAGAGATGGAAATGGAAAGGCTGAGAAGGAAACCCTGACACGCCCATTTGATCCTGGTATATCTTTTTCCCAACAGAGCACACACCACCACGAGTCCCCATCACAAGAGAGAAAAGGGCACACCCTCCTTCAATACATTTCTCCCCCATCAAGAGAGAACCTCCTTCTGCGCTTTTCAGACCTGTACGTTTCCCACCAGGGACACGAGTTGCTTGCTTACCTGTTGTACAACTGTTGCGAGCTGAAGGTATACAGCAGGTACAGGGTGTTCCCTGCAAGAAAGGCCAGGATCCAGAAAACCACCAGCACCGACCTCTTTTCCTGAGGAAGGAGGGGGGGGATAAAGATTATATGGAGTTGCCTTATACCAAGACCACTGAATCTACTTAATGCACTATTGTCTGTTTGGACTTCTGTTGGCTCCGTAAAGGTCTCCCAAACACGCCTTCTCATTGGAAAGGCCAGGGACCAGAGCTGGGATTTTGGGTATGTCCGATGTTGTGAAAAGCTTGTGCTCAGCCATTGCGGTGTTTGCCACACAGGGACTGGCTTGTGTAGTTTCTCTGTTGCTGCTGTGGCTGCCAAGACAGTGCAGCAGCGAAGGGACATCCACATAGCAGATTTCCCCGGTAGTTTTTTTGTTTCAATTCAGTGACTGAATAGAATTATACTGATATACCATCATACCAATACATGTATCAGGTTTTCTGAATTCTCAGCTTTCATCTTAAGATCGGAGAAAAGCCAGGGAAGCCCCAGGAGGTGAAAGAATGTGCCATGATGCTGTGGGAAAGCAGGGGGAAAACCACTTCCCGACATCGTCAAACTCAGAGCAAATAACGGATGTGGAAATACTGTGATCCACTGACCTGCCCCCCCCCCCGCCAAATAAAGCAGAAGCAATGGAAACGCCAATGTATACAGTAGTGGTTCAGAAATGAAGAAAAAATGTCATAAACCAATCCTCAGTTCATAGAACTTAAGCAAACTTAAGGGTGGGATGGGGAGAAATCTATCATGCTGAACACAGGAAGCTGCTTTATACAAAATCAATCCAATGGTCCATAGAAAAACCCCACTGAAGCTGCCTTATCTATCAAGGTCAGATAGGTGAGACCAGGGCCCTTCGGGACCTTAAAGAGTTCCGCAGGTCCTGTAAAACAGCTATTCTGCCAGGCCTATGGTTGAGGCCAGCTACGGCTCCCTATATATAAATGCTGGCCTCCCTAACCTCCCCACTGCAGCAATAACTTTTTATTCAATCTGTATTTATTCCATCTGCTCGCCTTGCTGAAGTTTGTTTTGTGTTACACTCTAGAGGCGCCTTAGGTAAATTATATTATATGATTTTACACGGCCATTTTAAAACGTTTTAATGCTTTTAATGATTTAATGGGACATGTATATTTTGTAAGCTGCTCTGAGTCTGATTTAGGCCGGAGAGAGCAAGGTAATAAGTGGAAATAATAAATAAACTAAATATTGTGACTAGCATTGACCAGGTCTCAGGAAGAGATTGTTCACGTTACCTACCACCCAATCCCTTTTTAAAGCTGGACAGCAAAGGGAGAGAACCTGGAACCTTCTTCACAAAAAGCAGATGCCCAGCTGCAGAGTCACATGGGTGACCATAATGAGCAATAGAAGTTTTGGGCCTAATTTTCTATGTTAGTTCAGCTCACAAAAGCCGACTTCGTTGTCACACATTCAGATGCTGTCGCCTGCCCTTAATTTTCTGCACCATTTCTATGGGAGACCCTACAAGTAATATGTGTTTTATCACAAAGCCTGCATGCAGTAAAATTAATGCCAATGCCAGTCTGTGCCCTTTTGGTCCTGAAACGCCTTGTTACAGCTTTCAGCCTCATTTCAGGAGTGGAATCTCTCTTAGCCTCCTGGGCTGCATGAGATCCAACAGCCTGGAGATCTTACTTTAAGGCTCCACTGGAGCCTCCCATTTTGAAACCATTGCCTCGCGCTCACCTTCAAGGAGACTTGTTCTCGCAGAGTTGAGTTTGCATATGCAAATGTGCTGGCCATGCCGATACACAGAGAAATTCCTGCAAATGTAGGGGAGAGAAAGAGACCTAAGTCAATCTAGGTTGTTCATAGCCAGCAGTTGCTTCATCCCACAGTCAGCATACCCAGCCACTGAAGATTTTGGGCCTCGGTTGTGCATATCGGTGAAATGGAGCCATTAGCAATCAACATCATAAAGGGATCAATAAAATAGAAGAAGAGTTGGTTTTTATATGCCGATTTTCTCTACCTTTTTAAGGAGAAACAAACTGGCTTACAATCTCCTTCCCTTCCTCTCCTCACAACAGACACCTTGTGAGGTAGGTGGGGCTGAGAAAGTTCGGAGCGAACTGTGACTAGCTAGCCCAAGATCACCCAGTTGGCTTCATGTGGAGGAGTGGGGAAACCAACCCGGTTCACTGGATTAGAGCCCGCTGCTCATGTGGAGGAGTGGGGGAATCAAACCTGGTTCTCCAGATTAGAGTCCACCGCTCTTAACCACTACACCACACACAAGAGGAACAAATAAATGCTGGAAGGTGTGTGTATGTCAATTCCCCAATGCGCAACGGATAGGTGGAACTCAGCACAGACCGAACATTTGAAAGCGGCAGCCCTGTGCTGACAAGATCTCATGACTCAGTCCTCCGCCATCTAACCTGGAGTGATTCGATATGCAAAAACTCCATGAGCGCATCCCACTACAGATAAGCCAAATGAAATCACAGCTTAATGCGTCCGAAGATCATATAGAAGCAAACATCAGCCTTGGACTACAATCATCATCAGGATGTTTACAGAAGAACCTAACAAATATCATGCTGGATCAGACCAAGGCCCATCAAGTCCAGCAGTATGTTCACACAGTGGCCAACCAGGTGCCGCTCGGAAGCCCACTAGCAAGACGACTGCAGCAGCATTCTCCTGCCTGTGTTCCACAGCACCTAATATAATGGGCATGCTCCTCTGATCCAGGAGAGAATAGGTATGCATCATGACTAGTATCCATTTTGACTAGTAGCCATGAATACCCCTCTCCTCCATGAACAAGTCCACTCCCCTCTTAAAGCTTTCCAAGTTGGCGGCCATCAACACATCCTGGGGCAGGGAGTTCCACAATTCAACTATGCATTGTGTGAAGAAATACTTCCTTTTATCTGTTTTGAATCTCTCACCCTCCAGCTTCAGTGTCCGGCTGATCACTGGGAGGGGAAGGAGGGAGCGACCATTGTTCTGATCCAGCAAAGCAACCCTTAGGTCCTTAATTTAAGGAACATACCTAGCTTATGCTGGAAACAAATTTTAGCCAAGAGAATCATAATGAAGGGGAGCCCCTTCTGCAGCCAGGAGATCACGGCCTTCAGCTCCGAAAGGGCGGGGGCCGGGGTCCCAGGCTGGTCCTCGGAGCCCTCCTCAGCATGCCCGTGGCGGTCGCTGCCAGCCATGTGCAGCAAGGAGGATCCCCGCTGGTGGCTGTGGTGGTAGTGGTGGGGCTGCTGCCGGTGGTGGTAAGGCCCTCCTTCTGTGCGGCTGGTCCCCTCTTCCCGCGGGGCCGGCATCTGGATGAACACCTCCCCGCCGCCAACGGAGGACCCGAGGACCAAACTGGACTGGAAAGGGGTGGCTGTGATTGTGCCCGACGGGATGCCCCCCAATCCTGAGAAGAGCTGCTGAGGAGGAGGAGGCTCGGTCTTGAGGCTTTCGAAGACACCGCCTTCGTCCACGCTCGTCTCGGAGCTGATGGTCTGGCTCCGGCTTCTAATGCGCACACACACACAAAAAGAGGAGCAAACCAACGATTAGCGGCACTTGACCCTGTGTAACGTAGTAGTTAAGAGCGGTGGCTTGGAGCGGTGGACTCTGATCTGGAGAACCGGGTTTGATTCCCCACTCCTCCACATGAGCGGCGGAGGCTAATCTGGTGAACTGGATTTGTTTCCCCACTCCTACGCACAAAGCCAGCTGCCTGACCTTGGGCTGGTCATACTCTCGCAGCCCCACCTACCTCACAGGGTGTCTGTTGTAGGGAGGGGAAGGGAAAGTGATTGTAAGCTGGTTTGAGTCTTCCTTAAGTGGTAGAGAAAGTCGGCATCTAAAAACCAACTCTTCTTCATCTCGCCCCAGTAATAGTGCACAGTGTATGTGGTTTTTCTGTTTCTCTTTCTATCCCATTTGTATCTCTCCTCCCCCACAGAGCTGAAGATGGCAGGCAGAGTACTCCCCCCTCTGTTTTATTCTCACAACAACCCTGTGAGAGAGGTTAGGCTGAGAGAGACCATACTCACAGTCAATAACGACCTTCATGGCAGAGTGGGGGATTTGCATCAAGGCCTCCCCAGTTTGGCATCCTAACCATGACACCCCTGCACTGGTTCACAATGTGAATTGAAGAAGGGTTGGTTTTTATACCGTTTCTCTACCGTAAGGAGTCTCAAAGGAGCTTACAATCACAGTTCCCCCCCCCCGCCCACAACAGGCACCTTGTGATGCAGGGGGGGCTGAGAGAGTTCTGAGAGAACTGTGACTGGCCCAAGGTCACCCAGCAGGCTTCATGTGTAGGAGTGGGGAATCAAACCCGGCTCTCCAGATCAGAGTCCGCCGCGCATGTGGAAGAGCGGGAAACAAACCCGGATCTCTAGATTAGAGTCCACCGCTCTTAACCGTTCAGATATTCCACTTTGTTCAGTAACTCTGAATGCTGGCACCTTCTCAGACTACCCCTGCCCACCTCCAGGCCCTCTCTCCACACCTCCCTCCCTGCTAGTAATGACTTGAAAAACTGTGCAGCTCAAACCTCTCCCCAGGGTAAATGTAGAAGGCAGCGGGACCAAGGAATTCGGTTGATCATATGCTGTGATAGACCAGAAAATTCCTCCCTCCCGCCCTCCAATGGAAATCAACTCCCTGCCTCAAAGTGTGTCATGATTTAAAACCAGTCCTAAAATTGCCCCGTGCAAGAAAAACAAAAACCCTCCTCAAATGCCAGCAGGAGTCCGAGGCCACAAACAGACACCGCAGAGCTGCTGTCTCTCCTGAGCTTGGGCCCCCTGAGCTCTCCAAGTTTAGAACTGATGTGCATTAGGGGAGAGGTAGCCTGGTACCTCCCCACAGAATCCAGCATCCTCGCTGGACCTCATTCTTGGCTCCCGAGCTCGAGTCTCCAGATATCTCCCAAACTGGGCAAAGTCTCACTGGGCGCCAGTCTGCACCATGAAGGCTCTTTGCAAAAGGTTTTTATAGCTACTCCCAAAGGCTAGATAACAAACATACAAGCACGGCCCGTTATCTGCAACAGGATTACTTAGCACGTGGCTTTATGCTCCTAAAGTAAGGGGTGATGCTTCTAATAGAGTCTCCCAAGCTTTCGGGAGTCTACACCCCAATGAGGTGAAGAAGAACAATTAAAACAGTAATTAAAACCAGACTGTACCATTGAACATACACAGTAATTTAAATCTAGAGGTGCCACCGGTGCGAAATAGAGGGCATAGCACACCGCAGCATGCCACATCCCCAAGGAGCTGGGTATGTTTAGCCTGAAAAGGAGAACACTGAGAAGGGATATGATAACCATCTTCAAGTACTTAAAGGGCTGTCATATAGAGGAGGGTGCCGAGTTGTTTTCCGTTGCCCCAAAAGGTCGGACCAGAACCAACGGGTTAAAATTAAATCAGAGGAGTTTCCATCTAGACATTAGGAAGAATTTTCTAACTGTTAGAACGGTTCCTCAGTGGAACAGGCTTCCTCGCGAGGTGGTAAGCTCTCCTTCCCTGGAGGTTTTTAAGCAGAGGTTAGATGGCCATCTGTCAGCAATGCTGATTCTGTGACCTTAGGCAGATGATGAGAGGGAGGGCTCCTTGGCCATCTTCTGGGCACTAGGGGTGGTTGAAGGAGTTGGGTATGTTTAGCCTGAAGAGGAGAAGACTGACAGGGGATGTGATAACCATCAAGTACTTGAAGGGCTGTCATACAGATGATGGTGCCAAGTTGTTTTCTGTTACCCCAGAAGGTCGGACCAGAACCAACGGGTTGAAATTAAATCAAAAACGTTTCCATCTAGACATTAGGAAGAATTTTCTAACAGTTATAGTGGTTCCTCAGTGGAACAGGCTTCCTCGGGAGGTGGTAAGTGCTCCTTCCCTGGAGGTTTTTAAGCAGAGGCTAGATGGCCATCTGTCAGCAATGCTGATTTTATGACCTTAGGCAGATCATGAGAGGGAGGGCATCTTGGCCATCTTCTGGGCATGGAGTATGGGTCACTGGGTGTGTGGGGGAGGTAGCTGTGAATTTCCTGCATTGTGCAGGGGGTTGGACTAGATGACCCTGGTGGTCCCTTCCAACTCTATGATTCTAAGGTGGAATAGATCAACAGAAGGGGGGATGGAAGAGTAGGGTAGGGAGGCCAGCATTGATGGAGACTAACCGTAGCTGGCCTCAACCATAGGCCTAGTGGAATAACTCTGTCTTACAGGCCCTGTGGAACTCCCTAAGGTCCCCCAGGGCCCTGGGCTCATTTGATAAGCTATTCCACCGGACAGGGGCCAGGGCAGAGAAAGCCCTGCACCTGATCGAGGCCTGCCAGACACTCTTTGGGCTGGGGACCGCCAGAAAATTTGTGCTTGAAGATTGTAATGCTCTCGGAGGAACATACCAGGAGAGGTGGTCCTGCAGATACAAGGGCCCCAGACTGTATAAGGCTTAAAGGTCATCACCGGCACCTTAAACCTGATCTGATATTCCAGCTGGAGCCAGCGCAGCTTATTGTCAAGCGCTCCGAATCAACTCTGGGAACCCAAACTGTCATTTCTCCAGCACGTTTTCTTGCACCGTAACCGCAAACATTTAAAAGACTCACCTTTCAGGAGGGAGGCTATCAGTGATGCTGCTGTGTCGTCTCTGCATCTTCCTTAACACTTTGAAACACAACACGCTCAGCATTAACGTGGCCGCTCAACAGTGCCCAGGGTGACTAGTGGCGAACAGCAAGAAGCGGCACCCATTCACTCGGTGGCACAGAGCACAAAGGAGGATCGGGGAAGATTGGTCCAGAACTGTATCGCAAGTCAAACAGATTCAAATAAAAGTAGTAAATCTTCAGTGCTTCACAGCTAACGCCTTAGCAGGATCTAGTAGAAAGAGGTCTCCTGGAAGGGTAAGAAAGAATCGGATTTTCTTTTTGTTTGGGAGCCCACATTGAAGCTGATAGTCATTTGGGATTTAGGGAAGACACAAGATCTTTGGGTTATGAAGGAAGCACTTGGGAGATTGAGCTGGTTGTCCTCCAGAAGATCCACGCTTAGAAAAGTGTGCAAGGCCTACAGAAGAGAAGACAAGAGGCGAAAACTATCAGAAAGCCCCAATTAAATCAGAAATCAAAACATGTCTCTCAAAACTGTTCTGGTTTGACTAAACAGCACATAAGAAGTATTCGGCTTGGCTTGAGTGATACAGCGAAGAGCTCAGCCAAAGAGGTCCTGGAATGGCATAAGATCTTGTATCTTACTTTTCCAGTAGGTCCTGAGACCCTGACATGGGCAGCATCCGATAGCTTACCAACACATTTACTCAACACAGAAAGACTTTAAATGTTAAGATGGGAGGGGGCAGCATTCGCGTTGCCAAAAAAATTACAATTTAGTTATTGCTGGGTGGGGGAGATATGATTTCACCATAACAAAAAAATGCATCAGTGCATGGTTCCCATCAGTGAAAGCTGTACATGCAACAGAAGGATACCTTACAGCAGACTGTGTCACTTCAGACTAGGGTTGGAGAATGGGATTTTTGGATGGTTTCTAGTGCGAAAAGGCTCCCTGAAACTAGAAAACTATTTAAGCTGCAGGCAGGAACTACTTTTACCTGAAAGCATTCAAAATGGCCTCTCTCCACCCCACCATCTAAAATGAGGCAGTCCTTTCTACCACCTTACTTTGCGTGCGCTGGCTCTATTTCAATATGATTCTGGAAAGACAAAGAGTTTCCCCACACAACTTTCCTTGGGTTTAGGGTCTTATTTCAACTGCCCTTCAATCCACACATAGCAGCTGCGCATGCTTATTTATTTCACACTTTTCTCCCCAACGGGGACCCTAAGCAGTCTACAATCAAAATTATCAGGGGACTAGAGGAACGGCCCTATGAGGAGAGGTTAAAACGCTTAGGGCTGTTTATCTTAGAAAGAAGGCGGTTAAGGGGAAACATGATAGAGGTCTATAAAATTATGCATGGTAGGGAGACAGTGGGCAGGGAGAAGCTGTTCTCCCGCTCTCATAATACCAGAACGTTGGGGTCATCTGCTGAAGCTGGAGGGCGAGAGATTCAAAACTGATAAAAGGAAGTATTCCTTCACATAACACATAGTGAAACTGTGGAACTCCTTGCCCCAGGATGTGGTGATGGCTGCCAACTTGGAAGGCTTGAAGAGGGGAGTGGACATGTACATGGAGGAGAAGGCTATCCATGGCTACTAGTCAAAATGGATACTAGTCATGATGCATACCTATTCTCTCCAGGATCAGAGGAGCAGGCCTATTATATTAGGTGCTTTGGAACACTGGCAGGACAATGCTGCTGCAGTCGTCTTGTTTGTAGGCTTCCTAGAGGCATCTGGTTCAATGTGTGAACGGACTGCCGGACTTGATGGACCTTGGTCTGATGCAGCATGGCCTTTCTTATGTACCATTCTCCCCTTCCCCATTTTATCTCCAGAGCAACCCTCTGAGGTAGGTTAGCCTGAGAGAATGACTAGATCAAGTCCACCTAGCAAGCTTCCATGGCAGAGCAAGATCTCCCAGATCCTAATCTGACATTCTCACCCCGTGCTGCCTCTCAAAGCCACAAGCATTTAATTAGCACACCAGCATCATACCCACAAGGGCCAGAGACCAGTGGCATGCAAACTGTGCATGTGCAGTTACTGTACAGCTGTTTAAACAGGACTCTAGAGTGTCATGCAAAGTCATAGCTGTCTCACCAGCCTGCTACTTAAAACAGGTCAGAGACAGGCCACAAAGATACTCAACTGGATAGTAGAACCCCATACTCTGCTTTCCCCTTTTAAAAGGAAAACCCCCACCCTGAAGACAGAAAACCAGCATGCCAAAGAGGAGGGTTTTAGTCTAGCCTTCTCCTTGACACTCTAGTTTTCTACATGCAGGAGACTCTTTTTATACAGAGGCACAGTCTATCAGGCAAGGCCCTACCTGCAGCGTGACATGCTACAGCCCAAATGCAGGCTGACCACCTGAAAGAGCAGTAGTAGTAGGACCTTCATCCCACACACCTAAAGTCCTGGTCTACCCATGCAGCAAAAGAAGGGGGCAGAAATGGTAGGAGGGGATGTCCCACTTAAGGCTGCAGGGGAGGGCGGGCAATTTTCAAGACTACACCACATTAATAATGCCTGGTATGCAGACAGCTGGCAGAGCTACCTCAGAGGGGTGGTTGTAGGAAGGATGAAAAAGAGAAAGGGAGAACAGCATTGTAAGCGGCTTCAAGCCTCCTTTGGGGAAGCAAAGCAGGGTATAAATGAATGAATAAATTCTATACATCTGTAGAACAGCCCACACCCCCCAACACTTAGGGTTGCCAACCTCGAGGTAAATAGCACAGTCAAGGTACAAAATTATTATTAGTCATTAGGACAAATTACAACAAGTGCTATACAACAATTACTTATCCTACTACTATAATACATAAAATTCACTGAATGTCAACCATTCAGGTGTACAATTATTCTTTATGTTATAGGTGCAAATATGCAATTTTTCTTTATGTTATGGTTGAAAAAGTCCAATTCAAGTAGGATATCCAATGACTGGTATAATCCAAAAAGAATGAGCTGGGGGACGGCCGTTTCAAGATGTTTTCTTCAGCCCCATGTTCAATCCTATATATAAATATACAATCCTATAAATATGTAAATATTGCTAATAAACCTATCACCAAAATATACTCTTTACTCAAAATATCATACTCACAAATCCAATTGTAAAATCCAAAACCTGGCAATTTGTCATTGATCCAGTACTATTTCAAATCAGGTTCATAGTTCCTCAAGGGATAGTTCCTCAAGAAAAATTGCATATTTGCACCTATAACATAAAGAATAATTGTTCACCTGAATGGTTGACACTAAGTGAATTTTATGTATTATAGTAGTAGGATGTTGTATAGCACTTGTTGTAATTTGTCCTAATCGCTAATAATAATTTTGTACCTTGACTGTGCTGATTTCCAAACCTACTTAGGCACAAACATAGCTATGCCTTTATTTGTTTAAACTGTAACCTCCAGGTAATAGCAGAAGATCTCCCGTTATTGCAACTGATCAGCCCACGTTTTCTGTTTTATCTGGCTAAGGGCCGTAAATAAATCATCGATCTACCACTGATCTCCAGCTGACAAGAGATCAATTCCCCTGGAGAAACAGGCAGCTTTGTCCATTGGACTCTATGGCATTGAAGTCCCTCCCCCCCAAACCCCGCCCTTCTCAGGCTCCGCCCCAAAAAAACCTCCCAATGGTTGCAAAGAGGGACCTGGCAACCCTACTGGGCACATGCGGGCGTGGAAAGCAGCAGCAGCTGCTACTGCGGGGAAGGGGGAGGGTGCAAAATTATCAGTGCAAAATGATCAGGGTGCAAAATGATCAGGGTGCAGGGTGCAAAATGATCAGGGTGCAAAATGATCAGGGTGCATGTCCCCCCCGCTTTACTTCCTTTGACCCTCCAAGGCAGAGAGGCCCGGCTGTGCATTTCCCCCCATTGCAAAATCGCCCCCTTGCAATGCAACCCCCGGACTCACCCGGCCCTTATTACTGAAGCCCCAGGCTCTGTTGCAGCTGCAGCAGCCAAACCCGGGCTCGGCCCCGCCCCTTCTGCTGGCTTCCTCTCCCCCTTGGCCCCAGCCGAGGACGTGGCTTCCGACTCCGCCCCTCTCCCTCCTTTCCCCCCCCCCCTTAAACTGGACCCAAAGCAACCCTGCCACTTCCTTGGGGCCTTGCGGGGACCGGATCGGGGCTGCGGATGGCACAGAAGGGGCAGGGATCGGCTCCGGCTCCCTTGTTTCTCTCCGTTCACACGAGCTAGGGGAGGGGTTTTTTGCATTGCACGGCTTGCATCGTTTGCAAACGGTTGCATCGGAGCCCCTGACCCGCGCGCGTCGTTTGCAAGCGGGTTTCTGGACGGGCGGTCCTTTGCAAAGCCCCGGGGATCCGCCCCGGCTCGCGCGCGCCCGTTTGCAAGCGGCGCCTCGATGCCCGGCCCTTTGCAAGCCCCCTCCTCCCCCTGAATGCACCGCCGGCCTTGCTCCGCCCCGCACCAGCCGGGCCTGGCATGAGAGCCCCCCCCTTCAGGCCTGGCATGGGGTGGGGGTCGCCCTTCTTCTCCCTCCTCCACCAGGCTCCCAGGCGGGCTAGCAAGGGCCGGGTGAGCTCCAGGCAGCCGCCGGGGCCGCCCCTGCAAGCAGTAGCCTTTCCTTCTCCGGTGGCGTCTTGCAAGGGCCCGGGGAGCACCCATGGTGCAGCTGCTGGCGCTGGTGTGGCGGAGGCTGCTGCGCAAACGCTGGGTGCTGGGGGTCGTCTTCGGCCTCTCCCTCATCTACTTCCTGAGTAGCACCTTCAAGCAGGTCAGTGGGCCCTTGGGCTTGGCTCTCCCCCCACCCACACCCATCTTCCTTCCACCCCACAACTCATCTGCTTTCAGTCCTGGGCACTGCTGTGATGCCAAGGGAGGTGTTCAGGCTTACCTTTCCTTTTATCCCTTAGAGCAGTGGTTCCCAACCTTTTTTGGACCAGGGACCACTAGGACTTTTTTGTGCGGTGCAGGGACCCCAAGGTTCAAAATAACAATTCAGGGAATTTGAAAATAAACTTTAATCATAACTGTTAGTTAAACATTAAGCTTAGAATAATATTTGAATATATATTTTAATAATAGAGAACTTTTAATTGAAAATGTTAATTTATTATGGGTTTATAAGTTTGTTTCGCGGACCTTAGTTTCGTTCTCGCTGACCCCTGGGGGTCCACGGACCCCCGGTTGGGAACCAGTGCCTTAGAAGCTCCTTGATCAATTGATCTTGAGCAGCATATATCTAGTGTTGGAGGGATATAAGGACTGAAACAAATCTGGCCACTGACAATGTAGCCTTGGGGTCCCTATCACTTAGTAAAGAAATTATCTCCCTCATCTACTTCCTGAGTAGCACCTTCAAGCAGGTCAGTGGGCCCTTGGGCTTGGCTCTCTCCCCCCCCCCCCACATCTTCCTTCCACCCCACAACTCATCTGCTTTCAGTCCTGGGCACTGCTGTGATGCCAAGGGAGGTGTTCAGGCTTTCCTTTCCTTTTATCCCTTAGAAGCTCCTTGATCCATTGATCTTGAGCAGCATAGATCTAGTGTTGGAGGGATACAAGGACTGGAACAAATCTTGCCACTGACAATGTAGCCTTGGGGTCCCTGTCGCTCAGTAAAAAAGGCATTATGTCAGTCACAGAGGCATTGGATTTGTATGTTAAAAGGGGGGAAATATAGTGCGATCGAAGTTCCTCGTCAAAGCGGCCTTCCAAAAGGGCCTGGGCTGATGAGTCAATAGAGCCCGAAGAGCAAGGGCAGATCCGGTCCGAGTAGGGTATATTCAGAATTCTGCCCTGCATCACCATAGAAGGGTTCGCATTCAATCTAGCCAAGCAAAAAGCTCTACAGAGATGAGGAGTTGTCGGATAATATGTATAGGCAGGCAGTTCAGGCTTACCTGGGACAGGCTTCCTCTGGAGGTGGCGAGCTCTCCTTCCCTGGAGGTTTTTAAGCAGAGACTAGATGGCCATCTGTCAGCAATGCTGATTCTGTGACCGTAGGCAGATCATGAGAGGGAGGGCACCTTGGTCATCTTCTGCGCACTAGGGGTGGTGGTGGGGGGAGGCAGTTGTGAATTTCCTGCATTGTGCAGGGGTTGGACTAGATGACCCTGGTGGTCCCTTCCAGCTCTATGATTCTATGATATGATCATCATCTTCAAGTACTTGAAGGGCTGTCATCTAGAGGAGGGTGCCGAGTTGTTTTCTGTTGCCGGAAGGTCGGACCAGAACCAACGGGTTGAAATGAAATCCGTCTAGACATCAGGAAGAATTTTCTAACAGTTAAGAACGGTTCCTTAGTGGAACAGGCTTCCTCGGGAGGTGGTGAGCTCTCCTTCCCTGGAGGTTTTTAAGCAGAGGCTAGATGGCCATCTGTCAGCAATGCTGATTCTGTGACCTTAGGCAGATCATGAGAGGGAGGGCTCCTTGGCCATCTTCTGGGCACTAGGGGTGTGGAGGGAGGAGGAAGTTGTGAATTTCCTGCATTGTGCAGGGGGTTGGACTTGATGGCCCTGGTGGTCCCTTCCAACTCTGTGATTCTATGGATCGGTGCCTCTCCCCCCTGTGTGTCCCGCTCGGCAGCAGGGATGGAGTCCCCGATGCGAAAGGGTGTCAGGGAGCAGGTGCCGGGGGTGTGTGTGTGTGGGGGGGGAAACGCCTAGATGGAGAACCCCAGGCAGTGCTGGATCTAGGCCAGAGGTTCCCAAACTGTGTTCCAAGGAGCACTTGGCGCTCCCCAAAGCATCTCCTCGTGCTCCGGGAAGAGACTGGAAAGCATAATGCTGCTGTCATTTGGTTTAGCGAATAGGTGCTAGGTGAAAATGAGTGCTCCGGGTCGAATTCCTCTCCTGAAAGGTGCTCCAGGACTCAAAAAGTTTGGGAATCTCTGCCCTAGGCTATTCTGCTTGGGAGGCCCCTCCCAACCCCAGCCCCCACACCCTCACGGCTAGAGGAAGATGGAAGAGTGTTTTAAACAAAACTCAGTGAAGCCGAGGGGTGTTTCAAATCCCGCAATTCACAATTCCTCCTTGCAAGGACATAAGATGTTATTGTTAAATACTGTAGCGATGGGCGATGGGGGGGGGGGAGCATAAATGCTAAAATTAACACTGAAAAACTTTTGCAATAACCAAACTTTGTAAGCTTTTTTGTGGAAGGAGCCGGAGTTCTGAAATGGAGCGCGAGGAACGCCGGAAGGGTTGTTTAGAGACTACAGCTTGCTGCGACAGCAGGTGGAAGAAAGGCCTGCGACTCCAAAATCTTATACACCTTGGCCGGAGTCCCCCTAGGTTTTGAGGCCCTAGGCTTCGGCCGGCCAAGCCTATAGTAGGTAAATCTGCAGGCCGTCAGAGCAATGAATACTGAGCTGGGTGGACCAGTGGTCTGCCTCTGTACAAGGCAGTGTTATTTATTTATTTTTATTTATTTCCTGCACTTCTAACCCGCTTCCCTGGCCACAGCCAGGCTCAGGGCGGGTAACAACCATAAAATCACAATTTGTATACATATGTCCAATAGAAACATTAAAAAAAAATATATGAACACATGAAGGTGCCTTCTACTGACTCAGACCCTTGGTCCATCCAAGTCAGTATTGTCTACTCAGACCGGCAGCGGCTCTCCAGGGTCTCAGGCAGAGGTCTTTCCCATCACCTACTTGCCCAGTCCCTTTAACTGGAGATGCCGAGGATTGAACCTGGGACCTTCTGCATGCCAAGCAGATGCTGCACCACTGAGCCACGACCCCTTCTTAATATCAACTCATAAATTAATTTTTAAAAAATGGTGCAGCAAGTTAGTATAGTACCCGCTGCTGTGTTGTAGATGTCAAAAAACCAAGCAGCCGACTGTTCTTCTCTTTTCACCTCCTTGTCCTCCTAGTGCTGGTGGTCAGCAATACTGCCTCACTGCTGTGCCCCGTTGCGGGTTGATACAATAAACACTGCTCTCCCCCCCCCCCCGATATCTGCACATGCGCAGACATTTTTTGGGTACCCCTCATTTTTAATAACTTAGATTTTTCTGCAAACCTGGGGGGTTCTTGGGGTTTGCCAGACTAAATGGTAGCTGTAGTTGTGTGGTTGTTTTGATCCAAGCAAAGGCCTTCCCCATGCCTGTTGGAAACAACCCTGGAAATTCCTCTTGCGAGGAGGCTCTGTCCATGTGAACTTGGAGAGGTCGAGACAAGGGAGCGTGTTTTCTTTAAATGCCCTATTTATAATCAGCTTCGACTCACCATATTATCCCCACTATTGGAAAATCTGGCTATTCTAACAAATATAACCTTGGAAAACTACTGGCGGATGAAAACCCTTCGACCACAAGACAGGTTGCCATATTTTGCGTTGCGGAGATTAAAGTACGTAGTAAATTAAAAAGTAAAGATGCAGATAAAGTTGAGCTTACACGACTGGATTTCAAAAACGGATAATCCTGATGGCTGCTTTGTTTATAGGAAACATAATTGTTAAATTATGCGGTATTCTGATTTTAATTTTGATACGTTTTTATATCCTATTTTATTTGAAATGCTGTAAGATTGTTACATATAGTGTGTATTTATTGGTCTTTGACCGCAAATAAAATTTAATCCATTCAATTCCTCCTTCCCTTTACTGCAATTCTGATCATGGCAAGATGCTGATAAAAGGAGTACGTGAAGGATCTCTTTTTTAATTTAAATCTGGTAGTATAAGCCAGGGAGAACTTTGTAACTTATAAATGTTTTGATTCAACACAAACATTTCTTACGCTACAAATTCATAGTTGGTAAAATGCATATAGTCAAGTGGTTACAAACGTGCTGGTTAAGAGTGTGCGATTGAAGCTTCATTTTTTGAAGCCCCACATAGAGGGCAGCATTCGCTAGCAAGGATGGTTTATCTATAGCACTGGTTCCCAACCAGGGGTCCATGGACCCCCAGGGGTCCCCAAGAACTAAATTAAGGTCCGCGAAACAAAGTTACAAACCCATAATAAATTAATATTTTCAATTAAAAGTTTTCTATTATTAAAAAATACATTCAAATAGTATTCTAAGTTTAATGTTTAACTAACAGTTATGATTAAAGTTTATTTTCAAATTCTCGGAATTTTTATTTTGAACCTTGGGGTCCTAGCAGCGAACAGAAAAGTCCTAGTGGTCCCTGGTCAAAAAAAGGTTGGGAACCACTGATGTATAGTTTTGCAAACATTGTTTTATTTATTTATATATTTATATCTCACGTTTTAGGGGGAATCTGTTAAGGCAGCTTATCATAACCAGTTATAAATACAACAGCACAACAATCCGATGTGATTAAGACAATAAAATTTTGCATGTTTATATCCTGCATGGTATACACGGATGGAGTTGTCCTGATTTTTTCCCCCTTACAACAGCCCTGTGAGGTAGGTTTCAGAAGAGCATAAGTGGCCCAAGGTCACCCAGTGAGCATCGTAGCTGCTTGGGGATTTGAGGCCAGGCCTCCGTGGCGGTCTGATGCTCTAACCCAGGGGTCCCCAACCCTTTTTGAGCCTGTGGGCACCTTTGAAATTATAACATAATATAGTGGGCGCTGCCACAGGAGGTGGAGCCATTCGCAAAAGGGCTGGGGCAGCTTGCCTTCAATGGCGATCTTTGTGTTTTGGTGGCAGCCAAAGCAACATTTTCAAAAATCTGCACAGCCAATCAAATCTATTAGCCCTGCCCACTTTCCTAAAACACTTGTTGGGCACCAGGAAAGTTGTCAGTGGGTGCCATGGTGCCCACGAGCACCACGTTGGGGACCCCTGCTCTAACTGGCGCATCAGAGCACACTATAGCATAATGTGCAGCAGCAGACAAGACAGCCACCACTAACTCAGTTATACAATTCAAAGAAGGGGGGTGGGGAAGCTGTAATACGAAGGTATACTGAAATGAACAGCAGTTCCGGCTATCACACCAATAAATGCTAATAATTGTATTCACAGTGATGAAATAAATTCCAAAGCACAAAATCAATTCCAAGCAAGACCCTACATGTACAGTTAGTCCTTACATAGCTTTGGTTGCAAGTTAAATCCTCGCGTTGATTCCGTAGAGTCTGCGGCTTACTGTTTTGTGTTGGGTACCCAAGGTTGGGTGGAAAGGAAAAAAAATATCTGTATAAATACTGAAAATATAATTTGTTAGAAGCGCTAAAGGTTGAAATTATTTAAAAGCATTAAAATAGCACAATGGCATTTCCTGAGGTTGATAACTGTAACCACATACCAAACGCGTTTCGGCCTATAGGGCCTTCATCAGTGGTTAATTAAAACCCTTGTTAAGACTGCACCCATTTACAGAAATAAATTAATAAATACATATTCAAACAGTTCAAACCCAACCAGGTATGTGCATAGGTTGTAAAATCTATTCCCAATTACTCAAACATCTGGTCACTGCTTTACTAGGTTGATACCGGCACACATAGTATATGAGAGACATATACTAACCAGTATTACAACTAGAACCTATCTGACCAGATGTTTGAGTAATTGGGAATAGATTTTACATAATTTTGCATAAATTGCCGGATCCATCATTCTTCTTTAACAGGGATCCGGTATTCACCTGTTTCGACAATACCTCTTCTTCAAAAAACACTGATGGACCATGTAAAGCTGTTATACATAAGTATCAGATTTATAACTCCTACAGTTTTAACATAATATTTTACATTATTAGCAGATTGAAGAACCCCACTTACAATTCGTCCGCTCTCTTGCTGGTTCTCTTACACAACTTGAACTCGTATGTTCCCATTACAACAGTCTGTGGCGAAGGATCACAATATAGCTGTCATAATATCAAACACCTGGGAGATTACAAATTTAACTTGCAACCAAAGCTATATAAGGTCTAACTATATATGTAGGGTCTTGCTTGGAATTGATTTTATGCTTTAGAATTTATTTCATCACTGTGAATACAATTATTAGCATTTATTGGTGTGATAGCCTGAACTGCTGTTCATTTCAGTATACCGCTAATGCAGTGGCAGTTGATAACAATTGCTAAAAATGCTAATGCTAATCCAAATAAAATCATATTAGCAGCCCAGTCCTGTTTACACTTAATTGGAAGCAAATCCCTTTGATTTCAGTAGACATGCTCCAGCAAATACATGTAAGATAGTTTTAACAAAAAGCCTTTTACCCATATGAGAAATTGATTCACCTGGGTGTATTTTGACTGCTGGGGTGAGTTTGATGTTTAAATGGCTGGATGAGATCACCAGCGGTAAAGAATGTAATTCTTTGGTTTTCCCCTTGGATAGTTAAACTACCAAAAACATTTCGGAGGCTTTCTTATATGCAAATTAAGAAAAATTATACAAACGTGGTCAACAGGCATAATTTAGAAATCACTCAACTAAATTTCATTTAATGCAGATGTGGGGATCTCTTGTGCCTTCGTGTAGCCGAGCTGAAGTGTAATATTACATGCTGGTGTAATATTGCATCCTGCTCGCCTTTAGATGTGTGTGTCCTCAGAATTCAGTTTCATTAATACCCAGCAGTGATTCTGCGTAAGATCCAACTGCTTCACCTTTTTAGTGCTATTTATCTGTGTGTTATTTACCCCAAACAAGTTATGCCTTGCTCTTCTGCCAAAGTCTCCTGAGCAACCCTCCCTTAACATTTATATTGTGCTTTTGAGCATTCAAAGTGCTTTGCATATATTGCCCTTTTTCCTGATCTTTACAGCAGCCCTGTAAGGTAGGCCAACACGATTATCCTCACTATTGCAAATGGGAGGCTGAGGCTAAGAGTGAGCGGCTTGCCTACGTGAGATGCAAATCAGGGCTACCTGGTTATTTTTTGAACCTGTCTTTTGAATCTTTGCCCGTTGTGAGCTGACGTGTCATCAGGAGAGCAGGGTTTTTTATTTCCATCCCTCACTGCTCTGCTCCATTGCAGGAAGACAGAGCCGTCCGAGATCGGAATCTCCTCCAAGTGCAAAATGAAGACCACCCCGTTGCGTGGAAAGTGCAGTTCCATTCAGGGAACAACAGCCAGCTGAGTAACCAGTGCAGAAATTCCGTCCAAGGGAAGCTCCTCATTACAGATGATCTGGGTGAGTCTTTTTTCCGAGGCAGCTGCAGGAAGCCACGTGGGTTTATCCCTCTTTGTGGCTGCCCTCTAGTATTCAGAATGAATTCAGATTGATTAATACTGCACAAGCCAGTAAAAACAAATGTGTCATTTATACAAAAGGTTAAAAATTTCAGCAGTTCAACCAAAAAATACCATTCCTAAGTAAAATTTCCAAATAATTTGGTCAATTTTAGTCTATTATAAATTATGATTTATCTCATTGCAATTGCCCAACATTTGGGGTTGAACTTTATATGCTACTGCACAAAATTTGGTTACCTGTTTTGCCATCTGGGCATTCCCTTCCCAGAGGAGACTCTTAATTCTCCCTTCATCTGAGCTGACTGCGATTTGGCTGAGCAGGGGAATGCCCTCTAGTGTTGCCGAGGCTGCATTCCTGTGTATGCTTTTCCTGTTGTACTTGGGGTTTCCTTCTGGGTTAAGGAGAAGGGGGCCTGTGGCACAGAGTGGTAAGCTGCAGTACTGCAGTCAAAAGCTCTGCTCATGACTTGAGTTCGATCCTGGCAGAAGTCGGTTTCAGGTAGCCGGCTCAAGGTTGACTCAGCCTTCCATCCTTCTGAGGTCAGTAAAATGAGTACCCAGCTTGCTGGGGTAAACTGTAGATGACTGTGGAAGGCAATGGCAAACCACCCCGTAAAACATAGTCTGCCTAGTAAACATCGGGATTTGACGTCACCCCATGGGTCAGTAATGACCCGGTGCTTTACCTTTAAGAAGAACAAGAAGAGTTGGTTTTTATATGTCGACTTCCTCTACCACGTAAGGAAGAATCAAACTGGCTTCCAATCGCCCTCCCTTCCCCACAACAGACACCCTGTGAGGTAGGAGATGTTGGGAGAGCTCTGAGAGAGCTGTGACTAGCCCAAGGTCACCCAGCTGGCTTCAGGTGGAGGAGTGGGAAAACCAACCCGGTTCACCAGATTCGCATCCACCACTCATGTGGAGGATTAGGGAATCAAACCTGTTCTCCAGATTAGAATGCACCACTTCAAACCAACACTCTTAAACACCATACTGGCATAAGCCCAAACACACAAAGTTTGCATTTGAAGAGTTCCATTTGTACAGGGGCTCAGTCCTGGAACACAGGAGAGTAATAATAATAATAATAATAATAATGAAGTAATAGTAATAATGAAGACAGTCGCCTCCCTGTCAGCATCACATCTTGTGGCCCTGAGTTCCACAAGCCAGTTATACAGAGTGTGAAAAAGTCCTTCCTTTCGTTGGCCTTGAATTGGCTGCCCCGACTTCTTGTATTATGGAAAAGAAAGAAAAACGTTTCAGTCTCTCTCTGCACCACACAAGATTATATCCGTCTCTGTCATGCCTTCTTCGAAACGAAAAAGCCACCAGGTCTTTAATATTTGCTTGTATGGACGGTGCTCCAGCCCCTGCGTCATTTTGGTAGCCCTTTGCTGCTTCAGTTTCACCTGTAGGAGATTTTTTTTTGAGATGGGATGACCAGAACCGTGTGCAAAGTTCCAAATGCATTAATTTGCTGGGGGGGGGGGGAGTTAATGCGTTAATGATTACACAAAAATAAAGAACCTCATTTTGCCCATCCCGGTAAGAAAAGTGTTATCAAGCAGTTCATCTGCACAGTCCCTTAGGCCCCTGCCTCAACTCTAATGTTTGCACAGCCAAGCGTGACATTGGGGAAAACTGGAGTTCCCGGGCATGCTGAGCCCCGATTTGGCTCAGGGCCACTGTGCGCATGTCAGAAGCGCCTTCTTGTGTGCTCTGGTGCTGATCCAGATTGGGCTCTGGCACACTTGAAGAAGAAGAAGAGTTGGTTTCTCTACCGCAAGGAGTCTCAAAGCGGCTTACAATCACCTCCCCACCCACAACAGGCACCTTGTGAAGGAAGTGGGACTGAGAAAGTTCTGAGAGAACTGTGACTAGTCCCACGTCACCCAGCAGGCTTCATGTGGAGGAGTGGGGAATTGAACCCAGTTCTCCAGATTAGAGTCCACCGTCATATGGAGGAGCAGGGAATCAAACCTGGTTCTCCAGATTAGAGTTTGCCGCTCTTAACCACTACCCCACACTGGCTTGGGAATGTTACTTGGCTTGGCTGTGCATAAACCCTGACCTGAACTGTGGTAGGCGGCATAGTGACATCTGCTTTAGACCTTAGTTCTGGTGTTCTGAACACGTGCTGTTGCACAATCCCTATTTCTGTTTGCAGGCTACCTCTGTGAAAGGCGGCATGTGCTGGTGAATGGCTGTTGCAATGTCGATGCCTCCAGCACGAAGCTGTACAGCTGCGACACTTGCCTGCCCAACGGCTGCTGCAGCGTTTACGAGTCATGCGTTTCCTGCTGCTTGCAACCCAACAAGGTAGGAAGCTCTTGCTGCTGAGTATTACTTGGCTTTCTGTTAAAGAGCAGGGGGGGCAGTTGTGTGAGAGAAGCAGAGCCCCTGGCTAAGCGCCTTTTCTGAGTTGCATGGTCTTCAGTTGACCCCATTAAAAACATTGATCTATTTAATAAAAATTAAAAACACAATCCTTGTATTGACAGATTTAATGTACCTTCCAACATCTTCATAAGAACCACCCTGATGTTGGCAATATGTTTCACAAACTTTCAAGTGCCCTGCTTAATTCAAACAAACCCCATGTCCATCACTGCATTTTCAAATCCATATGCCCATCCATGCATTCTCCAGAAAGATGACAAAGAAGCACTGTTGGGAAAGTTTCCATCTGAAGTCTTAGATGTTCTTAATTTAACACGATTTTTGGGGGTGGGAGTTTCTGTTGCAGCCAGATCACATTACTTAAAGCATTTTGATATCTCTTTGCTCTTTCAAAGCCTCGCCGATGCAGATTTTTGTTACCATTTTAAAAAAGAAATTAGATTGAGTCCGTCCAGGCAATTCCTCAAACTTCACTCAGCAATACAATTTCAGGTGTTTCTGGTAAGATGTTAGCAGTGATAATAAAAGAAAAGATGTGATTTAGTAGTTAGACTTTTGGATTAGAACCAGGAAGACTTGGATTCTAATCTACTGGTTAGAGTGTCAGACTAGGATCTGGGATCCCCCAAGTTTCAAATCCTCACTCTGCCATGGAAGCTTGCTGGGTGCCCTTGGGCCAGTCAGTCTCTTTTCTACCTCACAGGGTTGTTGTGAACATGGAAGAAGCAAGAACAATGTTGTAAGAAAAAATGGTGTATAAATATCCAAACACACAATCTCCACTGTGCCAGGAAGCTTACTTGGGCTGGTCGCTCTCTCTAACCTACCTCAAAGAATAATTGTGAGGATAAAATGAGAGGAAGTGACTCATGTATGCCCACCCTACCTCTTTATAGGAAAGACAGAATAAGAATCAAATAGTTCAATAGTGTAAATGTCTGCTCAATTTTAAATGAATTGCTAGTTAATTTAATGCAAGTACCTACAGTAATTAGGAGCCCCGTGGCGCAGAGTGGTAAGCTGCAGTATTGCAGTCCAAAGCTTTGCTCACGACCTGAGTTCGATCCCAACGTAAGTTGGTTTCAGGTAGCCGGCTCAAGGTTGACTCAGCCTTCCAACCTTCCGAGGTCGGTAAAATGAGGACCCAGTTTGCTGGGGGTAAAGGGAAGATGACTGGGGAATGCACTGGCAAACCACCCCGTAAACAAAGTCTGCATAGAAAATGTCGGGATGTGACATCACCCCATGGGTCAAGAATGACCTGGTGCTTGCACAGGGGACCTTTACCTACAGTAATTGCAAGTAAAAGGCATCATTTTAAGGAAACTAGCTACAGATTGAGTGTCCCTTATCCAGACAGCTTGGGACCAGAAGTGTTCCATATTTAGAATCTTTACAAATGTTGGAATATTTTGGAATTTTGGAGACATAATGAGATACCTTGGGGATGGGACCCAAATTCATTTATGTTTTCTATACACTTTATACACATCGCCTGAATGTAATTTTAAACAATATTTTTAATAATGTTGTGTACGTTGAACCATCAGAACGCAAAGGTGTAACTCTCTCACCAGCTGTTAAACAAGAGCAGCAACACACAACAGTCTCCACCTACGATGCAGTGTACGCTGTATTTTATTCTTTTTAGGTGAGAGGAAACATTGAAAGCCGACAGCATGGATCTGCCTGCATGCCGGCTTGAAGGTTTTTGGATCAGTCTAGATATGGGATATCTGGATAAGGGATACTCTACCTGTAGTACTGTGCCAGGCATAACTCAGGATTGTTTATCCCAGTTGGCAGTGGCTGTCCAGGATCTCAGGTCTTTCCCAGCCTAGTTACCAGAGATTCTGTTAACTGGAGATGTCTGGAATTGAACCCGGGATCCCTAGGACGCCAAGTTGGAGCTCAACCCCCAGGTTAGAATCCACGTACAACGTGTGATAGAGAAAGCAAATGTTTCTTTTAACCCAGTGCCTGCGGCTAAACATTTTTATGCTTTATCTCTGCAAGAAATAAAAAAGCCTTTGTTTCAAAAACAATGGTTTCATTCATATGTAAATTAGGGAGATTTCATTAATTGATTGAAACCGAATTGATTAATTAACTTTCTTAATTGGATGACAGCCCTAGCGCTCAGTGAAAAAAAAGGATATTTAAAGCCCGTGCTCAGGACTGAACCGGAGACCTTTTGCATGCAAAGTATAGGCCCTAACACCCAGCTACGGTTCCTCCCCCATTTATCATTCAATGCCCTGTTTTCATCCCTTGGTGACTTTCTCATGTATATGTATCATTCTGAGGTTGGAGCAATTCTTGTTTGAAGTGATCTAACTTGACACGAAAGACCTGTTGGTAGCCGCTTGATGCTGAAGCCATCAAGCAGAAGAAGAGTTGGTTTTCATATGCTGAATTTCTCTACCACTTAAGGCAGAATCAAACCGGCTTACAATCACCTCCCCTTCCCCACAACAGACACCCTGTGAGGTAGGTGGGGCTGAGAGAGCTCTAAGTGAGCTGTGACTAGCCCAAGGTCACCCAGCTGGCTTCATGTGGAGGAGCAGGGAAACAAATCCAGTTCACCAGATTAGCCTCTGCTGCTCATGCGGAGGAGTGGGGGAATCCAACCCGGTTCTCCAGATCAGAGTCCACCGCTCTTAACCACTACACCACGCTGGTGCTGAACATGCAATAGCAAATGATTCCAGTGACACCTTATACTTTTTTCCTTACTGTGTTTCATTTCTTTTCGTCCCTGTTTTCTGTTCTAAGAGCGTTCTGAATGTTTTGCTCCACCTTCGAAAAGTTTGCAGTTCCTTCCAGTTTGGCATCACCCCGTAGTGCGCGATCTGTTCCTGGGTTAGTTCGAAATCCCCAAATACTTAGCGGCAGCCCAGCCCTAACTTCATCCCTTTCCTGCCTTCTTGCAAAGTGTCCTTCCTTCTCCCCCCCCCCCCAGCAACGTCTCTTGGAACGTTTTCTGAAACGAGCCGCCGTAGCCTTCCGGAACCTGTTCATGGCCGTAGAAGACCACTTCGAGCTGTGCCTGGCCAAGTGCAGGACCTCATCGCAGGTAAGAGGCCCGGGGGCAAGGGAAGGTTGGTTTTTATACCCCGCCTTTCTCTACCTTTAAGGAATCTCAAGCCAGCTGACAATCACCTTCCCTTCCCCCTACCCTGCAACAGGCACCTTGTGAGGTAGGCGGGACTGAGAGAGTTTGGAGAAAACTGTGACTAGCCCGAGGACACCCAGCAGGCTTCATGTGGAGGAGCGGGGAATCAAACCTGGCCCGCTGGATTAGAGTCCACCGCTCTTAACCACTACACCATGCAGGCTTCGGCATACTCCCTCCCGTGCTCAAGGCACCAGGGTTTGAGTGTCTGCTTCAAGCTCCGGAATATCATTTAACTAGGGCTTCCGTCATTTTCCAGGACTGCATCAGTGAAAATCATGCTATCGTTGCACTATAGATATCATTGACAAGTAGATTTTCCAATGTAGGTGAGCCCAATCCAGTTTCAAACAATTGCTGTATGATAGCGCAATATCAAGTGACGCTGGCCAGCAGCTTGCGGGGACCAGCTTGTCCATTCCCTGTAGCCAGTGAGGGGCAAATGGAGATCAGCTTTTTTTGTTGTTGTTCTGCTCAAGGCTGAGTTCCAGGAATTAAGTCCATGGGTAGGGTTGCCAGCTCCAGGTTGGGAAATACCTGGAGATTTTGCAGGTGGCACCTGAGGAGGGGGGTTTGGGAGGGGAGGGACTTCAATGGGATATAATGCCATAGAGCCCACTTTCCAAAGCAGCCGTTTTCTCCAGGGAAACTGATCTCCGTCGCCTGGAGACCAGTTGAACACATGAACACATGAAGCTGCCTTATACGGAATCAGACCCTTGAGGGTCCATCAAAGTCAGTATTGTCTACTCAGACCGGCAGCGGCTCTCCAGGGTCTCAGGCAGAGGTCTTTCACATCACCTACTTGCCTGGTCCCTTTAACTGGAGATGCTGGGGATTGAACCTGGGACCTTCTGCATGCCAAGCAGATGCTCTGCCACTGAGCCACAGCCCCTGTCCATGGCTGTCCAGGGTCTCAGGCAGAGGTCTTTCACATCACCTACTTGCCTGGTCCCTTTAACTGGAGATGCTAGGGATTGAACCTGGGACCTCCTGCATACCAAGCAGATGCTCTATCTCTGAGTGGGAGATCTCCAGCTACCACCTGGAGGTTGGCAACCCTAGTCATGGGATATGAGGCAGCAGGACTAGAATTGGGATGTTGCTCTGGCAGAGGCCTTAAATGGTCCTGCAAGGAGGTGGGGATTCAAGCCCCACCCTTCCAGGGCCAGCCTGCTTACTCTTAAAAGGGGCCATACCCGCTTTTTGGCAACGAGTACTGTCTGTGTTGGGGTGGAGGTGACTCAGGGCTTTGTGAGGCTGGAGGGGTCAGTTGGGGAGAGACCTCAGGTGCTGCAGTGGGTTCTGGGGTGGAGGGCTCCGTGATCCAAGCCTGAGTCCGAGGGCAGGACGATATCCCAGGGTCAGAGGGTTTGCTCCGGCTCCTGGATGTGTCTCACCCGTCTTCTCTGGTGGTGTCGAGCGCTCAGCCTCCGTCTTGCCTGCGGGTCTGTCTGCCTGACAAGGAGGAGTCCACACTCCGATCTCTGACTCTTTTCTTTGTGTGCCTGATCTTTTCTCAATGGTGTCCTCTCTCTCTGTCTCCCCTGTGCAGAGCGTGCAGCATGAAAACACCTACCGTGACCCCGTTGCCAAATACTGCTACGGCGAGTACCCTCCAGAGCTCCTGCCGGTGTGAAACTGGCAAGAACCTGGAGACAACGTGGGAGGCAGGAGGCGCAACAAACCGGACAGCAGAAAGGCAACGACTTGCGTGGACCTTCGGCTCTCGATCCTCCTGCCGCCGTTTGCCATGAGGCCCGCAAAGTGCCGTGTCTCTTTAACTGCCTGAGGTCATTTCCCTGCAGTCAGGGAACGTGCAGAGAGTGATGGGAATCCTTCCAATATGGAACCAGACGTTGACCAGTGGGCCTGGGCCGTCAAGCCCCTTGTTAAAATGTGCATGCCGAAGTCAAAATGTAGAGCTCTGTCGATTGTGAACCTTCTGGGCAATTATGAAGAACGAGCTCGGCCCCACGGGATGGTCAGACCACCACCTGGCTCCTTGGGGGACTTATCCTGTACCCACGACCCAAACATTTTTATGTATATATGCTGTATTTATTGAGGTCCCATGGAAGGGTTACATTTGCTGAAATGTGTTGATCCCTGAAACAGAAAGGCATTGGTGGTGGGCTGCATCAGAGTGCTGGAAAGGGACCCAGTTTACTTTGTTGAACAGGGCTGCTCGTCTGTCTTGTCCTGCAAATCTCGCTTCACCAGCCGGCTCCATCCACTGGTCTGCCTTAACACCTTTTTTTTTGGGGGGGGGGCGTTTCCAGCCAAGTAGGGTTGCCACCTCCAGGTGGAGCCTGGTAAGTAAAGGTAGTCCCCTGTGCAAGCACCGGCTCATTCCTGACCCATGGGGTGACGTCACATCCCGACGTTTACAAGGCAGACTTTTGTTTACAGGGTGGTTTGCCAGTGCCTTCCCCAGTCATCTTCCCTTTACCCCCGGCAAGCCAGGTACTCATTTTTACCAACCTCGGAAGGATGGAAGGCTGAGTCAACCTTGAGCCGGCTACCTGAAACCGACTTCCTTTGGGATCGAACGCAGGTCGTGAGCAGAGCTTGGACTGCAGTACTGCAGCTTACCACCGCGCCACAGGGCCTGGTATTCTCCCAGAATTACACCTGATCCGCATACTATTGAGGTGAGCTTCCTTGGAGGAAATGGCACCTTCGGAGGGTGGACTGTACGGCACCATATTCCCCTGAGCCTCCCTCACTTCTCCAGTCTCCCCGGGCACCATCCCTAAATCTCCAGGAATTTCCCAAGCTGGAGCTGGCGACCCTACAACCAAGGTGTGGCGAACAGCACCCCCTGTTCCCCACCGTTCACGCAATCTCTGGGCTTTAAACTCGCCGCTTCTAAATGGACCTGGTAAGTAATTCTGCCGGCGGATAAGCTTGGGATTTAATTATTAAGACTATTGTGGATGTGGCGAAAGAAGCTTTCCCCAGAGCTAACTGGACTGTCACTGCGTTCGCTAGATGAAAAGTGCTTGTTTGCGGCAATGCGCCCATCCCGAGCAGGTAGGGAAAGGCAGCGAATAAGCCACGATGCTTTGGTGCTCCAGGTGTGCTTGGTTGGCAGCTGTCAGACTTTGAAAGACACAGCCTCCTCACAGCTGGCCTTGCAACGGATCGCCCGCCGATCAGGTCGGACAAAGCCTGCTGCAGGTTCTGAGCTAGCTGGAGAAATCTCTGACCGCAGAATGCCTTCATGTTATTGGTGGAACCCTATCCTAGCCATCGTGGTGTCGTGGTTGGGAGCGGTGGACTCTGATCTGGAGAACCGGGTTGGATTCCCCACTCCTCCACAAGAGCGGCAGACGCTGATCTGGTGAACTGGGTTTGTTTCTCCACTCCTACGCACGAAGCCAGCTGGGTGACCTTGGGCTAGTCTCACTCTCTCAGTCCCACCTACCTCACAGGGTGTCTGTTGTAGGGAGGGGAAGGGAAGGTGATTGTAAGCCTGTTGATTCTTCCTTAAGTGGTAGAAAAGTTGGTATATAAAAGCCAACTCTTCTTCCCCCCGCCCCCCAAGAGTGTGTTTGTATACTCCAGCCTCTCTTGATATACTCCCTGTCTTCTGAAGAAAGAGTATGGTTCTGAATTTTAAATGGGGAACCTCATGGGCCAGGCAATAGGGCTCCTTGGTGCTGCTGTGCTAGGCAGAAAAGTGAACTTTTCAAGGAGTCCTGAAAGTCTGATTTTCCTCCTCTTGTATGGTTCACAAGTAAAAAAATACACTCCTTCATAAACTGAACTTTGGTTGTCTTTTTTTTAATGAGCAGGGAAGGACTTTTTCACAAAAGAGTGCATTCTCTGCCTTCTTTCCAGGCAGGGTAGGGTGGTCGAGCTGAGAGTTAGCGTGGTGTAGTGGTTAAGAGCGGCGGACCCTAATCTGGAGCACCGGGTTTGATTCCCCACTCCTTCACATGAAGCCTGCTGGGTGACATTGGGCTAGTTACAGTTCTTTCAGAACTCTCTCAGCCCCACCTACCTCTCAAGGTGTCTGTTGTGTGGAGAGGAAGCTTAGGTGATTGCAAGCTGGTTTGAGACTCCTTAAAGGTAGAGAAAAACGGTATAAAAACCAACTCTTCTTTCTGAATCAGAAGGCCTGTTCTGAACCTGTCCAGCAAGGAGCAGAAGTTGAGGTGTCTGATTCAGAATCAACAGAACCCTGTATTGGGGAATGAGTTACCATGAACGTACAAGGGGAGGGGAGGGGCCACATACAAGGGGAGGGGAGGGGCCGTGGCTCAGTGGTAGAGCATCTGCTTGGCATGCAGAAGGTCCCAGGTTCAAACCCCAGCATCTCCAGTTAAAGGGACTGGGCAAGTAGGTGATGTGAAAGACCCCAGTCTGAGACCCTGGAGAGCCGCTGCTGGTCTGAGCAGACAATACTGGCTTTGATGGACCAAGGGTCTGATTCAGTATAAGGCAGCTTCATGTGTACAAGGAAAAGGGAAGAAGTCTCCACCCAGGATTCAAGCCCTCTGCAGAATATCTGAAATAGGCAAAGCTGTCCATGGCCAGAGATCTTGCCAGTCTGATTGGGTGGTTTGAGTTTGTTACATGCCATGAAATCACTTCTGACTTAATGGTGACGATGTATGAATGGCCCTGACCTGGATAGCCCAGGCTAGCCTAATCTTGACAGATCTCAGAAGCTAAGCAGGGTCGACCCTGGCAAGTTTTTGGAAGGGAGACCTCCAAGGAATACCAGGGTCATGACGCAGAGGCAGGCAATGGCAAACCACCTGTGAACGTCTCTTGCCTTGAAAACCCCACCTGGGTCAACATACGTCAGATGTGACTTGATGGCTAATAATAACAATAAAGACCTCCAAAACCTCCTATAATTTAAGCCTTGCTCAGGTCTTACAGACTGAGGGCCATGTCTTCCTTTATGGAGTCAATGCATCTCAGGTTGGGTCTTCCTCTTTTCCTGATGCCTTCCACTTTTCCTGGCTTTATTGTCTTTTTCAGTGAGTTTTTGTCTTCTCATGATGGGTCCAACGTACAATAGCCTCAGTTTAGTCAATTGAGCTTCTAGGGAGAATTCAAGCTCAATTTGATGTAGAACCCACGTATTTGTCTTTTTGGCAGTCCGTGGTATCTGTAAAACTCTCCTCCGACAACACATTTCAAGTGACCCAATTTTCTTCACAATCCAACTTTCACATCCATTTATAGTAATGGGGAATACCATAGCATACCACTGCTCTTTTTGC
The DNA here is from genome assembly GCF_029931775.1 of Euleptes europaea. Taxonomy (NCBI): domain Eukaryota; kingdom Metazoa; phylum Chordata; class Lepidosauria; order Squamata; family Sphaerodactylidae; genus Euleptes; species Euleptes europaea. Next base: position 49,073,271 of record NC_079324.1, on the reverse strand, counting down.
AGGACCAGGGTGCAAAACAGATTTCATTATTGGGTCTGTGCAAGAGAGGCGAGGCAAAGTAAAAGGGATCACTATCCCTTCCAGCATAGAAAAGTCAGCAGTTAATCAGATGCCCCCTTAGAAGGTAAATGTATTCAATAAAGGTAGGTCTAAGCAGCGATGAATTTTTCCCTTTGCACTCCAGTTCACCTCTCTGCTGCCCTCCAGTGACCATGTAGTGTAATAGCCTTGTGTGTGTGTGTGTGCTACGTGCCGTCAAGTCGCTTCCGACTCATGGCGACCCTATGAATGAAAGTCCTCCAAAATGTCCTATCTTTGACAGCCTTGCTCAGATCCTGCAAATTGAAGGCTGTGGCTTCCATTATTGAGTCAATCCATCTCTTGTTGGGTCTTCCTCTTCTCCTGCTGCCCTCCACTTTTCCTAGCATGACTGTCTTTTCCAGTGACTCTTGTCGCCTCATGGAGTGACCAAAATACGATAGCCGCAGTTATAGCCTTACCTGTAGTATAAATTTGAGCTGAAGCACATCTGTTAGTCGGGGGAATTGAGTAAACAGAGTTTTAGCTACATCATGTAACAGCCGGGGTGAGGGGAGCAGGGTAAAATATACACCATGAGCTGCACAAGAACCCCCTCTAGGAACAAGTAGTGTCCCAGATTTCTATGCAAAATCCTAAATCATCTCTAGTTTTAAAGGATCTTAGGCAGCAGTTTTTTGGAAAGAGCTTTCCTTGTCTTAGATCCTGGAGAACTGCTGCCAGTCAGAATAGAGAATCCTGGGCTAGACAGACTGATGGTATGGTTTATTCTTCTCTTGTACATATATGTCCTACCTACCTGTCCACCTTTTTCCAGCATGTTCTGCGCTCAATTATCTCTGTGGGAGAGTGACTGATAGGTGACTCAGACATGCATAATGAATATGTTGGAAGCCTTATGGGAAAGGAAGAAATAATTCTATACTAGCATAACAATTTCAAGGAAATTATTCAAGAGTTCAAGAACTAGCTTTGGGTCCAGCAGCACCTTACAGACCAACAAGATTTTGGGGGTATAAGCTTTCAAGAGTCACATGAACACATGAAGCTGCCTTATACTGAATCAGACCCTTGGTCCATCAAGGTTCCTGTTGTCTACTCTTACTGGCAGCAGCTCTCCAGAGTCTTAATCGAGGTATTTCACATCACCTCCCACCTGGTCCTTTAACTGGAGATTCCAGGGGATTGAACCTGGGACCTTCTGCATGCAAAGCAGATGCTCTACCTCTGAGCCACAGCCCCCTTTGTCAGATACAAGAGAGCTTTGACTCTTGAAAGCTTATACCCTGGGAACCTTGTTGGCCTTTAAGGTGCCAATAGTATCTTGCTCTTCTACTGCAGATTAACATGGTTATCCTCCTGAAACATAAGACTTCACGTATCCTTAGGCTCTGCCAGTCACTTCCCTTGTGTACTTAGGTCTTACTCCTGGCTCTCGAGTGTGAATCTCAAGAACCTTAGATTTATCATGGATGTGTGAACTGTCTTGTACAAAATAGGTCTCTTTGTCTTTCTTTTCCTTATACATGAAACTACAGCAGGCTTTAGCTGCTCAGAATTTGGGAGACTCTTGAGAACCAGATCTGACCTATAGGTGAGCTGTTGTCTCTCCCTGAGGGCCAATGTGGGTTTTGATGCTGGGAGATCCATGAACTGGTTTCCCCTCTGTTTTTAAAGGGTAATAACAGCCACATGGAGACCCAGTTTGGATCAAAGTTAAAGTATGCTGGGGTGGGTGTGATTTTTAATGTATTCTTTATTTAGTACATTTTCCTCTACACTTGCTCCAAGGAATTCAGGGAGGCATGCATGGTTCTCACCCTTCCTCCGTTGTATCTTCAGAAGAACAACCCTGTGCGGTAGGCTGACTGATTGGCGCAAGGTCATTCAGTGAGTTTCAGGCTGAGCAGGGATTTTAACCTGGATCTCTCTGGTTCTAGTCCAGGGGTGGGGAACCTTTTTTCCACCAAGGGCCATTTGGATATTTATAACATCATTCGCGGGCCATACAAAATTATCAACTTTTAAATTAGCCGACCAAGCCCCAAGCAGGCAGCTGCCCCAGATGACCCCCCCCCCCCGGTGTGGGCAGGCATCCAACCGGTGGAGTTGCTCTGCTCCGCATGGTCAGGTCCGGATTCTACAGCCGGCTCCTGCTACCTCTGCCTGCAGGGATGAAATGAGGACACACTGGTTAAGAACTCCCCCCCCCCGCGCGTGCATTCTGGCCCTGCCCCCTTTAACCTCTCCATTGTTGCCACTTCTGCCCCCAGCCCTCTTGTAGTACAGAGGGAACATGTTTCTCCATGGCCCGGGTAGGAAAGGGTTAACACAGTTTCTTGGGCGGTCCTAGCAGCTCCATAGCTAACAACTCTTCTGCAAGGGGGGGAAAGGTTGCTTTTCTCAGCAAAACAAACTCACATCCGCCTTTAATAGAGGTTATTCCTGTCTGCTGGAGGGAGCGGATTGCCAGTCTTAGATCCTTCTGGGCTAGAGATCTGCTAGGACCCACGAAGGGCCAGACCAAATGATTTTGCGGGCCTCTTATGCCCCCCGGGCCTGATGTTCCCCATCCCTGTTCTAGTCCAACAATCTAACCACTACACTTAGGGTTACCAACCTCCAGGAACTAGCTGGAGATCTCCCACTATTACAACTGATCTCCAGCCGATAGAGATCAGTTCCACAGGAGAAAATGGCCTCTTTGGCCATTGGACTTTGTGGCATTGAAGTCCCTCTCCTCCCCAAATCCTGCCCTCCTCAGGCTCTGCCCCCAAAACCTCCTGTTGGTGGCAAAGAGGGACCTGGAAACACAAACTACATTACACAACTTCACCTTTCCCTACTAGCCCTGGAAGGAGCAGAGAGGGGGGGTGAGACAAGCAAAGAGTGTGCTTGTGATTTTTTTTTTTCTTTTAAGGCTAGTTGGGGTGGCAGTTTCAATTATGAAGATGAAACCCTGTCTCCAAATGCCCTGCATCCCCAATTTGGGCCCTTTTCCTTTAAAAAAATGTTGGGAGACGTATGCATGGCTCTTCCAGCATCATACCATGAATTAGAGCGCTGTAACAAATATTTTTGTGAAATTAAAATCTAACAAATGCATCTGGTTGTACTTTTCCCTTCTCAACTTAAAACATAACTGCTACGCGTGAAAGTCTGCAACAGGTTTATCGGGGTCTACGTCCATGCCATCCAAATTCTGAACAAATCTCCAACAGGGTTGAGAAGTGCAGATTTCCCCCTCTCTTGGGTACAATCTGCAGCATTATGAGAAGTCTAGTATTTATGCGAGGAAAGTATTGTTCTTTCACCTATGGCCAATTTTGAGCAGCTGGGATATCGAGTCCTCTCCTTTTTTAAAAAACAACAACCCACAAACCCTTGGTCTGGCAGTGGTAGTGTTGCGTGGCCCGTGCCTTCAAAGCAGATTAAGCTGTTTATCTCCCAGAGCAGATCTCGATGTTGTCTCTTTGCGCCTGCTTGGTTGCACTCTGACCCAAGGAAGTAAGAGCGGTCTGGCAGCCACTTAATCAAACGGGGGACGTTGAGTTTCAGTTAACCCAGCCGGGAAGATGCTTCCGAGCGGGCTGTCACTTCTGACGGATAATGAATGGCTTTCCAGAATCCAATTTTTCTCACAGTGGCAGGAGCTGCTCCAGGAAAGAGAGATGGAATTTAACTTTGTGACAAAGGAGGCCATTGATCCAAGGGTTCTCGTAGCTCTTGCCGAGACTTTGCATTGATGAGCGTGCTGAATAAGCGCAAAGGTCCGCCTTGGCGTTGGATTTGTATTGCAAAAGGAAAATGGCACACTCTTAAAAAAAAAAATCTAAACAATAAAGAGAGAAGCCTCAAACTGATGCCTGCAAGAGAACTTATTTGTTCGAGTCATAAAGATGGGAAAAGGCTAGAGTGACCCACATCGTGAACTGAAAGCTCTTATTGGCCAAGATTCGCCACAGGTACAAAATGGGTGATGGTTTAAGCTTTGGCATCTCTGTGGTGAAAGCAATATATTTTGTGTTGGAAGACAGTAAAGATAGTCCCCTGTGCAAGCACTGGGTCATTCCTGACCCATGGGGTGATGTCACATCCGGACGTTTACTAGGCAGACCCAGCAAGTTGGGTACTCATTTTACAGACCTCGGAAAGATGGAAGTCTGAGTCAACCTTGAGCCGGCTACCTGAAACTGACTGCTGTCGGGCTCAAACTCAGGTTGTGAGCAGAGCTTTTGACTGCACTGCTGCAGCTTACCGCTCTGCGCCCCGGGGCTCCTTGGAAGACAGTAGGTTCCATTTTAGACTAAAAGTGACAATAAGGACCACAACGGTGTGTGGTTTTTTTTTCTGTTTTAAAAATCTCTATTGTTCATTGCCAGACAAAGTTTGACAAAACGCCTTCCTTGGAAATGACAATCGCATGTCCTCCTGTTCCAAAAGGTGTTTCTGCCATTGCTGTGAGCATCATGAAGAGCAAGCATGGCTCAGTGGTTGGGTTGCCAACTCCATCTTGGGAAATTCCTGGAGATTTGTAGGTGGTACGTGGAAAGGGTGGAGTTCAGGGTGAGGAGAGAGTTCAGAAAGGGTGTGATATAGAGCTGGAGATCTTCTATTACAAGTGATCTCCAGCCGATAGAGGTCAGTTCACCTGGAGAAAATAGCTGCTCTGGCTATTTGACTCTATGGCGTTGAAGTCCCTCCCCTCCCCAAACCCTGCCCTTCTTAGGCTCCACCCCTAAAACCTCCTGCCGGTGGCAAAGGGGGACCTGGCAACCCTACTGGCAACCCTAGTGTGATACCATGGAGTCTCCTCTTCCAGGGGAACATATCTCTAGTCTGGAGATGTTGTTATTCCAGGAAGACTCAAGGCCTCACTGGGAAGTTGATAACCCTACTAAAGGGTGGAGCACACTCTGGGCGAAAACACATGGTCGCTTTAGCCTTCTTTATTCTGTTTCAGCCAGGATCAAATGCACGTTCGGCAAAATGCATGCATTTGATCCTGGCTGGATCCTGGCTGAAACAGGGAATAAAGGAGGCTAAAGTGACCATGCGTTTTCACCCTCTGTGTGTGCTGAAGATCCCAGATTCAGTTCCCGATGTCTGCGGCTTAAGAATCTCAGGCACCAGATGTTGGGAATGACCTGTCTCTGCCAAAGAGCTTGGTGACTTGCTGTGAATGCATTATATAATCACATACATGCAGTTTACCTTTGCTAGTTGGTTAGAGGAAGGGCCGTGCGTGCAGCAGTTCACAGGTTCACAGGCTGGAGATGGAGGTCCAGGAAGACATTTGTTTGCTTGATGTCCTGGAGAGCCAGTCAGATTAGACCATAGCAAGTTAGAAGAACCAATAGTTTGGGTTGCCAGGTCGTCTTCGCTACCGGCAGGAGGTTTTTGGGGCGGAGCCTGAGAAGGGCGGGGTTTGGGGAGGAGAGGGACTTCAATGCCAAAGAGTCCAATTGCCAAAGTGGCCATTTTCTCCAGGTGAACTGATCTCTATCGGCTGGAGATCAGTTGTAATAGCAGGAGATCTCCAGCTAGTACCTGGAGGTTGGCAACCCTACCAATAGTCTACCTCATTGTAAGGCAACTCCATGTATTCATAGAAGCACAGGGGGAAGCGGGGATTTAGTAGAGCATGCAATTTGCATGACGAACATCCAAGTTTCAATACTACAGGAATCTGGTCGGCCACTGCAGGAAACAGAAAGTTGGATTCGATGGGCCATTGGTTTGGTCCATCAGGGCTCCTTTTCTTCATGTGGAGTTGCAAATCTGCAGAATTTCTGCATAATGCCATACTATCCAGCATTTCACACATGAAAGTACAGAGACCCTTGTATATCTGTGATGCCTCCATTCCAATCTCACACCAGCTTTTCAGTTCTCTAGAACTCTTCTTCAGGCTGGAGGTTACAATTTTCTTAATAAGGAAATGAAAATGGGGCTAAATCATAGTCAGGTCTGTGTTAAATGCAGTGCTGTTTCAAATTTTGGTATCCAGTTACATTGCATTAAAACTTTATTACAGTCCACTACCAGCACAAGGTATCCAGTTAGAGTTCTCTTTGAACTCTCTCAGCCTCACCTGCTTCACAAGGTGTCTGTTGTGGGGAGAGGAAGGGAAGGAGATTGTAAACCGGTACGACTCTCCTTTAAAATCGGCATGTAAAAACTGCCTCCTCCTCCCCTGCTTCTTCTTCTCTGCTTCTGCCTTTTTGATCAAGGGGCGATAAAAGAATTACAATCCTTAGGAAGCACAGGTTCCAACAATTGGCTTTAATATCTCTCTGCACCAGCAGGAGTTAACAGGAAGTACCAACTTGATCAAAACAAATCCACAAGGTGTGTGGCTTCGAACTAGGGTTGCCAATCTCAAGGTGGTCGTTGGAGATCTCCTGGGATTATAACTGATCGCCAGGCAACAGAGATCAGTTCACCTGGAGAAAATGGCTACTGCGAATGGTGGACCCTACGACGTTATACCCCATTGAACTCCTCCCCACGCCCTGCCCTCCTCAGGGTCCACGCCCCCAAATCTGCAGGTAGTCCCCAACTCAGAGGCAGCAACCTTACTTCAGACGTTCGCTGTTCCGACACCTACACTAAGCCCAGAGGAAGAGTAACTAATGTGTGAGTGAGACCTACGTCTCTGCAGCTGGTAGCAGGTTCCTTCTCTGAGTCTCCAGCCAAAAATGTTCTTTCATCTCTTGCCTATAATTTAAAATGTGCTTGGGGATCTTGTAAGGGGGGGAAAGTGCTGCATAAATGTAGGCAGTTATATGATTAATTAAATGGAAAAGCACCTTTTTATTTAATGAGGAGTGCCAGATGTCGGTGCATAACAACATCTTTGTTGTTCATCCTGGTCTGCTCTAAAAAAGACCCCCCCCCCGCCCACTTTGGGGGGGAAAAAACCAGCCGACTTCCATTAGATGCTTGCATGCGTCCCTGCGATTTTCCTCTGTTGAATTTTTAAAAAAATCCTCCTTTTCAACGTCACGCCTCCTTCTTTGTCCCCCCCCCCCACCGGCCCGGCCTCTTAGAACCCAGAAAATGCCACCGCCTGGTTGAATGAGCTGCTCCATAAATCAAAATGTCACTCCATAGCTGGCAGAAGTGATTTCATTAATGCACCGTGCCGTCCCCCACCTGACTGCTAATCAACCTTCGTCAGCTGGAGGAAAAGACGGCCCCTCTCCCTCTTACGGCCGCTCGGGAGAAACTGACACGACAGCGCTTAATTGCAACACTGCGCATAGGGCTGTCGCTCGGTGCTCACTGTGGTTGAGTCCTGACAAGCCGGAAGGAGCAGGTGCCTCGACAGCATCGCTGCAAGCATCGTCTTGCGCCCCGCCCGAAATCGTTTGTCTTGCCAAGTTGACAGCATCTTGTTGCCAACCTAAAAGGGGTGGAACTCCAGCTGCTTAATGTATGATATCAACAAAAAAGCAAAGCAACTCAGGCAATCGCAACAGTAACTAGACTTCCATAAAGAGAAATTTATTAAACTCTTACAATGTTTCCACAAACATTAATATACCAACAAAAGGTCACATGGGACACACAAGTACAAATATCCCCATATGCAACCACTTAGGGCACTGGTTCCCAACCAGGGGTCCATGGACCCCCAGGGGTCCGCGAGAACTAAATTAAGGTCCGCAAAACAAAGTTATAAACCCATAATAAATTAATATTTTCAATTAAAAGTTCTCTATTATAAAAATATATTCAAATATTATTCTAAGTTTAATGTTTAACTAACACTTATGATTAAAGTTTATTTTCAAATTCTCAGAATTTTTATTTTGAACCTTGGGGTCCCTGCGCTGAACAAAAAAGTCTTAGTGGTCCCTGGTCAAAAAAAGGTTGGCAACCACTGACTTAGGGCATGTCCACACAGAAAAGAACCTGTTCCGTGTGGTAAAAGGTAAGTATCCAGTCATTTAACACATGTCCATGTCTAAAATATTCTTCATGCTCCTTAACAGATCTCCAGTAGAATTTATCCTGTTTCAAGAATTCGTCTTCATCAGAAGATTCCCACGGACGTTGTACCAAGCTAAACTTGTTTAACTGAGCACTGGTCCTTCATGGCACTGCCATGGGAAACCATGCTTCCTAATCGTGATGCATATGGAGCAGGTGCCTCGACTGCATTGCTGCAAGCATCGTCTTGCTCCGTGCCCGAAATCGTTTGTCTCACCGAGTTGACAGCATCTTGTTACCGACAGATGCACGGGAGTGGGGGCAACAAAATGGAGCGTGTCCGTCAGGGAGCATAATAACGCCGGACAGGGCGGCACACTCCTCACGGTGTGGTCCTCAATGTCTGTTTTTTAAGGCGCCAAAAAGATACTGGTCTGTCTTGTTTGTTTCTTTATTTTTATTATTTTTTTGGATTGATAACCCACCCTCGATTCCCGGCTGAGGCCGGGCTCAAGGCAGCTAGCAACATTTAATACCATAAGATAAAAGCTATACACCAGATCTTACTGCATTGGTCAGCAGTGTACTTTATGGCAGTTTTACAACATATCTGCAGCCCTGAGTGTTAACAAGACATACACTGCTTCCAGGAGCACCCAGCTGCTGCTTTTAATGGTAAGGACACAGGAGGAGCTAGAGATTTTTAAAAAGAGCAGGAGTAAGATAAGCATTTTGCTGTCAATGACCTTGCAAGACTTTGGATGCCATTTTCGGTTGCTGTAGCAACCCGGCTGATACCGAGGAGCATCTCCTGTTGTGCTGCTTGAAGGCAGGAAGGCACAACAGGCCGTCTTCCCTACATACTGCTTACCCTTTTTACTGAAGCACTGTAAGCAGAACATGCTCTAGTGTTCAAGATATCAGCTTTGGAAATCCTGAATTTAAAATCTTTCCGCATAATCGGAAGGGAAGGTAGCATGGTATAGCCCGTCAGATCTCGGAAGCTAAGCAGGTATGGTACTTGGAAGGGAGACCACCAAGGAAGACTCTGCAGAGGAAGGCAATGGCAAACCATCTCTGCTTCTCACTTGCCTTGAAAGCCCCTTGCTGGGGTCGCCATAAATCAGCTGTGACTTGATGGCACTTTATGCACACATCCGCATAATCTGTATTAATTCTTTTAATGGGACATTTCCATTGCATCCAAGTTCATCTCCATTTGATTCATTGTCTGTGATCATCTTGCAGCAGAGATTGTGGATTGGTTTTATTCGCGACTCATCCCAGCAATGAGGGGATGGCATATTTCCCACCAGCTGTCTCCTGAGTCCCATGGTAGCACCTTCTGCCCCCTCTTAAATACATGGAGTTGCCATATATCAAATCAAACCACTGGTCTACAAAGGTCAGCATTGCCTACTCTGATTGGAAGTGGCTCTCCAGCATCTTGTATCACCTACATTCTTTTAACTGGATATGTCAGGGATTGAACTAGTAACCTACATGCAAAGCAGATGCTTTACCACTGAGCCATGTCCCCGTCCTCTTCCTCGGGGGAAGAGTTTGGAACCTCAAGCATGTCAATGGCCAAAGCCAGAAGAGTGTACCATACAGACGCCTGCTTATCATATAGGGTTGCCAGCTCTAGGTTGGGAAATATCTGGAGATTTTGGGGGTGGAGTCTGAGGAGAGTGGGGTTAAGAGAGGGGAGGGACTTCAATGCCATAGAGTCCAATTGCCAAAGTGGCCGTTTTCTCCAGGAGAACTGATCTCTGTTGCCTGGAGATCAGTTGTAATAGCTGGAGATCTCCAGCCACCACCTGGAGGTTGGCAACACTATCTCCAGGAGATCTCCAGGTATCACCTGGAGGTTGGCAACCCTAGTATCATACTTAGGGCTGCCAGCTCCGGGTTGGGAAATACTTTGGATATTTTGAGGGTGGAGTCTGAGGAAGTTAGGGTTTGGAGAGGGGAGGGGCTTCCATGCCATAGAGTCCAATTGCCAAAGTGGCCGTTTTCTCCAGGGGAACTGATTTCTATCACCTGGAAATCAGTTGCAATAGCGGGAGATCTCCAGCCACTTCTTAAAGGTTGGCAACCTTAATCATACTGTCTAATGTAGGCTGTGTTCAGACATCATGGCAGGAAGCCCTTGGACTTGTCTGCTTCCTCTAGTTCTCTCCTTCTCCACACATGAAGCCAGCTGGGTGACCTTGGGCTAGTCACACTCTCAGCCTCACCTACCTCACAGGGTGTCTCTTGTGGGAGGTGAAGGGCAGGTGATCGTAAGCCACTTTGATTCTGCTTTAAGTGGTAGAGAAAGTCGTCATATAAAAACTATGAACACATGAAGCTGCCTTCTACTGAGTCAGACCCTTGGTCCATCAAAGTCAGTATTGTCTACTCAGACCGGCAGTGGCTCCTCCTCCTCTTCCTCCAACTTCAACCAACTCCTCTTTCTCCTCCTCCTCCTTCTTCCCTGCTGCTGCTGCTGCTTCTCCTCCTCCTCCTAACCACTACATCACGCTGGCTGTTCTTAGTAAGGGGTCACTTGTTTAGGGATAAATATTAAAATGAGTCCTCATGCTTGTAAAACCAACAAGTTTTTTGTTCAGTGGTCTTCATTTTACATATATATCTTGATTGGGCCACATTGCAACTATTAAAATGAACATGTTGTCTTGCAACTGGTGGAACAGGCTTTTGGCTTTAAAACCTCGTGTCCCAATCTATTTTTTCATTCTTCGCATTGCCTTGGGGCTCTTTGTTATTTTCCCAGCAAGAAACATGCACAAATACTTTGCTAGCAAATCGGCTAAATTTCACATACCTCTTTTTGGCTCTCCTTATAAGAATCCGGGGGCGGGGGGAGAGAGAGAGAGAGACTCTTGCATACCCAGATACCCAGAGTTCATTACATGCCTATATTTAGAATAATAAACTGCCTGGTGTGATATTTTTACATTCTGCAACAAGCTGATTCTCAAGGAGGAATTGCTGCTCCAAATACAATTTATTACTCTCCACCAAGAAGATAGGTATCTCTGTGTTCTGGAGTTACACAAACCAAAAGTAAGGGGTGTTGGACAACTGATCTCCATAAACCCCAATTGTGTCTATTTTCTAATACCTGCCTTGGTACATCATTGCTCTTTTTTGGTCCCTGCTTCATTTTTAGGGAAGACTGTGGGGATGCCTTTTAAACATATTATCACATAGAATAGAATCATAGAGTTGGAAGAGACCTTTTAAACATATTATCACATAGAATAGAATCATAGCGTTGGAAGGGACCACCAGGGTCATCTAGTCCAACCCCCTGCACAATGCAGGAAATTCACAACTACCTCCTCCCCACACCTCCAGTGACCCCTACTCCATGCCCAGAAGATGGCCAAGGTGCCCTCCCTCTCATGAACTGCCTAAGGTCATAGATTCAGCATTGCGGAAGTGAGGCAAGATAGAGATCAGCTGATAGACATCAGTTCGCCTGGAGAAAATGGCCGCTTTGGCAGTTGGACTCGGTGGCATTGAAGTCCCTCCCCTTCCCCAACCCGCACCCTCCTCAGGCTCCGTCCCCAAAATCTCCAGGTATTTCCCAACCCAGAGCTGGCAACCCTAACACCCACCCACCCAGTGGGTAGAGTTGTCAGGTCCCCCTTCTCCTTCAGCAGGTTTTTAAGGTGGAGGAGAGGCAAGATCGCGTGCAATTTCCAATCGTTCCCTTCCCTTGCCATTTCTGGTGGGCCATAAGCTTGTCACATCAAAAACCAAAAAAGAAGCATTATGCTTTTAAAAAAGGGGTCAGCCACCCTAAAAGTACATTAACAACTTAAAAAAATTAGAACAGCCGCAGAATCTCAGTACGGTATTCCAAAGCCCAAAGAGCGCCATCAGCCCAATACACCTCTGATTGCATTTCACCCTTCCTGTGCTTTACTATGCATGTGGGATTTTAGTTTGACCGTCTGCATACCTTTATGCTGTTTGTACAAGAAAGAGGGAAGTGCAAGTTAAAATATTTATTGGAAAGCCTCAGTTGGCGCGCGGCTTGGTGATGTCATGGAAATTAAATGAGGTTTGGGATGTTGTGAAAATGAATGTCTTCATTGATTAAATGAGCTGCTGACAGACAGCAGCGGCAGCTGTGCTGAATCCCTCCTGTGGCATTTTAAAAGCAGATGATGGATTGTGGCCGAATTTTCCCTTGCTTGGTGGTGTGAGGAAATGTGATTCTGGCTGATTGGTCGGCACCTGAGCAATTGTTATGGGGGGAAATAGGTTTGTCACAAGACGTGTTCCAAGAACGGGCCATAGAGTAAGCATCTGCCAAAGGATTCACACCAGGAATTGCTCTCATCTTTAGACAGGATATGGATTTCAGAACCAGCTTGAGAGATTCCACCTTCCTCCATCTTTTTTGCTACTGTTTTCCTTTGTATATTCCAGAGGGTTAGATACAGGCAGCTTTTTCACTCAATCTCACCTAGCTTCCATCCTTCCGCATGGTTTTTGTCCCTGCTGATCACCTGACTCTCAGCATAGTCTTTCTTTAGTGACCAAAGGAGATCCCATCCTTCCCTTTTCACCAGAAGACAAGCTGGTTGGATCCGATCCCATGTAATGTCATTTTGACATTATACCGTCCCAGGATGGCTTTGGGCATGCAGATGCCACTCTGAGTTGCACTGCAACATAGGTTTTGTACTCTTTACAGTTGCTGTCTAAATAGACCTATGTGCAGGAGCATGAAGACATTTGGACGGGAAGCTTTATAACATTAACAAGACGAAGAATAGCTACACAAAGGAGAACTCCCCCAAATCCTTAGCATAACCTCCCAACTCAGACCGGTTCTAGATTTGGGGAGTGATCATATAAGGCACAGATTTCTTTTTTCCTAAATGGAAATAAAGAAAACCTGATGTGCATAGTACCATCTCACAAGTTTCCCCACAAATTCAGAGATTCTTCCTTTTAATAAGCAAATGATTCACCTTGTCAAAACCTTGGACAAAGATTATGGGTTTGTTCTCACAGTTGCAACGCTAACTATTTAACTTTTTCCCTACTCCATATGGGGTCTGGTTACATTGGCATCATTTGCACACTATGAGAAGGAAATAAAATAAAATACCAGAAATACAGATTTCACAAAACAGAAGGAAACTAGCAAACATGCAATGTGGGATTTCTATTATAGATGCTCCAGGACACTGAAATAGTTAAATTGGAAGCTCCTCCCACTTCTTGGTTTTATTTATGTAAAGCTCTAAAAGTTAAAGATGGGGAACACCTCGGCCATTTATGCTTGGTGCTGAACTGTCATGCAGGAAGTGACTGCAAAGCCAGCACATACCTGCCTCGCATTTCTTAAGAGCCCCTTTAACGCGACCTTTTGTGTTTGCTCCGCCTCCACCATGAAGAATTCCATCAAGGAAGCATGAAAAATCACAGCTGCGCGTTAGCTATGCAACCGGTGATGCTAATCGCTACGCAAACAAAGGAATGAAGGAGCAGGTGAGGGGGGGAGTGGAATTTCTCCTTTTGACTGTGAATAGGCTTTTTAAAGGTCGCATTTTTAAAAAAGCTTTGAGCGAGCATCAAAATTGACCCTGCATAAATGGCCCCCATGTGATCTTCTCTTGGACTGCTCCTGTGGATACCTGCACAAAGATTCTCCAAATGCCAGGGAGGAGGACAAAAAATGTACAGAGTACTAAACGGAGCATGAAGACAGGAGCCGGACGCCAGCCAAGCTATCATTCTTCCTTATGAACATCTCCACTGACAGAGTAAGTGGAGGTCAGAAGCCAAGGAACACCCAATGGGTTTCCGGCTGTGTGCGTCTGCCAGCTTGGCAGGCACAGCAGAACTGAAATACAATTTTCGCTATATGAATGGACCCTCTTCCAGGGGTAGTCGTGTTTGTTCATCACAGCAATAATAAACAGGAGTCTTGTGAAACTTCGAAGATCTTATTGATTCAATATCCTCTTTGAGAAGCAGTGAACTATGCACAGTATTCCAAAGGTGGCTACACCAGGGACTTGTATAAGGGCATTACTATACTGGAAGTTTTATTCTTATTCCTTTTGCTGATGATTCTTGAGGTGGAATTTGCCTTTCTAAAATCACCACCGCACACTGAGTTGATATTTTCTGTGAGCTACCAACCACAGGAGGCCCGTGGCGCAGAGTGGTAAGCTGCAGTACTGCAGTCCAAGCTCTGCTCATCACCTGAGTTCGATCCCAACGGAAGTTGGTTTCAGGTAGCCGGCTCCAGGTTGACTCAGCCTTCCATCCTGCTAAGGTCAGTAAAATGAGTACCCAGCTTGCTGGGGGTAAAGGGAAGACGACTGGGGAAGGCACTGGCAAACCACCCCGTAAATAAAGTCTGCCTAGTAAACGTCGGGATGTGACGTCACCCCATGGGTCAGGAATGACCTGATGCTTGCACAGGGGACCTTTACCTTCTTTTTTTTTACCGACCAGAACTCCAAGATCTTGTTCTGTCACTGTGAGCTTCCGTCTCTAGAGCGGGCTCACTGGGGGGTTCCAGCTCTCTGATGTGTTGCGTTGCTACCCCCGCCTTCTGCCCCAGTCTCCCTGGAGGAGTTTAGACGAAGCCTCAGCTGAAGGGAAGTTTGCAGACCGCTTCTCTCACTCGTCACTTCTCCTTCCTACTGGAGTATCGCAAGCTCAGTTTTCTTGCACGTTATCCTTCAATACCCAATCCTCCTTGGCTTGTCATTCATCCCTGCTTTTTATTATGGCCTTCAACATCGGCCGCCCACCACCTGACATATCCACCAACTTCCGGTCTATGCCCAGTTCCTTTTACTTCCACCCCGGCATCCTGTCTTTCCTAGTAACAGCTGTGAGTGCCGCCCCGATGTCCGCCCTGGTTTCCAGCTGTCTTCCCTTGTCTCGGTCTCCTGCCTGTTTCGGTGTTTCTGACCCCGTTTGTGTCATACTCCTCCATCTGTTCCTCCCTCGCCTTTGCCTCGCTCTCCGCCCTCTCCTTGCATGCTACCCCTCTGCACTTCCCATCTTTCTGTACCTCGTCTCTGGGCCCAGTGTTGGAACCCTGCCGCGTTCCCTCGGCAGCGTCTGTTCCTCCCCCGTCTTTCCCCCTTTTCTCCCTTGATTCCCTGCATTTCTGTGCTACTCGACCCACTCCCCCCTGAAGGTAAGCGCCCGGGGCGGCACAGTCACCATCAGTTCAAACTGCATCAATGTATGTATGAAAGTAGGATGTTCTTGTTGACGTAAGGTGACTCCGCATGCCTGGACACTGGGGGTACTATATTGCTCTAGATGTGTATATGTGTTATCTTCTTAATAAATTAGATGCCACTCTTTGTCTAACCTGGGAGCTTCTGTCTGACTCCTCCTTCTCATTTTGTGCCCTTTGCATTCTCTTTCTTCTCCTTGTGGACTTCCAAGGAGCAGGACCACATCTACAGGCCGGATCTGTAGTATCTATGCCATCTTACTTGCACACATGTGATGCCAGAGTGGCTGGCCACTTGCGATAGGGAGTACTATTATTTAGATTAAGCTTCTCTCTCTCCTTTCATCTGCAGCATGGAAATGAATTGAATCCAGCTCAAGTAAGGTAAGTTTTACACACCCCAAATACACATCCCACTGCTTACCTCCCTCACCTGCCCATTTATTACCATCTTCTCCCTCTATTTTAGCCCATTACCAAACTATGAAAGTACGTGTCCTCTTAACCTATGACTTTTAAGTTTGCTCAGAAGTCTTTAGTGAGACACCTTGAGAAATGCTTTTTTGGAAGCCTGATGTATACAATTTCCTTGTATGCAATGTATACAAGGTCACCCCTTATCCACATGCTTGCTGACACTCCAAAGAATTCTAAGAGGTGGATAAGGCAGGACTTCCCTTTCCAGAAGCCATCCTGATTCCTCCACAGCAAGGCTTGTTCTTCTATGTGTTTGACAATTCTGTCTTTAATACAACTTTCTACAAATTTACCCAGGGAAGGAATTGGTATCATTTTTAGGATATCTTATCTAGCAACCTATCTTTAGCTTCCACGACCTTCTGCCTACATTTCACACATAGTGACCATTGGCTTGTTCCACACACATCCTATTATGTTTGTACATGAAAGTTACAACCTTTGCACCAGGCAGGTAAGTCACGATGTGGTCAGCCTGTTCATCACAAACCCATCTCTATGTTTCTAGTTATAAAATCACCTAGGATTCCCCTCCCTCTGGAGATGTAGACAGAGACACCTGACCCATGTGCACCACCAGGTACGGGAGTTTGTCTTAGCTCAGAAGCTCCTGCAGTGCTGTATGAGCTTCTCGGATAATCTTCCGTTTCGTTCCGGGGGAAGGTGTCTCAAGGGAGAGGGGTATCTCTCTTTTGTGCTCCTTTAAGCTTTGCTGACACAGGCAGGGAAACACTAATGTTCATCTCCCTTCTCCAGGAAGGTGTGTCTGTGCAGATGTGCATCATGGGGAAGCATGCTTAAGTAGGGCAGAGCTAGGAGTGCATTTTACCTCCTCCCCCAACCCTGACTGGACCTTATCGTACATTTGGCAAATCCAGCCAGAGAATTCCCATTTTCCAGTGTTGGCCAGCTATCTCTGGCAGGCAGGAATTGACAAGTACAGGGTACTGACAAAATATTATGGCACCCCTGGCACAACATTTCACCCAGATTCATCACTTAGCTTAGAGCACTATTATAAGGTTAGGGGGATTTATGAATATCCCCCTTGCATGTAATCCAGCTGTAGCCCTGCCAACAGCTATTAAGGTAAAGAAACCAATACAGCCTTTATGGCTTGATTTACAAAGGACGGCTCTATGCCATGGTAGATTCCTGTTTGTGTCTGTCCTTCTTTGCACTGAAGCCAGCGACTGAATCACTTTATTTGAGCAGTAACTCTGCCCGTTGAAGGGCTTATTCTGGTTGCCAAGAGAATTAATATAGCTGATAATAAGCAGAGTATATGGAACAAGATTCTACTTGTTTTGCTCGGCAGCACCCATTCTCCTGTTCTAAGCAATATGCAGTGTTTATGGGCAGGAAAAAGTCTCATGCTGACTTTTCTCATGCTATTCATTCATGGGGGGCTTTTTTTGGGGGGGATGGGGGAGCTGCCCAGAGGTAATGGGAGTTCTGGATCTCCTACTTGCCTGGAACTCAGTACCCTGGAAGCTTTGTCTTGATCTCAGATATGTGGGTTGAGCTGTTGTTGTTTGAGGGGGACTGCATTCTGTGTATGTTCAGAGGCACTCTTTTAGTTATTAGCTCCTGAGTCAGAGACTCTGGGGAGATGTACCACTTTCATCCATATTTCACGGCCCACGGCACGCAGAGGCTTTCTAAGCTAATTTCTCTCTAGCTAAAGTTAATCATCCATTTAGCTGAGACTTATCCTTCAAATCTCCCAATAAACCAGGAACAGACTCTATTTTTTTTAGTCCTGATCCCTCAAAGGTCATTTACGCATGGTCGCTGTAGCCTCCTTTATTCCCTGTTTCAGCCAAGATCAAAGTAACCCGGGTTGCATTGGCTGGAATGATCAGGAACAAAACTGTGTGCTAATGGAGGCATGAATACAGAAAAGCAGTCTCCCAAGTCCAAATCAAGTCCCACCCCTTTAAATGCTGCTCTGTAATTGGCTTACCTCACGAGAGAAGATTTCCTTCCCCCCAAACCCAACTGCCACATAAAAAAGCATTTTAAGAACAAAAAATGGAGCAATCTGAAAGAAGGGGGGTGGAGGAGAAATCCAAGCCTCATTTTAAAAAATCCTTTCTTTTGCTCAGAAAGAGCTCCAAGGTAGCAAGAAGCACTTGAATCCCTGCCTCTTTACACACTGCTTCGTGATTGGCTGTGAGAGAAGCCAATCTTCTGTGCTTCCCCTGTTTGGCTTTCTTCATGCTGCCTTGACGGGTTTGGAAAAGGATGGGGCGAAGCTCAACCCGAGAAAGCTGTACGCTTGCTCAGTGATTCTGGAATGAGCCAGGAGGAACGGTTTACTTCGGGCCAGAAGAGGAATGGGAAAAGCCGGGTTCATTTTGTGTTGAAGCACGGTCGAGCCAACAAGGAATGCGGTAACGTGCATACAGAAAAATCTGATCCTGGCTGAAACGGAATAAAGAAGGCTACAGCAACCATGCGTAAATGACCACAGTCCCTATTTTTGCCTTGGAGGGATGCCTTTTAAAAATGTTGGTATGAGCTGCTGGTAGGGTTGCCAGGTCCTTCTTTGCCACCGGTGGGAGGTTTTTGGGGCAGAGCTTGAGGAGGGTGGGGTTTGGGGAGGGGAGAGGTGGGACTTCAATGCCATAGAGTCCAATTGCCAAAGCGGCCATGCGAGGGGATGCCCTCTGCACACAAACTGGCTCGATTATTTGTGCACCAGATCTTCAGATTGCACGGCTTTCCGCGGAAGGTCATGAGTGACAGGGGGTCCATTTTCGTGTCTAAATTTTGGAAAGCATTTTTAGGACTTGTGGGTGTGCAACAGGGTTTGTCTTCGGCTTATCACCCACAAACAGATGGGCAGACCGAAAGGGTTAACGCGGTGGTAGAATGTTACATACGTTGTTTTGTAAATTACCACCAGGACAATTGGGTCGACCTGCTGCCCTTGGCAGAATATGCCTACAATAACTCGGTACACTCTGCTACTGGTATAAGCTCGTTCAAAGCGGTCTACGGGATGGACTTCGGGCCTTTGGGGGCCATACCCCTCCCACCGGGCAGCGACCCCCCCGAGGTATCAGTGTGGGCCAGCACAGTGAGGAACACCTGGCCCTGGCTTGTAAAAAATTTGGAGCAGGCAAAGGAGAGGTACAAGGCAAGTGGACAAACACAGGGCGCCCCAATGGGAATTAAAGGTTGGAGGGAAGGTGTACCTCTCCACCAAGAATCTCAGGTCTTTACGTCCATGCAAAAAGTTGAGTCAAAAATTTGTGGGGCCGTTCCCAATCTCCCGGGTTATCAATGAGGTTACAGTGGAGTTGGGACTGCCAAAAACCTTACAGGGGGTGCACCCGGTATTTCATGTGAGTCTGTTAAAACCCTTCATATCGGCACCTGAATGGCACCCCGAACCCGCAGCTGCGACCCCAATTATGGTACAGGGAGAACAGCACTTTGAGATCTCCAAGGTGCTAGATTCTCGGGTGTGGAGGGGCCAGCTGGAGTATCTCGTCCATTGGAAACACTTGAACTCTAACCACGATGAGTGGGTGTCCGCTGTGCACGTCAAAGCCCCCACCCTGGTAGCAGAATTCCATCGGCACTAATTGGGTTGCTCAACCTCCAGGTGGTGGCAGGAGATCTCCTGCTATTACAACTGATATCCAGCTGAATATAGATCAGTTCACCTGGAGAAAATAGCTGCTTTGGCCATTGGAGTCTATGGCATTAAAGTCCCTCCCTTCTAGGTCCTTCTTTGCCATTGGTGGGAGGTATCTGGGGTGGACCCTGAGGAGGGCAGGGTTTGGGGAGGGGAGGGACTTCAATGCCGTAGAGTCCAATTGCCAAAGCGGCCATTTTCTCCAGGTGAACTGACCTCTGTTGGCTGGAGATCAGTTGTAATAGCAGGAGATCTCCAGCTATTACCTGGAGGTTGGAAAGGAAACAGTACTCAACTCTATATGCAAAAATATCAAAAGAGTATTACAATACAGTGAATATAACAGTGAAGTGAAAACGAAAGCTTATTAACAACCTAAACAAAAATAAACCTAAACATGAAACATAAAGTTCATTGAGTTCAATGACTTCTAGAAGTTGTAAAATCTTATTTATAGTCCGCTAGAACTTGCATGTATCTTGATGCTTGATTTTCTAAAGATCAAGTGAAGTCTTGATTCCTTGGAAGAGGTAGGCAAAGATGGGAAACATCTTCTGGAATTTTTTAAAAACGTTTTTCGCATATGATGCTTCTTTAGCCTTTACAATTGAAGTTTGAGGCACCAAACTAGGGGCTGCAGTTTTCCTTGTCAAAGTTCTTTGACAAGGAAAACTGCAGCCCCTAGTTTGGCACCTCAAACTTCAATTGTTATATTCACTGTGTTGTAATACACTTTTGATATTTTTGCATATAGAGTTGAGTACTGTTTCCTTTCCAACTTATTACCGTACAGTACAGGTGATTTGTTGTATTAGACTATTACCTGGAAGTTGGCAACCCTACTCCCTCCCCAAACCCAGTCCTCCTTAGGCTTCACCCCCAAAACCTCCCGCCAGTGGCAAAGAGGGACCTGGCAACCCTACTGTGACATCATGTGAGAAGGAACACTGAAAGCTGGAATCTGTCTATCAAATGCAATCTGGTGGGAGGTTCTGTTTCACCATCTCACTGCTGTGCCACCTTCTTACCAGCAAGTGTGAACCAGGCTTAATAAAGTGTGCAGCCAGTGGAGGTGGGCTTTCAATTAATGGTTCCAATAATGCTTGGTACGAAAGTCTGGGAGTAACAGTCACACCAGACACCAGTCACACCAGGAGGGTTGCCAGGTCCCTCTTCATAACCGGCGGGAGGTTTTTGGGGTGGAGCCTGAGGAGGGAGGGGTTTGGGGAGGGGAGGGACTTCAGTGCCATAGAGTCCAATTGCTGAGGCGGCCATTTTCTCCAGGTGAACAGATCTCTTTTGGCTGGAGATCAGTTGTAATAGCAGGAGGTCTCCAGCTAGTACCTGGAGGTTTAGAAATCAAACAACAAACAACAACTGGTGCCTAAAATATAGGTAGTATGACGAGAAAGAAAAAGGCACCTATGGCAAAAATAGAGAGCTTACTCCAATACAAACATGCTATGAAAGGATGTATTAGTGCAAAAACATATACAACAAATGCCATCGGCTTGTATTACGTGGCTATATGCCTTGATTGCGGAACACATGTTCTGTGGAACGAATTTACAACGTCACAAGACTGCCAGAATTGAAAAAGCTTCTTCGAAATTGGATACCTACCGGATACCTATCTTCATTTCTTGGCATTTGTTGGCATTATGGACTATTTGTTCTATTGATTTTTGATGATTGTGGATCTTTACAATTAGCATTGTCTCAGTATACCACGTTTGTTGTATCATTACTGTGCTTTGTTGCATATGTTTTTCCACTAATACATCCTTTCATAGCATGTTTGTATTGGAGTAAGCTCTCGATTTTTGCCATAGGTGCCTTTTTTTTTCTTGTCATAGTACCTGGAGGTTGGCAACCCTGATGTCCAGAAGTGTGCTTTTATAAGGGAACAGGATTGTAGCCCTTTCCAATGTTTACCATATGTTTCATCTTACTGTTACTGCACTGTCTTCTACCTTTGTAATCCACTTTCTGCATGCTTTGTGTTCACGCCTTAGACAGTTTTCAGTTTGCGTTGTCTTCTAATTGTGTCAGCCTGGTCCTTAGGGTTGCCAATCTCCAGGTGGTGGCGGGAGATCTCCTGCTGTTACAACTGATCTCCAGGCGACAGAGATCAGTTTGCCTGGACAAAATGGCCGCTTTGGCAATTGGACTCTATGGCATTGAAGTCCCTCCCCTCCCCAAACCCCACCCTTCCCAGGCTCCGCCCCAAAAACCTCCTGCTGGTGGTGAAGAGAGACTTGGCAACCCTAACTCTACAGCATTATACCCCACTGAAGTTCCTCCACTCCCCAAACCCTGCCCTCCTCAGGCTTTACCTAAGGTTGCCAGGTCCCTCTTCGCCATTGGCGGGAGAATTTGGGGGCAGTGCCTGAGGAGGGCAGGATTTGGGGAGTGGAGGGACTTCAATGCCATAGAGTCCAGTGGCCAAAATGGCCATTTTCTCCAGGTGAACTGATCTCTGTCGCCTGGAGATCAGTTGTAACATGAGATCTTCTGCTATTACCTGGAGGCTGGCAACCCTAGCTTTCCCCCCACAAATACCCAGGTATTTCCCAACCTGGACATGGCAACCCTACTAGTCCTGTTGCATTGTTTATTGGATATTGTGCTGTCTGATTGAATGTTTTTTTTACATTTTGTTAAATCTGCCTTAAGTCTTGGTGAGGCTATAGTGAATTAAGTAAGTAAGTAAATAAATAAATGATAGAGAACTAAATGCCCTGACCTGGATAGCCCCAGGCCAGCCTGATCTCGTCAGATCTCAGAAGCTAAGCGGGGTCAGCCCTGGCTAGTGTTTGTATGGGAGAACTCCAAGGAATACCAGGATCTTGATGCGGAGGCAGGCAATGCCAGACCACCTCTCTGAACATCTCTTGCCTTGAAAACCCTACGGGGTTGCCTTAAGTTAGCTGTGTAAGGTAAAGGTCCCCTGTGCAAGCACCGGGTCATTCCTGACCCATGGGGTGACGTCACATCCCGACGTTTACTAGGCAGACTTTGTTTATGGGGTGGTTTGCCGTTCGCTTCCCCAGTCGTCTCCCCTTTACCCCCAGCAAGCTGGGTGCTCATTTGACCGACCTCGGAAGGATGGAAGGCTGAGTCAACCTGGAGCCGGCTACCTGAAACCGACTTCCGTCGGGATCGAACTCAGGTCGTGAGCAGAGCTTGGACTGCAGTACTGCAGCTTACCACTCTGCGCCACGGGGCTCTGACAAGTTGGCTGTGACTTGGCTGCAAAAAAACCAAACGAAAACAGAACTAAATGTTGACCATTGGTGGGTGAGCTACTGATGTGTAATTACCAGATAGGATCAGGAGGTGTCACTGTTGCTGTTGCTTATAGGCAGTGTCTGCCTGAACAGAACAGAAGCAGACAGACCAATGGAAGGGGGGTGGGGAGAGAGAAGACATAGGCAGAAAGAACAATTTGTTCCCAAAACATTCACTGTGTAGCAGGGTCATCCATAAATTCTGGGATTTCCTGTTTTCCAAACAGTTAAGTCACAGGCGGCGATTGTGTGGGTTTTCTCTGCAACTCATCTCAGACACCCTGCTGTATCTAATCGTTGCAAGACATCCTCTTAAACTGACCAAGTTCTCGTAGAACTTGCAGGAGTTTGTATGATCATCTCTCTTTAGACCCCCCCCCCCTTCCAGGTTTTCTGAAAGCCAGGCTTTCGTTTCTTCTGGGTTTTGGAGATAGTGAGATCATGAGATTTCTGTGGCTTTCCACGCTGCTGCACAGAGAAAATGTCAAAGAACCATTTCGCCACTAGAGGATTGAAGAACATGTGCTCTGTGCACATCTAATGGAGGTCTGTGCTCATGAGTGTACTTAAGAGCTAGAGTGTGAGATGCTTCCTTCACCCTTCTCTTGATCATGTATTATGGACAGAGATGTAGGATGGAGCACTGACACTTAAAAAAAAATACCCCATCCTTTGGTAGGGTTGCCAACCTCCAGGCACTAGCTAGAGCTCTCCTGCTATTACAACTGATCTCCAGCCAATAGAGATCAGTTCACCTGGAGAAAATGGCCACTTTGGCAACTGGACTCTATGGCACTGAAGTCCCTCCCCTCCCCAAATCCCGCCCTCCTCAGGCTCTGCCCCAAAAACCTCCCGCTGGTGGCAAAGAGGGACCTGGCAACCCTATCATTTAGGGTGACTGCCTCTGGAAAAAAATTTTAAGACCTAAAAGCAGAGTGCCCCCCAGGAATATACAGAGGTCCTTTGTAAAAGGAATGCTTCCTTGCCTGTACAGAGTCAAGTAGCAACTCCCAGGATCTTGGAAAGGTTCTCTGTGGAAGATGTATGCTCTATAGGGTTGCCAGGTCCCTCTTCACCACCGGCAGGAAATTTTGGGGGGCGGGCTTTGAGGAGGAGAGGGACTTTAGTGCCATAGAGTCCAATTGCCAAAACAGCCATTGTCTCCAGGGGAACTGATCTCTATCGGCTGGAGATCATCTGTAATAGCTGGAGACCTCCAGCTAGTACCTGGAGGTTGGCAGCCCTAATGCTCTACGGCTAAGCTGCATGTCCTTCCTAAGGAGGTGATGATGTTTGGGAATAAAATAATAGCCCCCCTCCATATGGTGGGGCTGCTTATACTTCTGGATATTATGTATCCCAGATAGATCTGTTCCTGTACATTGGGGAAAACAATCCCTGTACTGATCAGCATCCAGAAAAACAGCATCCAGAAAATGCAGGCAAAACGCACAGAAACGTGTGGGGAGAGCAAGCCGACCTCTGAGGGCCAGAGGGGGGGCGGGAATCTGCAAGGGAAACAGCCATGCATGAAGAGGCCAGTGTGTGACTGGCCTAAAGTCACCCATTAAGCTTCCATAGCACGAATGGGGATTTGAACCTGGGTTTCCCAGGTCCTAGTCCAACACCTTAACCGCTATACCGCACTGGCTCTCTAAGGAACAGCATAAATTATACAAAATAAGAACATCAGTGTTTTATTCAGATATTATGACTGCCGTGATTTGACTTTTCCCTTGCCACAGCATGTGGGTTATTTGGACTGTTTTAGACTCCAGACATTATACGGTTTAAAAACTTGTTTAGCTCCTGTTAAAGGATGCCAAAGGACAAGGAAGCAGACAAAGACACTGCTACGGGTACATTACCCTGCTTTGGCAGCTTGCCTCATTAATGTATTCATTTAGAAGATTTTCTCTTATAACTACTAAAAGTTCAAAGACAGATGTATCTGTGAATAGGAGACTCCTTAAGGCAGAGAAAAGCGGGGGTATAAAATCCAACTCTTCTTCTTCTGAATCACTGTCAGTTGCTAAAGGAAGAGCAGAAACTTGGAAGTGCTTTCAATGCTTCTGAAGTTTAAACAGAAATAATATCTTGCAATTTTATTCCAAAACATATTTTATTTTTAAAACAAATATGCATTGCCAATGGACACTACCCTTACTATTAGAAATGGCAATTCCTTAGTTTTATTAAAACAAATTGAAAGGTGCAGTGGAATTAATGGATGGTCATAAATATTTTAGTGCAGTTAATGGCAATGTTTATCCAAAATGTTTCCTAACCGTGACTTCCATCTAAAGAGGAGCAGCTACTGCAGCGGCAGCCCACTCTTCAGCAAGTATAACCTAGATAATGCAAAAAATAAAACAAGCCATACATATGAATAAAATTAATATCCTAGAATAAATAAAATAAAGTTGGTCTATTGCTTCAAAGATCAAGGGAAATACCAAAAAAAGATAAGGACATAATGTGTTTTAATATAAACTAAGGCACATTCCTGCAACTACCTTATAAGCTATTGCCAACTCTGTACATTATTATAAAATCAATTAAAATTAGACCAAAGAAACCCTTCTCATTAGTGAATTCCTGCAATGAAAATCAGGAAATCTGCTGTGAACAGATTAAAAACATTTAACACATGGCCTTGGAATGAATACTGGTATTAAAATATTTCTAGGAACAAATAGCCATTTTTAATAATGCAAAATACATTATTTGGAATAAGAATGTCTCACTGTTTTGGTTTCAGTGTGGAACACAGCATAAATTGGCATTTTCCAAGCAAATGTCTCAGTATTGTTTGTTTTCACTCCTGAGAGACTGTCCCCAAACCAAAGATCTTAGGGCAAACATTATATGCCACTGAGCTCAACAAATACATTGTACTCCTGAAAAGCTCCCATTCACTTTAAAGGCAACAGGCCCTTTCCCCAGCTGTGTGATAAATATTCCAATCTGAGATGAGAAAACTAGAGTAAGAAGCGCTCGACAATTTTCAAGTATTGGCAGCATCTAAATATGCTTGTTTACTAAACAGAGTTCCTTTTTAGACAGTGGAACTCCACTGGAACCCAGTGCATATCCAGAGATTCACACGTGCCGCAGGGTTGCTTCCTTGCCTTTCTCAACAGCAGGCCTCTGTACCACTCATGTCACAAATTATATTCTAACACTCCCGTAAATTTAAAACTCAGCTTAGGATGCTATCGTTGCTGACCGAAAAATGAAGAAGACTGCTCTCCTATATTCACTCAAGCCTCTTGTACACGCCCACAAAATAATTCAATTGATGACTGTCACAATCTTTGTTTCCACTGGTATTTAAAAGGGAGATGCATGCTGGAGATGCATGCACCTGAGAAGAGTATTTTGCACATCTTTCCTACCCAGGGTATGCCCACGTCTTCGGTGAGCCACTTGCTGGGACACAATCAACAATCCAGAGACACTGAAGACCAACCTTTTAGAATTACAGTAAAACCCTGGATCTGCACACACACAGAAATTAGAGATTTCTCCCCAGGATATAAGTTCTGCTGAAATCAATGGGAATGACTTCCTTGTGGACGTGTTTTTGGCTCAGTGTGTAAGGTTTGAAATTTTAAGGTTTTTTTTTTTTAACTTGGAAGTTATAAGTGACTCTGCCTGTTCTATAGTAAAGCTGCCTCCGCTCTATTACAATGGCATACTTCTTTTTATGACTAGAAAAGGCGGTCCAGTTTCCTTGTACTTTAATAGCTTTCGAAAGGCTGTCATGTTATCATGTTATCCTCATTCAGAGAAAACAGCTTTCAAAAAGATCAAAAGGTACAATGCTTTTAAACGAATCATAACAGAGACTTCCATTATCTGTGCATAAACTCTGTAATAATTTCCCACTTCTACATGACAACTAATTGTCTATACATACATTCAACAAGGTGTTTTTTTTAAAAACTGTTTTTGGCTATTATGCATTCAGTTTTGTACCACCGCCACCAAGATTTTAGACCTGATCGTCTGTTACTTTACTTCATATATAGATCCACTAACCTTTCTATAAGTGTTCATCCTTTATAAGCTTTCTTTAACAGCTGTTTTGTTTTTTTTACTTCCATACTATCAATACACATTACAGAGACCATATTGCCGGGAATCAACCCTTTCTTTCCTTCACATTCACCTCTGTAAAAACCATCAGCATCTTTGTCACCGATCACTTTTAGAATCTGCCCCTTTTTAAATGGCAGCTCTTCTTCATCTGCATCAGAATTCGGTGACATAGTAGTGGGGTCATAGTCAAAAAGGGCTACGAATACTCTTTCGGAGTCATCACAGACTGAATCTCCTGCAGCAACATTCCTTCGGGGGCCAGAATTAGACACTGAGGGTGTCACTGTTTGATCTCCTCTCAAAGTCATCGTTATAATCTTGTCTTTGGCCAGTTCTATGGGAGATTCTGCTTTCCCCTGGGGCTCACAGGCATGTTCTCCAGAAACGCTCAGTTTGCTCTCTTGGTCCTCTTCTTCTTCCTCCTCCTCTATATCTGAAAGGTCAGAGTTATGGCTGTAGTCACCAAGAGAACTCCACCAGCTTCCTTTTCTTGATGTTCTGTCTTCCTGTGCTTCAAGTTCAGACACTGATAATATAGAGTTCTTTGCATGGTTGTTGAATTTGCTCCATTTGGTCCTCAGGGAATTTGTCTGGTGCTTCCTGAAGACAGATGTTATTTGTGCCTACATCTTTCTCATGCTCTTCAGCAAATGCTTCCACCACTGTTGGGGTGGAATCAACAGATCTTCCACTCCACAATGTGGAAAAGGATTGCTGTAACGTCTGCTTGCCAGCAGATATTTGCGAAATGGAATCTCCATTATTTTCATTTCTTACAATGTGAGAAGTTGTCATTGTATGACTGTGAGAAAAGGGCATATGATTCTGAGAAATACTGTCCGTGGGCATAGGACCTACTGAGTCTTTGCAGTTAGCAGTGAAGTGAACAGTGAAACTGGTATCTGGATTGGACACACACATGTGAGAGAAGCTGGATGAAGATGTACAGGTTGTTGCAGGGACTGGCCTGCCTTCAGATTCTAAGGATTCGTTGAAAGTAAGCCCAGAAGCAACATATTTTGAGAATAGAGTGTGAGGAACTTTCAGCAGGGTTGACGGAATTAAAGTTTGCACAGAATCCCCAGACTCCCCAAATGGAGAAACAGTCCTTACAGAAACGGTCTGAGGACCTTGGAGCATCTTGAGTTGGGAAACTTCTAAGGATACGCTCCCAGCTGTTGGTGACATTATCTCGCTTACTTTCTGTCCACTGACATAAATAGCGTAGCCTGTGACTTGCACCCCATTAGATGTTCCTGATGCGTGGATTGTTACTGGTAACCAGTTAATAACCAGAATGTCTGCAAAAGAACCAGCGTGGACTTGGACATCAAGGGGGGCATCGGTGGGTCCCGCGGATGGAGTAGTAAATGTAACTTCTGTCGACCCCTGCTCCAACCCCCTCTGAGGATAGACCAACACTTCATTAGGCACGAGAGGTACCACTTTGACGCTGTACTGCGTGTTGGGCCTGAGGTTTTGGAAAGTATACCAGTGGACGCCTGCTTTCGTCACACCATATTCCTTCTCATTAAGGTACACTGCATGAGTATAGTTACTGTTGCTTGGTAACCAAGTGATTTCTGCTGATGTGGCTGTGATGTTCCGAAGGTTCGGGAGAGTTGGCGCAATATGGGAAGTGTTACCTACAAGGAAAGTACATTGCATTTCATCAGAATGTCCTTTGTCTGTCACACTCTGAACTGAGATTCGGTAAGTCTGCAACTTTAAATCCAGGTTCTCAATCACTGTCCTCATCTCACTGCCTTCCTTCACATTTTGACGCAACTCTGCATTGACGTAGATGTTGTAGCTCAGTACTTCTCCCCAGCTCTCGGGCACTTGGGGTAGATCCCACCCTATAACAATGGATTTTGCTGACTGTTTGAGAAGAGTCAGATTTTGGGGATAAGGCACTGCTGCCTGGGTGTCACGTACTGTCCCTTCTGGTGTCTTAGACAGAAGGCTCACACACACATCTTCTTCATCTGGGCTGCTGCTTCTCCTGTCACTGCTAGCACATTGGCAGGGGAAACTGGTTTCATGGAATGAGTTATAGGAAATGTCACTTGGCTCCGAAGGAATGAAACTAATTAGATCATTACCTGCAACTTCCTCAACCATATTTGAGGGTACCATCCCTCTCCTGCCATCCATTAACTCTCCTTCATAGAAGCCATCCTCATCCATATCTCCACACACATAAACATATTCTCCAGCTGTTAGCGGAAGTTCTGCCTCAGGAGTCTTATTAGGGCCATCGAAAGGATCGTAACTGTCTCGGGCTAAAAAAACAAGCAGTTTTAAAGGACTTTTGATCAAATCAACAGAAGCCACGGATGCACGGTCTTCATCATTGGTACTGTCACTGCAATGGAGATCATGGTAGGTCTCTTGTTCCCATTTCTCTGGACAGCTCGTTCCTGTGGAACTGCATGTTGCTTGAGACAGTTCTGATCCCAGAATCCCAGACTTTTGAATTTGTAGTCGCTCAAGTTCTTGAGACAGAAGATCAAAATGTTCTATTTGACTATGATAATGATTTTCTAATTCATTCACCTCAGCGTCAAGTAACTGTACTTCTTCTTCATAGTGTCTTTTTATTTCTCTTTGTGCTTGCTGCAGTCGCTGTATTTCTTCTTCCTTCTTTTGCAGCTCCAGTAAAGTTTTCTCATGTTCAGATTTTGACCTCTGCTGACGTTCTGCTGTCTGTTTCATGTCCTTGATTACTTGTTCTAAATTCTCTATTTTGGCTTCAAGTCCTTCAGCCAACTGAACAGCAGAATTTCTCTCATCAGTGGCCTGTATTAGTTTCACCTTCAGATCAGCATTTTCATTTTCAATCTTTTCCTCCTGCTTGTTTTCCTTTTGGAGTTGAGAGTTTTCCTCAGATAACCTGGCGTTTTCGCTCAACATGGTATTAAGTTTCAGTTCAATCTCGTCGCACCTTTTCTGTTTTTCCTCTACCTCGCGCCGAAGGTTTTCGCACAGCTTCAGCAGACGGAGCTCTTGGAATTTCTTGGAGCTTTCGTCCAGCCGCTGGGCGATGACGGCCAGCTCGGCAGCCTTCCTTTTCAGCCATTTCACTCTGTCTGGGAAGCTGCTCCTCCTGAGCAGGGTGTTCTCTTCCCTGAGGCGAGTGCACCTCTGCTCCAGCTCCCTCAGGGCCTTCAGCAGGTCTGTGTTCTGCTTCACCAGCTGGTTATAACGGTTGCCAGACAACCAGCCTTGCTGTGGCTGTGCTTCTTGAGCACATTCTCCGGCAGCCCCCCAAGTGCCCACTCTTCCTTTTGGGGGCGAATCCACCGAGGCCTCTTGTTTGGACTCCTTCTCAACATCCAGTTCTTTACCCAATGCTTTCTTCTGGGACCGCTCCTGACAGCTGCTGTCGGAGGGGCTCCCTTCTTCCAGCAGTGGGTGGCTGCAGGGAGACTCACCTCTGCTCGGGTTGTTAACCAGGGAGCGGGACCTGAAAACTGAAGTGACATCTGGGGTGGAGGCAGCAGTGCGACTCTGCCAAGAATGGGGCCTGGCCCTGCCCAGGTGCTGGGGTGAGGAGGCTTGGCTGAATCTGTGTGGGGAGCCCACAGGCAAAGGCTCCCCTTCAAAGGGCTCCAGGATATACTTGAGGAAGAGGCTCCGCTCCAGCTCCAGCTCGGCTTTGAGGTGGCGGATCCTAGCGGCCTGGTCGCCGTCGACCTCCCACCGGAGCTTGCCCAGGACTTCTTGGAGTTTGGTGTGGGACTCGGCGTTCGGCCCCCCGCCCGAGGCTCCTCCTTCTCCACGGCTGCCGCCGCCGCCATGGCTGACCAGCTCTTTGGCCAGCTGACGCTGCAAGTCCCGGGCCTGCCGCATGGCAGCATCGCGCTCCTGCCACAGGAGCTCCTGGGCCTCACGCAGCTCGGCCTCTTTCCAGCGCATCAGCTGCCGGATCTCGGCCTCGCGGTGTCTCGCGGTGGCCTCCCTCAGCTGGTGGAGCTCGCGGGCCCGCTGCTGCTCCCATTTGGAGCGGAGCTGGTCGGCCAGCAGCTGCCGGTCTTGTTCGGCGGCCTGGCGGAGCTCCCGAGCCTCGACGGCGAAACAACGCCGGGCCTCTCGAGAGTGCAGGCGCTCCTCTTCCAACTTGGCCCGCAGCGTCTCTAGTTCCCGCCGGTGGTCGTCGTGGAAAGGAGATGGGGGTGGGCCGCAGCCGCTGCTGTTTGCCCCGCTGCCAGCGGAGTGCTGGCAGGGTGCTTTGTGTGGGGTCTGTTGAGGGGGGCGCAGGGGCGCAGGACTGCCGCCCCCATCTGAGGGACTGTCCTTGGTCATGGCTGACCGTGTGAGGGACCGTTCACTCCCTCGCACAAAGTGGCCAGAAAACGGTCTCCAACGGCCACAGCGGAAAGTTCTAGCCAGCCCCCCCCCACCGTCCCATTGTCCTTGTGGCTACTGGGTGGGCCTGTGCCTTGGGCAGTGGATGGCTGAAGGGGAATATTCTGCACAGTCCAAAGGCACTCCCAGCTTTATTTTTTTTTACTTCACATTCCAAGGCTGAACACTTGGCACAAAACCGCTGACAATTCATGCGCTAGTTTTGCCAACCGTTGAAGTTACACAGATTGTCAATGGCTTCAAAAGCTTATTTCGGCTGCAGAGTGAGAAAATGCAGTAGTCATCCATATATGTGACATTCACTCATCCCCCTGTGTTGGAGTGGGATTCCGGTACACCAATCTCCAGATCTAAGACCACGTGCATTTATTTACTTATTAGAACATACTGCTTCAAAAACTGTGCTTGGCAAGGGCGCAAATCCTTGGAAGAAAACCCCATTGAATTCAGTGGGATGTCTGGGTACATACATAGGATTGGGCTGCACAATATATCTCTGTTTAATCCCCTTGTGGTTCCTTTCGCATTGCATTTACAATCTAATTTGCTCTGGTGGAGGTGCTGGGGCCATCCTGGCCACCTTCCTTCACAATTTTCTCAGGGTAACAATAAATGAGATATTAGAAATTATGTGAACAGATCTTTGCCTGTTTTTAAATTGCTAAATAACAGCCATGGGAGGCAGCTGATAATTCAGTCCAGGCTGTGGTAACTCTCCTCTGCTCCTCCACTCCATTTTTCTAACCTCCGTTTGAGCTATTTGTCCATTAGGGAAAGGCACAGGTTGCATTATATGTGTTCTGCAACAAGCTATCTCCAGATCTCTGTATAGGATACTTAGGGTTGCCAGGTCCTTCTTTGCCAATGGCAGGAGATTTGGGGGGCAGAGCCTGAGGAGGGCAGGGTTTGGAGAAGGGTGGGACTTCAATGCCATAGAGTTCAGTTGCCAAAGTGGCAATTTTCTCATGGGGAACTTATTTCTGTCGCCTGGAGATCAGTTATAATAGCGGGAGATCTCCAGCCACCACCTGGAAGTTGGCAACTCTAGTGTGTGTGTGGTACAGGGAGGTGGGTTTGGATGTGTCTGTGCCTTTGTGCCTGGAAGGGAAGCCTCTTGTTTTCCCTGGGCTTCAAGGAGTTTTGGCTGCAGGCAGAGCGATCAGGGGTGTGTGAATGTTAAGCGCTGAATAGCTAACAGGGTGACTTGGAAACACTCTCCCCCCCCCCACCCTTCATCTTTTCCTGCTTCTTTTAGGTGCCTGGAAAGAAGCCAGGAAGCATAAAAAGACCCAAGGGGAAGTGTTTTGGCCTCCTTTGAACTGAGAGTTTCTGTTTAAATAGAATTATAACTGGGTGTCAGCACTAAGGAGAAGGTGGTTGGCGGGGCAAGTCCATTTGCCGGAGCTTTGATAAAGTATATATGTATAATTTATGCCGCTGTTCTGTTAATCACACTCTGTACTTAAGACAGCGATTAAAGCCCATTGCATTAATTTAATTGAAGGAAAAAAAACTCGGGGAATTGTACGAGATTTTCCCCATTAAATTAAAATTACAGTCCTCAATTAGATGTCCTAGGTGTCCATTGTTGTGAGCAGATAATGGAATTATTATGGAAATTGCGATCTGCCCTCTTCTGATCCGGCTACTGATGTCTTTCTCTCTCACGCGCACTCACACACGCTTGCTCCTTTTTCCAAGCCTAAATGTAATTATATTCTTCCCTCCCTGCTCCCCCTTCTTCTAGGCTTACTGATATGGCTGTATTCCAAGGAGCTGCTTTAGGCATATCCAAGAGCCTGTATCCACTTGGTGAGGTTTTTGACTTTATTTTTCTTTGAACCTTCTAATCCCATGTCACAAATGGTTTCAAAAATAGTTTCTGGTGCAATATGATGGGTAGGGTTGCCAGGTTCCTCTTTGCCACTGGCGGGAGGTTTTTGGGGTGGAGCCTGAGGAGGGCAGAGTTTGGGTCTGGATCTGGATAGAGTAGGGTTGCCAGGTCCCTCTTCATAACCAGTGGGAGGTTATTGGGACAGAGCCTGAGGAGGGGGTTTGGGGAGGGGAGGGACTTCAATGCCATAGAGTCCAATTGCCAAAGCGGCTATTTTCTTCAGGGGAACTGATCTCTATCGGCTGGAGATCAGTTGTAATAGCAGGAGATCTCCAGCTAGTACCTGGAGGTTGGCAACCCTAATGACGGGATAAACTGTGATGCTGTAGTTAGGATGTTGGTTTAGGATCTGGGAGACCTGGGTTCAAATCCCCACTTGTCCTCGAGGCTTGCTGGGTGAGAGTTGGCCGTACACTCTTTCGCACCCTAACCTACCTCACAAGTAGGGTTGCCAGCTCCAGGTTGGGAAATATCTGGAGCTTTTGGGGGGTAGAGTCTGAAGAGGGCAGGGTTTGGAGAGGGGAGGGACTTCAATGCCATACAGTCCAATTGCCAAAACAGCCATCTTCCCCAGGTGAATTGATCTCTATCAGCTGGTAAGGTTTTGCTCACTCAAAATGAAGATTTTTGTGTAAAACCATCTCTAGAGTATGGGAGAATAATACCTACATACGCTGTAGTCATATATAGTACCTTCAAGGAGGTAATCTTATTTAGCAGTTCAAAGTGAACCTCACCAACTTTGCCACATGAGAAATGACAGGTCGCACATTAGATAGCAACTTGGGTATTAACGACATGCAACATGCCTAGCGTCTAATGGAGCTCTGCCAGCATCTCTCAAAAAGAAAACGATTTTCGGAAGAAGGGCACAGTATGGCGTGTTGCTGTGAGTGTGTGGAGAGGTACTTAATCCTTTCTCTACCTACTGGTCCTCTGCTCCAAATCATACCACTGCCTCTCCCCACTAGATTTTCCCATTGTACTGCTCCAAACACAGAAAACAGATATTTGCAAAACCTGCAGGATAAAAGCTGTTAAGGATCAAACTGTATTGAAGAAAGAGTAGGACAACCCCACTTCCCCCCTGGGACCTCTCTAAATTCTCATCTCTCAAGCTGTTTTCTTTTAAAAAAAAAAAAAAAAGTTTGGGTGCTTTATTAGTCTATCGCATTTTTATCATGGCCTTTTTCAAGGAACTTAAGGTGGCGCACGATTCTCTCCTCCTCTGTCTTATCAGTTATCACAACAATAATTGGCCCAAGGCCACCCACTGATAGGGTTGGGAAATACTCCGGGTTGGGAAATACCTGGAGATTTTGGGGGTGGAGTCTGAAGAGGGCGGGGTTTGGAGAGGGGAGGGACGTCAATGCCATAGAGTCCAATGGCCAAAGTGGCCATTTTCTCTGCGGGAACTGATTTCTGTTGCCTGGAGATCAGTTGTAATAGCAGGAGATCTTCCACCCACCACCTGGAGCTTGGCAACCCTACCCACTGAGTTTCATGCTAGAGGGGGGAAATGAACCTGTGTCCCCCAGATCCTAGTCCAACACCCTGAGCATTACACCATTCTGGCTTTGTTATATTTATGTGGCTGTAACATGTTGTTAGCCCTTTGCCATTCATGCATATGCATTTACACACATGTGCACAAGAGTCAAGAATGCATCCGTCACTCCTTCTTTCTGAGTCCTACATAGGGTCAGTCCCTTCCTTGGTCTTCCTGTTCACCTGGTGGGCTTATATTTGGCCTTGCAGCAGGTCACTGTTGCTTTGTGGGGATTGGCTGCACTGAACGAGCATCCCCATGACATGTTTTACAAAAACCAGTCTATGCAGACATATCCTAAGAGAGACTTGAACTCACCACCTCCAGGCATGTAATCACTTGGCCCCTGCTTCTCAGTCCTGCACTAAATTGTGCTTGTTCAGAAAGGAATCTGCAGTCCTTTTGATTGTGTTCCTTATGTTATTATTAACAGCTCCCTAAAGTCAGCCCTCCGTGGAAGATTAAAGACTGCGGCGTGAGAGTCTGCAAGACATGATGTACTCCACTCTCTTCTTCAGTCCCTGCTAAGAAGCTTAACAGTAAATGGTCTGGGTTTGTTCCCTCCCCCCCCACCTTTGTAATCATTATTTCCCTTGGCAGCGTTTCCTACTGGAGGTTTAAATTTGATTGTCTTCATGTTTCTGCAGTAGGAATACTGACAACCTTTATAGAGGAAGGAGGCTGTCGGTGAGTTTGGTTTCCAAAGAGGAGGCATGTTGTAAGATGAATCATAGAATCACAGAGGTGGAAGGGACCTCCAGGGTCATCTAGTCCAACCCCCTGCACAATGCAGGAAATTCACAACTACCCTCCCCCCTGCACCCTCAGTGACCCCTGGTCCATGCCCAGAAGATTGCAAAAAAAACCACAAAACCCTCCAGGATCCCTGGCCTGGAGGAGAATTGCTTCCTGACCTCAAAGTGGCGATGTGCATGACTGAAGTCGCATAGAAATGGCCACAAACAACTTTAACAGTATCAAAGATATAATGCATTTGCAAATTACATTTATACATAAACACTACAATCCTAAGTGTGCACAACTACTATTCCTATACATATACATATCACAAGACACACAAACCATAACGATCCAAAACATCCGTTGTTTTTCGTCTGATATACAGTGCTGCACATTGTGTATACATTGGAACTATCTCTACTCTAGGCTGCAAACCATATTGGGACATATTTGGTTGCAATGTGAAGGGGCATTAATTGTACCTTTCCTAGCAGTATATAGGAGTAATGGTTTAGGCTACATGCCATTTTGTAATAACTGATGTTTTGGATTGTTATGGTTTGTGTGTCTTGCGATATGTATTTCTATGCGACTTCAGTCACACAGGTCTTTTTGCATAGTTTGGTGTTTGGTTTAATTTCTCAAAGTGGTGATGGGCATTTTACTGGGCATGTAAGAAAGGGCCACGAGAGCCAAGCACTGAGACAACCCTTCCAGCCCTCCCATTCCTGATCTGCCTAAGTTCACAGAATCAAAGAAATACAACACCTCTATGTTAACGAGCTGATGCACTAATAAAAATTCAACATAGAAAGGCTGACAATTACGGAGTAAAGTACCAAAAGAATATGATCAATCTCCGATAATTATTACTCAATAATTCAACAGCATAGTTACTAATCCGTGTAACTCATTCCAACTGTTGTATACGAAAAAAGATGCACTGGCTAGTTTCAATTAAGAGCAGGAGGGGTTGCCTCCGTGCTTGGCTCTCGTGGCTTCCCCTTAAATGGACTTGATTGAAACTAGCCAGTGCATCTTTTTTTGTACTTGCTTTTCATATACATCAGTTGGAATGAGTTACATGGATTAGTTAACTATGCTGTGGAATTATTGAGTAATAATTATCGGAGATTGATCATATTCTTTTGGTACTTGACTTTGTAATTGTCAGCCTTTTTATGTTGCATTTTTATTAGTGCCTAAGTTTGCAGAATCAGCATTCCATGATGAAATCCAGATCTTTTATACCTGTGATTTTCGACAAGGGTCCATGGAGGATTCAGCTTTGCCAAGGATACTTTGGTGGCCTTGGGCAAGTTGCTGTCTATTTGGCCGAGCTTCCAGTCTGCATAATAATAGTGACCAAGATCCATTCTGCGTGGCAACGCTCCACAAGCTATGATGTTTGCAATCAGCTTACCATGCAGATGCCCCTAATTCCATGGAAAATCTCTAGCTGTGCTGGGGCCAACCAGCCAGCCCACTAAGAACACATATTGTTGATTAAATTGAGGCTTTCACCACCGGTAACATATTTAACCTCTGCAGCCATGACCAAATAAATCCTTAAAGAAAGCTGCCTTCTACTGAGTCAGACTGTTGGTCCAGCCAGGCCATTACTTTCTACTCTGATTTGCAGCAGCAGAGAAAAAAAGTCCTTCCCAATAAAACAGCAGCGATGAGCAGCGGATTGCTCCTTTCAGTAATCAAGTGCCCCTTGGCGGGTGAAGAAGAGCATCTGACCTAATGCAAATAGGGGAAGCGACCCACAGTCAGGGGGCAGATGATACAGAGACCCTACCTGGAGTCACAACATGGCTGGATCTGGATAGAGTAGGGTTGCCAGGTCCCTCTTCATAACCAGTGGGAGGTTATTGGGACAGAGCCTGAGGAGGGGGTTTGGGGAGGGGAGGGACTTCAATGCCATAGAGTCCAATTGCCAAAGCGGCTATTTTCTCCAGGGGAACTGATCTCTATCAGCTGGAGATCAGTTGTAATAACAGGAGATCTCCATCTAGTACCTGGAGGTTGGCAACCCTAGTGGGATGGGAGATTTCAAGGCATAGTGAAGTAGGGAAAAGAGAAGTCAGTGAGCAAGTTTGCATTGGGCAAATCAGCTCATTCTTGTTATTATATAGAACAACGGAGATTATTTTTTTATACAGCTGTCAAAGTGCAGGAAACAAGTCTGCCTGTTAAAACAGAGCTCTTCTTTAAGAAAAGGCATTCAAAACAAAATTAAAATATCAGCACTTCATTACTAGGATGGTGAAAAGTAGTAGCTAGGAGAATGAGCTGCAATCCAGGAGGTCTCTAGTTTGTCTCACTCATGTCACGAACTCATTAGGTGGCCTTAGAAAACTACACTGCCTCAGCCCCTTCAGCATAATAATGTTGTGGCTGGCAGGGCTTTTTGTTAGGGTTATGAGATAATATGTATGCAATACTCTGAACACTTTTTAGGCTGTTGACAATCAAAGGATTCAACAGATGTTAGACTCCACACACTGCAGAGATGCTAGCCTTGCAGAGAGAAATGAAATTCCAAAAGGCTTTCCCGAGGCAAGTCAGTACATAAGAAACATTTGGGGTAACTTTGCCTGGAAGCTAGTATATATGAGTATCCTGCTTGTTGTGGCCACTGGATTAAAGAGCTGGCTTCTTGCTTGCACCAGAAATGTGCCAAGAGTAGAAGGTAAACATATGAGTTCTACCTTGGGTTGCCAACCACCATGTACTTACAACAAATAGACACTTCTGTGCAAATGCTAGTTCAACCCAAAAGCACACAGAAAAACGTAAGGGTATACCAATCTATAATCCACAAAATTCCAATGAAGAGTACAATATACAATATTTCTCCAACATAGAGATTGTATATACAGCAATAAATAACAAAAAACCAAAGTGAAAAATGCCTTAACTACAAGGTTACAATTGTAGCAAACATATATTTCTAACATCACTTGTTATTTATTGCTGTATATACAATCTCTATGTTGGAGGTATGTTGTATATTGTATATTGTACTCTTCATTGGAATTTTGTGTATTATAGATTGGTATATAAACCACCAGGTACTAGCTGGAGATCTCCTGCTATTACAATTGATCTCCAGCTGATAAAGATCAGTTTCCCAGGGGGAAATGGCTGAGTTGGCAATTGGGCTCTACAGCATTGAAGTCCCTCCCCTCCCCAAACCCTGCCCTCCTCAGGCTCTGCCCCCAAAACTTCCCACCGGTTGCAAAGAGGGACTTGGCAACCCTAGTCCTACCAGATGAGACCACAGGTACATTAATCAAGTGTCTTGTTTCCCAAAGGGGCCAGCCAGATACTTCTAGGAAGTTCACAAGATGAGATGGCAAGATCTCTTCTACTGTTGTCCCCAGCAAGTATTAATCAGAGATACATTGCTTCTGATGCAGGAGATTCCATTCATCTAATAACTCTTGATAGACATCTTTCCTATAAATTTTTCTGGTTCCCTTTTAAAGCTGCCTAAGGCAATGGCGATTGCCACATGGTGTGACGAATTTTGTATTGTGTGGAGAAGAACTGGTTTTTGTCTATCCCAGATTTACAGCCCAATCAACTTGAATTTTTTATTGTTGCTACAAAACCTTCCATTGTGTTTTAAGAGGCCATTGGTAACATTTCATGTTCAGCATGTTTCAAATTAATCTGATGTTCTGTTTGCTGGAAACAGTGAACCACCACAAATGGAATCTAGGCCACAAACAGGGAAATTATAAGTGACTGGTCCTCAGTGACTTCCCATGAAAGATCATTTATACCAGTGGGGACTTCAGGGAAAGATGGCGTCGAGACAAGACGTGCTTCTACGATAAATTTATTTTGACCAGTGAGGATTTTTAAAATTAGATTTTTATCTTTCCCTTTCCCAACCAGAGTTGGGTCAGGGCAGCTCACATCCAGCATACATCCACATAGTCCAACTGAATTAATATCATAACAATATAAGAGAATAATTAAAAATCTATAGTACAGTCTAAAAATTAGACAATTTACACAATTTAAAACAAGAAAAATTCAAAACTGATTGCTCCAATGACGCCTTCCATATCAGTAGTATTGGTGAACATTCAGGTGGGAAAACGGACAGGGGATAATAAGGAATAAACCAAAGATGGAACCAAGATAGAGCAGGGAGGCCAGCTTATGGTGGAACTATCGTTGCCCGCAACCATAGGCCTGGCAGAACATCTCCATCTTACAGGCCCTGCAGAACTGAGCTAAGTCCCGTTGTATCGGTTGTATA
This sequence comes from Euleptes europaea, assembly GCF_029931775.1. Classification (NCBI taxonomy): domain Eukaryota; kingdom Metazoa; phylum Chordata; class Lepidosauria; order Squamata; family Sphaerodactylidae; genus Euleptes; species Euleptes europaea. The sequence continues at coordinate 49,033,700 of NC_079324.1, read as the reverse complement.
TGTCCTTTGTGTCTAGGGCTGCCTTCAGAGGTCACAATAAATCATTTTTAAAAATTGTGGTTTGTGCAAGCAATTTTGATTAACCTCGAAGACATAAGAAACCTCTTGTCTAAGGCAGGTCAGAACTTTTCTTTAAATAACTCCCCCACCAAATGATCCAACATTAGGGTTGCCAACTTCAAGGAGGTGGCTGGAGATCTCCTGGGATTACAACTGATCTCCAGGCGACAGAGATCAATTCACCTGGAGAAAACAGCTGCTTTTGAAGGTGGACTCTACAGCATTGTACCCCACTGAAGTCCCTCCCCTCCCCATACCCCATCCTCTTCAGGCTCCACCCCCAAAATCTCCAGGTATTTTCCAACCCAGAGTTGGCAATCCTGTACAACCTAGAAGTGAAAAAAGAGAATAAGATCTGGGGAACAGGTAGGTTTCCAGGTCCCTCTTCGCCATCGATTTTTGGGGGGGAGCCTGAGAAAGGTGGGGTTTGGGGAGGGGAGGGACTTCAGTGCCACAGAGTCCAATGGCCAAAGCGGCCATTTTCTCCAGGTGGACTAATCTCTATCGGCTGGAGATCAGTTGTAACAGCAGGAGATCATCTGCTATTACCTGTAGGTTGGCAGCTCTAGGAACAGGAGGGGGATTTCTCCCAGGTGACTTTGGCAAAAGCGGAGGAAGGTTCACGGCGGCAGCAGCAGCAGCAAGGAACCCAAGTTGGTGTAGCTGGCGGGGGCTAGCTTTGTTTTGGACCGGGGCTGCTCTGGGAACAGAGACAACGCTCTGGGCCCTGGAATTTTCTCTCGCTTCCTCTCTCCAAGGCTCTCAGTAACTTGGCTTCAAGTGACAACTTGAATGTATCCCAATTTTCCTAAGCCAAGGTTTGTGTGAAATGAAGTGGAGGCATGCCCAGTCCTTTGCTGGGGAGGGGGGGAGGGGGATGGAGGAGGTGTGTGTGTGTGTGTGTTTGTGTGCGCTCAGCCAACTGAGTCCTGCATGACAAAAACATGCTTGTGCGATTTCGTAGACTCTGTTCCCCCCACTCCCGATTTTTTCCTTGTCAGAGGCATGCTTTCAGTCCAGGTTCAGCCACAGTTTGAGCCTTGGAAGGTGTGAAGTGGGATATTAATTTTCCCCCCAGTGATCAGTATCTTCTGCTAAACTCCTCTTTTCGTGCTCTTTCAGACAGATGAAGCTCCCTTAGTCTATGTAGGTCACTATTGTCTGCTTTGACTGGCAGAAGCTCTTTAGGCAAAGAAAGGATCCTTCCACCGTCTGTGCATAGAGACACTCGGATTCGGGATGCTAAGAAAAGAAACTTCTTTATTTTGCATTTATTTTATGTGGTGTTTCCTAAATGCTCATCACCGTTTTCAAACGTAAAACTCCTTATACAATAAATAATTGAAACGTCTTCCAATACAAAAAGAAGCAAATATAAAACCAAGATTCAGCCAAATGCCTTCTAAAAAGATTATTTTTCTTGCGTTTGGCTGTGTTTGATTTTGGGTGGTGATTGATTTGTTTTGTATTGTATTGTTTTATGAACTACAGAAGGTGGTTGTGGGCCTTTTTCTTCCCAGGAAGGGGTGGGGGCAAGCTTAACACATGGGTCTTAGAGACATGTTCAGCATCCTGGCTTCATTGTGGGCCCTTATCCAAAAAAGGTTGTGTGCTATTTTGCTTCCTAGAAAACTCCAGCGCGGTGGGTGACAAGCAGAAGTTCTTCAAGTAAAAAACTCTGTTATTGAAAATATCTCTCTGCATAATTTCTTTCTATGATGCGGGGACATAGAAAGAGGGCAAAGCACTGAGAGAAATAACTGGCTAGGGAACCGGGATGAAATATGTTGTGTCTTACTGCATTTTTCAAAATTGGGCTTTATGGAAACAGTTTTACAGCACTGTAAGTTAGCATGAAGCATGCTTCCTTCAGCAATTGTTGTTTACATCTGAAGGATACAGGAGGAGCTAGGGCTAGGGTTGCCAGGTCCCTCTTCACTACTGGTGGGAGGTTTTTGGGGTGGAGCCTGAGGAGGGAGGGGTTTGGGGAGGGGAGGGACTTCAATACCATAGAGGCCAATTGCCAAAGCAGCCATTTTCTCCAGGTGAACTGATCTCTATCGGCTGGAGATCAGTTGTAATAGCAGGAGATCTCCAGCTGCCACCTGGAGGTTGGCAACCTTAGCTAGGGCCCAAACATGGAATAAGATCTGTGTTTTTGTTGTTTGCATGAATCTTAAGTTTTGTCCTTGATCTTCTCGATAGTTTCTGTAAACAGATACTTCCTGAGTACAGAAGCGTCTCAGATTGTACCTGCTGCTCCCAGAACACAGTGAAGTATACCGTACTGTCTTTCTGTACCAGTGTCCTAAAACTGAAATTCATATTGGGGGGATGGGGAGGAGCAGAATCTCTTTTAACATATTCAGGAGATGGTCCTTGCAGTTGATCATTGGGTGCATTCAAGCTGATCTTTGAACAATCTGGCAATTCTGGGCGGAGAGTTCTTAACTCCATTGATTATTGATTATTTAAACGTAGAGGCCTCGTCAGTCTGTGCAAAATTGGGCATCAAAGACAATTTGGAGTTTCCCAGCTCTGAGTCTACTTTCTTTCACCACCTGTGTCCCCAAGTAAGGCAAATCCCAAGCCTCTCGAGTCCGTAGATTCCTGTGGAATGAACAAAAGGAAAAGGAAAAGATAGCCACCCCCTGGCCCATGGATTGTTGGTTTTTGAAAAGATCAATTGCAGAACGGTTTTGTTTGTGAATGCTGTGTGAAAGTGACTTGAGGACATTTTATTTTATTTTGCTAAGAAAACAGACTGAAAACAAATTGACTTTTTTCATAAAGGTCAAGAGAGTAAGGAAAAAAATTGTCTCCCTGTGTGTGTTTTAAAGCAGCAGAGTGCTTTCCAAGCAGTTCAGTCTGATTTGTAATATAGCGTTTCTTGGGGAGAAAGCCATCTACTTGGCAGATGGTCTGGTTGGGACCGGCGTAGAGGAGGAAGACTTTATTTGCTCGAAAGTGTTGGGCTGCAGATAGCATGGTTCTTTCCAACCATTTATTGGATTGGCTTAAATATAGCCCTCGCCAGCATCAAACAGTAGCAGCATCTGATCTGTCCTTCCTTTACCAATCTCTTCCTGAAGAGCATAAAATAGGCATTCCTGTAGCAATTCACTGTGGGTAATTTGTGCATGTGAGGCAATTCGCCCTTGGGCTGCATGGCTCTCCTGAACCATTCATAACCATGAGCATAAACAAGATTTTCTTTGCCATTCCTCAACCTGCCTTTAGAAAGTTCACCAAGACAGACATCAAGGGGCCTCATTATTGGGCTGCAGCCAAGGCCCCACCCTGGCAGAGGGCCTGTGGTCAAATAGTGTGCCCCAGACTCTTGCTCCCTTACAGCCTTTTTTGCTGGGAGAGGCACCCAGAAAGGTAGCAGAGCAGGATGGTTCTTTCATACTCCTTCAAGCCAGCGTGGTGTAGTGGTTAAGAGTGGTGGTTTGGAGCGGTGGACAATCTGATCTGGAGAACTGGGTTTGATTCCCCACTCCTCCACATGAGCAGCGGACGCTAATCTGGTGAACTGAGTTGGTTGCCCCACTACTACACATGAAGCCAGTTGGGTGACCTTGGGCTAGTCACAGCGCTCTTAGAACTCTCTCAGCTCCACCTACCTCACAGGATGTCATCTGTTGCGGGGAGGGGAAGAGAGGGTGATTGAAAGCCAGTTTAATTCTTCCTTAAATGGTAGAGAAAGTCGACATATAAAAAAACAACATTTCTTCTTCTCATCCCTCCTCCAGAAAGGGATGTGCACATGAACAAGGGGCAGCACCATTGGAGGACATCTTGCTTTAAAACCTGGAGAAGTTCCCATTTGAAAGGCTTGTGGCAAATAATTCAGATGACCCATTTACAGCACAAATTGTGCATCCTGGGCAAAACAACAAACTCTATCCATCTGTGTCAAGTAGTTGCGTATGCTGGCTTTGAGCCATCCTATATGCAGTGGTGGTTCTTCTGTAGAAGATGGCTGTCTGCTTTTCAAACAGAGAAGGACATGACTCTTTGCATAGGACCGAACAAATAGCAGGTCAGGGTTTGATGTATCTTTGTTATTTTATGCCACCTGCATGTGTCCGGTTACATACCACTCAGATTTCTGCCTGGACATCTAAAGGTGATTAAATGGCCAACATATTGTTTCACCAGGTGTTGTCATCAGAGCTTGAGATCATATACTATATTTCATCACTGCACAATTCTTTGAAATGTGCCAGATATGGAAGGATGCTTTTGAATCAAATCTAGCAAGTATGATAGCACTAGTATGTAATGGGCCTTGAAATGGATAGGCCATCCAGATATTATATAGTGATCTCAAAGAACTCTGCCCTGGTGCTCTGGTCCTTGAATCAGCAAGGGGCAGCTCGACACATTATATAATTCCTACAGCAAACTTGCAACTTGGGAGGGGCCGTGGCTCAGTGGTTGAGCATCTGTTTGGCATGCGGAAAGTCCCAGGTTCAATCCCTGGCATCTCTAGTTAAAGGGACTAGGCAGGTAGGTAATGTAAGTGGCCATTTTCTCCAGTTGAACTGATCTCTATCAGCTGGAGATCAGTTGTATTAGCAGGAGACCTCCAGCTAGTACCTAGAGGTCATATGAAACTATCCCCAAAGGGAAAAATGTACAGCAACGCGACCACTAACAATTATTATATAAGATTCCACAGTCAAGCATACATATTGGCTTTTATGCATAAATTATTCAATCACATACAGCATGCAAATATAGTATAGTACAGTTGACAATCAGTGCAGCCGCACGTTTTCCGAAGAGGAAATAAAAGGCAACACCCTAAAAAGTAAAGGAACGAGCACTAAGGTGTGCTTAATTCAAGGTCCTCTGTGGTTAAAGTTCCGTTCTTTAAAGGCGAAATGACGATGATTTATGCTCAAACTGTAACTGAATTCCACAATAAACTGGGATGTGACTCCCCATGAGTAGTAAATCTTGTGGTGGGAGGTTTTTCTTCCTTTCAAAAACGGCAGCGTGGATTCTCTGCGCCGTTTGGAATGGAAGGTCGGCAAGTCTACCCACCTGCCTGACAAGGTGCCTGTTGGCATACAATGCATGCATTCTACAACTGAGCTGCAGCCCTCAGACTACAGATACAACTGCTCTTCCTCCCTGGACATGGCTCATCTGGGATTTGAACCCAGGACCTACCTCTCATATTCAAACCAAGAATCGTGCCCTCAGATCAACCAGCCAGATGAACTCAAGAAGCTGCTTGAAAGACTACTGGTCTTTCAAGGTCAATATTGTCTATTCTGACTGGCCATGAGTCTCCAGAATCTCAGGCAAAGGGCTTTCACATTGCCTACCACAGACAGTGGTTAAGAGCGGTGGACTCTAATCTGGAGAACTGGGTTCGATTCCCCACTCCTCCACATGAAGCCTGCTGAGTGACCTTGGGCCAGTCACCGTTCTCTCAGAACTCTCTCAGCCCCACTTGTAGGGTTGCCAGGTCCCTCTTTGCCACCGGCAGGTTTTTGGGATGGAGCCTGAAGAGGGCATGGTTTGGGGAGGAGAGGGACTTCAATGCCATGGAGTCCAATTGCCAAAGCGGCCATTTTCTCCAGTTGAACTGGTCTCTATCAGCTGGAGATCAGTTGTACTAGCAGGAGACCCCCAGCTAGTACCTAGAGGTCGGCAACCCTACCCACCTGCCTGACAAGGTGCCTGTTGTGGGGAGAGGAAGGGATTGTGATTGTAAGCCACTTTGAGACCCCTTAAGGTTGAGAAAAAGCAGGGTATAAAACCCAACTCGTCTTCTTCTTATCCTTTAAACTGGCAGTGCCGGGTATTGAACCCGGGACGTCCGTCATGCCTACCTGACACTCTGCCACAGAGGCCTGGCCCCTTGCCAGTGAGCTTTTACGTGGGGACTGGGGAGGGGCTGTGGCTCAGTGGTAGAGCCTCTGCTTGGCATGCAGAAAGTCCCAGGTTCAATCCACGGCATCTCCAGTTAAAGGAATCAGGCAAGTAGGTGATGTGAATAGAAAAACCTCTGCCTGAGACCCTGGAGAGCCGCTGCCGGTCTGAGCAGACAGTACTGACTTTGATGGACCAAGGGTTTGATTCAGTATAAGGCAGCTTCATGTGTTCATGTGACTGGCAAACTGTTGTGCTTGGCCATATTGCCTTTTGGGTTTTCATCCAGGAGGCAGACTGTGTTTCCTCTCCTTCGCAAGGGATCGTTGAATAGCAAGAAAGCCGCTGAGTGCAGCCGAGGGGAAGGCAGTACTCAGAGCAGAGTGCAAGAGAGATCCATCACCTGCAGTGCCAAAGCAACCCATTAGTTACTGAGTGTGCTCTCCAGAACAGCCCCTTCTGGGACAGGCAGGCTGTCTTTTTCTGAAGGGCATTTTGGAGGATTCTTCTCCATTCACTCGGCAGTCCCCAGGGCTCCTCAGCCTCATGTATTATAGAGAGAGGCTTAATGGCAGCTGGCTGCACAGTTCTCGCTGTTGACCCCTTTCGGCACACGCCTGCACTATCGCAGCCCTTGTTTCGGCTCCTTGTGCATGACAATTAGATTCTGATTTGATTTTTTTCTCTTAACGGCGCGAACCCTATTAAAACCCAATTCGACTGATTACAAACAGCTTTCCTTAAACGAGAACGAGTTTCTCCCCAGGGATTCTGCTAGAGCTGGGATGATAAAAATTCTGCAATAGAATGGCATGCCTTAAGAACTGCACCGCTGGATCAGATGAGTGTCCATCTAGTCCAGTGTGTTTTTTTCTTTCCAATAGTGGCACGCCAGATGCCGTGTGCAAGGTCACAAGCAAGACAAACTGGAAATGGCCATTCCCTGTCATTTTGATACTTGAAGGTAAAGTATCTCTGAATATGGAGGTTCCATTGAACTATTGTTTGTGGCTGTTGACAGAGTTGTCTTCCATCGATCTGTCTGAAGTGCCACCATCTTCAGCTTCTTGGGATGGCCTCTTTTCAAATCAACACTCATTACACCTGGGACATAGCCTTTTCCTGAGGTACCAGTTACTTGCCCCTTAGGGTTGCCAGGTCTCTCTTTGCCACCAGTGGCAGGTTTTTGGGGTGGAGCCTGAGGAGGGCAGGGTTTGGGGAGGGACTTTAATGCCATAGAGTCCAATTCCCAAAGTGGCCATTTTCTCCAGGTGAACTGATCTCTATTGGCTGGAGATCAGTTGGAATAGCAAATCTCCAACTAGTACCTGGAGGTTGGCAACCCAATTGCCCCTGTACCCTGCCTTACATGACTACACGTAATTTTCACAATGAAGCTGATAGCAGCTCCATCTATTTTGAGGATTGTGGAACTCCCTGCCCCAGGATGTGGCAATGGCTGCCAACTTGGAAGGCTTTAAGAGGGGAGTGGACATGTTCATTGAGGATAGGACTATCCATGGCTACTAGTCCAAATGGATACTGGTCATGATGCGTACCTATTCTCTCCAGGATCAGAGGAGCATGCCTATTAGGTGCTGTGGAACACAGGCAGGATAATGCTGCTGCAGGCGTCTTGTTTGTGGGCTTCCTCAAGGCTCCTGGTTGGCCACTGTGGGAACAGACTGCTGGACTTGATGGGCCTTGGTTTGATCCAGCATGGCTTTTCTTATGTTCTTATCTTCTTAGGATACAATAAAAGCACAAGGATGGGGAAAGCTGAAGCTGCTTCTTCCCACACACAGTGGTCATAAGCAGTGTGTCTGGAAGGCACAAAATTCAAGACCACAGTAAGCACTACAGCCAATTACAAAGCAGTGTTTTCAAGGGGTGGGGACTCAGACACTTCTGGTTTTCTGCTGGCGATTCTACAGTACTCCGGAAATCCCAGAACTTTCTCCAGGGCAAACAATAACATGCATAGCATTTTTAGGATTTGGAACAGAAAAGTGTGGGTCAAGAGAGCCTCAAACCCCAGGTAAAACTCCCGTGCATAAAAGACCATAGCCAAAAAATCCTCACAAGCCCCAGCTCATTCTGGGTTTTAGCATTTCTGACCATCCTTACAGGTCTGAGCTCTTCCCTTGTATTCATCCTTGATTATATATCCCTCTTCCCATCTCCTATACATTTCCCAGCTCATCAGACTGTTCTTTTGCTTTGCATACCGCCATGCTGGCTTCTTTAGTTGTCTCCCACTTTTCCGTCTTGTTGGAATAGTTTGCGAGTGTGCCTTTGGTCTTTCACTTCTCAGAATCTCCTATCCCTCTTGAGGTCTTTTTTCCCCCTCAGGGATTTGTATCTATCCTGCCGAGTTTGTCTGGTCTGATTTGCCTTGTCTGGATCACTGATTTTATGCCTTTTTACTTGTGGCTTGGGGGGCATCTGATGAGAATGTTGCATACTTGGTGGGCAGTAGAGGATTAAAGGTTAAGAATTACTGGTAAAAAATAAATACTGGCAGATCCCTAACCTCCAGCTCATTGACTTTGATCCTCAAAGTCAACTGGTCACTCTGCTTTCATCAGTGGGAGATAATTAAGAAGATCTCCTGATCTTCTCAATGTGGCTGCCTTCAGAGGTCACATGTAATCACAGTTAAAGGAAAAATATGTACAAACCCAGCTTGTGGTTAGGTTTATGCACATTAATTGTGGCTACATGTGACATCTGAATGCAGTCTCTGTGTTTGAGTGGGACGCTTACTACAACTTGGGGAAATGGACATCCCTTCAGTTCGGGGAAGGAGGCAGATGTGGAGAGAGGAACAGGAGATTGCAGTTTGGGAAGCCATAGAGACAGGGTGGTGGAGGAAACGGAGCATTTTTAGTTTTGCTATTTGCAACAGAGGTTGCAAGTCAAGTTCCTGTCTAAAAGATCTCATCCTGTAATAGGGGTTCCTTTTTGGCTTCACTTATGCTCTGCTATTGGTAGATAAAGAAAATATTACTTTGCACCATTAAGTGTCTAATGGCCTCTCACCCCACCACCCAAAAAAACCCCATCATAAATTCAATGGTGTTGTCCTTGAATCTTTTGACCACTTAGGGGAGTACAGAGCAGGTAACCATAGGCTGAGGGCATGTGTTGAATGGTTCAATGGGGATACAGCCGTGAACCTGTTTCCAGGGCAGAGACATAACTCTGCAAATGGGAAATACTAATAAAGACAGACCAGAGCCTTGAGCCAGTGTCAAGGGTGTTTCCCTCCCCGTGAGTTCATCTGAACCTAGCACAACCTGGATGCCTGCAAGCTCCAGAATCCTTGTAGCTGTTTGGTAAAACCTCTAATGTTTTCCTTTTGGAAATGCTGCAGTCCACAGGAATGTCAAAGCAACAGCTGGCAGAGTAAAGCATGCATGCCAACATCCAAAAATACATACTGCAGGGCGTGGTGACGGAAGAAGCAAGGATGGCATGTAGAATTGCTGCAGCTGTTTCTGGGTAAACATGGTTCAGTTGGCCAGAAGGAAAGACTTGAAAACACTGAGTTAGGACTAGGAAGGCTTGGGTCCAAATCTCAATTCAGCCATGAAGCTTGCTGGGTAACCAAAGGTCACTCCCTCCCCCACCCCTTAGGCTCATCTGCTTCACCACATGGGTGCTATGACGATGAAATGGAGGATGACAAAAACATGAGTTCCTTGAAGGAAAGGTGGAATTAAAAAAATGTAAGAGAATGATAATAATTTCCACTTTCCAGTGCATTTTTTAGGCTTCCTCTGCTTTCTTTGTTCCTGTATCGGCACTTCCCTTGGGAAGGAATGAGACCAAATGTCAAGGAGACTTCATGTATCCTTGTTCTTTGCTGAGTACCATGATAATTACATACCACCATATGTTTCTGGTCTTAGGGCACTGCCAAACAATAGTTATTGCAGGAAACACCAAGATAAGAAATACATAATACTGGTTGAGTATCCCTTATCTGGAATTCCTATAGCCAAAATACACCAAAATCCAAAACTTTTTGAGTGCCATAAAGGGTAATAAAATGGCATGCATGCAGGCGGGTTGCACCAACAGCAGGTTCCGCATGATGCCCCACATGCACAAAATTATTTAAAATATTGTATAAAATTACCTTGAGGCTATGTGTATAAGGTGCTTATAGGGTTGCCAGGTCCCTCTTCACCACCGGCGGGAGGTTTTGAGACAGAGCCTAAGGAGGGCGGGGTTTGGGGAGGGGAGGGACTTCAATGCCATAGAGTCCCATTGCCAAAGTAACCATTTTGTCCAGGTGAACCGATCTCTATCAGCTGGAGATCAGTTGTAATAGTAGGAGATCTCCACCTGGAGGTTGGCAACCCTAGGTGTGTATGAAACGTAAATGAATTTCATGTTTAGACTTGGGTCCCATCCCCAAGATATCTCATTATGTATATGCAAATATTCCAAAATACGGAACACTTCTGGTCCCAAGCATTTCAGATAAGGGATACTCAACCTGTATGGGGATGCTAACCAATGAGTAGACCTGGATCTTGAAAACACAAGTTTTCAAATGTTTGAGAAACCTGATTGGGCCCAAAATCCCAGGAATGTGTACAGAGGTATTGAAGAGCCAAACTAAATTTTGCAATGGAGATCTGTGATTGGAGCCCCGATGTATAACTTATAGTGCCATCCTTGGCAGAGTTACCGGTATACCCTTCTAAGTCCATAGAAATCAATGGGATTAGAAGGATTGCGCTATTAACCTCAAAAAGCGATAAGCAATATGCATCAGAGGAGCCCCATGGCACAGAATGGTAAGCTGCAGTACTGTAGTCCAAGCTCTGCTCACGATCGGAGTTTGATCCTGATGGAAGTCGGTTTCAGGAAGCCGGCTCAAGGTTGACTCAGCCTTCAATCCTTCTGAGGATGGTAAAATGGCAAACCACTCTATAAACACAGTCTTATTAGTAAACGTCATGATGTGACGCCACCCATGGGTCAGTAATGACCCGGTACTTGCGCAGGGAACTATCTTTAACTTTTTAATATGGATCAGTGCCACAACACAGAGAACTCTCCTTTCCCATGCTGTTTTATTGCCTTCATGCAAAAATATAAAGAGAGTTGCTTAAGGGAAAAACTTATTTAGAAATTGCAACTACTATGGCTCAAAATAAGAAATGATATCATTTTGTATTAATAATATTGCAGATTAGATATATTGGTGCAAAATATATTAAATTATAATACTGCAAATAAAACTCTGACAATAAACTATTTCATTTGTACTGAACTCATACAAGTAGTTTTACAATTAAATATAGGAGTATGGCCAATGTAATACTTCTTACAATAGGTCAATAGGACAAATAAATGAGCATCTTGTTACAAATCTGTTATACAACATATAACAAAAAAATGTGGTAAGCATGAACCAGGTCACAAAAGGGTGGGACAAGTCCCTGGTAAAAGATCTTGTTTCTTCCTTCTTCAGCTACCTGTGTCCAGTCCATTGTCCTCTTCTTATGTTGCTTTGAATTGTATTAATTTCACAATTTCTTTTCAAAGCGTAAGCTTTATGCAACATGGTTGTAACAAGAGCCTAAGCTTCTTGTATGAAGACTGTTGACTAAAAGTAAAGACAATGCTTGCTAAGTGATATTATAGTTCTAAAGCAAAAAACATTTTACATATAATTTTGTAAAGATTACAATAATACTCACGAGCATTAGCTTCATATAGGCTATTAGGGTTGCCAACCTCCAGGTACTAGCTGGAGATCTCCTACTGTTACAACTGATCTCCAGCTGATAGAGATCAATTCGCCTGGAGAAAATGGCCGCTTTGGCAATTGGACTCTATGGCATTGAAGTCCCTCCCCTCCCCAAACCCCGCCCTCTTCATACCCTGCCCCAAAAACCTCCTGCCGGTTGCGAAGAGGGACCTGGCAACCCTATGGGCTAGGTATGTAAATTACAAGGACAGGTCATCCTGCGGGCCCTGGGGAACCAGGCAAGGTGTCACGAGGAGGGTAGTAGCCTCATACCTGTTCTGTCAAGCAAGCTGTATGTGGAATGGGGAGGGACACAGGGGAGTCTTTGGTGGCTCGTGGAAGTCCTGCCCTTGCCAACTAGGCTAAATGCTAGGGTTGCCAGGTCCCCCTTCACCACCGACGGGAGATTTTTGGGATGGAGCCTGAGGAGGGCGAGGTTTGGGGAGGGACTTCAATGCCATAAAGTCCAATTGCCAAAATGGCCATTTTCTCCAGGTGAACGGATCCCGATCAGCTGGAGGTCAGTTGTAATAGCAGGAGATCACCGGATAGTACCTGGAGATTGGCCACCCTACTAAAGGCATGGCAAGACAAGAACACTTGGATCTGCTGCTTAGAGTTGAGGGTGCCAGCCTAATTCAGCCTCCCCAGGAACAGACTTACAGGACTTGGATATCTGCTTAAAAAGGCCCTATCATGTGAGTCCAGCTAATGCAACTCAGATGGAGACGGGACATGTGGCAGAGCTCCACCTTTGCCTAAAGTATGTGGGAAGGTTCATATTGGAAGGGTCGGTCCTTTCACTTCAGTTGGAACATGAGGATAATTCTTTAGGAGCTATCATTTCAAACACACATGGATCTATTGGGAAAAAAAACTGCGATAAATCCCACACCATGTTTTGTTTGTACAACAGCATCTTTGAAGAGGTGCCCTAAAACACACACGTCGTCTTGTGCTTTGGAATCTGGGATCCAGCAGAGGGAGTGCCACCCCTCTAACAAAGGTGCTCTTGGCTAACGTATGAAGCTGGAACTCACAGGAAAATGCAGGCGTTTATTCATTTCTTTCATTTAAAATTGCTTTATTTGCGTCTTGCAGGAGGAAAAGCAGAGACCTTGCATATAAGACATAATCTACATAACAGAAAAATACACACATTAGATAATATTTAAAAATCCAGATCCTAATACACTAATTTTATTGCTCAGTAATTACATTTAGTTCACTGGAGAGCAGGAAGGCTACTGTAAATAGGGTTGCCAACCTCCAGGTGGCTCCTGGAGTTCTGCTAGAATTACAACTGATCTCCAGGTTATAGAGATCAGTTCCCCAGGAGGAAATGGAAGCTTTGTAGGGGTGGACTCTATGGCATCACATCCCCACTTAGTTTCCTCCCCTCCCCATAGGGTTCCCAACTGCCTGGTGGTGGAGGGCAATTGCCCACCAACTCACTGGGCTGCCGCTGCCCTTCAGCTGGCCAGCGGGCGGAAGTAGGTCAGCTGAGGCGGGCGGGGTGATTTTCCGATTTATTCTGGCAATGCTCTAGCAGCCGCCCCCCTGCAAACTCTGTGGTTTCCATAGTGTTTTTGGAGGAATGAGCTCGAATGTCCCATGCGATGCTGGCACTTCTGGGTTAAACCAGACCGTCCCCATCAGCACCAGCCAAATGGAGCTCCCACCAGTAAGGAGAGGGGACCTGGCAACCCTACCTCCCCATACTCTGCCCTTCTCAGGCATCACCCCTAAATCTACAGGAATTTCCCAAGCTGGAATTGGCAACACTGACTGCTAGGGTTGGCAGGTCCCTCTTCGCCACTGGCAGGAGGTTTTTAGGGCAGAGCCCGAGCAGGGCAGGGTTTGGGGAGGGGAGGGACTTCAGTGCCATAGAGTCCATTTGCCAAAGCGACCATTTCCTCCAGCGAACTGATTGCTATCAGCTGGAGATCCGTTGTAATAGCAGAAGGTCTCCAGCTACTTCCTGGAGTTTGGCAATCCTACTGACTGCAGTGGAGTAGTTCAAAGGGTGGGTTTTGAAACTGCTGGTCCAAATCTTACTGCAGCTGTGAAGGTGGCTTTACCTTTCTCACTTAAGTCTCCACCATCTGCAGTATTCATTCTCATAGCAAATTACATCAAGTTTCTGCTTATTGGGGGTGTATTTCAGCGTGTATCTGTAAACTCCAGGACAAAATGTTTGTCTTATTCCCTCTTTTCTCTGGCTCTTTTTACAGCCTTTATATGAAAGGCAGCACCTTACTACTCCTGAAAGCAACATCAATTTTACAGTACTGCAAAACAGCGGTAAAGCTGCCATAGAGCACACTGCCGAAACATTCAGCAAGACACAATACTTTTCATAGTGATGCCGCTCAGCATTTATAATACACTCAGAAGTGCTTCGCACACATTCTTTTGTTTGCAGTCCGTACACCAAGCTTCTAAAGTAGGTCAGTGTGTTATTATCTCCATAGCTGAAGCAGAGGCAGCCAGCTATGGCCCCATAAGGCAGCTCTTGCAGAGGCAAGATTTGAACCAGGGTCTTTTGGTCAGTCTTCAGATCTAGCTATGGGACAGGGACAGCTTTGGTAGCTCAGGTGGATGATCTCGGTTCACAAACCGACAAGGGGAATGCTTCCCTGCTCTTATTCAGTTTTTCAGGTATCTTTGATATGGTAGGTTGTGCTCTCCTGTTGAAATGCCTGGAGAGTCATGATGGACTGGATGGGACCATACAGAAATGGTTTGAATCCCATCTATCAGACTAAATTAAAAATGTTCTGGTAGGTGATGCGGAGTCAGAACCATGAAGTCGACTTGAGGCATTCTGCAAGGTTCAGTGCTATCACCCATGTTGTCTAACACTTATTTGAGACCACTTAATGAGACCAAACATTGCTTTAAAGTTGGGGGGGGGATCATCAACATGCTGATGACACCCAGGTTTTTCCGCATTCTCTCTTTCCTTGTCTCAAAGTTCCTGTTTCTTGGGTTTTTTAAAAAGTTCCACGCGTGTTTTCTCCCTCTAGTGGTTGATTTGATACCACACCCATTTTGATCAAGATGAAAAGGCTGCTGCATAAATTAGCAAGGAAATAATCTTCTGCTATATTGAATCCACCACTAGAGGGGGTAAAACACATGCAGAACTTAAAAAACACAAAGAAGGGTAAGAGAACTCCTTGGCATGAGGAGGAGGGGCTCCTTGATGTTGATTCCTTCAAGGCAGGCAGAACTGTCACTTGAGGACTTCTGAAGATGGTCATTGCCATGTGCAGGACTGCAGGCCTGACAGAGGATCCAAGGTAATTGGAACCGTTTAGATCAACTGTAACTTTTAAGCTAAAGAGCCTGCCTTAGGTTAACATCTGCTAGGGGATAAAAAGGAGGGGCAGAGGAAATTGCATGTTTACCCCTTTTCTTTTGGATTCCATGCTCAGTCTGTCACTGTGCTGAGAGTAGGTGTGTGGGCCTTTCCTTCTTAATAAACAATTAATAACTTTTACTGCTGGTAGTGGTTCTTTGTACCGTGTAGACCTCTGCTGTTTCAGACATGCTATTTTAAAAGGAGCACCAGGAGAAGGGAAGGGACAATCTGTTGGTAAGTGGCTACTCCTCCAGTGGTGCACAAGTGCAGTAAACTGCCCCATGATTACCAAGCGAAGGTAGCCAGAGATATGCAGCCATGAAGTGATGCCTTAGGAAGCCAACAAAGAGAAGGAAAGCTGAGAGCCCCTGTCCTCTCAGTGCACTAGGCAGGTCCTACAAAGACCAGGTGGGGGCGGTGGGGTGAACAACAGAGGGAGAGAAAAGCCTCTCCAAATGCTGGGATTCAGGAAAGCCAGGTGGGTAGCACACAGGTGGCACAAATAAGTTGATCGCACAGACCTTTAACAGTTAAACAAAACCACAGTGGTTGTAAAACACTGGACGGGCGGTTGCATCCGTGGATTCCACTTCAGCGGCTGGAATGAAGCATGTGAAAAATGCCATTTTTGCCCTCTGCTTGTTTTGCCTGTTGCTGGTTTCATTTAAGCAGTTTTTCATCCTCCCTAATAATCTGGTGTCCTAAAAATGGCCTTGCTTAGCTGTGCAAACAAATCCTCATGAATATACATGAGTGGCTGCTATATATTGGTCGAGGTCCTTTTCTCCTGTGGTGGGCACAGGAAAAAACAGCCACAGAGCTTGAACGAGCACTTGTTAGCCATGTGGATTGGAAGGGACCGGCGCAAACATGTCTCGACAGGGAACATTACGAAGCTATCTGATGCCAAATCAAGCCACAGAGCTTGAACGGGCACTTGTTAGCCATGTGGATTGGAAGGGACCGGCGCAAACATGTCTCGACAGGGAACATTACGAAGCTATCTGATGCCAAATCTGACCATTGACCAGTCATTCCTTTCTCCAAGTGATAATGGCTCTCCAAGGTTCCAGGCTGAGCAGGTTCTTCCCAACACCTGTTCCTCAAGATTCATTAACAGGGGGTGCCAAGAACTGAATGTTCTGCATGGACATCAGAAGAGTCCAGCTACGTCAGACCAGAGGTCCATCCAGTGCCACATCTTGTTTCCTACAATGGCCAGCCAGGTGATATGGAAGAGCGATGGCATAGGCACAGAGGAAATAGCCTCCCCCTGTTGTTGTCTCCCTAGCAATAGGTATTCAGATGTACACTGCCTCTGAACATAGAGGTTCCATTTAGCCATTTTGGCTGGTAGCTAACTGATGGACCTCACCACCATGAATGTGTTCGATTTCCTTTTAAAGCCATCAAAGCTATCACTGCAACTTGTGGCAGTGAGTTCCACATGTTAATTGTGGGTTGTAGTATTTTCTTCCATCTGTGCTGAATCTGCTGCCCATCAACTTCACTGGGTGCCCTCAAATTCTTGTATTATGGGAGAGGGAGAAGAAGTTCTCTCTGTCTATTGTCACCACACCTTACATCATTTTATAAACTTCTGTCACATCCCTCCTTCCTCATCGTTTCGGTTAACTGAGAGCCCAAAATTCTTTACCCTTTTCTCGTATGAAAGGTACTCCAGCACTTAGATCATTTAGTTTGTTGCTCCATGACTGTTTTAACATCCTAGTTCACTCCTGAAAAGGGCCTGGGAAGAGCTACAGGGTACCGGTACCTTTGCTAGTTGGGATGACCAGAACTATATACAGTACAGCACATGTAAAGTATATGCTGTACCACTCATATGTGGCCGGTGACTGAATTGGGAGCCTCCTACTTGCAAAGCCACTGAGCCACACACCTGCCAAACAAAACACTGGCCACTGGATGACACCAATTGCTGCTGTAGGGTTGCCAGGACCCTCTTCGCCACCAGCGGAACGTTTTTGGGGCGGAGCCTGAGGAGGGCGGGGTTTGGAGAGGGGGGCTTTAAGAGGGGAGTGGACATGTTCATGGAGGAGAGGGGTATTCATGGCTACTAGTTAAAATGGATACTAGTCATGATGCCTACCTATTCTTTTCATGATCAGAGGAGCATGCCTGTTATATTAGGTGCTGTGGTACACAGGCAGGATGGTGCCGCTGCAGTCGTCTTGTTTGTGGGCTTCCTAGAGGCACATGGTTGGCCACTGTGTGAACAGACTGCTGGACTTGATGGGCCTTGGTCTGATCCAGCATGGCTTTTCTTATGTTCTAATGCCATAGAGTCCAATTGCCAAAGTGGCCATTTTCTCCAGGTGAACTGATCTCTATCGGCTGGAGATCAGTTGTAATAGCAGGAGATCTCCAGGTTGTACCTGGAGGTTGGCAACCCAATGCTGCTTTAATTCAGCCCTCACTGAGCTTTAATTCAGTAGCTAACCCATGCTTTGGGTTCTAGTACCATGCAGCTCTTCCCAGGCTTTTTTCAGGAGTGAACTAGGATGTTAAAACAGTCATGGAGCAACATGAGCCCACAAGGGCTACTTGGCTTGGACCTGTAGCTTGAAGATGATGGTGCTGGATGTTAGCTCACCCAAGTGAGCTGACACCCATTACCATTGCCTCTATGCACTGGGAAAGAGCTGAGTGGTCCCTATAGTACTACTAAGGTTGCCAACCTCAAGGTGGTAGGTGGAGATCTCCTGGGATTACAACGGATCTCCAGGCAATAGAGCTCAGTTCACCTGGAGCAAATGGCCAGAGCCACTGTGGTGAAATGGTTAAGAGCAGTGGTCTGGAGCGGTGGACTCTGATCTGGAGAACTGGGTTTGATTCCCCATTCCTCCATATGAGCAGCGGCTGCTAATCTGGTGAACTGGATTTGTTTCCCCACTTCTACACACGAAGCCAGCTGGGTGACCTTGGGCTAGTCACAGCTCTCTCAGCCTCACCTACCTCACAGGGTGTCTGTTGTGGGGAGGGGAAGGGAAGGTGATTGTAAGCCGGTTTGATTCTCCCTTAAGTGGTAGAGAAAGTCGGCATATAAAAACCAACTCTTGTTCTTCTTCCTCATTATACCCCATTGAAGTTCCTCCCCTCCCCAAACCCCGCCCACCTCAGGCTCCACCCCAAAATCTCCAGGTGTTTCCCAAGCCTGAGCTTGCAACCCTAAATACTGCCCGCAGTTCATGGCTGTCAGTGGCCCTCCAGGACAGCAGCTTCCCAGGAAATTTCCCAGTAAAGGTCAGTCCTTTTTACAAATTAACAGTGGCTTGATGAGATAAAGCCAATTCAAAGGAGGAACAGGACTAAACTTCTTCCCAAAAAGCCCGTGTTAAATATTTCACAACGATTACCCTGCGAGCCTTTTAAGCAGTGGTTGTGGAATCTTTACGAATGACAACTAGGTTAATTAAACAAGATTCAGAGCTTCAGCTGGGCAAACCTCACCAGCACCAGGTTAATTCAAGAGTAAATTTGGTGGAATTCTGGAAGCAACTTGAGACTTGTGGAAAGGAAAGGAATGAGCCATGGTTCTCGTGCTTTTTTATTCCTGTTTTTTCATTAGTCAGTAGGCACCATTCTTTTCTGTTAGTTTTGTAGATTTGTTTGCATCGTGTATTCACGTCGTACCATTTGGGTGCACGGTTTATGGGGTATTTATATTACAGTGTACATCATTTAAATGATGAATGCTGATTTATCAAGGCACGGATGTTGAAAATGTGTACAGTTTATGGGGGGAGTTCAGTTTTCTGAGGAAACGGAAAATACAAGGACAATAATCACGCATTCAGTTCACATGAGGGAGAAGCAAAATTGAAATGGGAATTTTCAGGTTGAAAAAACAGGGATGAGAAATTCAAAAATTGTCTCGAACGGTAGCTGAGATTGAAATTGGTCTCCGTATCTATGAAGTATCCAAGACTCTGTTTTTTGTTCTAATGGCTGCAGAAACATTTCCGCTTCCAATAAAGATGCCGCTATTAGCTTTCCTCCGGAGCCTTGTACAACCCAAATTCTGCTTACAAGTTCTTCTGCTGATCGCATTTTGCAAGCCGTATTACTTCCTCCTGGATCCTTTCCAGATAATTGGAAAGCGGTGGGAGGGGGGTATCGTAGTCATTGTAAATGTGTAGCTCTAGGGATGCTCCTGAAATTCTGCTCATCTGAATTTCTCCCTAGATTTTGGAGTTCTAAATTACCTTGTTTCCAGAGCAGAATGAATGTGCTGAGAATTGTCTTTTTAAAATTTCTGAAATATGTATAGGTAAAAAGGGTAAAAGTCCCCTGTGCAAGCACCAGATCATTCCTGACCCATGGGGTGACGTCACGTCCTGATGTTTACTAGGCAGACTTCATTTATGGGGTGGTTTTCCAGTGCCTTCCCCAGTCATCTTCTCTTTACCCCCAGCAAGCTGGGTACTCGTTTTACCGACCTCGGAAGGATGGAAGGCTGAGTCAACCTTGAGGCAGCTACCTGAAACCGACTTCCGTCGGGATCGAACTCAGGTCGTGAGCAGAGCTTGGACTGCAGTACTGCAGCTTACCACTCTGCGCCACGGGGATCCTTATGTGTATACAGCATTGTGCATAAACAGGCAATGAGCCTTTTAGTTCCTATGCATCTGTTTTCCCTCTTTAGGGTAGTGAACTCTAGCATGGAAAATGCCTGGAGATTTTGGAGAGGGGGTTGGGAAAGTACTAGAGTTTTTGGGAAGGAGCTGAGGGTTTGGGGAGGGGATGGACCAAAGTAGGATATAATGCAATGAGTCCACCCTCCAATGCAGCCATTTTCTCCAGGGGAACCGATCTCTGTTGTCTGGGGATAAGTTGTAATTCCAGGAGACCTCCAAGCCTTACCTCGAAGTTGACAATCATATGACCTTTGTGTTACTGATGTGCACATGTGCATCGGTAATATAATTCAGAAAAGGTGTCTTGATGTGAGAGTCAGAGTGGTCTAGTGGTTAAGAGTGGTGGACTCTAATCTGGAGAACAGGGTTGGTTTCCCCACTCCTACACATGAAGCCAGCTGGGTGACCTTGGGCTAGTCACAGTCCTCTCTAAACTCTCTCAGCCCCACCTACCTCTCAAGGTGTCTGTTGTGGGGAGAAAAAGGGAGGTTGTGAGCCAGTTTGATATTAGGAAAAAAATTTTACAGTAAGAGTTGTTTGACAGTGCTCTCAGCTACCTAGGGAGGTGGTGAGCTCCCCCCACACTGGCAGTCTTTAAGCATAGGCTGGATGAACACTTGTCAGGGATGCTCTAGGCTGACCCTGCATTGAGCAGGGGGTTGGACAAGATGGCCTGTATGGCCCCTTCCAGCTTGATGATTCTATGATTCTATTTTATGATCCTCACAGCCTGTGATCCATAAGCCGGTTAAACGGGAGCAACTAGATTTTGAGTGGCACGGCAGCCTTCCCGTTCTATGAATTCGTTTCCAGATGCTCCAGTTTAACTGGCTTATTGGTCCATCCTTGGTAGCTGACCCATGTTGTATTGATCATATAATGCTAAAAGGAAGAGGTGCCGGAGCAGCAGAGGTGATGGAGAAAAAGAATGTCTGTGAGGCTGGGAGGAGAATGACCTTCCCCAGCTCGGCTCACGCAATCCCAAGGCAGCGTTGACCCAGAATTGTAATGAAAATATTGTAGCTCTTTCAGGCTATTTTAAGACAGAATGGGAATGAGGCTCCCGCTTCCCCCAGAAGGAATGTACGTCGTTGCCTCTCCTTTAATTTCCTTTTGATTAAAAAAACATCAGACTGTCTGAAACGCACGGGGTATCTTCCCGCGTGCTGTGGGAGACGAGAAATCAAAAAGAATGGGGAATACAGGTGAACCTGTCAGAGTCAGGTTCAGTGGAAGCTTTTTGCAAAATGGCCTGGTGTAATTGACCTGGAAGTTGGGGGCTGGGGAGGAGAAGTACGCCACCTTAGAACATCAGCTCCAGTCCCTCTTCGGATCGTAACAGATCCAAGGAGAGCTGTGGAATGGAATTTTTAAAAGCCCATCCGTTCAAATAAGTCATGTTCATGGTGATGCCCCGGAGGACTGCTTCTGGAAAGTAACTTTCAGCCCCACTCATAAACGTAGGATAAGAGGCACCAACCGTATGAAGCTGCCCTGTGCTGTGCCAGGCTGTTGGCCCATCGGCTTCAGCACCGTCTGTTCTGACGGGCAGCAGCTTTCCATGGCGTGAAGGAGAGAACGGTGGTTCTCAACATCAGCTCTGAGCAAGGGATGGAAGATGTGTTTCATCGCTAATCAGGGATGGACTGGACATTGAACATAATGGGAAATTGCCTGGTGGACTCCTGTCCTGGAGGGACCCTGGCATCCAGGAAGAGGCAGAGCTAAGCTTCAGTAACTCTGCCAACCTTGCAAGGCCCATTTTGTCACCGGTTGGTGTGATACACATCCGGAAACATTGATAATTTTACAATAGAGGCTTGTGTGAGCTAGTTACCACGCTTAAAGCCTGCCATTATACCTAATAGAAAAGTGGCCCTTTTCTATTATTTGATAATAAAAGCAGAAATAACAAGTCACCCACAGAGTAGATTTTTTGAAGCATATTTGGAGGACTCCCAAGGTGTGTAGGGTAAAAAAAAAAAAAAACTTTGTAAATTAATCAAAAGGAAATTCCCTGAATTATCTAATGGGGGCGGAGCAAACTGCAGAAATTATCAAAAAGGGCAAGAGTCCAGTAGCACCTTAAAGACTAGTTAGTCTTTAAGGTGCTACTGGACTCTTGCCCTTTTTGACTACTGCAAACAGACTAACACGGCTACCCACTGTGCAGAAATTATGCAATGTTGAGAAGAGGTGAGGTACACTCACTGGGGCAAAGGGGGAGAGGAGAAATGAGCCCGCTTAAGTCCCTGAGACCCTGTTGAATCCTGGAATGGGAGATTCTGAAGGGTGAGGGTTGCATTTCCAAATCCCCCCCCTTACAATTCCATGCAGGCTTGCAGAGCAAATACCTGGGAGGGGTATTACAAACTTGTCCCTGTTTCCATTCATGAAACAATGGAGGCTACTCAGTCACCAGGCACAACAAAGGCTCCTGTTGCCTAGGCAAAATTCCAGCCTGATCTGGAAGGCCTTATTAGTCGTCTGTGCGGAGGCGGGGGCAGGAAAGCCAGACTGAAGGAGGTCACACACACGCGAATACATGAAGCTGCCTTACACTGAATCAGACCCTTGGTCCATCAAAGTCAGTGTTGTCTACACAGACCGGCAGTGGCTCTCCAGGGTCTCAGGTACAGGTCTTTCATTGCCTACTTGCCTAGTCCCTTTGACTGGAGATGCCGGGGATTGAACCTGGGACCTTCTGCATGCCAAGCGGATGCTCTGCCACTGAGCCACGGCTCCTCCCCTTAGAGTAGAGACCCCAGAGAACCATCTTCAGTCAGACAGAACAGGTAGTCCTTGAGTGGATCCCTGTAGAGGCAGCATATAAATCCCCTCAACAACTACATAAATAATAGTGAGCTAGATGGACCCATGGTCTCACATGGTCTTAAAAGCGTTTCATATATCTCTGTAGTCCACATGTTTTCAGGAACTGAAATGACCTTGCAGCTGTGCTAGGGGAGCTAAAATGGTCCAGGGGCTGAACCCTTGCCAGGGTCCGGATTGGAACTGGACCCCCAATATGCTTTTTCACAGGAGCTGCCACTGGGGACTCTCAGCTGCAGTATGGCTGCAAGTCCTCGTGGTGAACTCATTTAAAGTGTCACACGTAGTTTGGCCCTTACTTTGAAGCATGAAAAGCCGCATGCTTTCTTCCTGCTCCCTCTGCCACTTCAGCCACTTTCCTCTGATCTTGGGTTGCTTCTTGGAACCGGGAAAATAGAAAAGTCCTTGAAGTCCCTGACTGTGGGGTGATAGAGCATGGGGGTTCAGCACCCATCAGTCCTGTGCCCCCATTATAGTTCAAGTAAGGCATGCACCTCCATCCTTACATGCTGCTTTATACATAAGCAGACCTCATCATGTCTTGAATGGAGTGCACTGTCTAAAGAAGCGTTTCTGAAGTGCAGTTGCAGCAAGGTTGGGTGAAGCCATCAAGTGTGTGTGTGTGTGTGTGTGTGTGTGTGTGTGTGTGTAAGTAAAGTGCCATCAATTCGCAGCCGACCTATGGCGACCCCTTGGGGTTTTCAAGGCAAGAGACATTCAGAGGTGGTTTGCCAGTGCCTTCCTCTGCATAGCAACCCTGGTATTCCTTGGTGGTCTCCCATCCAATTACTAACCAGGACCGATGGTGCTCAGCTTCTGATATCTGACAAGATCAGGCCCTGGCTATCCAGGTCAGGGCCTCTATCTAATACATATATAGAAAGGCAGATACCTTTTATGGTGTCTTGGATCAACAACTGTTAAAATAATGTGTGTGTAAAGTGCCATTCATACATTCACAACCTATGGCAACCCAGTAGGGTTTTCAAGGCAAAAGATTTACAGGAGTGGTTTGTCCATGCCTTCCTCTGCATAGCAGCCCTGGTATTCCTTGGTGGTCTCCCATCCAAATACTGACCAGGGCCGACCCTGTTTAGCTTCTGAGATCTGACGAGATCAGGCTAGCCTGGGCCATCCAGGTCAGGGTGAAGCCATCCAGGCACAACTTTATTTCATCAGCTTGGACAGCTGCATTTGTGACTGCCATTCACATTCCATGGCAGCACCTGTGGCCTTAGCTAAAGCACTGGGCTAAGCTTGAAAGACAGCATGTATAGTGAACATAAGAACATAAGAAAGGCCATGCTGGACCAGACCAAGGTCCATCATGTCCAGCAGTCTGTTCACACAGTGGCCAACCAGGTGCCTCTAGGAAGCCCACAAACAAGACAACTGCAGCAGCATTATCTTGCCTGTGTTCCAAAGCACCTAATATAATAGGCATGCTCCCCTGATCCTGGAGAGAATAGGTATGTGTCATGACTAGTATCTATTTAGAATAGTAGCCATGGATAGCCCTCTCGTCCATGAACATGTCCACTTCCCTTTTAAAGCCTTCCAAATTGGTAGCCATCACCACATCCTGGGGGCAGGGAGTTCCACAATTTAACTAGTGGTCAGTGTGTGTGTGTAAAGTGCCGTCAAGTCGCAGCCGACTTATGGCAACCGCTGGGGTTTTCAAGGCAAGAGACTAACACAGGTGGTTTGCCAGTGCCTTCCTCTGTATTGCAATCCTGGACTTCCTTGGTGGTCTCCCATCCAAATACTAACCAGGGCTGACCCTGCTTAGCTTCTGAGATCTGACGAGATCAGGCTAGCCTGGGCCATCCAGGTCAGGGCAGTGGTCAGAGTAGGACTGGGCAAACTGGGTTCAAATTCCTACTCAGTCATGAAGCTCACTGGTTGACCTTGGATCACTGACTCTGTTTTGGCCTACCTTCACAGGGTTGTTGTGAGGTTCAAACAGGGAGAGAAGAATCGTTTACACCACCCAGAGCTCCTTGGAGAAAGGGCAGGATTGGGAAACACACACACACACACACAATATAATGGGAAAAAATCTTCCATCAGATTCTCCCCATCTTTTATTGCTCTTTCATTTTAGCCTCCATCTCTCCCCCATCCCTGTTGCAAAATGCATTGGTTACTATAGAAACATGTGGTGATTGGTGTGTGTGGGGAAAAAGCTTCACGAACCCCAGCCGTGTTGTTATAAAGTCACATTATATAATGGCTGGGAATTTATAACACAGACTCATAAACATCAGCGTTTTCCTTTGGTGGTTACCATGACCACATACGTGGCATACATGTATTTATAGTATGCTGAGGTCATCGCTGGGAATTATCCATTAGAGACAGTAACACCCCAGTGTGTAATTCTCATCACCAGACGGAGCAATTTTGGGATAGGTACACAGAAGATTAGCTTTAGACCATTGTAGGTGGTTAGCTTGTGAAACATGATCCACTTTCTTTGCATCACTACTCCACTCTCCTGCTGTTTAGCGCTGTGCAGAAGGTATGAATAAATTGCAGGTATAATTCACAGTCTTTCCTGTGCTGCTATTCTTCCTAACAGCCTTATAAGGTAGGCCACTCTAGTCCTGATCAGTGCTGGATCAAATCTTTCAGTCAATCAAGTTTTATTTTGTTAGAGTATCAGCTCTGAATAAAAATCAAAGTTAGGTTTAAAATAATAAAATAAAATAATAAAAGTTGATGATTCTGGGAAGGATGATTTGAAGAAGAGGAGGAAAGATCTTCTATGGGGAAGGGTTTTCATTTAGCCGTTCACGAATCCCGCTAGACCGGAGGCAAAATTTGGCTACTTGAATGGTTATCTCCTGAGAGGAGTCTGCTAACACAGATCTTTCAAACATTTCAGGGATGAAAAGTGAGTCATTTTAAAAAATAATACTCAGTTTTCTCATACCAGGGTCATTTGATACAATCCCTTCCCTGCCCCCATACACTTGTATATTGCTCAGACCTCTTCTCCATCACTTATATGATACCTTACTTTACTTTGCTCCAGACTGCTACACTATTGTATGACTATTAGTGATGATAGCAAAATGGAACCTCCTGTCTGTAGGCAGTATACCTCTGAACACCAATTGCAGGGCCAGGGCTAACAGCAAGGGAAATTTGTCACCTTTACACTCTTCTTGTAGGTGGCCCACAAGCATCTGTCTGGCCATTGATGGAAAAGGTATGCTGGATTAGAAGGGCCTTTGGGGGTCTGATCCAACCAGCATCTGCTTATGTTCTTTGGTGTGCATGACTACTTTGTGATTTTTATACTCCCTTTCTTTCAAGCATAAAGATACAGTTGCTCCTCTCTTCTTCTTCGGTTTTTTATATAAATGGGATTGCCAGACCTGGAAAACATGCATGCAGTTGTGGCATGAGAAATGGATTGTGAAAGGAGGTGTTTTCTTGCTCTGTTGTGTGAGAAGCATAGAGCCTGGAGGAAGAGGCAAGGGGGAGAGAAGTGGGAACCCTTTAAGGCTGAGTAAGGAGTCAGCAACCTCTCCAAAGCCAGCATGGTGTAGTGGTTACAAGTGGTGGTTTGGAGCGGTGGACTCTAATCTGGAGAACCGGGTTGGATTCCCCACTCCTCCACATGAGCGGCAGAGGCTAATCTGGTGAACCGGGTTGGTTTCCCCACTGCTTCACTGCTTCACCCCCAGCTGGGTGACCTTGGGCTAGTCACAGCTCTCTTAGAGCTCTCTCAGTCCCACCTACCTCAAAGAGTGTCTGCTGTGGGGAGGGGAAGGGAAGCTGATTGTAAGCCAGTTTGATTCTTCTTTAAGTGGCAGAGAAAGTCGGCATATAAAAACCAACCTTTCTTCTTCTTCTAAATTCAATTACGTTGCAGCCCAGCAGTCTAGAAAACATAGGGATATGGGGTGTCTTTTAGAACAACTTTGGAAGAAACATGCCTTTGTATTAAATGTAGCTTCCTGGACATCAACTGGTAGAAATTCCTGGGACAAATCTTTCCATTCTGTGTGTGTGGTTTTTTTTTTGGGGGGGGGGGAGTAATCTTCTCAAAAAAAAAAAAGAGAGAGAGAAAAGTCAGCAGTCCAACAGAACCACCAAAAATCCCAAAATTGACCTCAAAGCCTAAAGGCATGTCGAGTTCCATAGTATACCAATCCACAAGGTTGTTTGGTTGAGTACTTTCCCCTGAACGATTTATGACCTCACTCCCCTTGTTTCTGTGACATCACACTGAGTTGCCACGGAAACCACTTTTTGTTGTCACAAACAAAAGCGACCGTGAAGCATTCCAAGTAGCACAAGGCAGCTTGTAGAGGGGGGAAAATAGGGGGGGGGGAACCAAAACTCAGGAACTGCTTCTTCTCAAATGACAAATCGGCTTTATTGAGTCTTGTAGTGGAGCGCAGGCATTTTGCCCTGATGAAGGTCAAGAAGGGGTGGACTCCCTTGTTTTATGGTTCTAAATTATATTGTAATCTGCCTTGTGTATGTTTAACATACCTAGATATGAATATGACTGTTATAAATATATGCTAATAAATGAATTCATTTCTGGCAGGGCCATACGAGAGCACGGCATAAAAAGCTGTCTGTTCACCAAACGCTATACTGCTATTGAATCTAAGGGCTGAACTGTGACCTGGGAAGTTCCTGATTCAGAACTCATGTCTGCCACAAACTCATTAGGTGGCCGTGGGCAAGCCACTCATTCTCAGTCTCTCCCCCCCAATACTAGGGTTGCCATCCTCCAGGCACTAGCTGGAGATCTCCCGCTATTGCAACTGATCGCCTGCCGATAGAGACCAGTTCACCCAGAGAAAACGGCCGCTTTGGCAATTGGACTCTATGGCATTGAAGTCCCTCCCCGAACCCCGCCCTCCTCAGGCTCCACCCCAAAAATCTCCAGGTATTTCCCATCCCAGAGCTGGCAACCCTACCCAATACAGTGTGGAGATAATTACAATGGCCTACCTTATAGGGCTATGTATATGGATTACAATAACACCATGTGTGATTTGAACATTTAATGCATGATACATATGCAAAGTATTATTACCTGGAAGTCAAGCATACACTCCATCCGTTATACCAAGCCCCATCATGTCACCACATGTTCCAAACTACATGTGGGGTATAATGCCATCCAGTCACCCTCATAAGCAGCCATTTTCTCTAGGGGAACTGATCTTTGTCACCTGGCACATGCAGTTGGCACACAGGCTTGTGAAGGGAGAGGTGGTCCTGCAGTTAAGTGGGCCCAGGTGGGGCATGGAAGGCTTAAAACCCAGCATTTTAAATTGAGTCCAGAAACAAGTAAGTAGGGCTGCCAGGGCAAGCGTTCTTAGACCAGTGTATTATGTTGACAATGATCCGTCTTAGTTAGGGTTGCCAGGTCCCTCTTCGCCACCGGCGGGAGGTTTTTGGAGGCAGAGCCTGAGGAGGGTGGGATTTAGGGAGGGGAGGGACATCAATGCCATAGAGTCCAATTGCCAAACCGGTCATTTTCTCCAGGGGAACTGATCTCTATCGGCTGGAGATCAGTTGTAATAGCAGGAGATCTCCAGCTAGTACCTGGAGGTTGGCAACCCTAGTCTTAGTCAAAAAGTGAGCTGTCCCATTCAGAACTCACTGTAGTTTCTGAGTCGTCTTTAAGGAAGGGGGCTGCGGCTCAGTACGTAGAACATCTGCTTTGCATGCAGAAGCCCCCAGCCTCAATCTCCAGCATCCCCAATGAAAAGGATCAGGTAGTAACTGATGTGGGAAATCTCTACCCGAGACCACTGGGAGCCAGTACAGACCTTGCGTAGACCAATGGTCTGACTCAGTATAAGAAACTTCATGTATTCAGGTAAGGACAACCCTATCTACATCACCTTGCAGTCATCCGTTCTCGAGGTTACAAGCAGCTGAGGGGCAGCAATAGGAGAAGGCATTGACGGAAGGGGCTGTGGCTCAGTGGTAGAGCATCTGCTTGCCATGCAGAAGGCCCCAGGTTCAATCCCCAGCATCTCCAGTTCAAGGGACTAAGCAGGTAGGTGTGTGAAAGACCTCTGCCTGAGACCCTGGAGAGCCGCTGCCGGTCTGAGTAGACAATACTGACTTTGATGGACCAAGGGTCTGATTCGGTAGAAGGCAGCTTCCTGTGTTCATGTGTTCAAAGGTGTAATGCATTTGGGGAAGGGGCCATGGCTCAGTGGCAGAGCATCTGCTTGGCATGCAGAAGGTCCCAGGTTCAATCCCCAGCATCTCTAGTTAAAGGAACCAGGCAAGTAGGTGCTGTGAAAGACCTCTGCCTGGGACCCTGAAGCACCGCTACCAGTCTGAGTAGACAATATTGATGGACCAAGGGTCTGATTCAGTCTAAGGCAGCTTCATGTGTTCCCTGGTTGTAGGTCTTTCGGGAAGCACCTGATTGGCCGTTCTGGGAAACTGTATGCAGCATTCAATGGACCTTTGTCCAATCCAATGGCTCTGTTCTTACATACTGGATCAGAAGTCTGCTCCCTGCCACCCAATGGAATTTCAGAGAGAGAAAAACAGCTCTGCTCTAAATGTGTACATATGTGAGGAGTGAGTTCCCTTCAGTCCATATCTGCAAGAATAATGTACCTCTGGGAATCACCCTGTTAAATGCCATATTGTTAACTGTTTTAACCGGTATCCTCTGTTCAGGTGCGCCGGAGCTCCTTGCTGGTTTTTTTGCTGATCTTTCCTTTTGTAATGAGCTAATCTAGGGAAGGAGGGGAGGGTTTAATTAATTTCCTCTCGAGCTGTTCTCAGCCCAATCCATCTTCTCAAACGTCGTTTTGAAAGGCTAACCTGCTTAGAAGCGGGTGCGAGGGAATACTCGTGCACGTAGAGAGTCCCACCGTGGCAAGGGGGAAGAAGAAACACCGTTTGCAGAGTCGTCACGTTGCCAGATGCAGGGCTCTCTCGCGCAGGTGTGGGCCTGTTCGCACTTGTCAAACCATGCTGCGTTTTCGTTGCAAGCCTCAGCCTCTCGTTTTCTCCTCAGATTCTCTTGTTCTTCTGTTGCTTCCCCAGTCTTTTCTCATAGAATAGAATCATAGAATGATAGAATCATAGAGCGGGAAGGGTCCACCAGGGTCATCTAGTCCAACCCCTTTCACAATGGAAGAAATTCATAACTACCTTCCCACCCCACACACACCCGTGACTCCTACTCCATGCCTAGAAGATGGCCAAGATGCCCTCCCTCTCATGAACTGCCTAAGGTCACAAAATCAGCATTGCTGACAGATGGCCATCTAACCTCCTCTTAAAAACCTCCAAGGAAGGAGAGTTTACCACCTCCCGAGGAAGCCTGTTCCACTGAGGAACCGCTCTAGCTGTTAGAAAATTCTTCCTAATGTCTAGATGGAAACTCTTCTGATTTAATTTCAACCCGTTGGTTCTGGTCGGACCCTCTGGGGCAACAGAAAACAACTTGGCACCCTCCTCTATATGACAGCCCTTCAAGTACTTGAAGATGGTTATCATATCACCTCTCAGTCTTCTCCTCTTCAGGCTAAACATACCTAGCTCCTTCAACCTTTCCTCTTCTGTTGTTTCCCCAGCCTGTTCTCCCTTCCCCTCCTTCATCTTTCTTCTTCTCCTGGCACTTGTGCCCTCCTCCACCCCAGCTCAGCCGCAGACTTTCACTTTACCTCCCTCTTTTCAAGAATTCCATCTGCCTTCATCTGCACTTTGCAAAGTGTTTTGCGCTTTGCAGAAACACAGAGAGGTTGAGGCAGGTGCCTCCCTGGAGGGGCTTGGCAGTCTAAATTTGATTAATGCAGCGGAAGCTGTAAAAGCCAGCTGTGCATAGGTGGGAGCAGTTACCTGCTAATAGCCAGGAAAGGCTATCTGAAAGGAGTGGGAGCCAACAAAGTGTAGTGGTTAAGAGCGGTAGTTTGGAGTAGTGGAGTCTGATCTGGAGAACTGGGTTTGATTCCCCACTCCTCCACATGAGCGGCGGAGGCTAATCTGGTGAACTGGATTTGTTTCCCCACTCCTATGCATGAAGCCAGCTGGGTGACCTTGGGCAAGTCACACTCTCTCAGCCCCACCTACCTTACAGGGTGTCTGTTGTGGGGAGGGGAAGGGAAGGTGATTGTAGGCTGATTTGAGTCTCCCTTAAGAAAGTCAGCATATAAAAACCAACTCTTCTTCTTCCTCCTCCTCCTCCAGAAGAGCAGTCTACCTAGTGGGAGGAGTTGCTTGGTCTAGAGCATTGGTTCCCAACCAGGGGTCCGTGGACCCCCAGGGGTCCGCGAGAACTAAATTAAGGTCCGCAAAACAAAGTTATAAACCCATAATAAATTAATATTTTCAATTAAACGTTCTCTATTATAAAAATATATATTCAAATGTTATTCTAAGTTTAATGTTTAACTAACAGTTATGATTAAAGTTTATTTTCAAATTCTCAGAATTTTTATTTTGAACCTTGGGGTCCCTGCACCAATCAAAAAAGGCCTAGTGGTCCCTGGTCAAAAAAAGGTTGGGAACAGAGCATATAATCAGGAATAGTGGTCTTTGCAGCCACGTTGGTTTCCTGAAGTGCACCCCAGGTGATAAGAACATAAGAAAAGCCATGCTGAATCAGACCAAGGTCCATCAAGTCCAGCAGTTTGTTCATACAGTGGCCAACCAGGGGCCTCTAGAAAGCCCACAGACAAGACAACTGCAACAGCATTATCCTGCCTGTGCTCCACAGCACCTAATATATTTGGCATGCTCCTCTGATCCTGGAGAGAATAGGTATGCATCATGACTAGTATCCATTTTGACTAGTAGCCATGGATAGCCCTCTCCTCTATGAACATGTCCACTCCCCTCTTAAAGCCTTCCAAGTTGTCAGCCATCATCACATTTTGAGGCAGGGAGTTCCACAGTTTAATTACGATGATTTGGAAAGGGAGACTGAATGCATATGCAATGTCTCTACAATCTACCTTCGCCTTTGGCCTATAGTGATTCTCCTATGTGCTCTATACAGAGATTTATGTAAGCAATTTCTTGAAGAGTTCACAGGGGCAGACCGCCCAAGCTTGTCTCCCAGTGGGGCAGATTGAACACACACACATATGAACACATGAAGTAGTCTTATGTTGAATCAAACTGTTGGGCCGTTAGTCCGTCCAACTCAGTCCTGTCTACTCAGACTGGCAGCCACTCTCCAGGGACTCAGGCTGAGGTCTCTCATATTATACTTGGAGATGCCGGGGATTGAACTGGGGACTTTCTGTATGCCAATCAGATGCTTTACCCCTGAGCCCCATGGTATCAACATTCTTTCAGCACTGATACCTGATAACATTTCAGGCACAATTAAAGATGTTCGCTGTTATCACAGGGCAGTGTTTATTTCCATGCTAAAAAAAATAAATATTTTTAAAAATGAGTATTAAGATAAATTATATGAGCTGTGCTTAATAGAAATATGGAAGTACATATATATGCTACATTTTTTCAGGCAAAGAGTTATGCAGGAATGCATGATCTCTCCTTTTTTCTTTCTTTCTTTTTTACTTTGTGGGAGATTTTGGGGGCATTCAAAAAACCCCTGCAAGTTTGAAGTGTTAGTTGCAGCAATTAAGGTTTCAGCCTTCCCCAAAGAGCTGCATGAATTAAATCTCTGGAAGGGGGAAGCAGATGCTCCTTCGCTGGAGTACACATCATGCACATGCCTGCACATAAACACTAAGGCACCATGCAGTGCACAGCCTGTCATTTCACACAGTCCAGGTGCTCCACATTGAACTGCAATCGCATATTATAGGCCCGTTGCATTTTTCTAATGTCTTTAAATAAAGACTGATGAGAAAAGGCTGTTTTGATTTAATTTCAACCCGTTGGTTCTGGTCCGACCTTCTGGGGCAACAGAAAACAACTTGGCACCCTCCTCTATATAACGGCCCTTCAAGTACTTGAAGATGGTTATCATATCGCCTCTCAGTCTTCTCCTCTTCAGGCTAAGCATACCCAGCTCCTTCAACCTTTCCTCATAGGACTTGGTCTTCCGACCAAAACTTTCAAAAAATTGTAGTTGCTGTATCGCAAGAGTGACTGTAACAGCTACCTTTTTAAAAAGCCAGCAAAACATCCTTAGATGGTGTATGTTTGTGCATCTATGCATGTGTGTGTGTGGGAGGGGAATAAGAGACATGAAGGGATGACCATGGAAAGTATGGAGAATCTCCCCACATGCTGGTGCTCTGTTGTTGCTGCAAATGCCTCTGCATTCTCAGCAGCTGTGACAGCACAATGGGGGGAATTGTCTTTGTGACTATGCAGCCTGTGGCACATATGAATACAGGCAGAGGATTAAGGCCAGAATAGCCATGATGTTGGGAGTTCAATGATCAGATTTTTCAAAGCATTGTTTTGAAAGGCTCGTAGGTGTCATGCCGGGGCCCAGTTTGGATCAGGGCCCCAGTGCGTGGGTGGGGAAGGGCTTAACCTTGCCACTGCACTGTTCCTAGGGTCGCTAGGTCCCTCTTTGCCACTGGCGGGAGGTTTTTGGTGCGGGACCTAAGGAGGGCTGGATTTGGGGGAGGGGAGGAACTTCCATGCCATAGAGTCCAATGGCCAAAGCAGCCATTTTCTCCAGGTGAACTGAAATCTATCGGCTGGAGGTCAGCTGTAATAGCAGGCAATCTCCAGCTAGTACCTGGAGGTTGGCAACCCTAACTGTTCCCCAAAACCAACCCCTGTGCTGTTATTAGTTGGAAAGGGGAAAAGACAGACATTTTCTCTTTGCCAGCTTCCCCTCCCCACTTTGCAGGGTTAGGAACAGCCTGGAAAGGGAAAGAGGCCAGTTGGGGAAATCGCGCGGTGGCGGAAGGATTAAACCCTTTTCTACTGCTTTGGGGCCCCAATGCAAGCAGTTGTCCTTTTCGAACATCTGGAAAGATCCAATCTTGGATCTCCAAGGTGTCATGCCTGTTTTCACCCCTAATTTTTCCCACTGACAGCGTCAACCTAGGAAGTCCCGATGTGCTCATCTCTAATCAGGGAGATGGACAGGAGGGTATTTCCTGCAACACGAAGGGATCGTTTATGCTCTTTCAGTGAAGATAATTAACCTTTTGCAAACACCATCCCTCCCTATTCTGTTATCACAATTAGAAACGGAGATTGGATTCACCACTCCATGGTTAAGAGAGCATTCTGAAGATCCTTCTATGCATATGTTATACTTTGCTTGCGTACCCTTTTATTTTTCTCCATCAACAGCTAAAAGGTGGATTTGTCTCACTTCTGTCTTTCTGTGCTGGCACACTCTGTATCTAGGCCTCTTTTACATTAAATTAACAACAAACAACTGAAATGCTGATTAGAATCGCTATTCTTTGAAGAGCCTTTTGACATTCTTTTAAAAATCCAGTTTAATTTCCTAGATTCTGCAAATTAGTCTATGGAAGGGGATGTCCCCAAAATTCTTCTAAATGAAATTTCTCCTCCTATTTTGAGTTTCATAGTTCCCCGTTCCCGCTTTCAAAGTGGAACTGAAGCATTAGGAATTCTCCACTGTTCCATTTTTTTTAAAAAATTGTGTACAGGAGTAAAATGCACGCACAATTTGGAAAAGCTTTCAGCTCATGTGCATTTCCTCACATCTTTACATTTCCAGGGTGAATGTACCCACTGGCAAAACAAAGCAGAAAAGCAGACACGATATGTGGTATATTAGTTAGAGTGACCTGGATTTAACTGAGCCATGGGTGGGTGAACTTGGGCCAGTCAATCTCTGTCAGCCTGACTTACCTCACGGGGGTATTTTGAGAATGAAATGGAGGAGGGAGAAACCACGAATGTTTCCCTGACTTCTTTAGAGAAATGGTGGGAGGAAAACTTGACAGGTCAATTATACATTCAGTTATAGGAAGACGTTTTTGTGTATGTTTTAGCAGCGCTCTAGGAACATGTGTGCACATCAGAAAATCACTGCCAGAACTGAATCTTGAGGCAATTGCATCCATGATTATAGCAGCATTTTATAAAAATGCACTTCTGGACTAATATAAATAGGATGAAAGGTATGAAATGAACTGGAGGAGCTGAAAAAAGGGGTGAGCATGAGCCAATTCTGGAATTAATTTTGGAGATTATCCTAATTTTAAACAACGGAAATAAAAAGGAGGGGGTTGGAGCGCAGAAAGGAATTCCAGAACGACAGAGAAGTGGAAGGGAGAAAACTCTTGCCTGTCTAATCATGGTTATAGGTGTGTCTAATTCATCCTTCATCTTCGCAGGGCAAGAGAAAATGTGCAGCATCAAAGGTAACATTCCTGCTTCCCCTTTCCCACTGCAGTCATCTGTGCGCCCAGATATTATTCTCCTGTGGGTCAGCAGACCCTCCAGGAACATGATGGAGGGGGGGGGGTCAAAGAGGGGGAGGGCTGCTGCAAGAGGAGAGAATTGCCAAAAATTACCCATCTCCCCCCTTTTGCAAGCAGAAAGGCAGCTTAGTATCCAAGCCCTCGTCTTCAAATGATAGATGTCACAACGCTTTTTTTGCCATCCCACTCTGTTGTGTCTCTTCTGCTGGAGTCAGTTCAGAAGCACTCTTGTATAACTTCTCTGGCACATGTTAGGGGGGGGGGAAACGGCCCCGTCTGTCAGAAAATAGTACCCTTGAAAGGCTCTCAGCTGGGATCTTCAGTCCCCTGCAGGGCACTGATTGATTTTTTCCACAATTGCAAGCATGGTAATTCTTACCTGAGACAGTGACCCGCATTGCCTTTCTTCTGTCACTGAAAGAGCCAACAGCGCTTTGGATTCCTGTACGCTCGGCTCTTCCTCTTAGGGATTCTCCTGATAGCCCGAGTAGCTTCAACGTTCTCTCGGCAGGCTTGTTGCTGTCTGATCAATACAAATGAAACAGCTTTGGGGGGGTTTCACCGGTATCTGCCTTCTCTTTCTGCAAAGTAATTCAGGCCAGCCTGAGCGTGGCAAGAGAGAGATCAGCTTCTCCGTGGGTTGCTGCCGAGCCCAACAGATGTCCCTTGCAGCCAGGAGAATCTTTTCATGACTTCAAAAATGCCCTCGTTCAGGGATGACCAGCGGGCAGAGGTCAATACACCACTGGCCACCAGAGTTTCCATGAGCTCCTGGTTGCATTGTATTTCTGAATCCACCATGGGCCAAATCAATGTGTGCCTTTTAAATACATTGAGTGCAAAAAAATTTTTCCTGAAAGAGTATATTGGTGTCCTGCAAGAATATAAATATTCTGCCAACTTGAAAGGCTTTAAGAGGGGCGGGGACATGTTCATGGAGGGGTGGGGTATTCATGGCTACTAGTAAAAATGGATACTGGTCATGATGCATACCTATTCTCTCCAGGATCAGATGAGCATGCCTATTATATTAGGTGCTGTGGAACACAGGCAGGATGGTGCTGCTGCAGTTGTCTTGTTTGTGGGGCTTCCTAGAGGCACCTGGTTGGCCACTGTGTGAATAGACTGCTGGACTTGATGGACCTTGGTCTGATCCAGAAGGGCCTTTCTTATGTTCTTATGTACAGGAAGTGAAACAAAGTGTTATATTTTCCCCATTTTCCCAAAGTGGAAGGAGGTTTCAGGGACAGCCCTGTACAAGATCTGTTTCCTTTGGAGGAACAAATATTGTGAGTTACAGTGTTTTTATAATATTTGTTTACTTACGAATCTATATGTTGAACTAGGGTTGCCAGGTCGCTCTTCTCTACCAGCGGGAGGTTTTTGGGGTGGAGCCTGAGGAAGGTGGGGTTTGGGGAAGGACTTCAATGCCATGGAGTCCAATTGCCCAAGCGGCCATTTTCTCCAGGGGAACTGATCTCTAGCGGCTGGAGATCAGTTGTAATAGCAGGAGATCTCCAGCTATTACCTGGAGGTTGGCAACCCTATGTCAAACATAGGGGGACCAGCCTGTTGTGAGGAGCAGCACAAAGCAGTTCCCCCCTGACAAAAGCAGCGTGCTCTTGGGAACCCCTTTCTTCTAAGACTTACCAGCAGCTAGCTACAAAACCTCAGGCTTCTTTCTCTCTTGCTGGTTACATGGAAACAGCCAAACTGTTTTTCTTCCAACCACCAACAAACAAATGTGGCAGACCTAGTAGCTACCAGCCGTCAAAGGCAGTCATCATTTATTTAAGCAAGTGCCCATTAAATGGCCATTAAGGAAACATATCTGGCTATATATGTCAAGCTATATATACAAAAGACCCGAGAAAAGCCATGTCATCCCGTGATGGCCACCGAAGCTTTGTATTGCAATCGAGTCAGTAGAATCAACTTCTTGTAGCTTCTACAGGTAGTCTTGGGCTGACCATACATACGTGGTTCTTTATGTCAAAACCCAGCTGAATTGCTCTGGTTCCAAAGTTATTTGCGAATGGTTTCTGGAATATTCTTAATTCATCATAAAGTTGCTTCTGCTCATATGTTTTTCGCTGCGTTTGCTTCCAAACTGCGCCTCTGTTTTTGAATCCTTTTCCTAGATTCAACAGCCACTGGCTATCCATCAACCACTTCACACATTAAAAAGGGGAAATGAAATTTAATTTTTCCTTGACACTGTAAAGAGAAAAGTTGCCACATCTCCCATGCAATCTATTTGACAGCAGATAATGCAGTATCCTCTTCTCAGAAAGTGTCTTTAGCTGTTTTATCCAGGGAGTGATATTTTTATTTCGTGCAATATTATTTTGTGGATATGCTAAAACAATTGTTTTTGAATCATCCACACAACGTCATTCTCTGTTCCTCCCGCTTACTTGTTTCCCCCCAGTTTGCTGCTTAATTTATTTATACTAACTTATGTTTGTGAATGGTTTTGAGTCTCTGCTTTTTGTTGCGGTTTTCTAATTTTACTTGTATTGTTTATGCATGATGAATGGTTTCTACGAGCTATTTATACGTTTTTTATATGTACGTTGTATGGGCATTTATAAGTATATAATGCCTGTAGATGGATAGCCCAGGGTAGCCTGATCTCATCAGATCTCAAAAGCTAAGCAAGCAGAATTGTTAAGGAACACAAAGTTCAATATCATGAAAATACTTTTTTTTAAAATCAAGTTTCCATTCCTTAAACTGAACAGAGGGGTTTGAAACCATATGAGTACCAGATTGTGTGAAACTCCCTTATGCCAGTACCAGAGGGGTAACCGGGTTAGTCTGTGGTTGCAAAATTAAACAGGAATCCAGTGAACACCTTAAAATCTAACAAAATTTATTCAGGCATAAGTTCATAGAATAGAATCACAGAATCATAGAGTTGGAAGGGACCACCAGGATCATCTAGTCCAACCCCCTGCACAATGCAGGAAATTCACAACTACCTCCCCCACACACACCCAGTGATCCCTACTCCATGCCCAGAAGATGGCCAAGATGCCCTCCCTCTCATGATCTGCCTAAGGTCATAGAATCAGCATTGCTGACAGATGGCCATCTAGCCTCTGCTTAAAAACCTCCAGGGAAGGAGCACTTACCCCCTCCCGAGGAAGCCTGTTCCACTGAGGAACCGCTCTAACTGTTAGAAAATTCTTCCTAATGTCTAGATGGAAACTTTTTTGATTTAATTTCAACCCGTTGGTTCTGGTCCGACCTTCTGGGGTAACAGAAAACAACTTGGCACCATCATCTATATGACAGCCCTTCAAGTACTTGATGGTTATCACATCCCCTGTCAGTCTTCTCCTCTTCAGGCTAAACATACCCAGCTCCTTCAACCTTTCCTCATCAGACTTGGTCTCCAGACCCCTCACCATCTTGGTTGCCCTCCTGTGGACACATCTAAATATTTCTTAAATTGTGGCGCCTACTTCAGAGCCTACTTCATCACAGAATGTCCATCCAAAGTAGCTAAATTTGTAGTGAGAATTGAAGCAACAGAAAACATGGGGAGTAGGGCGAACTTACAAGGAGAGAGGCCAGGGTAAAACAAGAACCAGTCGATGAGGGATCAGTCAACTCAGAGCGGGTGAGGCCACTGCCAACTGTTGATAGATAGGCAGGGTAGCATTAACATATGATCTAATTATGGAAAATACAGTGTGAGACATGTTAAGCAGATTCAACAAGGGAGCCCAGAGACCATACAAAAGTACAGTCGAATTAATTAACATTAGAACCTATAGGGAGTGAGGAAGCCAAGGTCCTTATTCACGCCTGGGGCGGAGGGGGGGAGGGAAAGTGAGGCAATTGGTCTGTCTAGCTCTCTGTTAGCTCTTCCGACTGCCAGCAGCTCTCCCTGGTCTGTGGTAGTCAGAAGCCTTTCCCAACTCCTACTCTCAGAGATCTTCCTGAGCCGGAGGTGCCAGGCAATAAACCTGGAGCCTTCTGCCTGCCAAACATGCGCTTTGCCCATGATGAGTCATGGCTCCTCCCTGCCTTGCAATGTCTCCTCAAATCTCAGAGGCCAAAAGAAGGGTTAATTAATCAGGATTTTAAGAGGTCAGTAGGTAGAACCCTTTACACCGTCCCTCCCAATGACTAACAAAAACTGAAGGTGAAATAAGCAGAGGCATACACACGTGGTTCATTTGTAGGGTTGCCAGGTCCCTCTTCACCACCGGCAGGAGGTTTTTGGGGTGGAGCCTGAGGAGGGTGGGGTTTGGGGAGGGGAGGGACTTCAATGCCATAGCGTCCAATTGCCAAAGTGGCCATTTTCTCCAGGTGATCTGATCTCTATCTGCTGGAGAGCAGTTGTAATAGCAAAAGAGCTTACCTGGAGGTTGGCACCCCTATTCATTTGTTGTTGGCCCTCCAGAGTAACTGGGTGGCCAGTGTGTGAGACAGGATGGTGGACTAGATGGACTAGAAAAGCAGGGCTTTTCTTATGTTCTTATGCAGATTAAAAATCTGGGATTTGTTGGTACAAATTGTGTGGAATAATCCTTTTAAAAAAATCATACAGAGCGTACATGAAACTTTAAATAATTTTGGTAATCCTTTTCCTGGCAACCCTTACCTCACAATCCATATAACCATATTGGTTGTTTAGGGTCTGCCCATCACTTGAAGCTCGTGCTTAGGGTTGCCATCCTACAGGTAGGTTGCCATCCAGCCACAGTTAGTGGCTGGAGATCTCCCACTATTATAACTGATCTCCAGGCAATAGAGATCCATTCCCCTGGAGATAATGGCTGCTTTGTGGAGGTGGACTCTATGGCATTATACCCCATCAAAGTCCCTCCCCTCCCCAAACCCCACCCTCCCCAGGCTCCATCCCCAAAATCTCCAGGTATTTCCCAACCTAGAACTGGCAACCCTACCCATGGTCCAGCAGAGGACCCACCAACACCTAGCAGAGGTGCCTGGGGCCATCCACTCCCGCCAGGAAGGGAAGATTGTGCCAGAAATGCCTGCAGTTTTACTGGGACTTTTTGGACAATCTCTTATTTGTGGCTGGGAGTGCCGGGACCATGACCCTTTTGTCCTCCTTTCATCTCCATTGGTTTGTGCACTCTAGGGTTTTCAGGTCCCCCTGGCCTCCAGCGGGGGACAGAAGAATAAGGTTGCCAGATCCAGCTTGGGAAACTCTGGAGATTTGGGGATTGAGCGCGGGGAGGACAGGGATCTCCATAGGGAACAATGGTGTAGAGCCCACCCCCATGAAGTAGCCATTTTCTCCAGGGGAGCTGGAGATGAGCTGTAATTCCAGGGATCCCCAGGTCCCACCTGGAGGCTGGCAACCCTAGTACACTCAATTGGCACACCCCCAAGGAAGCGGTGTGAATGCCTGTTGGCACAAGAGGTGCTGCACTGGAAGATGTCTCACCCTTCCCTCCACCGTAACCTGGAGCCAGCTGCGCTTACGACTTGAGGAATTGTGGGAAAGAGAAAGAGAAAGGGGAGTCTGTTTCACAGCACGTTGCTGTGCAGAGAGCTCTCAGCCTGGCCCCAGCTTCGACAAGCCACTGCAGGTTTCCGAGGAGGACAGGCTGCATTGACATCCTATGCCGATGTGCTTTGATCTCCTGTTTCCCAACTCCTCGCCCATGAGCATTTGCTTAGGTAGGCGTGGGAGCATCCTGACTCTGCCAGGAGAGCAAACAAAGCAGCCTGTCGCCCAAGCCAAGAGCTGCCCTGGTTACGTAAGATGCAGCATTCTAGGATTGACAGCCCAAAGGCTGAAGCCTGCTTCTCTCTGCAATGGTGAAGCCCATGTGTGTAGGGTTGCCAACCTCCAGGTACTAGCTGGAGATCTCCTGCTATTACAACTGATCTCTAGACAATAGAGGTCAGTTCCCCTGGAGCAAATGGCCACTTTGGCAATTGGACTTCATGGCACTGAAGTCCCTCCCCTCCCCAAACCCCACCCTCAGGCTCCGCCCCAAAAACCTCTCGCTGGTGGTGAAGAGGGACCTGGCAACCCTACATGTGTGGGTTGCATGTAGGGTTACCAACCCCAACTTTGGAAATTCCTGGAGATTTGGGGGGGGGCATCCAGGAGGTATTGTTGCCAGCCTTCCATTATGGGTTGGGGAAATCTCTCACCCCCAGCTAAGAGCAGCATTGAGATGGGAAAAATGGCTGTCAGCATGACATCACTTCTGGAGAAAACCCTGAAGTGATATCATGCCTCTCTAGGAATCACCAAAAACTCTCTAGTTTTACCATAGTTTCCAGTAATTCCTAGTTTTATTTCTGCAAGGAAGCAGTGCCTGTGTACAGCACACAGACCCAACTCTTTCTTTGCCTGTGGGATTCAGGGCTTAGTTCTCAATGACATGGTCAACCCATGTCTGAACTATAGTACTTAAGGTATGGGGTAAAAAAGTAAAGGTCCCCTGTGCAAGCACCTGGTCATTCCTGACCCATGGGGTGACGTCACATCCCGACGTTTACTAGGCAGACTTTGTTTGCAGGGTGGTTTGCCATTGCCTTCCCCAATCATCTACACTTTACCCCCAGCAAGCCGGGTACTCATTTTACCGACCTCGGAAGGATGGAAGGCCGAGTCAACCTTGAGACGGCTACCTGAAACCGACTTCCGTCGGCATCAAACTCAGGTTGTGAGCAGAGCTTGGACTGCAGTACTGCAGCTTACCACTCTGCACCACAGGGCCCTTCATAATTTATGAGGAGGGGGTTGTAAAGAGGAGCATTCAGTTGTGCGAACTGCCACCTCATGTACCGTATTTTCCGGCGTACAAGACGACTGGGCGTATAAGACGACCCCCCCCCCATTTTTACAGTTAAAATTTAGAGTTTGGGATTGTCCCGAGTCCATGGCCTAGGGTTGGCCCTCAGGACTGCGCCCCAACCCCGCGGCCGCCCCCAGACCTCCTGGAGTGGCCCAACCCGAGTCCGCAGCCTGGGGCCAGCCACCGGTCCTCCTGGGGCGGCTCAACCCCCGGGGACATGGACAGAGCGGAGGCGGCTCCCCAGGGAGATTCTCCAGTCCGGCTCGGAATTCAGCATCCGGCGTATAAGACGACACCCGGCGTATAAGACGACCCCCGACTTTTGAGAAGATTTTCCTGGGTTAAAAAGTAGTCTTATACGCCAGAAAATACAGTAAATCCTTCCGAAACCATTGTAGAGGTAAAAGGGGCCATCCAGGGAAAGGTACACACAATGGCGCTTTCCACACAGGGAAGGGCTTGTGTGGTTTTCCCATTGCTGGTACAGCTACGGATGAAGTGCAGTGATAAGGAGGCTTCAACAGGTAGGTTTTCCCGCAAGTTCCCTGCCCCCAACTCCCAGCAACGACCACCTTCCCAGACAACCAGGGCGTTTGCAGTTTTTTAGATCAGCACTGGAGTGTCATTATATCAATATCATTTCACAACAATATGTGTAAAAGGTTCTCTGATTCCCCCAAAAATGTTTATAAAACAGCAGATTAAAGGGGGGAAAGGAATATTTCTACAACAGATCTACTTTTAAAAAAATGAAAGGTTGGAATCCAGAGAGCCTGTATGTGTATTGTTATAACTTTGAATATAACAATATATTACGATATAACGATAACTATAACTATATAACTATATAACTATATATATAACTATATATATAACTATATAACGATAACTATAACTATATATAACTCTATAACTATATATATAACTCTATAACTATATATATAACTCTATATAACTCTCTCTCTCTCTCTCTCTCTCTCTCTCTCTCTCTCTCTCTCTCTCTCTCTCTCTCTATATATATATATATATATATATATATATATAAAACTATATATAAATAAATCTAGTGCAATATTTTTTTTAAAAAAAATAAAAGCCCATCATTGGTGGAGAGGGTGGGACTGTTGCTTCCATGGGTACAATGTCAAGGAAAATGGCTGCCATGCAGGTGGAGAAATCCCAGTTTTCCCACCCACATAGCTGCTGTCCAGGCTTTCCTGTGATCTTTCCCAAAACGTGGGAGCAAAGCGGGTTTGAGAAAGGTCAGAGAAAAGCTGGGGAACCCCAGGAGGTGTACGAATGCACCACAATGCTGCGGGGAAGCTGGGGAAAATCCCAACAGCTTTGAACCCAGGTCAGATTGCTCATGTGGAAATGGTCCGCTGTACGTTGTTTGATCTTTGCTCAGACTGCCTGAAAGCCACAGGTGTGCGGCAAGGGAAAAACACTCTGTACATGTGCAGAGACAGTAGTGGGCGAAAACTCATGGTCGCCTCAGCCTCCTTTATTCCCTGTTTCAGCCAAGATTCAACCAGGAACGGACACACGTTCGGCGAAACGCATGCGCTCGATCCTGGCTGAATCCTGGCTGAAACAGGGAATAAAGGGGGCTAAAGCGACCATGCGTTTTCACCCAGTATTTGCTTTACAGTCCCACCCCGGTTTTCCAGGACTGACTGCTAATGTTTCAAGAATGAGTTCTGGGGCTGCTGCCCGGCTCCAGGGTAGCCCTCTATTCTGGCCCTTTCCACTGCCCAGGCGGACTGGCTGTCTTGCACTGTTCCTGAGACCACCGGCACACAAAGCCGTACCAGCGCTGTATTCATTTCCTTTCTTGCCTTCCCTGTTTGGTCTGCAAGATGGATTTTGCACTAGATTCAGACTCAAGATGCCATGGCAACGCGATTCCAAAAGCAGATTGCCACTTAGGTACTACCGCACTCCAGGAACCTTGAGACGTTTAAAACTGGCGAATTCTGAGAATACAGAAGATAGGTCGGGAACATAGCGGTCTGCGTTACTCTCTTAATAGCATCCTCTGCTCTCTTTGCAAAGATGCCCTTCACATTACTGATGATGCGCTAGGATTTAGTGGTTAGTTCCTAAAAAACGAAGAGGGCCAAGAATTGTGAAAGTTAACTTGGGCTGCGTAGAGATGTATTTTCGGGGTGGGGGTGGTGTGCGCGCGCTATGGGGTGAGCTCTTCCCCCTCCCTTTGCTGCTGTACTGACCACACATGACTGACTGGTTTTGGATCGAAAGCAGATTGTTGCCCGGTCTCCTGTGCTTCAGGGGAAGTATTCTTCCTTTCTGAGGTTTTTCCAAGTATCTGGCATGGTTCTACGAGCAAACATTTGTTCAGAACGTCGTTGCCATCCCTTATTCTTGTTGTTTTGCTTCTCTGGCTCTTCTCATTCCACTTTGAAAACTGTTCTGAGAGCTACAGGGAGGGCAGTTTCTTGGGGAAGGAAAAGGCCAGCCAGTCGGCACTGCGCACAGTCCT
Source organism: Euleptes europaea (assembly GCF_029931775.1). Lineage (NCBI taxonomy): Eukaryota > Metazoa > Chordata > Lepidosauria > Squamata > Sphaerodactylidae > Euleptes > Euleptes europaea. Next base: position 48,989,462 of record NC_079324.1, on the reverse strand, counting down.
GCTCCAAGGTAGAACTGGCTTCATGATTGATTCCAGGGCCAGCCAATCAGTGCTGTGCAATTCCGGTATCTATTCCAAACCAGAAAAATAAGTTCACTTAAATGAAGATAGAACAGCTTTCATATTTTATACTTTAGGTACACGCAGTTGTTTCTCTGCATCTCTGAATGTGTACATTTCTTGATATTGTACACCCTTTGAACAATGTAGGGTTCATATGTATCCATGTATGTACACACAAGCCAGTGTGTTACTAGTAATGCTACTTACCAGCAGTCATATTGTCTTATCCTCACCCACACTACCCTCTTTTGGGATATGGATATAATAATACTGACCTTACAGAGTTGTTGATAGGATGGCGACAGGATAATTAGGGTTGCCAACTTCCAGATATTAGCTGGAGATCTCCTGCTATTACAACTGATCTCCAGCCGATAGAGATCAGTTCACCTGGAGAAAATGGCCTCTTTGGCAATTGGACTCTATGGCACTGAAGTCCCTCCCCTCCCCAAATTCCACCCTACTAAAGCTCTGCCTCAAAAACATCCCGCTGGTAGCAAAGAGGGACCTGGCAACCCTAAGGATAATATATGTGGAATTTTTGAAAACCTTATGCTGAGGATTGTTATTAGCAAAGTGGGCTTACTTTTCAAATGATTTATATCTGGGTTAGCCCTCATGTTAGCTAGCACCGTGAAGTGGCTCAACTGTTGGAGTAGCATCTGGGAGACCTGGGTTCAAATCCCTGCTCTGCCATGGAAGCACTCTGAGCATGCTTGGGCCAGTCATTCTCTCTAGGGTTGCCAACCGGAGATCTCCCGCTATTATAACTGCCAATAGAGATCAGTTCACCTGGAAAAAATGGTGGCTTTGGCAATTGGTCTATGGCATTGAAGTCTCTCCCCTTCCCAAACCCCTCCTCAGGCTCCACCCCAAAAATCTCCTGGTATTTCCCAACCCGGAGCTGGCAACCCTAATTCTCTCTCAGCCTACTTAACAGGTAGGGTTGCCAACTCCGGGTTAGGAAATACTTGGAGATTTTGGGGGTGGAGCCTGAGGAAGGTGGAGCTTGGGGAGGGGAGGGACTTCAGTGGGGCATAATGTCATAGAGTCCACCTTCCGAAGCAGCCATTTAGATGAACTGATCTCTGTCACCTGATCAGCTGGAATAGTGGATGATCTCCAGCCACCACCTGGAGGTTGGCAACCCTTCTCCCAGGGTTGTTGTTATTGTAAGGATAAAATGTAGGATGGGAGAACGATGCTGTAAGCTGCTTTAAGTCCCTATTGGGGAGAAAAGTGGGATATTAATACCGAAATAAAAATGATCCCAGCATTTCCCAGCTGTATTGACAACAGGCTTTCTCTTCTCCTCCTTGCCCTCTAACAGCCTGGAAAGTGGAGTATTTGGGAAACTAACTATGAACATTCCTACACTGGAAATATGGTCCATTAGGGATTGCTGGCTGAAAATACCAAGTTCTGCATGTGGCATTCTGAAGGCCAGGAGGGGAGAGCACTCAGCAAATGTTTATGGGATCCGATCCAAAGACTGAACTGCTTCTCAGACAGCTGTTAAGATGCCTTCCATTTGAGTGTTAATGTGATTCTGGGACTGTAGAGGAGGAGAGAGGGAAATAATGAACTCCTCCAAGGCTCAGTCATACCCAAACCCTTGAATTCCTGCTCCCTTTGGGTTTGTGTGAATTTGCACATGACGGTGCGTGTGTAGATCTTGCAGGATGGGTTAGTGAAGTTGCTTTGGCAACTGCAGACAGCTGCCCAAATGCCAAGGTAAATAATGACAAAAACACTGTGCGCACATTTTGATTCCCATAATTTCCTGCTGCCCCGAGGCTGTAATAACTTACACACCCTTTCCCCCAAATGTTTCTAATTTATTTCTCAGGGCTAGAATTAGCTCATCTGTCCTCCTTTTGCCACACTGTTTTTTTTTAAAAACTCCCCAGATGAGTGCTCTGAGGAGGAACTGAATCACCTCTATATTCTGTACAGCACCTAGCACATGACTGGTACTGAATAAATGTTGTAATAGCAGGAGATCTCCGGCTACTACCTGGAGGTTGGCAACCCCAGTAATAAAGAAGCCTCTGGGGAGGACCAGTGGGCATCCCGTGTAATTCTTGGGGTCCATATTCAGATGCCCAAATGTATAATTTATGGCCAAAACATTTGTTTGCCCAGGCTTTTAGTTAATGGATTGATCTTAATTAATCCCTATTGGGTTAGTCTAGAAATTTATTTTAAACTGTTTTTGTATGCTGGGCTGGCTTTTTAATGATTCAGCCCTGTGTTTTGACCGCACCCAAAGCCTATCCTCGGGATACTTCTGTAGGTCAGCTGTCTGAGTCACATGGGGATCATGTAGGTGAGCTGGATGCCAGGTTGAGTCAAGGAATGCTCCACCAGCAATTAAATCCTACACAGAGTTACAGTTTTCTAAGCCCACTGACTTCCATGGCCTTAGATTGTTTAGGATTGCACTGTGGACCACTTACCTATATGACTTCAGGATGCTCCAGCTAGTACCTGGAGGTTGGCAACCCTATCTGTGACTGCTTCTTGAAAAGGTGGCGCAAAATGGAATGGTTCAACTCCAAGTGTAGTAGGGAAGAAGTAGGGTTGCCAGCTCCAGGCTGGGAAATACCTGGAGATTTTTGGTGTGGAGCCTGAGGAGGGCGGGGTTTGGGGAGGGGAGGGACTTCAATGTCATAGAGTCCAATTGCCAAAGTGGCCATTTTCTCCAAGTGAACCTATCTCTGTCGGGTGGAGATCAGTTGTAATAGCAGGAGATCTCCAGCTACTACCTGGAGGTTGGCAACCCTAGGAAGAAGGCAACCCCAAGGTATGCATGAAAGGCAAATAGAAGCCTTTCACATGGGCACAACATACCTGTGTGACACTACAAACACAATAGTGGTATACTCTGTATGACATTTGAGGTTAAGGAATATTTTTATTGTCAAAATCTGTTTCAGGGTGTGGCTTGAACCAGCTCCCTAAATTTCCAGCTGATTTTTCTTCCCTTTAGCTTCTGTGAAAGAGAGCGAGAGAGACCCACTTGCGCACAATGGTTTAATTTAAGTTTTAGGCTGCTTCCTCTTTGCTAAATATAGACCCGATTAATTATTCAGAACATACCTTTTGTGGCTGAGCAGTTCCTCTCATAGCTGCTAAGCCCCAAGACATGTTTTGCTTTTCAATAATTAATTTTTATTTCATAAGCATACAAAGAAATACCTTGCAGGAAAAGGGAGGTTGGGCGGGGGGGTTAAGTCCTGCTGGATCACACCGATGCCCCATCTATTCCAGCACCCTGATTCCCACAGTGGCCGGTCACAGGCTTTGGACTGTAAGGCACAGAGGCCAAAGCTTCCTCTTTTTGCAGCCCCCCCCCATCCCACCCCAGAATTCAGAGGTATATTGCCTGTGAAGATGTAGGTTCCAATTAGCCATCATGAGGAATAGCCATTGAGGGTCGTCTCTTCCCTGAAAGTGTCTAATCCCCTTTTAAAGGCATTGCTACGCCCAGAGGCAATGGGTCCCCCACGTTAATTAGGGCCGACACAGCAGGTTGTAGGGTGGACTTGTCTGGGTTTCATGCTTTAGGCACGGTTGGTCTCTCTGAATTGTGTACTGGGAGCTTCCAATTGTCATTTTCGGTGTTGTTGTGTATGCGGCCATGAGCCGATCTACACATTATGTTTGACTCTTAAGTACCAGAGGGATCTTGCAGTCAGAAATTAGCTGCGGGTGCCCTGGGAGAACACAATTCTGAACTGTGTGGAGCCCCAATTTGGAATGGGACTGTGCTACATGGGTAGAAATGGCTCTTCTCCCCACCTCTCAAAGCATTTTCCTGAACCAACGTGGCCTGTGGGTGCTATTTGGCCTGTTAATAGCTGTACATGTAGCTAGGGTTGCCAACCTCCAGGTGGTGGCTGGAGACCTCTCATTATTACAACTGATCTCCAGGCAACAGAGATCAATTCACCTGGAGAAAAATGGCCGCTTTGGAAGGTGGGCTTTATGGCATTATACCCTATTGAAGTCCCTCCCTTCCACAGACCCCCCTCCTTGGGCTCCACCCCCAAAATCTCCAGGCATTTTCCAACCCTGAACAGTTAACCCTATGTGTAGCCCATTATACATGAAGCCATCTACAGGCCAAATATCACACTCTTGGCACCATTTTGGAATAGGAAAATAGGTGGGGGCGGCAGAAACCCCTTCTCCTCACGTGTCATGGTTCCAACCCAGATCAGGGCCTGCACACTTGACAACTGAGTTCCTGTGGGGATAGGGTTGCCAGGTCCCTCTTTGCCATTGGCAGGAGGTTTTTGGGGCGGAGTCTAAGGAGAGCGGGGTTTGGAGAGGGGAGGGACTTCAATGCCATAAAGTCCAATTGCCAAAGCGGCCATTTTCTCCAGGTGAACTTATCTCTATTGGCTGGAGATCAGTTGTAACGGCAGAAAATCTCCAGCTAGTACCTGGAGGTTGGCAACCCTATGTGGGGAGCTTGTCTGACTGCAAGTCCCTGTGATAGTTTGGTGTTGGCCCTATGAAGTTACCTTGTTCTGAGTCAGGTCATTGACCCATCTAACTCAGCATTGTCTGCCCTGCCTGGATGCCCTAGCATAGCACTGTATGCATTTTATATATTTCCGTCATTATAGTTGCCATCTCTTGATGCTCAACATTATGGTTCCTGGGGTGGGTCGGGTGATGGAGCCAGGCAAACCTGGCAATCTCTGACAGGAGCAGAACTGATCGCAAACATTTTTTATTTACTCCTCTGACTAGCCTTAACAGACACTGAGGTTTATATCCTGGCTGGGGGTTCTATATGCACAAATAATGTGAAAAATGCCCATTTTAGAGGCAGTCACAATGTACCCAAATGCTTCTTTGCTGCAGATAAGAGACCTTTCTAGTCTGTTATTTACACTGCTCTCCTGCCCTTCTGTAACCCTTCTGTGAACTCCACATGCTCTTCCAGCTGATGTACCCATTGCAAATTGTCTCTACAGCATAGCTTTGGGTTGTCATAAAGCAATGGGAAAGTGCATGAGCAATGAAACCAATAAGGTTCCTCATTGGTTTTGGTTTTCTTCATTATGTTTTGTTTTCCACTTCTTTTTAAAAACAAATGCACACCGCTAATCTGGTAGTGCTCAGTCTCTGGGTGGGCGAGCATTCTCTACAGGGCTGCTGAGAGCCAAACCAGACATTACATTCTCAACATATGGACATAAGGGTAACACATAATTGCTGCATATGGCTGATTATTGGTGATTTTCCTACATCCCACGCAAAGCTAATATACGATTCTTCTGGTAGTGCAAAGATGGCTGCTAGGGAGTGGATTAATAGGGTTCCCAACCTCCAGGTAGTAGCTGGAGATCTCCTGCTATTACAACTGATCTCCAGCCAATAGAGATCAGTTCCCCTGGAAAAAAAGACCGCTTTGGCAATTGGACTCTATGGCATTGAAGTCCCTCCCCTCCCCAAACCCCGACTTACTCAGGCTCCGCCCCAAAAACCTCCCGCCAGTGGCGAAGAGGGACCTGGCAACCCTATAGATGAAGAAAGGAAAGTTGAAGAACTGCAAACAGTGTTGAATGTAGAGGAGGGAAGAGAACTGGGGATCTTGTTGGTGACTGTAGCAGAAGCAGGGCTACTGTGCAAGCTAGGGTTACCAGGTCTCACTTTGCAACCGGTGGAAGGTTTTTGGGGTGGACCCTGAGGAGGACAGGGTTTGGGGAGGGGAGGGACTTCAGTGCCATAGAGTCCAATTGCCAATTCTCCAGGTGAACTGATCTCTATCGGCTGGAGATCAGTTGTAATAGCAGGAGATCTCCAGCTAGGACCTGCAGGCTGGCAACCCTACTGCAAGCATAGGCAGAGTGGCTGCTGAATTGGCCGAGTGTGATGATGTCTTCGACATGGCCAATGGGCTTCTGCTGTGGTCTGTATGGCCTCAGCAAGCACAAAAGGAGCCTGCACTGCCCAGCAGAGCCAGATTTATGCAGAAGCTAAATAAGCTTCAATTGAGAGCTTCAGATTATGGTAGTGGAAAGTGCCACCAAGCTGCATCTGACTGATGGTGACCCCGTAGGGTTTCCATCAAGACAAGAGAGGAACAGAAGTGGTTTCCATTGCCTGCCTCTGCATAGCAACACTGAACCTCCTTGGTGGTGGACTCCCATCCAACTGCTAACCAGGCCGACCCTGCTGAGCTACCAAGATCTAATGAGATTTGGCTAGCCTGGGCCACCTAGGTCAGACAATCAGATTATGTACATGTGTGCAAAGTGCCATCAAGTTGCAGCTGACTTATGTTGACCCCAGCAAGAGGCTTTCAAGGCAAGTGAGAAGCAGAGGTGGTTTGCCATTGCCTTCCTCTGCAGTCTTCCGTGGTGGTCTCCCTTTCAAGTACTGACCTTGCTTAGCTTCCGAGACCTAATGAGATCGGGCTGCACCATGCTGCCTTCCCTCCATCAGATTATGAAGGGCCTCTATATTTAAAACAAGATTTTAAATCTAAATCATCATTTTTTGCCTCATAAACATGGGCCTCAGCATCTTAATCTTTCTCTGTGCTAGGGTTGCCAACCTCCAGGTACTAGCTGGACATCTCCTGCTATTACAACTGATCTCCATACGATAGAGATCAGTTCACCTGGAAAAAATGGCTGCTTTGGCAATTGGACTCTATGGCATTGAAGTCCCTGCCCTCCCTAAACCTCGCCCTCCTCAGGCTCCACCCCAAAAACCTCCCGCTGGTAGCAAAGAGGGGCCTGGCAACCCTACTCTGGAGGGAAGCAACCAATACTCAGGCATTCATGCCAGTTTCCATGTTATCCATACGTGAACAGGTAGAAAAGGTCATAGCTGGTTAGGCTAGTATGAGTTACCATGTTGCTCTGCGACCATCCCACCCTGCCTGCCAGGAGTCAATGGAACCTGTGGCAGCGTGAGGCAGCAGTATGAAGAAAGCCAACCCAGATGCTCTGTCGCATGTGAAATGGTGAGCTGAGCTTAGTTTTCTTATCGTGTGACAATGTGTACGGCTGACACAGTTCAACCAGGGACACAAGCAAAATAAATGCAGCTGAACATGATGGCAATCAGCCACGGACCCCGGCTTTTACATGCGCTCACAATTCAGGCAAATAGCCAGAAGCAATAAATAAATAAAGCACTTTCCCTCCTTTTATGGAAACCTTAGACAATCTAGGCAGCCTTAATTTACATGCCTCCCTAGCACCCAAGGCTACATTTTGGGTCAAGGTAATTTAAAACACAGCAGACTTTTAAAAAGCACCAGATAGGTACACTGATAGTTGTACTCTTTAACAGTCTGTGGGTGCCCTCCTGAGAAAGGAACGGGGACCTTGAAGTATCTCTGTGGGCTAACTATTCAGAAGGGTTTGTGCAAAATCAGAAAAATCACATACAAGGGGGGGGGGAAATTCTGGGTCAAAATGAGCAGAACCGTCTATGCCATGTATACACTCCTGTGAATGAATGTAAGGTCTGAACTCAGAAGTCATGACTATTGGGCAGAATCTAAAGAAGGGCACATCAGCTTCCCTCCCCCTGCCTCCACAACTACAGGATAGGAAACAACCTACCTGTGGGATGCTCTTCCAGTATGCCCCCCCTCACCTTTTTAGATCATCTTCACAGGGTCTTTTACTGGTGCCTGGCCCGTGAATTGCCCGTTTGTCAACCACCAGGGCAAGGGCATTTTCAGTGGTGGCCCCTTCTCTCTGGAATCAGCTCCCTGCGGAAATCGGTGCCCTGAGGGATCTTCCAACATCCTGTAGGGCATGTGAGGCCGCTTTGTTTTGTGTGGCTTTTGGTTAACGTTACAAACCGGGGAGCCGACCAGTTGTTCTAATTTCTCTGAGTAATTTGTTGTTGAGTCGATGTTTTGATTGGGTTTTATTGTTCTATTTATTGGCATTATTTATTTGTATTGTATTTGCCTTTATGGTATTTTTAAATGTTGTAAGCCACCCCGAGTCACTTGTGGGGTGTAGGCGCCGGGTATAAATTAAACAATAAATAAATTTTGCAATAAGCAGGGTACTTTCAAAGCAGTTTCTCAATAAGGTGTGATTTGCTGCTGTCTCAGAGAAAAACCTATGCTCAAAGTGCATCTCTTTCCCCAAATTCTCTAGACATGATCCAGCCATAGCTGAGGACTTCGAAGTCCTGTTGATATCAATGGTAGTTTAAATCATATATGTTTAATCCCCCCCCCCCCACACACACACAAACTGAAATCAACAGAACATAATACTCCTTAGTTTCGGCTGGATTGTGACCTTTGTGAATGTTTGAGTCAAACATTTGCCAGATATAGATATGGATATAACATTCTGACATTTTATTTGAGTGTTTGATATATGATATTTGATTCCAATATTTTATATTTGACAGTCCTTATTTCTCTATGTTTGATACCATGTAATGTGTATTTAGTCTTTGCTAGAGTTTGACAGCTGTCATGCGGCAGCATTTCGTATTTGAGAATAGTTATTGGCAGTTTATGAGATTTTTTTTTTTTAAAAAAAATCAAAATCAAACCAATCAAGAGATTGTGATAGGTCCAAAGCACTGGGTTGGTGAAACTGGGAAGAAAATGTATTCAAAATCAAATTCAGAAATTTTCATGGAAATGTGAAATAATGCAAGAACGGATCTATAAATTTTGACTGGTGAAGAAGGAAATGTTGTGGCCCCATGGGTAAAGCGGCCCTGCCAGGAAAGGAAAGTTAAATAAATAGACAATGATTCAATGGGATAACAAAGGGCACAGCTTTATTGATTACAACATATGGAGCATTGGCAAGGCACAGGGAACAAATCCAGGCATCGAAAGACCACTCTGTCATTCAATGTATCAACAGATCGATATAACGACCCCAACCCGATTGTTGGGGTAGTAACTGGAGTGGTGTATAGGTGGCTCCACTAGGACATAAATCTCTGAGTGGAACCTATGCCACCTGGGAGTGGAGCTATGAATGGCCCTCGAGCTGGGCATCGAAGATGTTCTCCATCCCAAGACCCCTTATGGGGGTCCTCAAACAGGGGAAGGCAGGCACGCAGGTGCATCTTCCCCAAATTGGATCCGTCCCAATGCCAAAAAACGCCTAAGCTGTGAGGAAAAGAAACAAGAACAAACAATAAAACAGAGGGGTGGAGCGACGCAGGGAGCACCTGTGTCATCAACCCCAAATCCAGCCTGTTACACCACCTCCCCCTGAGCAGCGATAGGCTGCAAGGTCAGAGGAGGCAGGCAGGAATGCCCGTCCACGTGGCGGGGGCGAGAGTGAGAGCGACAATGCTTGCCCCCGCAGAGCTCATTTTCATGCGGAGCCACCTCCAGTTTTGTCATACTTTAAATGTCCATGAATGTTTCCCAACTCTTTAAAAAGTTCCCATTGAGAATGTACAAACCTCTGGGAAGGACACCTGTTCTGTAGAGCAGTCTGTTGGCTTACCGGACACCAATGGGGATGGCCATCTGCAGGGCTTGCAAGACTGTTCTGTTTCATTGGTACTTCTTTTGGAGGGTTAGGGTTGCCAGCCTCCCGATGGGGACAGGAAACCTTCCAGAATTATAACTGGACTCCAGGCTACAGAGATCGATTTCCCTGAAGGAAATGGCAGCCAGACTCTGTGGCATCACATACCCGCTGAGCTGCCTCCCATCCCCAAACTTCAGCCTCCTGAGGTCCTGCCCCCCAAAGCTCCAGGTGAGAGCTGGTATCTGGACTGTTGTCTGTAAACTGGTTGTCTATAGGGTTGCCCGGTCCCCCCTCTCCTCCGGCAGGAGGTTTCGGGGGTGGAGCTAAGCCAGTGATTGCGAGCACGCAGCTGCGCTGATTCAATCATATCACTTCTGGTTTACACCCGGAAGTGCCATGTTGCAATGGGCCTTTTGACTGGGAGTTTGAGTGGTGCAAGGCCCATTGTGACGCGGCACTTCCGGGTGTAAACTGGAAGTTACGTGATTGCGTCGGTGCAGCCGTACGCACAAATGATGATCCCCGCTTCTGAGATGGGCAATGGATTGGTGGGCAATTTCCCACCAATCTAAGCGACCTGTGCAACCCTAGTTGTCTGTCTTGTCTCACCTGATGGCTGGGGATGCATCTGGGGGAGTGGAATGGGGAAGGGGATGGTGCCACGATCAGTAAGGTGTGGGGTAGGGGGAGAATAACAGGTCAGGCAATGGGAAGGGACAGCAGACATTTGCATGCTGTTTCACCTCTCGGTTCTTCTTCCAGTCAGGGTGATGGTGGTGACCATATCAACATCCCATTGGGCTTTAATACCTTGCTTTTAAAAGTCAGGTCAGTTTACAGGTAAAGTGGCAGCCATCCACAATTTAATTCTGGATGAGAGGACTGACCTGGCATGTATCACTAAGACCTAGTTGGGCAGGGGGGAGGTTTTAACTTTTCCCAACTGTGCCCCCTCAGGGTACTCAGTGACACATCAGCATAGGCTTGGCGGGCGGGGAGGTGGTGTAGCTGTAGTCCATTGGGATTCTATCCCCTGGCTCGATGCCCTGTCCGTAGGGTTGCTAGGTCCCTCTTCGCCACCGGCGGGAGGTTTTTGAGGGGGAATCTAAGGAGGGCAGGGTTTGGGGAGGGACTTCAATGCCATAGAGTCCAATTGCCAAAGCGGCCATTTTCTCCCGGTGAACTGATCTCTATCGGCTGGAGATCGGTTGTAATAACAGGAGATCTCCAGCTAATACCTGGAGGTTGGCAACCCTACCTGTCCGGGTCTCTGCTGGGTGTGAGAGTGTGTATAGAATCATAGAATCACAGAGTTGGAAGGGACCACCAGGATCATCTAGTCCAACCCCCTGCACAATGTAGTGTGAGACAGGGTTGGGATTCTGTTGGTGTACCACCCACAATTGTAAATCGTATTTGCTCAGTGGTGTTTTGAAAGCCGCCTTGGGTTGAATAAGAAAGGCAGGATATAAATATTTTAAACGAGTAGGTAAGTAACAGTGCAGTCCTAGAAGCATGTAACTATGCTTGGGTCTGCACTATAAGTATTTCTCTGGATCATTAGTGGGATATTTTGTTGAAACCCTCCCCCTAATTTTCCACTTGGCATAGAAATGGATGTCTGCAATATCTCAAGACATTTTTATTTGTCCAAGCACTTGTAAACTTATCGCTGGCTTGTTTTTGTATCTCTCCTTTGCTGTTTATTATCTGCAGTTGTTACCCTGCTCCACTGTTGCTGCTAATCATTTTTTGTAAGTATTTTACGGTGCCGTTCTAAACAGAGTTATGCCCTTCTAAGCCCGTTGACTTCAATGGATTCAGAAGGGTGTAGATCTGCCAAGGATGGCACTGTTAATTATCTGTCGGATGCTGGTCTTTTAGTTTAATTGTCGTATAATTGTCAGTTACACTGAGTCTGATTTTATGGTGAACATTTAATGCTTTTATGTTTTAATGTTCGAAAATCTGCCTTGAAAATGTTTAATTGAGACTGTGGCACTTAAACATATTAAATAAATAAATCTTATTTGCAAGTAATGGAAGAGAAAGGGAGTAGCTTTATATGGGGTCCAGGTATAAATTTCCCCTCTTGTGCCAGCAGATTTGGGCATACAGTGCCCCCCTAAGGATACTTTTCTGAGAGTAAACCCGGTTGAAGAACATGGGACTTACTTCTGAGTAGAACTGCTGAGGATTGCTCTCCTAGTTCTCACAGAAGCAGTTGACACTATGCCTGGCCTCTGCCACTACAGACTACAGGTTTGGGTTCACATGACGGGCCATTCTTCCGTACCCAAAATTCCCTGCATATATAAAACTAGCATGTCAGGCTTAGGAGAAGGTTAGGCTAGAACCCTCCTCTTTGATGTCTAGGTTTTGATCAGCAGGGGGGTTATTTATTGATTTTTGAGGAGCATTCAGTTATGTGAGCCCCCTCTTACAGTCTGAAGTGCTTCAACCCAGATGAAGAGAGGAGAAGGTGGATCAGTGATACAGAGGACCATCTAACCCAGGGGTCGCCAGCAGTTTTGAGCCTGCATGTACCTTTGGAATTTTGAGAGGGGTTGGTGAGCGCTACCCCAAAACGGCTGCCATAAGAGGTGCAGCCAAACCCCAAATGGCTGTCTCATAGACTTTCCAACCTCCAGGTACTAGCTGGAGATCTCCTGCTATTACAACTGATCTCCAGCCAATAGTGATCAGTTTACCTGGAGAAAATGGCCGCTTTGGCAATTGAATTCTATGGCATTGAGGTCCCTCTCTTCCCCAAACCCCACCTTCCTCAGGCTCTGCCCCAAAATTCTCCCGACGGTTGTGAAGAGAGACCTGGCAACCCTACTGTCTCAGGAGGCAGATCCAAATAGAATGTTCCTCTCCTCAAACCTCCCAGGAAGAAGGAAATCCTGAAGGCAAATGAGGTCTTGGGCTGCATCAACAGAAGTAGAGTGTCCAGATCACGCGAAGTGATGGTATCCCTTTTCTCTGCTCTAGTTAGACCTCACCTAGAGTTCAGTTTTGGGCACCACTATTTAAGAAAGATGTAGACAAGCTGGAGAGTGTCCAGAGGAGGGCAACAAAGATAGTGAGGGGTCTGGAGACCAAGTCCTATGAGGAAAGGTTGAAGGAGCTGGGTATGTTTAGCCTGAAGAGGAGAAGACTGAGAGGGGATATGATAACTACCTTCAAGTACTTGAAGGGCTGTTATATAGAGGATGGGGCGGAGTTGTTTTCTGTTGCCCAAGAAGGTTGGACCAGAACCAACGGGTTGAAATTAAATCAAAAGAGTTTCCGTCTAGACATTAGGAAGAATTTTCTAACAGAGCAGTTCCTCAGTGGAACAGGCTTCCTCAGGAGGTGGTAAGCTCTCCTTCCCTGGAGGCTTTTAAGAAGAGGTTAGATGGCCATCTGTCAGCAATGCTGATTCTGTGACCTTAGGCAGGTGATGAGAGGGAGGGCATCTTGGCCATCTTCTGGTCACTAGGGGTGTGTGGGGGGGTAGTTGTAAATTTCCTGCATTGTGCAGGGGGTTGGACTTGATGACCCTGGTGGTCCCTTCCAACTCTATGATTCTAAGGGGGAATGGAACCACACACTGGCCAAGGAAAGCCCAGTGCTTACCCATCCTCCTGATTCCCCCAGCAGAAAACCCTTTCATTTGAATGAGCAGCCAATAACCAGCATGCCTTACATTGGCCCTGCACACTTGCTGAAAGCTTGTCAGGTGCCAAGGGAAGTACTGGCAGGCACTATGGCACCCATGGGTGCCACATTGGGGAACCCTCATCTAACCCCATGCCATCTTGGATTATCAGCAGCTCTCCTTGGAATTCCCTAGCACTGGGAATTCTTTTAATGGGAGATGCCACGAGCTGGACTCAGAATCTTCCATATGCCAACCATGTACTCTTCCACTGAGCTATAATCCCTTCCCAAAGTGTCTCCTTCTGCCCACAGAACTCAAATCCAGGCTCCTGGATTCCACAGCAGTTTCATGAATGGATGGGGAATGCCCAGTAGCCTCGGGTGTGGGACTGGTGTTTGTTTTGCTTGACATTCTTCATTGATCGCTCTGGAGCTGCTTGCGATCCAACCCCCAGATATTTATATGAACTGAGCCTCTGCAGCTTTGCAGCAGGGCAAACTGGTTCCTTTTTGCCAATTTGTTTGCTTAAGGGTTAGAAGGGATTTCTGAGCTTTGGTGAAAGAAGAAGTCTCATCTCTGAATAAAGCCTGGTGCGCTGTGGTGCTCTCTGTAAACTGGCGGAGCCTCCAGCCCCAATTATTCATCAAGTTCAGGGTCGCCTCACTGTACTTGCCTTAAAATGCTGCTTCTCGGCTCTGCAGCTGCTCTCTTTAAGAACAGTTCTGTGGGCCCAGAATATGGGATAAGCTGTGCCTTCCAGAGAGATCCTGCATTCTTATACAGGAGCAGTTATCAGGAGAACTAAGGGAGAAGAGCCCTTCTGGATCAGACCAATGTTCCAAAGTATCATGCATCCTCTTTTCCCATAATGACCAACCAGATGCCTTTAGAAAGAGCACAAGCAGGGCACAGGCTAAAGCATTCTTGTATTGCCCTGCTTTCCCAGTAGCTGTTATACAGAGGTATACTACCTCTGAGCATGAAGGTTTCACAGGCTTCTCGGAGAGTGGCTGTTGATGGGTTTCTCCTCCTGTCAAATTATCTCTTTTTAAAAGTCATCCAAGGGGCCACCGCTATATTCTGTGGCAGTGAGTTCTAGCAGTAAGTAAATTATGCATTGGAGCACTTTCTTTTTGTGTATGGAATTTTCTGCCCATCTGCTTCATTGGGAGCATATTTTGGGAGAGGAAGAAAAACTTCTTTCAGTCCACTGTCTCTGTGCTATGCATAACTTTATAAACCCCTGTTATGCCCACTCTTAATCTCCCCCTCTTAAAAAAACTGAAGGGCCTTTGGTGCTTTTATTGTAGGGAAGGCATTCTAATCCCCTGACCATTTAATTTGCCCCTTTCTGTATCTTTCCCAGCTTCACTACATCCTTTCTGAGATTTAGCTACCAGAACTCTACATAGTATTCTTGATCCAGCGGCCCTTTCTCTTCAATAGGGTTGCCAGGTCCCCACTCATCTTTGGCAGGAGGTTTCTGTTTTGTTGTGTGCGTGTGCGCGCGCTGATGCAACACTTCCGGAGGTGCCACCTGGTGCACGGGGCTGCACCGGGCGGCCCGCTCGCCCGGGGAGGGCGAGGTAAGGTTCCCACTGGTGCGCGGGCCTGCAGCGGGCAGCCCGCTCACCTCGGGGAGGGAGAGAGAGAGAGAAGAGGCTTCCCGGCTGGTGTGCAGGCCTGTGCATGCATGATTGCCCGCCAACCCTCAGCTGGTCAGTGGGCAGAAGGGCATTTTACCGGGGATTTGCCCGCCACCAGCGGGCACCTGGCAACCCTACTCTTCAACCATCTTCTCATAGGTATTTTGGGGGAGTATTCAAAGGTTGTTTTTTTAAAGGAGGTTCCCTCTCCTGATTTTAGTTGCTTAATCTGTAAAACTAGAATTGGAACAACCTCCATTGCTTGTTCAACATGACAAATCATGTGGTACACAACTGGGTGTTGCTTATTGGCTTACTCTGTCATTGCAACAAATAATTTAGCGGAGGTGAAAATCACCTTGTGGTCTTCTTCCTCCCTTCTTATTTCCCCCTTTTCCTTTATTTCATAACTGAATTCTGTGTTTCTGAGGTCTGTATAGAATGCTGTGCTGTTTGTCACAACTTTCCACTCCTTCCATTCTTATGTGTCTTTATTTCCTCCCCTTTTTACCATTGCGCACTGATGTGCATCAAAAGCAGACCTGATGTGATTGCCCATACTGATGCATAAAGATTTTCTCAGATCCATGAGGTATTTTGTGAAAAATGGAAACCATTTTATCAATATGTTAAGGCTTAATAATAGTAATATTAAATGGCAGAAAAGTTAATGGTAGTTGATGATAAAATTGATGATGGCAATGATAGCTGATGATAAAATTAATAAGGTAATGAAACGTATATTTATAATCATAAGCTAGGAAAGCAATCTTGATTTTATACCCATGCAAAGTATGTATGATACAGTAATAGACTTTTTGATGTTTTTATGATTTGTATTGTCAATTTTTTCTTTTTTCCTTCTTCTTCCCTTTCTTTATCTCTGTAAAAAGGTAAAGGTCCCCTGTGCAAGCACCGGGTCATTCCTGACCCATGGGGTGACATCACATCCCGATGTTTACTAGGCAGACCTTTTGTTTACGGGGTGGTTTGCCAGTGCCTTCCCCAGTCATCTTCCCTTTACCCCCAGCAAGCCGGGTACTCATTTTACCAACCTCAGAAGGATGGAAGGCTGAGTCAACCTTGAGACGGCTACCTGAAACCGACTTCCGTCGGGATCGAACTCAGGTCGTGAGCAGAGCTTGGACTGCAGTACTGCAGTTTACCACTCTGTGCCATGGGGCTCATGTATCTCTGTACCCCCTTTTTTACAAAATAAATTAAAAAAAGATTTGCATGTTATGTCTTACCAATATGCAGGGGTGCATGTGTGCATCTAGAAAACATCCCACAAAAATAATCTTGATTCCATCATGCCTGCAAGCACATCGAAGTCATTTTTTTTGCTGCTCCTTTGGATCCACACCCCTGAACACATCAGTAATGTAGTCGCAAGAGGAAAAGATACGAACAAATTGAAGGTGCGGGAAGCTACAGCACACTGTCCATCATCCAGTTCCAGAATTAACGTTTGAAATTTTCTAATTTGAAATTTTCTAATTCTAATAGAATTCAGGAAGAGAGGAACACAGTATACAGAGAAAAAAAATCAGAAAAATTAAGGAATGAAAAATCTACTCAATTCAATTCAAGACCTTTATTGGCATACAGTACAAGAAAAATCTACTCACTCTTACATAGGTGTGCAAATTGATGGTGACAAGCATTCATGGTGACAAGCAACAACTGTGTGAAATTTCTCAGTATGTGTGTACCACATATGCTAGCAGCAATTTACATGTCCTTAGGTACTTTGGGGAAATTGCTGAGGAAGTTTGTCTCAGTCTTCATTAACAGCGCGTTCATGCGCTCTTTTGCCGAAAGAGCTCAGGAGGCGAAAAAGGGGGCTGAGCCAGCATAAGTGGGACAGCTACCGGCAGCCATCCCACTTACGCCACGCAGAGTGGCCTGGACGCTGGCAGGGAGGTCCGGACACTGTCCTCCCCGCGCTGCTCTGGTAGCGCAGCCCAGGGTCACCGGCACAGCCTCCGGCCGATGTCTGGACGGCGCACTTCTGTGCACCATCCCCGGGAGGACATTCCCGGGGCATTCCGGCACCAGCCTGGAGGAGAAGCTGCCTTTAAGTGGCCTCAAAGCCCTTTTGGACCGGGAACGCCCCTTTTAAATTTTGACGAGATACACCACCTTTTAGGTGGCTTATCTCCTGTGCAACCCTATGAAGGGTTGCACGGATTTTTCCCACTGCGGGGAGGTTGCAGCTCCAGTGTGTGTGTTGGGGGGCAAAATCTCTTTTGGAGCTGTGCTGTCTCCTACGACTGGCGCAGCCGTTCTGCTCAGGAATGTGCTGTGAATCTCCCACCTTTAATTTCCAGTGGCATTTTTCCTACACTGGTTTGTTGTGGTGTGTCCATGCTTTATCCTTCTCGAAGTTTATTCAGGACAAATGGTTTTTCAATAAAAAGGGACTTTGTATAATGATGGGGACCAACCCAAAGTATTCTTTGGAGTTGATTCTGATCGTATGATTTTGTATCGGAAAATGTAACAGCAGAATGCTTTCCATTGGCATAGGGCACTGTTTCCCTATGCAGCTCTGCCAAAACGTGTCATAGTTGCTTTGTAACAGCTTGGCTGCCGGATTCCAGCTCCTCTTGAACAGGAGACTGTCACTCATGTCAGAATTGCTGCTCTTGTGATGCACACCAAGGGTAAATTTAGTATAAGATTGTCAGACCCATTTTGATTTTTTTGGACCACAGAAGCGAGCTTCACGATGGTGTTTCAGTGCGAGAAATCTAACACATTTATCCTTTGTTGGCACTTTTGTTCATTAAATCCAACTGTTTCAGAAAAAAAATTAAGAAACTATTATGATGTGAAGGTGAGCTGATGTGCAGAGAGATAAGGGATAGGGGCTGTGGCTCAGCGGAAGAGCATCTGCTTGGCATGCAAAAGGTCCCAGGTTCAATCCCCAGCATCTCCAGTTAAAGGGACCAGGCAAGTAGGTGATGTGAAAGTCCGTTGTGACTTGACGGCACTTTCCACCACTACCACCTGTGCTCCTGCGTATTGATAACTCTTACAAAATAAGATAAGGCTGGCAGTGCCCTCTATCTGCATGCTTGCATGGTTGCTCAGGATGTCAGGTGTTTTCATCCATATTTAATGCTCCTGGCTAGGCTTGCCAGTTCCCTCTTTGCCACCGGTGAGAGGTTTTTGGGGTGGAGCCTGAGGAGGGTGGGGTTTGGGGAGGGGAGGGACTTCAATGCCATAGAGTCCAATTGCCAAAGCAGCCATTTTCTCCAGGTGAACTGATCTCTATCAGTTGGAGATCAGTTGTAATAGCAGGAGATCTCCTGCTAGTACCTGGAGGTTGGCAACCCTAACCCTGGCAACTTGCACATGCACACACACACACGCACGCACACACGATCCATTGTACACTTGTGGTGCAAAATGCTTGTGTCTCTTTATTCGGATTTGTTTTACAGTGTTTACAGTTGTGGTATGAGTGTTATCAACCCCTTTGAATGTGATCTGATAATGAAGGAAATACACATTTTTAAAAGAAACAAATTGGGTTGCAGGGCTTGACTCAATACAGCTAGTGGAGTGCAAATGACGGCAGTTAATTATCTGGCTTGAAATGCCGCTGGCACAGGCAGAGCCTTGGGAAGACTGAGGTGTGCTGTCATTTCCGCTATTTGTGTGTATAGGGGTGTGGGTATTTTGTAATGTGGGAATAGCCTGCTTTTGGAATCCTGTGTTTGTGTGTGTGTGTGTGTGTGTTCCCCTTCTTTCTTGTCAGGGAGGAACTATAATTCAGAGGGAGATTATCTGCTTTGCATACACAAGGGGTCAAGTTCAGCTCCTGAGCTCTCCAATTAAAACCAGAAGGAATTTTTTTTTTTTTGGTGGGGGGAATCCTTCTCTGCCTGTAGGACCAGCTCAAGAGCTTTCTATGCCCCGGGCAGGCTGGCCCAAGTGCCCCTCACCAGCTGGCCCAGGTGTGCCCCAAGTCACTGGCTAGATGGTCTGAAGATCACTTGCCCACCAATGAAGCGGAACAGAGTGTGTGTATGTGGAATTGCTTTGGAAACCAGAAGTGACACTATTTCTGGAGAAGCTCTAGGTCTAGGACATGGCTTCTCAACAAGGGGAGAATTCTCCCGGGGGGGGGAATTTTAGGGTTCCAGGGGGGGAATTGGGACCACTATTCAGCTAAGTGTGATGTCCTGTAGATTATGTACAATCTGTAAAATTGTAGTTTGTTTTTAATAACTGTTAGACTATCTTGGGAAGGGGGAAATTATATTCTGAACAATGGTGAAAGGGGGGATGGAGCATAAAAGGTTGAGAACCACTGTCTAGGAATCCCTAAAATTTCTCTGGCTGGAAGTGGTGTAGTAGTTAAGAAGAGTGGTTAGGAGCGGTGGATTCTAATCTGGAGAACCAGGTTTGATTCTCCACCCCTCCACATGAGCAGCAGACTCTAATCTGGTGAACCAGGTTGGTTTCCCCACTCCAGCACATGAAGCCAGCTGGGTGACCTTGGGCTAGTCACAGCTCATTTAGAGATCTCTCAGCCCCACCTACCTCACAGGGTGTCTGTTGTGGGGAGGGGAAGGGAAGGTGATTGTAAGCCTTTGATTCTTCCTTAAGTGGAAGAGAAAGTCGGCATATAAAAAACAACTCTTCTTCACTCCCAGTTTCTGATGCAAAATCCCCCACACACACACTTTCTCCCGCTGCATTGGTGTGCCTGGAACTGGCCGGGTGGCTAGGGTGTATTCCACCTGGCTGCTGGCCAGTTTGCTGGCTGGAGCATGCCCCTGGGGTGGCAGCACTGGGGCTGGGGGTGTCCCTGGTGTATGGGCTGGCCCATCTGCTTGAGACAGTGGAGAATTACTGCCAGCATGGTGTAGTGGTTAACAGCAGTGGTTTGGAGCGGTGGAGTCTGATCTGGAGAACCAGGTTTGATTCCTCACTCCTCCACATGAGTGGCGGAGGCTGATCTGATGAACTGGATTTGTTTCCCCACTTCTACACACAAAGCCAGCTGGGTGACCTTGGGTGAGTCACACTCTCTCAATCTCACCTACTTCACAGGGTGTCTGTTTTGGGGAGGGGAAGGGAAGGTGATTGTAAGCCAGTTTGATTCTCCCTAAAGTGGCAGAGAAAGGCGGCATATAAAAACCAACTCCTCTTCCTCCTCCTCCTCCTCTTCTTCTTCTTGATATACCAATGGTTTGACTCAATATAATACAGCTTTATATGTTGGCTATGATTAATGCTGCCAACCTCCAGGTAGTGCAGGAATCTTAGGCTATAGTTACTACAACACAAATGAGTGAGACATCAAAGTGTAATCAATGCATACAATAGTGGAAAGGGACAAACATACAACTATATACAATGGTATTTCAATAATCCACAAAGGTATGTATAAATGTGTTTTTTTCAATAGTCCATAAGGGTACATAGATCCAAGAAGATTCCAATAGTTGGTCACAAGACCTCAGCAGATGTGTAAAAGACTATTATGAAAGGAAGACGATCGTTTCATTCTTCATCAGTTCCATTCAATTCATGCAATTCAAAAGGTATACAAGATTCAAAAATTCATTTCTTCCCCTTAGGGATACACAAGGTGTATCCCTTGTGGAACTGTTACATTTGCAATGACTTCTGTTTATTCCAACTATATCCTCTATAGATTTTAAGCCATATGGACTATTACATTTGCCAATGGATATAGTTATAAGATTTATCCCTAAGGGGAAGAAATGAATTTTTGAATCTTGTATACCTTTTGAATTGCATGAATTGAATGGAACTGATGAAGAATGAAACGATCGTCTTCCTTTCATAATAGTCTTTTACACATCTGCTGAGGTCTTGTGACCAACTATTGGAATCTTCTTGGATCTATGTACCCTTATGGACTATTGAAAAAAACACATTTATACATACCTTTGTGGATTATTGAAATACCATTGTATATAGTTGTATGTTTGTCCCTTTCCACTATTGTATGCATTGATTACACTTTGATGTCTCACTCATTTGTGTTGTAGTAACTATAGCCTAAGATTCCTGCACTACTTTCCTTATCCTTGATATTAGTGCAGAGGTGTTGATTTTGGTTTGCTCAACCTCCAGGTAGTAGCTGGAGATCTCCTGCTATTACAACTGATCTCCAGCCGATAGAGATCAGTTCACCTGGAGAAAATGGCCGCTTTGGAAATTGGACTCTATGGAATTGAAGTCCCTCTCCCCCCAAACCCAGCCCCCTCAGGCTCCGCCCCCCAAAAAACCTCCTGCCGGTGGCGAAGAGGGACTTGGCAAGCCTAGCTGTGATTAGAAGAGAGGCTGTGGCTCAAAAGGTAGAGCGGCTGTTTTGCATCCTGAAGGTTCCAGGTTCAATCCCTGGCACCTCCAAATCAAGGAGAGCAGGACCAGGAAAGTCCTTCGCAGGAGAACTGTTTCCAATCAGAGGAGATGATACTGACCAATTATCAGCCTTGGTGTGAGACAGCTCTGTATACATTCTAATTTGGTTAGTTTTGTACCAACCAACGATAACAACATCAACCAAAAATGCCAGGGCCTCAAGAAGAAGAGAGCTGGGGAGATGTGAGGAATGTTCGGGGACGCCGCCGACAAAGCAGTTGCCTCTCAGCTGGCAAAGCAGAATGAAATGAGTGTCGACAACCTGCTGGCTGAAGTCCAGCATCACAATTAATGCTAATATCATCCAGCTCTTCCAGGGAAACAGCCTGCCGCTCTCACTCTCTACGATTTTATTTATTTATTTGAAAAGGTTAGCCAAGAAGCTCGTAGAAAGGCTTCCTGCATTGCTGAGATTCCACAAGTTGTGTAAGGCGCAGTTATTCAGGAGGGCTTGCGACACTCACACCTAATTGCTTCTGATGATAGCTAGATAGGGGAGGGGCTGTGGCTCAGTGGTAGAGCCTCTGCTTGGCATGCAGAAGGTCCCAGGTTCAGTCCCCGGCATCTCCAGTTTAAAGGGACTGGGCACGTAGGTGATGTGAAAGACCTCTGCCTGAGACCCTGGAGAGCAGCTGGTCTGAGTAGACAATACTGACGTTGATGGACCAAGGGTCTGATTCGGTAGAAGGCAGCTTCATGTGTTCATGTGTTCATCGGTTGGCCTGCTCTTACAAATTTTTGATTCTGGTTTTTTTTTTATAATTACCACTGTAACCCTCCTTCCGTTCTGGAAAAAAAGTTCAACCTGCTCTAAATAAGTAAATAAATTCTGGCAGCTGAAAACTGCAAGAATTGAAAGTTTTCAAGCCTCCTTCCTCTCCCCAGTATGAAACCTTGGATTCTCCCCCCACACACACACACACACAATCCATTTGGAGTATTTCTGTTAGAAGGAAAGCTCCTATGATTCATAAACAAGCAGAAGTTCTCTACAGGGTGTTGCAAAGCAGTTCTATACTTCCTGCAAATAGTGTGTTTACCAAATCTGGGGGAAGCAGCTGGGGATGAGGGGGTGGGGGTTGTGGCAAACCACAAATGCCAAAAAAAGGCCGGTGCCAAAGGAGAATTTATGCATGCCATGGAATTGCTCCATGAGTTTCAGCAAGCGTTTCTGTCAGAGGCAGCAGTAAAGAGCAGTGTATGAAAATGAAGCCAATCTAAAACTAACAAAGATGTGAATCACAAAGAGTCTAGTGGTGTCTTAAAACAGGTTTGGCAACCTTTTCCTGCCAAGGGCCATTTGGATATTTATAACATCATTCAAGGGTCATACAAAATTATCAACTTAAAATTAGCCTGCTATATTTGGTCAAACATTGAGCCAAGAGGCACAACTGGACACGGCTCCGAGTGTCTGCCATGTAGAGCGACTCACTTTTGAGCTCTGCCGTCCCCAGCTGGGCCCGAGAGATTCGGGCAGGGCAGCAAACACAAGACGGAGTGAGCGACAAGCCACTCAGGGCTTGTAGGTGAAGAAGCCCAGTCCAGTAACACCCCAATTCGGCACTTTCCTGCCCTACGCATCTTTTGCAGGACTTAGAGGGGACAGAACCAGAAGAGAAAGGGGGTACCAACCAAACCTCAAACAAGCAGCTGCTCCAGATGACCCTCCCCGCGTGGGCAAGCAGGCAGGCATCCAACCAGTGGTGCACTTGTCCACCTGGTGGCACAAGATGGTTTGTTGCACCAGCCGGGCGTAGCGGTCCAGCCACACACCGGAGTTGCTCCTGCTCTGCATGGTCGGGGCCGGATTCTACAGCCGGCTCCTGCTACCTCCGCCTGCAGGGATGAAATGAGGACACACTGGCTAAGAACTCCCCCCCACCCCCGCGCGCTCATTCTGTCCCTGCCTCCTTTAACCCCTTCATTGTCACCACTTCCACCCCCAGCCCTCTTGTAGTACAGAGGGAATACGTTTCTCCACTGCCCAGGTGGGAAAGGGTTAACACAGTTTCTTGGGGGTTCCTAGCAGCTCCATAGCTAATGACTCTTCTGCAAGGGGGGGAAAGGTTCCTTTTCTCTGCAAAACAAATTCACATCCTCCTTGAATAGAGGCTATTCCTGTCCGCGGGAGGGGGTGGATCACCAGTCTTAGATCCTTCTGAGCTAGAGATCTGCCAGGACCCAAGAAGGGCCAGATCAAATGATTTCGCAGGCCTTAAACAGCCGCGGGTCGGATTTTCCCGACCCCTGGTTTATACCATGCTGCCTTCTCTCCCTACATTATTATTAGAACACAAATAAAAATAAGACCCTGTCACGGGAATAAATGATCCAGTTAAAGCAGGTATGGAGCATTCTCAGCTGCTGATGACCCAGGGCATATAAACCTTGAACAGAGAACTATGACTTTCTGTAGTGAGCTAGATACTTTCAGCCTCTATTGAGCCAAAGCACAGTCTTTTCAAATCTGTGTATGAATTCGAACTGAACAGTTGGAAGATTTGAATAACACTTGGAAGAAGAATATCAGAGTACAAAATGGATGAAGCCAGAAATTACTACTGGAAAACACATAATTATCTTAATGCAAACATAAAGATGACATATGTGATTTTTAAAAAGAAACTCTTAATTAGATTTAGATATAAATATATGAACTAGCTGTTTAACTATGGAAAATACAACACAAAAATTGATGCACACTAAAAATGTTCCAATTCTGATAATCCCTTCTCAAGAAAAAAAAAGCGGGGGCTAAAACCATCCTGACATTGTAGTGCCTTCCTTATGGAAAACATTGAAACTGTTTGGGGCTCTTAAGTTTAGAAGAAAATGAAGCCAATAGAAAATGAAGCCAATAGAAGGAGAATGGGATATGACAGATTTATAGAATAAATTGTGATGTGGGAGTGAATAGAGAGAACCACCATTATTCCCAGAACTCAGGGTCATCCAATTAAATTGATGGGCAGTAGATTCAGGACTAGAGTTGCCAACCTCCAGGTACTAGCTGGAGATCTCCTGCTATTACAACTGATCTCCAGCCGATAGAGATCAGTTCACCTGGAGAAAATGGCCGCTTTGGCAATTGGACTCTATGGCCCCTCCCCAAACCCCACCCTCCTCAGGCTCTGCCCCAAAAACCTCCCGCTGGTGGCAAAGAGAGACCTGGCAACCCTGTTCAGGACAATACAGAAAAAGTACTCCACACAATGGAAAGTTAACTTATGGAAGTATATATTGGTTACTAGAGGACAACAGTGGAAGAGAGCTGTTGTCTACATGAGCAGAAGCATCAGGTTGGACACTGCGAAAAACAGGATGGTAGATAAGCTGTACGTATCCAGCTGGGAGAGGGTCTTGTATTGTTTGAACAGGATAGCTAATGTTTTACCTTCACCAAGGCAAAACGGACTGTCACTGATTTATCAATGGAAGCTTTAGATAATTAGTCTGCTGATGAAACCTCACAAATGAGTTAAGCATGGACCCCAACTGCCCCAATCTCTTTTTTTTCTGGAACTTGTTCCTGGTAGATCACTGTCTCTGTTTTTACTTTTGAGGAATGGCTGCTGAAAGTGTTTTTAATGTGAGTTGCTTCTGTTGTCCTTTTCCAGGGTTCAGCTTCCTCTCCAGGGTCCCTGGCAGTGGCACCTCAATGTAGGTTAGGGTTGGCAGCTCCGGGTTGGGAATTACCTAGAGATTTTGGGGGTGGAGCCTGAGGAAGGTGTGGTTTGGAGAGGGGGGACTCCAATGCCATAGAGTCCAATGGCCAAAGCGGCCGTTTTCTCCAGGGGAACTGGTCTCTATCACCTGGAGATCTGCTGCAATAGCGGGAGATTTCCAGCAAAACAAGAAAAAAATATATATATCAGCAATGCAGACCACTGAAATATGCCAATTCACTTTATAGAATAAACTTACTTATGTCTCACATCTATATCCTAAGAACTAGACTAATTATGTACAAAGAACTAAACATTACACAATGAAGTTACATTTTGTTTTGGCATTGGTGGGCTCAGCCAAATGTAACTTCATTGTGTAATGTTTAGTTCTTTGTGCATAATTAGCCTAGTTCTTAGGATATAGATGTGAGACATAAGTTTATTCTATAAAGTGAATTGGCATATTTCAGTGGTCTGCGTTGCTGATATATATTTTTTTTCTTGTTTTGCTAATACTATTGTCGGTACCACCTGGTGGTTGGCAACCCTAATGTAGGCGCATGGATGCATCTGCTCTTTAATGCACACGTATGTGTAACCGCACATGCACGGACCTTCTTGAACTCTGCAAAGCACCCCAGTGATGCCCACAGAGGTGGCTATATAAATAATTAATAATGACGAACATGGAGATGCTATTTTGAGCACAACTTGCCGATTCACAATCTCCTTTTGAACCAGCATCAATAACAGATTGTAAGGTGACTGCAGTTTTCTAGCATATCTTTAACCTGAAGAACATACAAACATATTGTCTTGTTAAAACTGCATGATGGACAATTGCAGAGGGAAGGATCTCTCTCAGCATGTGGATCAGAGCAATGATTCTTAATGGAAGCCTTGTCCCCCAGGCAATCTACAAGTCTTGGGAGGCATTCAGAATGTCGGGGGGCAAATGAGCACTGGGAATTCTTTTAATTGGGTTTTTTGGCAGTCCTGCATCTCTACTTGCAATGTATTCTGACAGTTTCATACTTTTCAGTCTTCTCTGAAGGTAACATCCCGGTTTTCTTTCCTAGTCTTTTAAAAAGTGGCAGACATCAAATAGGAATAAAATCTATGCGTAAGGAAAGAGTCTCCAACTTTGCTGAGTCTATGCATGCTTATGGAATTTTGAGAACTGATAGTGGTTGCCACCTAGGGTTGCCCACCTCCATTTGGAGGCTGGAGGTCTCCCGCTATTACAACTGATCTCCAGGCTGATAGAGATCACCTGGAGAAAATGGCCACTTTGGCAATTGGACTCTATGGCATTCAAGTCCCTCTCCTCTCCAAACCCCACCCTCCCCAGGCTCTGCCCCCCAAATCTCCAGGTATTTTCCAACCCAGAGCTGGCAACCCTATCGCCATCACACAATGGCTGCCTTGGGGGATGGGAGCAATCTCAGAGATTCCACAGCATGTCACAAAGTTCCAGCACAAGTAATCTCTTACAATGGAGGCAGCTTTTTTCGAAGGAGAGTTCTTCCAAAGCTCCTGCTGCTCCAGTGAAGTGGAGATCATGAGAGGGAGGGCACCTTGGCCATCTGCTGGGCATGAAGTATGAGTCACTGGGGGTGTAGGGGGGAGGTTGTTTGGAATTTCCTGCATTGTGCAGGGGGTTGAACTAGATGATCCTGGTAGTCCCTTCCAACTCTACAATTCTATGAGATACGCTAGGCAGGACAGATTGGCAATTATGGCCACTGGGACTCCTCCTGGTGTGCTGATACCCCTTGTACTTGGGCCAGGCCAGGCAAAGAAGGGAGGCATTTGGTCTGCCCTGGCAGGAGATGGTGGCTTTGGGCCCTGCTCAGCCTGTGGAAAGAGGTGCTAGCTAGGCAAGCAGGATGCCTCTCTCTCATTTTTTTTTGTTGGGTGGGGGAGGCTGGACCGGGCTGTGGGGCCTTTTTCTAGGGCCCTTTTTCCTTTCCCCAGCCTGCTTCTGAAATGTATAGGGTGGCCAACCTCGGATGGTGGCTGGAGATCTACTGGGAATGCAACTGATCTCCAGGTGACAGAGATCAATTCACCTGGAGAAAATGGCCACTTTGGAAGGTGGACTGTATGGCATTCTACCCCACTGAAGTCCCTCCCCTCCCCAAACCCTGCCCTCCTCAGGTTCCATCCCCAAAATCTCCAGGTATTTTGCAGCCCGGAGCTGGTAACCCTAGTAGGGTTGCCAACCTCCAGGTACTAGCTGGAGAATTCCTGCTATTACAACTGATCTCCAGGCAATAGAGATCAGTTCCCCTAGAGAAAATGGCCGCTTTGGCAATTGCACTCTATGGCATTGAAATCCCTACCCTCTCCAAACCCCGCCCTCCTCAGGCTATACCTCCAAAATCTCCAGGTATTTCCCAACCTGGAGCTGTCAGCCCTAAACCCTAGAAATGTAGGATTAGCTTTTCACTTTGAGGAGGAAGTAAATGTGTAGCCAGAAAATACTTTGGCAGGCAATATGGTATCTTCAGGTGCCATATTGGGGTGACGGCATTCTCACTGAGTGTATGTCCAAGATCTGTGGATCTTATGCTTATATCATAAACACAACTATGTAAATGAAATAAACAGGAGTCTTGTGGCACCTTGCAAGCTTACAAAAATTTATGCTACTGTAAACTTTTGTGAACAGAGGCTTGTATAAGTGACGCATATATAAATAAAGTTGCCTCACCCGGAGTGCTGTTTTTATATCCTAATTTTTTACCAATGACTAAGGGAGCAGTCTATGATGCTGTCATGCTCTTGATGGGCCATAGTGGATTCAAGGTTAAAGAACTCTAGCAATGTGTGATGCCAGGAATCGGTATGGGGTAGTGACCCTTGGCATGAGAATAGGACTGGAGCAAAAATCTGTGAAATGTTGGTGGTAGGATTGCCAGCTCTGAGTTGGGAAATCCCTAGAGATTTAGGAGGTGGAGCCTAGGAAGGGTGGGGAGGGGGAGGGGAGGAACTTCAATAGGGTATAATGCCATGCAGTCCACTTTCCAAAGTGGCCATTTTCCCCAGGTGAATTGATCTCTGTCTACTCTGTTGTAGTAGTGGGAGATCTCCAGCCACCACCAGGAGGTTGGCAACCCTAGTTGGTGGGGATGATTTAAGACAATTTGGCCTGATCTACACACTGGCAGCGGAATGAGGGGGTAGACTTGGGCTGTACCACTTCAGGCTGCAGGTGACAGATCCCATTTGCATCGCTCCTTCATCTAAAAACAAGCAAGAAATTAGCACATCGAGGAGAAAGGTTGCAAGCTAGCCTTTTACGTGTTGCGCTAGGTTTCTACTTACAGGGAATTATTAATATAGGCAACTTTGAACGGCAACCCTTCCGCCCTGCAGTCTGAAGTGGAATGCTCCATTCTACCACCTCACTCCTCAACTACCTCATCCCTGCCGCATTGTACTAGGTGTGTAGGACAGGCATTAATATCCCCTGTGTCCCTTGCATTAGAATTTGCTTGTATTTATTTACGGATTAGGCTGTTATGTACCGAATGGTCGCATTCCCTCTACATGCTTCCCACCCCGGATCCCCACAGGTTTCTGGCTACAAGCCTGGCTGGGAAGTAACTTCCAAGTAATGTGGAAATTGCTGCTGCGGAGAGTTAGAACATTTAGCTAAGGAAACATTTCCCCCCCAGAATGAGCTATTTAGGCGTGTTGATGGAGTGACTGCCTGCCTCCCCCCCCTCCCCCTGCTGGCTTTCTCTGGCGGATTCCATTAAACAGTGTCGAGGCAAATAAAAGGAGTGAGGCTGGGTCAGACTGCCTGGTAGAGAGGGTCAGACAAGGTTAAGCAGGTCAGGTCTCATTTCTCTGTCTTCCCGGGCTCCCCTAAGCTCCGGATCATTGCATAGAAATTATGCCATTTAATCAGCTGTTAGCAATTTGAGCTCTGCACCGGAGCTGGTGAAATCAAAGGAGGGGGAAGTATCATGAAGGTGGTGTGGGGGGAGAAGGGGGCATGGACTGGAACAGCCAACGAAGCCCAGATAATTAGCCCATAAGGTTATTGCTATTTGGAATAAATTTGCCCCATTGCTATCACCACAGTTTGCAAAAGCAACCTTTGCTGGGTTATACTTGAAAGACGGCGAGGTTTTGTCTAGATATTGAGCGAGGGAGGGGAACGCGGCAGAAGGTGCCGCGGCAAACCTGGAGCTGCCCCAGATCTGGGCCCGTCGCTTCTCAAGTTGTGCATCCGAGCTTGGAAACAGCATCATTACGCTGCCACCGGTGGAGCGCGTCTCAATAGGGCGGTGAAATAACGATGATGTCCTGACAAAATGGCTTTCACCCCCTGACCTCCAAATGCTTTACCAATTAAATAAAAAGCAAGGCAGCGCAGAAACGCCGAGCAGAAGGAAGGTACAATCTCCGGTGTCGCTAAAGGCTAGGATGCTTGGAAACATAGCATCGCTTTTCCCCAAGGGATCTTGCCTAATTCCGTGTGGCAGAGCTCAACAAAGCACCCAAAGTGGAAGCCGGTGACGATAAACTTTGAACCCTGTTTTTGCAACCACATTGGTCATACGCAAGTAGGAAAGGTGTGTGTGGGTTATCAAACATGAGAGATGCGGGCGTGGAGAGATAAGTAATCTGTGGACCAAACTATGTCTCATTCTGGAGCATGTAGTGGGTGTGATTTGGCCCTAGAAAGCATCCATCAGTGATGGGGCAAACTGGGTTGAGGCTGCAGCTCTAGGGGGTAGCATGTTAACTTCCTTCCATCCCATATTCCTGATTCCCCTCCACCCAGCTGCTTTAAGACCCCTAAGAGGAAAAAGACAGGTGCTAACAGCTGGGAAAAAGTCAGGTGTATATATCATTCTTGTCTCTCTTCTCTATCAGGCTTTCTTTCTTTCTTTCTTTCTTTCTTTCTTTCTTTCTTTCTTTCTTTCTTTCTTTCTTTCTTTCTTTCTTTCTTTCTTTCTTTCTTTCTTTCTTTCTTTCTTTCTTTCTTTCTCCCCCTTCATAAGGTACTCAAGGCAGTTTAAAAAGTGGCTTAAAGCAGCCCTGCCAGGAAAGGAGGGGCTGTGGCTCAGTGGTAGAGTATGTGCTTGGCACGCAGAAGGTCCCAGGTTCAATCCCCGGCATCTCCAGTTAAAGGGACTAGGCAGGTAGGTGATGTGAAAGACCCCTGCCTGAGACCTTGGAGAGCCAATGCCGCTCTGAATAGACAATACTGACTTTGATGGACCAAGGGTCTGGTTCGGTAGAAGGCAGCTTCATGTGTTCATGTGTTATGTCCACAGGTAACGGGAGCCCAGCAACTATGTTTATCGGCAACATGCACTAGTCGTGATGCTCCCGAGATGTGTGGTTGCCATGTTGTCTGACCAGGGACTACATACATATTTTGCAATCTCATATGCTTTCAGTACACACAAAGCAGAACACTAGAAAATCCAGTGGTCAGTTGACAGTGTACCGTACGCGCATGCAAAATACACATGTTGCTCCATTTTAGTTAGCATGGTGATGGTGCATATTGGGGGGAATATATGTGTGGTCACTGGCCTTCTGTTATGCCTTAACATAACATCTGAAAGGGCTACAGCTTTCCACAAAATAAAAAAACTGGGTCTGTGGTTTATTATATGGATCTGAAAAATGGGAAGAAAAATAAGCTACACCAAACAGCGCGGCAGCAAATAAAAAAAGGGGGAAAGATGCAAGGTGATTGGTGACAGCAGTATTTTCATGTACAGCCCCTTTGTGTTTCGTTTTTAAGTTTCATCAGGGGGATCACAGTTGTTTTTGCTGAACCTTTCCCCAGTAATTGAGTTCTAAAGATCTCTAATCCCGCTGATGAAGCTTAAATAGCAAAACACGTAGGGGCTGTACATAGGGTTGCCAGGTCCCTCTTCGTCACCAGCGGGAGGTTTTTGGGGCGGAGTCTGAGGGGGGAGGGACTTCAATGCCATAGAGTCCAATTGCAAAAGCGGCCATTTTCTCCAGCAGAACTGATCCCTGTCGGCTGGAGATCAGTTGTAATAGCAGGAGATCTCCAGCTAGTGCCTGGAGGTTGGCAATCCCACTCAGAAAGCCCTTGGGCTGGCAATTCTTAGCAAACTATGGGCAAGAATGCATGGTCACTTTATCCTCCTCTAATTTTCAGCCAGGATTCAGCCAGGATCGAATGCATGCGTTTCGCCTAATGTGCGTTCAATCCTGGCTAATACAGGGATTAAAGGAGGATAAAGTGACCATGCGTTTTCGCCCAAAGACTTGTTTTTTGGCTAGTAACAGGGATTCTTAACTGGGATTAAATTATGGTAGAGTTAAAAAGCAAGGGATTCACTGGATTGCTCCACTGTCTGTGTATGTGCTTTGATACATTGCGGTCATAAGAACATAAGAAAGGCCCTGCTGGATCAGACCAAGTCCCATCAAATCTAGCAGTCTGTTCACAGTGGCCACCAGGTGCTTCTAGGAAGCCCACAAACAAGGCAACTGCAGCAGCACCATCCTGCTTGTGTTCCACAGCACCTAATATAATAGGCATGCTCTTCTGATACTAGGTCGTGGACTCCTGACTTGAAACCGGTCTCCAGGCAGGGTCTGGTTGCAAAAGCGCACTGAGATATTGGACGGTTGCTTTTCTTATCAGCCAACACGGAGTAGGTTTAGCAGAAAGTCTCAGTGGGGGTTTAATCCACTCGCTTCGCAGCTGGATTTTGTCACATGTCATCGCTGGAGCAGATGGCACTTACCGTGTGTGTTTGGCATCCCCAAATCCACGGCCAGGGGCTTTCTGTATAAAAGGGAGGAGACAGGAACAGTAAGCTACCTTTCCCTTTAATCCTTTAATTATAACCATCTAAAATACAAATCAATACCACAAGCTACTTGATTAAATACCAAACTGAAAAGAATATGTGTATCTAAAGAGAGATAATCACAAGTATGAAAGGAATAGGAAAACTCTGGTAGCATCTTTTAGATAACAGATATAATGATTGCAGAATGGCCTGTTGGAACAAGCTCTGCAGGAAACTGTTCTGGGAAGAAAAGGAAGAAGAAGAGGAAGAGAAGGAGGAGTTTTTATGCCAACTTTCTCTGCCACTTAAGGAAGACTCAAACCAGCATAATCACCTTCCCTTCCCCTCCCCACAACAGACACCCTGTGAGGTAGGTGAGGCTTAGAGAGCTCTGAGAGAGTTGTGACTAGCCACTAGGACTGTTGAAAAACAAAATCGGTAAAATTCGGATTTGGCAAAATTTGGCCTGTTTTGATTCGGGAAATGCCGAAGTCCGAACTCCCCCAATTCGGATCCGTGGAATTCGGTGCGAGATTCAAAGTTTGGGGAAAAATTTGGCCGAATAAAGCCATTAAAAACACATTCGCACCTTTCTGCAGCTCTGGAGGGCATGTTTGGAGGTAGAGGTCCCATACTTTCAGCATAGCTTCAGGGGGCCCTTCTTGCAAGAACCTCCAAGTTTTGTGACGATTGGGTCAGGGCCCCCCGAGATATGGGGCCCGGAAGGGGTCCCCCCATGATCTGCCCATTGCAATAATGCCATTACAAACACATTCGCATCTTTCCGCTGCTCCGGGGGGCATTTTTGGAGGCGGAGCTTCCAAACCTTCAGCGTAGCTTGAGAGGACCCTTCTTGCAAGAACCCCAAAGTTTGGTGACGATTGGGGCAGGGGGGCCCAAGTTATGGGTCCCGGAAGGGGTTCCCCCTCCGCCTGTTGGAATGAATAGAAATAAATAGACCGTTTGGACTCAGAGTTTGCAAAACCATGCAAAGCAACATGTGACGCGACCTTGGGAGCTTTCAAACCATGGAAAGGGACAGAGGCGCGCTAGCTATGTATTAGGAGCAGGTGGGGGTGGAATTTCCCCTTTTGCATTGGACTCGGGAGTTGGGAGTCTTGGCACCAGGCAAATGCATTGTTTAAGTCACAATTTGAAAGCCAGTTTTGAGCAAGCATCAAAATAGACCTAACCAATCTTATGAATGAGGGAAACCTGAGGACACACAACCCTCAAACCAGGGAGAGAGAGACACGAGCGGGCACACACACTCTCAGGCAGAACGGGTGAAACCTCCCCTTCTCAAACCAGTATGGCGCGGCTCAACCCCAAACGGGAAAAAAAACAAGGAGGAGGAGGCGCGGCCCGGGTGCCGAGAGGAGAGAACCTCTCTAGCCGCCGCACAGACTCAACTTTACACTTTAAAACTTTAAAAGCAGAACACACACTCCCGCAGAGGCAAGCAGGCACACACCCCTCGGCAGAACGGGCGAAAGCCCCCTTTGGCTCCCACCCACCCACAGAAACTGCTCCCCCTCCACACACACAGGAGAAAAGGTATAGAGAAAAAACCCCAAAATCAAATTCTGTGGATGTCTTCCAGCAGGAGCACAGAGGAGAAGTAAATCTTTAGGCACACACCCCTCGGCAGAATGGGTGAAAGCCCCCTTTGGCTCCCCTCATCCACAGAAACTGCCCCCCCCCACACAGACTCTGCTTCCGCCGCCTACACACACACAGGAAAAAATTATAGAGAAAAGCCCCAAAATGGGTCTTACTGTGGATGTCTTCTCAGGAGTAATCCAATACGATTCCATTTATGCACGGAGGTTTTGCCTTGGATTTGCCACTCTCATTCCAGTGGGTGGATGGGGGGGACCGCATATCTCGGGTCCCCCTGACCCAATCTTCATAAAAATTGGGGGTTCTTGCAAGAAGGGTCACCTCAAGCTGCACTGAAATTTTGGGACCTCTACCTCCAAAAATGCCCCCCCGAGCCGCGGAAACGCAGCGAGTGTGCTATAAATGGAATAAAGATGCACATTAAGGAGGGGGTACCCCTTCCAGGCCCCATATCTTGGGCCCCCCTGACCCAATCTTCAAAAAACGTGGGGGTTCTTGCAAGAAGGGTCACCTCAAGCTGCACTGAAATTTTGGGACCTCTACCTCCAAAAATGCCCCCCGGAGCCACGGAAAGGCCCGAATGTGCACAAGCACCCCCCCACGAGGATCTCTCTCTCACACACAAACTCTTTCTCTCCCCGGGCCGTGCAGCAGCTGGGCTCACACACTCAGATAACCGTGACTGATTGGCCAGGAGAAGACCCAGCTTGGCCACCATTGGCCGCGGGAGAATGCTGCTTACTAACTGACAGTTATGCTGCTGATTCTGAGCCCCCGAATTTGCCAAATTTATTCGGGGCGCCCTGAACTCGTCGAATTCGGCTTGTCGTCTTCCCGCCTTTTTTTGAATTCGGTTCCATCCGAACTGAAAACCGCCGAATCGGGGGAAATTCAGCTATTTTTCAATTCTGGACGAACCAAATCGACAGCCCTACTAGCCACCCCCAGCTGGCTTCATGTGGAGTGGGGAAACCAACCTGGTTCACTTTATTAGCATCTGCCACTCATGTGGAGGAGTGGGGAATCAAACCTGGTTCTCCAGATTAGAGTCCACCGCTCCAAACCACCGCTCTTAACCACTACTCCATGCTGGCTCTCCAGCGTGGGAGGGGATAGGACCAATGGGATTGGGTCCCAGTAGGCCAGTGGCGCTTACTTAGTTGGCTAAAGGTTCAGATTCCCCTTGGGAGATGATGTTCCCCAACACGTTGATCCTAGTCACGATTCTATGTGACTCTCAGCGAGAATGAATGAAAACGGTGAGAAATAGAGACAGCAAGATCCTTGCTACCAGTATCTCAAGAGTCTCTGGCGCAGAGGTTAGTGCAACTTTTTTAAGGAAGTGGTTTTGAGGGATGGTGGCATGTTTCACTTCATTACATGCACAGTTTAATATGTGGGGTTTCAACAGATCCTCCAGCATTATCTCTCCTGCAGTAGCAAAAAAACAAAAAAATCCTAGAAAGTAGGTCGTGGAATTAATCCTGCTGGTTCCAGCAATTAGAGTATACAATGGGGTCGAAAGTTCATGCTGAGACTGGAAATGCAGATTGAGACGGAGGGGTCTCTGCTTCCTTCGCAATGGCTGTGTGCAGGCTCCCTAAATTGTTCTAAATAGTTTCTTCCTCAAAACATTTAGGGGTCGGAGATCCAGCAAAGGGTGCGAGTAAGGATGTACAAATATGCCTGTTTTCATACATTATTATCATGAACCCTTTCGCCTTACCCATTTCATTGTTGCAGATCCCGATTCATTTCATTTTTATGCCGTTTTTATACCCTCTTCACCGTTTATAATTCAACTGACACACAAAAAACAGGCATCTATTTTGACGTGAATAATTCCGTCAGATTTCATTAGCACAGCCAGAGGGGGAAAGCTGCACTTCCCTCCTGGGGAGGGAGAACCCACTGGGTTTGTTTCCGGACCGAACCAGTGTGCTTGGGAACATTCCCAGACACAAAGGGATGTACGATGCAGCTTTGGAGGCAATCCTGGATCAACAGGTTAATCTGCAAAAACTCAAGTTGATTAATCGGTGGGGACAATTTTAATCTGTTAAGGCAAATCTGAAGCAATGTGGCTGTAAACTGTATGTGTTAAGTGCCGTCAAGTCGCTTCTGATTCATGGCGGCCCTATGAATCAAAGTCCTCCAAAATGTCCTATCTTTGATAGCCTTGCTCAGATCTTGCAAACTGAGGGTTGTGGCTGTAAACTAAGGCATTGTTTATTCTTCAAAGAATCTATAATTCTGGTGAGTTGTAATATGTCTACTAGGGGGTGGGTTTTCAGATATTGGCTTGAATAATTTTTAGATTGCTTCTGGATTGCCCTGGTTAATTCGGCACTGCTTGGAACTGTGTTTTTTTCTCTCTCCAACTCTTTTAGCTTGCTGCTTTTGTGCGTTCAGTGCTTTTACAGCTTTTTACATGATATCTCTTGCTTATTGTTTGTTTTATTGGCTTTCGTTCATTGCATGTTCTGTTTTGTCTTTACTGTTAAGCCATTTGGGGCATTCTTTGGCGTTTAAAGGAAGAATCAACAACAGGGAATGAAAAGAGAAGTTTAAGGACAGTACTTTCCTTCTAACAATGAACAGGAGCTTTTGTTTATTTGATTGTAAATTGAATTATTATTATTTTCTTTTTTTATCCCAGTTTTCCTCCAAGGACCTCAGGACAGTGATGTAGATTAGATGAGAGAAAGTGACTACAGCCATGTCACCCAGGGCTGGATCTTGGGCGGACCTGGCAGGAGCACTTGCCCTGGGTGCAGAGAGAGGGAGGGCACCAGTGCGGGCATGGAGAGTGCGGGCATAGGAAGAAGGAGTGCTGACACTGCACGGGCACAGCTGCCTGCCCGCTGTCTGGCTGGTGAACTCACTGCCCACCCACCGACCCTCAGCTCGTACCGGCTGCTGCTCCCCCTCTTTCTTTCTGCGGGGGCAGCTGCCGCATGCCCAGCCTGGCGCATTTCTCTCCACCCCTCCCTCCTCCCCTGCCC
Source organism: Euleptes europaea (assembly GCF_029931775.1). Lineage (NCBI taxonomy): Eukaryota > Metazoa > Chordata > Lepidosauria > Squamata > Sphaerodactylidae > Euleptes > Euleptes europaea. Next base: position 48,953,082 of record NC_079324.1, on the reverse strand, counting down.
CGGGCGCTCCTTCCCCCAGCATGCCTGATGTCACCCATTTTAGCTTCATGGCAGAATTAGGACTTGAACCCAGATATACTTGGTTCAACACTCTAACCACTATACAATACTACCTCAGTGCCATTCGTGCTGTCGTATCCCACTGGTACTGGTACTGGTTTCTGGTAGCAACGTGCTTTTGAAGATATGAGTCCATTCCTATCACATGTAATTCATCCTGAGTTTGAATCCTCACCCAGACAAACAAAGATTGAGCAGCCTCAATTTGCCCCAGTGCCAAACGGGCAAGAAACAGAAGATTTAATCCTCCAAGTGCTAGTTAATTTCACTATTCAAAATCAGGCTATGTTCATTACAAGGAGAAAAATGGGTATTGTCGAAGGCTTTCACGGTCAGAGTTCATTGGTTCTTGTAGGTTATTCGGGCTGTGTAACCGTGGTCTTGGAATTTTCTTTCCTGACGTTTCGCCAGCAACTGTGGCAGGCATCTTCAGAGTAGTAACACTGAAGGACAGTGTCTCTCAGTGTCAAGGGTGTAGAAAGAGTAATATATAGTCAGAAAGGGGTTGGGTTTGAGCTGAGTATTGTCCTGCAAAAGTATTGTCCTGTAAGTATCAAGATAATGTGCTAATGAGGGTATGGTATGTTAATATGGAACCATTGTATCCTGAAGTGATCTGTTAATGTGTGTAATCCAAAACTAATCTGTATGGCTATTGTTGAATGTTGTCTTTGTCTGGAGGTGTTTCAGGGCAGGAAGCCAAGCCTTATTCATTCTTAAACTCTCCTCTTTTCTGTTAAAGTTGTGCTGATGTTTGTGAATTTCAATGGCTTCTCTGTGCAATCTGACAAAATAGTTGGTAGAATTGTCCAGTCTTTCAGTGTCTTGGAATAAGACCCTGTGTCCTGTTTGTGTCAGTCCATGTTCAGCCACTGCTGATTTCTCAGGTTGGCCAAGTCTGCAGTATCTTTCATACAAACAAGGATAAAAGAACATGAAAGATACTGCAGACTTGGCCAACCTGAGAAATCAGCAGTGGCTGAACATGGACTGACACAAACAGGACACAGGGTCTTATTCCAAGACACTGAAAGACTGGACAATTCTACCAACTATTTTGTCAGATTGCACAGAGAAGCCATTGAAATTCACAAACATCAGCACAACTTTAACAGAAAAGAGGAGAGTTTAAGAATGAATAAGGCTTGGCTTCCTGCCCTGAAACACCTCCAGACAAAGACAACATTCAACAATAGCCATACAGATTAGTTTTGGATTACACACATTAACAGATCACTTCAGGATACAATGGTTCCATATTAACATACCATACCCTCATTAGCACATTATCTTGATACTTACAGGACAATACTTTTGCAGGACAATACTCAGCTCAAACCCAACCCCTTTCTGACTATATATTACTCTTTCTACACCCTTGACACTGAGAGACACTGTCCTTCAGTGTTACTACTCTGAAGATGCCTGCCACAGTTGCTGGCGAAACGTCAGGAAAGAAAATTCCAAGACCACGGTTACACAGCCCGAATAACCTACAAGAACCAAGAAAAATGGGTGTTTCTAAAGGAAACCCCTTTCTCCTTGAAAACGTTAATAACAGAAGGAAGTCCAGTTGCATAGCAAAACCAAGCAGAAGCTGAAGGATTAAATCTTTATTTCCCCGCATAGCTCCAAGGCAAAATGAGGCTGCATAAGCATGCCGTCTGCATTTGGTGGATGGAACAAGATTCATGTTCCTTGCACTCATTTGCTTGAGCACAAAGATGCAGTCAAATTGCTTATAGCCTATCCAGACTTCTTTCTTTTACATTTTTATTCCTTCCTCCATTCCTCAAAGGGTTGGAACCCCCTGCTGGATTGTGAGCAACTGAAAAACAGACCTTTTGAGCTGTCTTTTGGAGATACCTGTCACACAGAGAGTGAGGGTGCCATGCCTCCTGACTTGCATTGCTTGCATGCTTAAAAAAGCAGCAGGAAAGCAAGGTGCAGTCACTCAGTGGTGGAGAAGATTCCTCCATAGCTCTAGCCCTTAGCTTAGTCCTTACTATGGTACACCTTCTGGTTCTTGGCTTCTGTTTTCTGCCTCCAGCTCTTTTGGTCTGCTGCCCATGGTACTCATCTTGACTCTAGTGTGGTCATAACTGGCTCCCCCTTGTCTTGTCACTTGACTCTGAAGTCACATGACTCTGTGTCATGTGCTTGCAGCTCAGTGAGTCCAACATTTGGAAAGGTTAAAGACTACTGACACAGATGATCTGTCATAAACTTGGATTTTCCATCCAGGATATTGATTGTTGGGCAACACAAACACACATGTGCATGTGAAGCACAGTACACTCTGATGTCTCAGCAGTTCCCATTCATTCCAGTGGACCTTTTGGGTGGATTGCGCCCTGTGTAATCTGGAACCATTTGCTCTGCATTGTAAGCGTCACATGGAATGTGCTTGGATAAGTGAGAGACCTTTCCCCACATTCTTTTAAATGAGGAATTACTCAGCAAAGGCACCATCTATCCAGTGACAGTTCTCCAACGTACAATATCCAGTATAAAAGCTTTTCAGGATCTACTTTGACATGGATGCATGCTTTTTTTCTTTTCTTTTCACATTCTCTTTAACATACTGGGAATTTCCAAGACAGCCATGCTTTCTGGAGCATATTCTTGGCTAGTGGCAAAGAACAGCGAGAGGGTGTCGGAATGCAAAGAGAATAACCGAGGCATCCGCCTTGAAACCCCTGCCTAGACTGTGAGAGATCACAAAGCTGCCCTTGACTCCTCCTTGTTTTGTTCCCGGATAAGACCCCGTGTTGCGTTTGGGGGCACGGGGGTCGCTTTCTCCCACACTTTGGCATCTGTGATTGGTGCATTGTTTAAAGGCTACAAGGAGCAATCTTGAACTCCAGAGGAAGCTGGCAATAAAAGTTGGTGTCTATAAAAAGAAACATGTGGTCAGGAAATGGTTTCCTTTTTCTGAGTCAAAGCAGAACAACTGTGGAGTCAGAAATTCCAGTGCAGAAGGGTCAGGGAGACTTCCAAGATGACTGAACCATATGGTGAACACTCCTGCCTCCCCCCCCCCACCGCCCTCTCCTGGCCTTGCTTTCCTTAGGGATTCCAACGAAGAATGACACTATGTTGATAGCTCTTGCAATGTGCAGTGGGGCTGCTTTCTCCCGGTTTCCCTCTGCTCCCCTTTCCAGATTTGCATTGCCTTTTTGATAACACTGTCATGTGCCATCCTAAACACACCCTTCCAACTCTGAAGTCAATGGAGACTAGGGTTGCCAGGTGCCTCTTTGCTACTGGTGGGAGGTTTTTGAGGCGGAGCCTGAGGGGGGCAAGGTTTGGGGAGGGGAGGGGCTTCAATGCCATCGAGTCCAATTGCCAAAGTGGCCATTTTCTCCAGGTGAACTGATCTCTATCGGCTGGAGATCAGTTGTAATAGCAGGAGATCTCCAGCTAGTACCTGGAGGGTGGCAACCCTAGTGGGGACTGCACTGTAAATCTATTACATTGTTATTTTGCCAGGGAGGTCAGGGCAGCATAACCTGCCCTTCCCCTCTTTCCTTTTGTCCTCACGACAACCATGCTTTCCCCTAAAACCTCCCCTTGCCAAAAAGTCCATACCAAAATAATATTTTGTACTGAGTAAAGCTAAATTCTGCAACTGGCATAAATTAGGCAGGTGAAGGCATTTTCGCATGCTTTTGCACGACTTCTCCCGAAAGAGGAGCAAGTAGTCTGGTTGGGCGCCACAACCCTGGGGTTAAAAACAGCCTGAGCTTTCTTTTAACATCTGTTACATCTTAGAAGGAACTCAGTGTGCTATACATGAACTGTTCCCATTTTATCCTCAATGACAGTCCTGTGAGGTAGGTTATATCGGGAGAGGCAGTTGAGCCAAGGTCGCCCAGTGAGGAGGGTTATCGCTTTCCAGTTCCCTAAATGCGGGCAGCCTAATCTACACATTATGCAAACCAATATTATGCAAATCAAGTATGAGAACATCTGCTAATTATGCTAATCAAGCACATTCATTATCCCATTGAGTATCAGTTGCTGTTTTGCATCTGCTCCAAAAAGTCAAAGGATCAGTGGAAGCATCTTTTCACCTGCCGGTTTTCTCATGCCAGAAACTCCTCCTGCTTTTTTCTCAGGGAACAACAAGCTTGCCAGAGAGAGTCCTAGCAATCATGTCAGTTGTAGCTGAGACTTCCTTCGTTGGCTACAACTATGGAAGGTGGGACTATACTTGTCTCACTAAACTACTGGGCAAAATGCTGGCAACACATCTTTTTTTAGTTTTTTGCTGTCAAGTCACATCTGATTTATGGCAACTTCTGATGGGGTTTCCAAGGCAAGAGATGTTCAGAGGTGGTTTGCCAGTTCCTGCCTCTGCGTCACGACCCTGGTATTCCTTGGAGGTCTCCCATCCAAATACACACACACAAAACCGTACCCCAGCTGGCCATCCTTTCTCACCAAGTTTGGAATAAACTGCAATGGGGGGGGGGGGCAAACTGCACAATACAATTCCTAACAAGTCAAGTCTGGGGAACCTGGGCATGAGACACAAACAGCGCAATCCTCGGGATAATTTCTCCAGTCTAAGCCCATTGAAAGGGGCCCCGTGGTGCAGAGTGGTAAGCTGCAGTACTGCAGTCCAAGCTCTGATGACGACCTGAGTTCGATCCCGACGGAAGTTGGTTTCAGGTAGCCGGCTCAAGGTTGACTCAGCCTTCCATCCTTCCGAGGTCGGTAAAATGAGTACCCGGCTTGCTGGGGGTAAAGGGAAGATGACTGGGGAAGGCACTGGCAAACCACCCCGTAAACAAAGCCTGCCTAGTAAACGTCGGGATGTGATGTCACCCCATGGGTCAGGAATGACCCAGTGCTTGCACAGGGGACCTTTACCTTGACCTTAAGCCCATTGAAATGAATGGGCTTAGTCTGGAGTAACTCTCCTGAGGATTGCTCTGTAAAAATCATATTACGTAGCTTGGCCAGCGTGGTGTAGTGGTTAGGAGCGGTGATTTAGAGTGGTGGACTCTAATCTGGAGAACCGAGTTTGATTCCCCATTCCTCCACATGAGCGGCGGAGGCTAATCTAGTGAACTAGATTTGTTTTCCCGCTCCTACACATGAAGCCAGCTGGATGACCTTGGGCAAGTCACAGCTCTGTTAAAGCTCTCTCAGCCCCACCTACCTCACAGGGTGTCTGTTGTGGGGAGGGGAAGGGAAGGTGATTGTAAGCCGGTTTGATTCTCCCTTAAGTGGCAGAGAAAGTCGGCATATAAAAACCAACTCTTCTTCTTCTTCTTGGCCTTGTGAGTTTCCCACTTCCCAGGCTACCAAGTGTGAGGCCACAGGGTATAGTGGAGCATCCATCATGCCTGGACTGAGCCCAAAGGTTTTGTGCCACTGCTATTAAAATCCGGCAATTTTTTTTGGGGTGTGTGTGTGTGTGTAAAGTTGCTACAAATAACTTTACGATAGACTAAAAAACAGATTTTTCATAGCAAGTGTTTTAAGTGTTTTTCATAGCAAGTGTTTTAATTTGTGTAGCATTGTTGCAGGATCACTCTTGTTTTATTGTATTTTTATTTGTTTGGTCTGTTGAAAATCGTTTTTTGTATATGCTTCTGTGTATGTTTGGCTGTTAGCCATATTTTTAATAAAAGAAGAAAGAATTTTAATAAAGACTGAGTTCTCATCCAAATGATGCTCAATTTATATTTCTCTTTCCAGTGCATAAGCCAGTTTAGAAGGTTGAAAAGTGGGACAAAAGTACAATAATTCAATCAATCAGTCAATCAATCAATGAACCAGGACCACAGTTGGGAGAGGCGAGAAGAGCAGCCGCCGCCGCTGTAGTACCTATATATAAAGAGAGGAAAAAATACCACTATACACCTGAATGTAATAAATTATACAATTTTCCAAAAAAGGTGATTTATAATTTTAAATATCAACTTATAATTTCCAAAACACTTCTGTCAAAACAAAGCAAACTATACAAGGTTTTGCAATTTATCCTTGTTTCGCATATCAGCTTCATCAGACATCTGTTGCTCTATAGCTTGTGGGACAGGAGAATCTTGACTGCTCCATTGACTGCCCTGTGTTGGCATGCAGAGAGGGCGGAAGAACTGCCTCTATCCTACAGGAGGAGCGTGCCAGGTAGAAGAGGCAGTTCTGCCACCCTCTCTGCATGCGCAAAAGGTTGGTGGCAGCCATCCTCCTCATCGTCCTCCCCCCCCCCCCACGTTACGGCCCTGCAATTTACCATTGTGTGTGTAACCTAGGGTTGCCAGGTCCCTCTTCGCCACCGGTGGAAGGTTTTTGGGGCGGAGCCTGTGGAGGGTGGGGTTTGGGGAGGGACTTCAATGCCATAGAGTCCAATGGCCAAAGCGGCCATTTTCTCCAGGCGAACTGATCTCTATTGGCTGGAGATCAGTTGTAATAGCAGGAAATCTCCAGCCACCACCTGGAGGTTGGCAACCCAACCGTGGGAAGGAAAGCATATTTGGGTGGTTTGGGGAGAGGATGGAGACAAAGAAAGACTGGGGGGAAGACATGAAGGCAGAACAGATGGAGGGGGGAGCATAGACCAGCAGGGGAGGGAATGGGATTTCCCCTGCCCTGTGAATCCTCATGGGTCCCCCTTCTTTTATGATACTAATCTCCAACTCTTCCTGCACTTACCAAAAAGTAATCATATACTTACAACCTAATAAGCAGCTTTATCCTTCCATTTACTTGCAAAAAACCTCCTCTTCGTGAAAAATACGTCCAACTTGTTTTTGCTCTGCAGCAGTGCTTGTGATATATGGCTTTGTTCTAATGCCACGAAAGCAGAAACAGCGGCATGCAGGTTTGTGAAATATTTGCGTCTGTTCCGTGTTGACTGCATTTTGCAGATGGTCATATTTCACCACCAAGCAACAGCTTTCCTCCCTGCCACCTTCTCAGCATCCATGACAGTGGGACTTTCCTCTGAATAAGCCCCTGATGCCAGCACAAATGCCAGAGCATGGAGCCAGTTATGGTCAGGGAGAGAAATAACCTAGAATGACAGAATGCACGTCCGGTGTTAGAATGAAACAGCAGCCTGTAGAAATTTGTCATTAACCTCTTAAAATACATATTTTGCAGAACAATAAATAAATGACTACAATAATATGTTAAGAAGGTATGGGGGGACCAGAATCGAATAACATCATAATAATTGTTAGAAATTTGAAGAAATTTGTCATTAACCTCTTAAAATATATATTTTGTAGAACAATAAATAAATGGCTACAAGAATACATTAAGAGGGTAAGGGGGGACCAGAATCAGAGAACATAATAATGATAGTTATTATTATTCAAAGTTGGCAGTAATGGAGGACTGGGAAAGGCAAATAAGATTGCTCCGCAAATATAATACAAACATATAATACAAACATATAATACAATAATAAACATAAAATATAATACAATATAAACATAAATAAAAACATAAAATATAATACAAACATATAAAGTATAATACAAATAGCCATGCAGATTAGCTTTGGATTTCACACATTAACAGATCACTTCAGGATACAATGGTTCCATATTAACATACCACACCCTCATTAGCACATTATCTTGATACTTACAGGACAATGATTAGCACATTACCTTTGATACTTTTTGCAGGATAATGATTCAGCTCAAACCCACCCCTTTCTGGCTATATATTACTCTTCCTACACACTTGACACTGAGAGACACTGTCCTTCAGTGTTACTCCTCTGAAGATGCCTGCCACAGCTGCTGGCGAAACGTCAGGAAAGAAAATACCAAGACCATGGTTACACAGCCCGGATAACCTACAAGAACCAATAATACAAACAGCCCATTCCTTTTTTTTAATTTTTTAATTGTTTTTATTACAAGACATGGGAAAAGGGAAACAGGGAAAGGGATAATAAAACTACATTCATTTTCATTTCTATTACACCGGCGTACAGACTTTCTTCATCATTATCTCTATCATAATCATACTTTTTTCTTCTATTATTACTATTATATCATTCGTACATAATTTCTCTAATTTAGTTTTGATATTTTTAATGTTACCCTTTAATCTATTGCAAAGAACAATCACAAATTTCATGACAACACTAACTAAAGTATATACTTATGAACTATCATATTTATCATAAAAAGATTGCCATTTCTGCTTGTGCTCTTCGATCATCTCATGATGTAGCAAAGTGGAGAGTTTTGACATCATTGCATATTCATGCATTTTTATAATCCACATCTTTAAGTCTGGTATCTCCTTATTTTTCCATTTTTGTGCCAATAACAATCTCGCCGCTGTTGTTGCATATTGATACAGCTCTCTTTGATTGGGTGGGATTTGAGTTGGAATAATACCCAATAGAAAGTATTTGGCTTCTAGTTGAAAGCTGATTTTTATTAGGTTTTGTATTTTTTATGTATCATTTTCCAAAAGGTTGGTACTTTCTTGCACCATTGGTGGAAATATGTCCCTTCTGTATCAGAGCATTTCCAACAGTTTGCCTGATTTGTTTTGTACATCTTCTGCAGATCTTTCGGTGCATAATGCCATCTGTAGAACATCTTATATCAGTTTTCTTTTACAGCTTGTGATCTGGTCTGTTTTCCACAGTTTCTCCCAGGTTTGCATTGGGATCATCTCCCCCAAGTTCTGCATCCACTTCACCATACATATTTTAACTTGCTCAGATGTAGTTTCTATGGTGAGCAATAATTTGTAAATTTTTGACAAAAAATGATCTTGTGTTTTGGTAATCAGAGTTTCAAATTCTGTCATTTTCCTTTGTCTGCCTTCTCGTACATGCAGACAGCCCATTCCTGAAAGGGTCCCCCGAAAGTCTTCTGGAGGCGGCGTGACCCTGCCGCCAGCGTAAGTGTGTGAAATCCCTCAATTACACGTGCTTATGCTGGCAGTTAGGCCAGTCCCGCTGGCAGCCGAACACCATAGGACTGCGCTTCGCCCCTCCGCTGGCGTGGCCTCTGCGTGGCGCAGGCCACGGTGTAGAGAGGCCATGCCAGCACAGGGGGGAGTTCCGAGGGTGGGTCGGGGGGAGGAGCCGCCGGATAGGCGGCTCCCTATCCCAGTTCGGCTGGTTATGCCAACGCCGGGAACTGCGGTGCTGCGTCTGCTTTTGAGCAGGCGCAGCCTCGCTGTTTTCAATGGGGCTTTTTTTTTGTTTTACGTCGTGTGCGAATCAGCTTAGGAAGAGGCACCGCTGCACCTCTTCCCCGCCGACTCCTCACACCGTTGTTTCCGGAATGGGCTGTTACTGTGCCATCCTAAGTAGAAAACCTGCATACCCTACCAGAAATTTTGTTAGTCTTAAAGGTTTTACTGGACTCTTGCTCTTTTGTACTGCTACAGACAGACTAACATGGCTACCCATCATGATCTGTCCTAAGTGCATAAGAACATAAGAACATAAGAAAGGCCCTGCTGGATCAGACCAAGGCCCATCAAGTCCAGCAGTCTGTTCACACAGTGGCCAACCAGGGGCCTCTAGGAAGCCACAAACAAGACGACTGCAGCAGCACCATCCTGCCTGTGTTCCAAAGCACCTAATATAATAGGCATGCTCCTCTGATCCTGGAGAGAATAGGTATGCATCATGACTAGCATCCATTTTTACTAAGAGCCATGAATACCCCTCTCTTCCATGGACAGGTCCACTCCCCTCTTAAAGCCTTCCAAGTTGGCAGCCAACACCACATCCTGGGGCAGGGAGTTCCACAATTTAACTATGCGTTTTGTGAAAAAATACTTCCTTTTGTCTGTTTTGAATCTCTCACTCTCCAGCTTCAGCAGATGACCCCATGTTCTAGTATTATGGGAGAGGGAGAAAAACTTCTCCTGTCCACTCTCTCCAAACCATGCATAATTTTATAGACCTCTATCATGTCTCCCCTTAGCCGCCTTCTTTCCAAGCTAAACAGCCCTAAGCGTCTTAACTGCTCTCCATAGGACAGTTGCTCTAGTCCCCTAATCATTTTGGTTGCTCTTTTCTGCACCTTCTCAAGCTCTGTAATATCCTTTTTTAGGTGTGGTGACCAGAACTGTACACAGTATTCCAAGTGTGGTCTCACCATAGATTTGTACAAGGGCCGTATGATATCAGCAGTTTTATTCTCTATTCCTCGTCTAATTATAGCCAGCATGGAATTTGCCTTTTTTACAGCAGCCGCGCACTGGGTTGACATCTTCATTGAGCTATCCACTACCACCCCAAGATCCTTTTCTTGGTCTGTCGCTTCCAGCACGGATCCCATCAGTGTATATGTGAAGCTGGGATATTTTGCCCCAATATGCATCACTTTACACTTACTCACATTGAATCTCATTTGCCATTTCAATGCCCATTCTTCCAGTATGTAGAGATCCTTCTGGAGCTCTTCACAGTCTGATTTTGTTTTAACCACCCTAAATAATTTGGTGTCATCTGCAAACTTGGCTACTTCACTGTTTAACCCCAACTCCAGATCATTGATGAACAGGTTGGAAAGCACCGATCCCAACACAGATCCCTGAGGGACCCCACTGCTCACATCCCGCCATTGTGAGAACTGACCATTGATTCCTACTCTCTGCTTCCTATTTTTCAGCCAGCTCTCAATCCATAAGAGGACTTGTCCTCTTATCCCGTGACTATGAAGTAACTTTGCTTAGCAGTCTTCGGTGGGGAACTTTGTCAAAAGTTTTTGGAAATCCAAATACACAATATCCACAGGCTCATTCCTGTCCACATGAATACTGTCTGGTCCCTGTGACTTGTTAGTTTGCAGTTTGTCTAGACGTTCTAGGACTTCCTGCCTTGTTACCACTATTTGCCTCAGTTCCTCATTTTCCCCTCTCCAAAATCTCTGTTCAGGAGAAGGAATCTACCCTGTATCTTCAACAGTGAAGACAGATGAGAAGAATTCATTTAGTTTTTCAGCAATTGCTTTATCCTCCCTTACAGTTCCTTTACTCCCATTGTCATCCAATGGTCCAACCGCCTCCCTAGCTGGTTTCCTGCTCCTAATATACTTAAATAATTTCTTATTGTTGTTTTGATGTGTTTAGCATTATCCCCCTCAAAATCTTTTTTTGCATCTCTAATTATCTGCTTGCATTTCCTTTGTGCAAGTTTGTGTTTGCTTCTGTTCGCCTCGTTTGGGCAAACCTTCCAGTCTCTGAAGGAAGACTTTTTTTCTCTAATTGCTTCCTTCACCTTATTCGTTAGCCATGGTGGTGACCTCTTGGACTTATTACTACCTTTCCTGACTTGCGGTATACAAGCTAGCTGAGCCTCTAGTAATGTGGACTTGAGTAACCCCCAAGCTTTTTCAAGAGATTTAACCCTTCTAACTGTTCCTTTCAACTTCCTCTTTACCAATTTTCTCATTTTAGAGAAGTTCCCTCTTTTAAAGTCAAAGGTAATTGTGTGAGATTTCCCAGTCACTTTCCCACTTACATATAAATTAAATTTGATGCCATTGTGATCACTATTGCCAACTGGCTTAACTACATCCACATCCTGCCCTAGGTCACTGGCAGCACCACAGAGTATTAAATCCAGGATCGCCTCCCCTCTGGTTGGGTCTATGACCAACTGTTCGAGGGTACAGTCATTTAGGATGTCTAAAATTTTTATCTCTTTGGCTTGACTGGAGCATACATTTATCCAATCAATATGAGGGAAGTTGAAGTCTCCCATTATTACTACTTCGTTACCTTTACATGCTTCCCTAATTTCATTCTCCATCTCAAGATCACCCTGAGCCATTTGGTCAGGGGGCCGATAGAACGTCCCCAGTACTAAATCTCCTTTGGGGCCTGGAATCGTCACCCATAAGGATTCTGTGGACAAGTCTGCCCTTTTTATGTTCTCTAGCTTATTAGATACTATGCTTTCCTTGATATACATAGCAACACCCCCTCCAATATGCCCTTCCCTGTCATTTCTATACAGTTTGTAACCAGGGATGACTGTATCCCACTGGTTCTCTCCCCTCCACCAGGTTTCTGTAATGCTCACTATATCTATGTTTTCTCTTAAAACCATGCACTCTAATTCCCCCATTTTTGCTTGGAGGCTTCTAGCATTAACATAGAAACACCTCCACACTGTTTCTCTCTTTCGACTTGCCTTTGGGCATCTTTAAGTGGCTATCCATCATTTTTCCCCATCCCCTTTCATGTCTAAGTAAGTAGAGGGACATTAGTTGAAGCAAGGGTTGCCAACCTCCAGGTGGTGGCTGGAGATCTCCCACTGTTACAATTGATCTCCAGGTGATAGAGATCAGTTCGCCTGGAGTAAATGGCTGCTTTGGAAGGTGGACTCTGTGGCATTATATCCCACTGAAGTCCCTCCCCACCCCAAACCCTGCCCTCCTCAGGCTCCACCCCAAAATCTCCAGGTATTTACCAACCTGGAACTGGCAACCCTAGTTGAAGTCCTTGTGCTTAGAAGTGTGTAACTCTGGACTCTATGGCATTGAAGTCCCTCCAAACCCGCCCTCCAGGGAACCTAATTATTCTCCCCTCCAGTGTAGGTGGAGACAGTGGACAATGAAGAAAAAAATTAAGTCCCATGGATGTCTGCATCTGCAATCTCAAGATTCAAGGGATCACCGGGAAAGCATATCCACACCTTTAATAATGTGACTAGAACTGTGACTAGCCCAAGGTCACCGGCTGGCTTCATGTGGAGGAGTGGGGAAACCAACCTGGTTCACCAGATTAGAGTCTGCCGCTCATGTGGAAGAGTGGGGAATCGAACCCGGTTCTCCAGATTAGAGTCCACCACTCTAACCACTACACCACGCTGGCTCTCAGTTAGTACCATTCAGTTAGATGGTGCCCCTAATAAATCTCTTGCTTGAGTGCTTTTGAAGGGGCATCCTTTCGTGCACTGAGCCAGTGAATGTAGATTGGGGGGGGGGGGAAATTGAGCACGTGGAACAGATGGAATGAGGCAGATATACAGAAAGAAAGAATTTGCATGGGGGAAATTGGCAGGGAGGCTGGAATGCTGAAACTCTGTGGGTTGAGGGGTGCAAGGAATGAGGCCAGGATGACTCATGTAACTGTGGAACAATCCAGTTCTTTTGAGCAGGAGAGCGGGACCTGTTCCTTCCTCCCGAACCTATGCACAGCGTAGACCAGCACTTTTGACCTGCTCCCATGTGGTTGCTGGAAAGCACACGTTACCTAGAAGTATCTTGTCTCAAAGCAGAGTAGAATTGCACCCTCTTCAGAGCAGGGATTGAGCAAGCGCATGAAAAACAATGGGAAGCTGGACCTAAAAGCAAGTACAAAAGCAACGGGGTGGTGGTGGGAGGTTAGTTCAGGAATGTTATTCTATGTCTGGCAGCTTCCTGCTTGAATTAAATCCTTGGCTACTCAAACACAACCATTTCCGATGTTGAAAGAACTTCTGGGTAGGAAAAAAAACACCTGTGCAAATCATGTGTAAAATTGTCACATGCAGTGATTGCACTTACATCTGGTTAACTGTATACACAAGGTATGGGGAGCTGCAATCACTTATGACTTGGTAACAAATGGAGAAGCATCGGAACAGATCAGTACTGTCTTCTGAAAGATCATTATTTGGGGGGGGGGGACCCCACCTGTGTTGGCTGTCCTAAGTATGGTTTATTTTCATATTTATTTAGATATTTATAGCCCACTTTTCTCCCAGTAGGGACACAAAATGGCTTAAATTGTTTTTTCAGGGGAGGAACTGGGGCTCAGTGGTAGAGCCTCTGTGTGGCATGCAGAAGGTCCCAGGTTCAATCCCCAGCATCTCCAGTTAAAGGGTCTAGGCAAGTAGGTGATGTGAAAGACCTCTGCCTGAGACCCTGGAGAGCCGCTGCTGGTTTGAGTATACAATACTGCCTTTGATGGACCAAGGGTCTGATCAGGCAGCTTCATGTGTGCGTTCACTCCTCTGTTTTATCCATAGAACAATCTTTGTCAGAGGTAGATTAGGCTGAGTGTGTGTGACTGGCCCAAGGTCACCCAGCAAGTTTACATGTCAGAGTGGGAAATGTCAAATCCTAGTATGACGTTGTGTTATATCACCCTGGCTCATTATTATTAATGTAAGCATTTTTTAATATGAAAATATATTTTCAGTATCTTTTGCTGGACTTCCCAACAAGCTTGGCACCTTTCCTTTTTGTTTTACGCACAGAGAACTGAGGCTCAGAGTAGCATTTTCTCTTTTCTCCCTTGAGACAAATTGAGTTGCTTTGAACTTATTAGTTGCAGATCATATGTATATAGTGGTGCAGTGCAAATAAAAGGAATTGCTGACAGTCTCAGATTAATTGTCTAGGGTATGGAAGATTGCGGGTTTTTTGTTTTGTTTTTTACTAAACTGATGTGTTAAAATAACAGAAACAGATGTGTGTATGGGTAAGTTTGTTAAACGATGGGCTTGTTCGTGTTTTGAAGCAACAAATGCTGACATGAGATTTGACCATGCATAGTCTTTGGTCATTTATGCAGGGACGACTTTGTCGCTGGCTTGCAGTGGAGTGGAATAAGGCGAACCATATTACTCTTATTCATGGGCGTGGATTAATTCCAGAAAGTGCGCGGCTGAGGTTATTCATTTAAACGCCAGCCTGCAGTAGTCCGCACCGATTGGGTTGGACTACAAGAATGGGAGCCCTCCCCCAGGCATTATTACATTTTGGAGTGGTTGCTAATCCATGCCCCTAAACCCACCCACTGGACACCCACGCTTCGCTCCAAGAAGATCCCAAAGGGAAAAAAAGGGTTCCTCTGGTGGCAACAGTAGCCATTTTAAAATGTGCAAATAGTGTATTATTATCGAGTATTGTTTGTTTGTATAAAATTTAATTAATAACCAACTCTGGATTTGATCCAGTAACCTTTGGGTAAAAGGGCTGCTCCACAAGTTTTTAGAGGTTTCTGGATAACACCAGAAAATTGGCTCTTGCAATAAGAGACCAATATACATAGCCTAAAGGTGTGTTAGGAAAATCAAAAGTTCCCTATTTAATTTCTTTCTGTTTCTGTTGATGTTTTTCTCAGCCATTTTGGTTCTCCTCTTTCATTGCTGATTTTGTAGATTAATGTTGTATACACATGTTGTATATTTATTCGTGCAGTGTATACAGTGTGTCATTTATAGAGATAATGCTGAATTATTGATGCACAAACAATATTGAAAAATCTATAACTTTATGGGAAAGATTTGGTGAGAGGGAACAAATAATGGCACAAAACGAAGAATCACAGGTTTGATTCGCACAAGGCAGAAGCAAAAACAAAGGAGGAATTTTGGGGTCCAAACTCCAGGAATAAAAATTCCAAAATCATCCCTAGAATGTACGGGCAATACATAAAGAAAGGGAAGCAAGATACCACCTGCTAGCGGCACCCCTGCCTATATAGGTTCAGCCCCATGTTGACACAGAAGCCAATCATACGTATGGAGTTTGTTTACTGACTTCCTTTATACCCGGCCTTTCTCACCAATGGGAACCCAAAGCAGCTTACATAATTCCCCTCCCCTGCATATCCTCACAGCAACCCTGTGAGGTAGACTAGGCTGAGAGTGTATGACTGGCTCAATGTCACAGAGAAAACTTCCATGCCAAAGCAAGGATTGGAACCATGGTCTCCCGGGGCCTAGTCTAACATTCTAACCACGACACCTAGGGTTGCCACTCTCCAGATACACTCCTGCGAAAATACACACTGAAGGATGCTCGGTGTTTTCAGCCCAAAGAAATGAAGCCCACCTTTTCTTAAGGGGCTATTGAAATGTGTTAAGAGCCCTTGGAGACGTTCGCTGGAGAGGAAGGACACCTGGCAACCAGCCAGGCTAAATAGCTGGAGCAAACTAGCAGGGAAACTTGGAAAACTTGGCTCAGAGGAATTTAATAACGCTACCCTAAAACAAGCGAGAGGAAATCCAAACGAATGAATTGGGGCTGAAGAAATTTTCTTGAAACGGCCGTCCCCCAGCCATTGCCTTCTTCTGAAGATTTGAATATTTATAAATAGTACCTTATGGACCTTTTAAAGAACTTTTCTACAACTACTGCTACAACAGAAAATCTTTTTGCACAAAGACTGCAGTAGAAAAAGCATTGTATATTTGTGTACATAGTTGTATGTGTTTCTTATATGTATCACTGCACTTTGGTTGATTATATGTTTAAACACGATACTTGTGTGTCCGCTTTGTACGGATATCTCTGTGCTGATTTCCAAACCTTGTGGTAATAGCGCAGGAGTGCTCCTTTTCTGTGGTTTACTCTCCAGATACTAGCTGGAGATTTTCTGCTATTACAACTGATCTCCAGCTGATAGAGATCAGTTCACCTGGAGAAAATGGCTGCTTAGGCAATTGGGCTCTATGGCATTGAAATTCCTCCCCTCCCCAAACCACGCCCTCCTCAAGCTCTGCCCCAGAAATCTCCAGGTATTTCCCAACCTGGAGCTGGCAACCTTAACACTGGCTGATGTGCTTGAGCTGTTTGCATAGGCTCTGTGCTGATGTAGGGTTGGTTGAATGCACATAGGAGGGGGTGGGGCTTAAATAGGGTTCCCAGGTCCCTCTTGGCAACCAGCGGGAGGTTTTAGGGGTGGAGCCGGAGGAGGGCAGGGTTTGGGGAGGGACTTCAATGTCATAGAGTCCAATTGCCCAAGCGGCCATTTTCTCCAGGTGAACTGATCTCTATCGGCTAGAGATCAGTTGTAATAGCAGGCGATCTCCTGCTACTACCTGGCAGTTGGCAAACCTAGGCTTAAAGTTGGTGCTTATAAAGGGGGCGAGGCTAGTCAGTGCAATGCCACTCCCTGCTCCACATGTATTGCTGATGTCTACATAGGCTATGAGTATAGACCTAAAGTCTTCACTTTAAAATAACAAAAGCACATTCATAATTTAACCAAGATTTCTCTGGGATTCTCACTTTACCGAAACCCAAGGGAAAACACTAGAAGCTGGATTCATGCCAGTAGCTGGTGCATGAGCAGACATCTTTTCTACATCGTAGGCTGTCTTTTTAGAGAGAGGGGTGGTGGTGGAAATCAAGTCATTACTAGTTCCTTGAATAATTAAACCAGAAACACTTTCATCAAAGTAATTCTTCATCGGGCTAATATCTGAAATTGTCTGTAGCAGCAAGTGGTTATAAAATAGGAATTTCTCTGTAATCCCCCCTTTAAAGTCAAGACTTGTGAAGGCTTGAATGTCCCAGAAAGAAATGTTCCATTTTCTTGAATGGCAAAACTGGGGTGTCATCAACCCAGGGAGCCGATGGAAAACTTTTCTTCTCTAGCCTGTCTCTCTTTCAGTCTTTTCTTCCCTCTTGTAATCCCAGTCGAAGCTGGTGGGCTCTAGGTTTATTAAGAGTCAGTGAATTGCAGGCAGGCCTTTTAAAATTGTCAAGGGAACGTCTTCAAAGTTATCCAGCTGATTCCGTTTCTTCGGGGAGGGGGTGGCTTTGTGTGGGCAGCAGAAATACCTTGTGCCATTTTAAGCTGTTGGCGTTCCCTTGAGCTTTCAGATGTGTATGTGAGGGGTGTGTGTCTTTATTTTCCTTTCCTCTGATTTCATATCAAGGCCAGTCTCACAGTGAACATTGCAGGTTTGTGGGCTGAAACGTCCAGTATTCATAATCCTTGGCATGCGGCTGTGAATAGAGCAGAAGCAAATAACCTACTAGTATGGTATGCCAACTCTGGTTTGGGAAAATTCCTGGAAATTTGGAAGCCATGCCTGGGGAGGGCAGAGCTTGGGGAAGGGAGTTTAGCAGGATGTCACGCTGTTGTCCATCCTCTGGAGTTATGGTTCCCTCCAGGGGAACTGATCTCTGTAGTCTGGAATGCCTGGCTCCACCTAAAAATTGGTAACCCTACCCATTATTGACATTCTTTCTGTCACATTTCTCCCCACCCTTTCTCCAAGGAACTTAGGATGCTGTACACAGTTTGCTCTTCCTCCTCCATCGAATGCTCAAACATGCTTGCAAGGAAGGTTAGGCTGACAGAAAAAGTGACTGGCACTGGATTATCCAGTAATTTCAAGGCTGAGAAGTTACTGGAACCCTGGTCTTCATAGTTGGAAATAATCACTGACAATGACGGTCCTACATCCATTAAACCATTCAAACACAACCATTAAAACTATTGGCCAATGCCATCAAAACATAACCATTCAAAACAGGCCTAATTAAATCCTTAAGACTTCTTAGGGCATGGGATATGCAGGTAACTGAACCTGGGACCTTCTTAGGGTTGCTTACTGTGGGTTGGGAAATTTATAGAGATTTGGGGGTTGAGCCTGGGGAGGGTAAAGTTTGGGGAGAAGAAGGAGCTCAGCAGGGATGTGACGCCATACAATCTACTCTTCAAAGCTGCCATTTTCTCTAAGGAGGCTGATCTTTTTAGTCTGGAGATTATTTGTAATTCTAGGAGCATACCAGGCCCCACCTGGAGGTCAGCAACTAGGGTTGCCAACCACCAGGTACTAGCTGGAGATCTCCTGCTATTACAACTGATTTCCAGCAGATAGCGATCAGTTCACCTGGAGAAAATGGCTGCTTTGGCGATTGGACTCTATGGCATTGAAGTCCCTCCCCAAACCCTGCCCTCCTCAGGCTCCGCCCCATAAACCTTCTGCTGGTTGCGAAGAGGGACCTGGCAACCCTGTTTTGGCATGCAACCTTCCACCCCCTCCCCTGCCAATATGAGTACTGCCTAACACTGCATTAAGTCATTGGTCCACCTAGCGTGGTATTCTAATTGGCAGCAGGTCTATGGCAGAGAAAGGCTTTCCCCAGCATCTGCTACCTAAGATCCTTTTAAACAGGAAATGCCAGGGATTGAACCTGGGACTTTCCGCTTGCAAAGCATGTGCTCTCCCGCTGAGCCACAGCTCCTCCTAGCTTCATTGCTATATGTTAATTGTATGTAAATGTTAAGTTTCCCTCTGGCTAACAGGGAGGATGAGCTAGGGAGGAGGGAGAGCCTGGAACTGCTTAGTTTGCAGCTTTAATTGGTAACCTCACTCTCTCGTTCCTTTATGGAAGGGTTCCTTCCAATTCATCTCTGTGACTGATTTTACGCCAAGTTCTGCATGACTGCTTCTGTATAGATTTAAAATGCTCTCTCTGAGGGTTTGTTCATGTTCATTTCTGCCCATGTGGCCTTCTTACATAGGCTCTTTAAAAAAAAAAACCACTGAGAAATACATGTATTTAGATGCAAAAATCACCCCGTTCTTACGGCTTGGAGTAAATAACTGTAACATTAGAAAACAAATATCAGTTGGAGCTGGTTGAGACGCTGGGCAGATAGCTGAGTATAAAACTTTACAGGTCAAGATATGTTTTACAAGAGGATTTAGAAAAATGCCAAAATGTGTGTATGTTAGGGTTGCCAACCTCCAGGTAATAGCTGGAGATCTCCTGCTATTACAATGGCTCTCCAGCCGATAGAGATCAGTTCACCTGGAGAAAATGGCCACTTCAGCAATTGGACTGTATGTCAGGGGTGTCAAACATAAGGTCCGTGGGCCGGATCCTGCCCCTTGAGGGCTCTTATCTTGCCTGTGAGCCAGCCGAGGCAGCCACCCACCACCCCAGACCTGAGGTGTCAATGATCAAAGATTATTAAATAAAAGAAAATACTGTGTTATTGTTTTAAGCATGTTAGTATTATAAGTAAAAAATAAAGTTTAAAAACCCACAATTAATTGGCTTAGCCTGTATCTTCTATAAAGTTTATATCTCTGGTACCTGGGGTTAACTTGTATGGTACACATGGCCCGGCCCGGCCAAGTGACTTTTATGTCATATATGGCCCTCATAACAAATATGTTTGACACCCCTGCTCTATGGCATTGAAGTCCCTCTCTTCCTCAAACCCGCCTGCTTTCTTGGCAGGGTAAAGTTAAATCGCTGTATTGCAGGCAAAAATCTAACCAGTGCAGCATTGCTTGGCCCTCCATGCTGGGGCAAGCTTTGCTTGTAGAATCCCTTGATGATCATGCAGAAATTAAATGCACAGGAAAACATCGGAAGAGCAGTTTGCTAGATCAGACCCTAGCTCTATCTAAGCCAGGATCCTGTTTTTCACAGTTCAAATCCCCACTCTGCCACAGAAACTTGCTGGGCGACCTTGGACCAGTCACGCACTCTCAGCCTCAACCCTGGCAAGTATTTGGATGGGAGACCATCAAGGGGTGTGACGCAGAGACAGGCAATGGCAAACCACCTTTGAACGACTCTTGCCTTTAAAACCCTACGGGGGTCGCCGCAAGTCATATGTGACTTGACGGCAAAAAAAAGTATAATGTCTCTGAACCTGGAGGTTCTATTGAGCTGTGATGTGCAAGAACATAAGAAGGGCCTTAATGGGTCAGACCAAAAGTCCATATAATTCACCATCCTGTCTCCTATAGTGGCCAACCGGTACCTCTGGCAAGCTCACAACCAGGGTGTGTGAAGGCAATAACCCATTTCCATTGCATGTCCCCAGAATCAACTTATACTTAGGGTCTCCAACCTCCAGGTACTAGTTGGAGATCTCCTGCTATTACAACTGATCTCCAGCCGATAGAAATCAGTTCACCTGGAGAAAATGGCCGCTTTGGCAATGGGACTCTATGGCATTGAAGTCCCTCCCATCCCCAAACTCCACCCTCCTCAGGCTCTGCCCCAAAAACCTCCTGCCGGTGGTGAAGAGGGACTTGTCAACCCTATTTATACTCAAAGTAATACTGTCTCTGAACCAGGAAGTTCTATTTACCTATCATGTTCAAGAACATTAAAAAAAAGCTGTTCTGGATCAGAGCAAGGGTCTGTTTAGCGCAGTGTCCCCTGCCCTAGATCAGCTAACCAGGTGAATTCAGTAAGCACGCAAGCAAGGCAAGAAAGTGGTAATTCCTCCAGGAAAATCCAAAGCACAAGAAAACAGAGTAGAGGGAGATGTCTTGCAAGAGATTGGAAATAGCTTTCCAAATATGCCCTGACACATTAAAAGAAAAGTACACAGTAAATATTAAGCGCCTGAAATTCCTACCCCCCTTTTTTTCTAGACCAGTATTTTATACATCATAAATTTTCAGGAGGATTTTTTTCCCTTTGAGAAAGGCTTTTCTCTGTGACCAGCTGTTAGGTCTCAGCTTGTGCAGGCATCTTGCTTCTTTCATTTTTTTGAGCTGGGGATTTTGTACTTTCAGTGGATTTTTTTTTAAAGAGGTGTAACATTAACCATGTGATTAATTTTAGGGCATGGGAGAATCAGACTAAAAGAAAATGTCCTTGACTTGGGCAGCACTGTGTTTAATTGCTCGATGCCAAGGGCTGTTTGTTTCTGAATGAGAACTGCGACAATGAGAACAAACTTCTGGTATAATTTTATTACACAGATATTTAGTTTTTGCACACTTTCCAACATTTCACAGATGAAAGTAGGGACACTCTCCATATTGGGAATCACTGCTCCGGTTCTCCAGTATTAAAAGGTAAAGGTCCCCTGTGCAAGCACCGGGTCATTCCTGACCCATGGGGTGACGTCGCATCCCAACGTTTACTAGGCAGACTTGGTTATGTTGGAAAATCTGCCCTTCCTAACGGTGTCACTTGCCTACACATTAAGGGGGGGGGGGACTGACCACAGAGAGTCAGATAGATAGACAGGACTCTGGAGGTATCTGTAGTTACACCTCACCCTCATTTCCTGTCCCCTTTGATGTTTAGAGGATGTATTGTCAGGGAAACTTCCCCTCTCTCTCTCTTGCCCTTTGCCCATCATCCAAGCAAGACCTAGGAGCCGGGCGCTCCGCGCGTCCAGGCCTTCCCACCCCAAGATGGAGTGGAAGGCAGATACCCTTTTATACCTAGAGAATTAGCAAGGTAGATCAAGAAAAGGGACCCTTGTTTGTCCTTTCCTATCCAATGTGTCTTTCAACAATAAATGTACTTTAGTTTGATTAGAGCAAACGACTGATGCTCCTTTTATTTTCACACACGCACGCACTTGTAGCTTCTGCTGCTGCTAAGCTTAAGGCACTCTGCTAAATACCGGAATATCCCCACGATAGATATTCCAGCAGGTTAATGGGGTGGTTTGCCATGGCCTTCCCCAGTCATCTACACTTTACCCCCAGCAAGCCAGGTACTCATTTTACCGACCTCGGAAGGATGGAAGGCCGAATCAACATTGAGCTGGCTACCTGAAACTGTCTCCCGTTTGGGATTGAACTCAGGTCGTGAGCAGAGCTTTTGACTGCAGTACTGCAGCTTACCCCTCTGCGCCACGGGGCTCTTCTCTCCAATATTACACATTACTAAAACTCTACTCACTGTATTTATTGACACTCTCATAGTTGGCCAGGTTCTAATTCAAATAAACGTGACAGATATATTTCAGAGTTCCCCAGTGTGGTGCCCATGGGCTCTATGGCACCTGCCAGTACTTCCCCTGGCGCCCGTTGAACTTTTCAAAAAGTAGGTGGAGCCATTGAAGTCAGGGTTATTGCTGTCCTCATTCAACTGAAAGGGTTTTTCCATGGCTGCAGTAAGCAGCACCAGTAGGGTTGCCAACCTCCAGGTAGTAGTACAAAGATAGACACTATATTAGCCTGGTTAGGCAAAAGGTAAGATATAATATGAAGAAACTGTAGGATAAGGGCAGTAATTAAGGGAATTGTTGAAATAAAATTCTTATTGTCGAAGGCTTTCACGGTCAGAGTTCATTGGTTCTTGTAGGTTATCCGGGCTGTGTAACCGTGTAACCAAGACCACGGTTACACAGCCCGGATAACCTACAAGAACCAATAAAATTCTTATTGTTATACTTTTTGCCAATATAGGATCAGTCTTCTACCCATGGGGAGTTTAAATTTGTGCTTGTAAGACAAAAAGGAATACATACCAATTGGAAAGATTAAGATAGTAATAACAGTTTATTTTCTTATATGATTATATGGGAAAAGTCAGAAAGAGGATAATATTTTATTGTATGAATTTTTATTGATGATAGGTTGAGGAACTGATGAAGAACGAAACGGCCATCTTCCTCGCCTGTCTGACGTCTGATGAATTTGTTGCTAAAAGAAGAAGAATTATTGTTAGAAATATTATTGATATATGGAGATGTGTTTACTTACCTATATTTATAAACAATTGTATATTTACCTGTATTTATATACTTGTGAATACACTGTGAGATTTTGTAATTTGTTACGTGCTTTGATGACCTTTGGATTATGATTGGAATTATATTGAAATTGCTTGAATATATGTTTTCTGTGTGAATTTTGGTTTAACCTCCAGGTACTAGCTGGAGATCTCCTGCTATTACAACTGATCTCTAGCCGATAGAGATGAGTTCCCCTGGAGAAAATGGCCTCTTTGGCAATTGGACTCTATGGCATTTAAATCCCTCCCCTCCCCAAACCCTGCCCTCCTCAGGCTCCGCCCCCAAAATCTCCCGCCGATGGGGAAGAGGGACCTGGCAACCCTACTGGCAACCCCAAGCACCAGCCACTAATGCAATGGTTCCCAAAGTGGGAGTAGTTCCGAGGAATATGAAACCTTGCTTCCTAATTTGTGACATTTTAGATTGGTCCTAATTATTGGGGTTGCCAGCTCCAGGTTGGGAAATACCTCTAGATTTTTGGGGCGCAGCTTGAGGAGGGCGGGGTTTGGGGAGGGGAGGGACTCCAATGCCAGAGAGTCCAATTGCCAAAGCGGCCATTTTCTGTCGGCTGGAGATCAGCTGTAATCGCAGGAGATCTCTACCTAGTACCTGGAGGTTGGCAACCCTACTAATTATACTTACTGGTGTGTTTGGATAGGTTGTGTGTGTGTGGGGGGGAGTAATTGTACTTCATATTGTTGTTATTATTATTGAATTCATAAGTATTAAAATGTTCTCTTCATATGAGAAGGTTTGTGGAAATCTTGAATCATACTCCAGTTCTTTCCTCCACATTTGAGATGTGGTCACTATTGTGTCAGGAAATAAACAAAACAGGGTTGCTAACTGCCTGGAGAGAAAAAAATGACCTGTAGAGGCTTAATATAGCAGAGGCTTAATGGGATGTTATTCACCAAGTGATCTTATTTAACTCCATGCCATTAAAGTCTTCACCTGCCAATTTACATACATTAGCCTCTATTGAAAGGACAGATTGGCATTCTTCCTCTCCCCTCCCCTGAGTCAGTTCAGTGATCCACCTCCTCTGCTACTGTGAATGGCAGAAGTTCTCCAGGTACTAAGGCAGAGAAAGATCTGTTTGCAAGTGGTGTGAGTGTGAAGGTATCATAGATGTACAGTGGGCATTCAATTAATACACAGAACTCAACGAACTTATGCCACTCCCCGTTTTCCCATAATTTACAATTGTTGTTTGAAACAGTTTCTTTCCCCCAGTACCCAGTTTGGGGAAGGGAGGGACTTCAATGCCATAGAGTCCAATTGGCAAAGCGGCCATTTTCTCCAGGTGAACTGGTCTCTATCAGCTGGAGATCAGTTGTAATAGCAGGAGATCTCCAGCTAGTACCTGGAGGTTGGAAAGAATCCAGACAGCACTCACACAATATATATTAAAGTACTAATTTATAAAGGTGAAGGAAGGTGCAAAAATGAACAATATATACAACAGGGTAATAACTAGATACACATATAGATATCAATAGCAGTCCAGCAGAAAAAAAGTTCAATGTATAAATATCCTGGGAGTCAGGTAAGTCAATGTCAAATTCTGAGCGTCCTGAGTAACAGGTGAGTCAATTTTTATACTCAGATATAGACTTCTTTAGGTGTTGTAAATTGCTGGAAAGTGGAGTCCCAGGCAGGAGCCACGGAGGGAAGCTGTCAGGACGTGTTGTCTAGATCCAAATCACGTTTCGCTCATGGCTTCATCAGCTATCTGTATCAATCAAGTGCAAGGAAGAAACACAGTCTCATAGGACCAGAAGAAATTCATGTAGGTCTCAAAGTGGACAAGCCCCAGTCTTAGGGTTGCCAGGTCCCTCTGTGCTACCAGTGGGAGGTTTTTGGGGCAGAGCCTGAGGAGGGTGGGGTTTGGGGAGGGGAGGGACTTCAATGCCATAGAGGGGAGGGGAGGGACTTCAATGCCATAGAGTCCAATTTTCTCCAGGTGAACTGATCTCTATCGGCTGGAGATCAGTTGTAATAGCGGGAGTTGTAATAACCCTACCCAATCTTGATCAGCAGCCTATAGTGAATACGTTGAGCTCTTGGCAAGGCCCAGTCACAACTATTTGTTTGATGCCGGAGAGCCACGACCTGACAGGCCCAAGTTCTGCCTACAGGGCTAGTAGGAGCCTGCTGCGGAATTATTAATTCCTTTGGAATTTCAAGGAGGGTTATTATTTTTTTTAAGCTGCAAGGGAATACTGGGCTCAGAGGAGGGATACCCGGTCCTCTGAACTGCCCCTTGTAAAAGGCAGATAAAGCTGCTTTTTATTTATCTGCTAGATTTATACTCTGATTTTGAGACATGTATAAACAACGCATACATTGACCAATACGGAGTGTCAAACTCCAGCACAGATTCTTTGCCCTTATCTTCAAAGCCTTTCATATTTTTATCCTTTCCTTTGCACTCTCATGTACTAATACAGACCGGCCCTTGACCTTTGCTGTTGTAGCTCCAAATAAGGTTGCCAATCTCCAGGTGGGACCTGGAGATCTCTTGGGATTACAACTGATCACTCAACTGTAGAGATCACTTCCCCTGGAGAAAACAGCTGCTTTGTAGGGAGGACTCTATGGCATTATACCCCGCTGAGGTCCCTTCCCTTGCAAAACCATGCCCTCCCCAGGCTCCACCCACAAATCTCCAGGAATTGCCTAACCTGATTTAAGCAACCCCATCTACAACACTCAAGTTGCATTCAGACATCACTTTCCACCAACATTAGATCACTTTGTATGCAAACCCAGCTTTTTGCATTCTTGCTGTACAATTTCCACACACACCCCCGCGCCCATGTGGAGAATCCCAAATCAAACTCTCATTGCCTGTGATGTGTGAAGACAGGTGTGTGGGCTAACAAAAATTAGCACCCCCCTCCAACTGGGATGTTGAATCAGGATTAATTCTGCATTAGAATATGGTTTGGGGTGTGTATAGAAACTAACTCCAGTGAACTCCAAACCAGTATTCTTGATGCTAGGGTTGCTAGGTCCCTCTTCGCCACCAGTGGGAGGTTTTTGGGGTGGAGCCTGAGGAGGGTGGGGTTTGGGGAGGGACTTCAATGCCATAGGGTCCAATTGCCAAAGCTGCCATTTTCTCCAGGTGAACTGATCTCTATCGGCTGGAGATCAGTTGTAATAGCAGGAGATCTCCAGCTAGTACCTGGAGGTTGGCAACCCTACTTGATGCTTAGGAGGGCCTTCCCTAGTGACTGGTTGAACTGTTTTAGCAAGTGATTGGCAGCTGATGTATTACTACACAGTTTTATGTTGGGTAACTACAGCTTGTATGATATATCTTTTAAGGGTTTTCAAATTACATTTTTAATTATCATTGAACTTGAGTCTGTGACTGGAGATAGGAGGGGTACACTCGT
Source organism: Euleptes europaea (assembly GCF_029931775.1). Taxonomy (NCBI): domain Eukaryota; kingdom Metazoa; phylum Chordata; class Lepidosauria; order Squamata; family Sphaerodactylidae; genus Euleptes; species Euleptes europaea. The sequence goes on along the minus strand of NC_079324.1, from coordinate 48,926,419 downwards.
CCTAAATACCTAAGATGGCAACCCCAACATCTCCCCCAAAAATGCAAAACAGAGACAAAACAGGGGCAGTGATATACCAGGGGTCTCAGAAAATAGTGATAGTTTCCATTAATAGAGACATTTGAAGTATACATGGTGATCATTCGTTGGCTGGGAAAATTTTGGAGGTTCAGGCCACTGTTAGAGACACAATAACTGTCAAATCTCAGGGCAGTCCTGGAGCAGAGGGAGCTATAGGGGGGAAAGGAGGGATATTTGTACAGGTTCTGTTCCATTTTGCAGGTGACTATATAACAAAATCAGTCTGAGTTTATTTAGCAGAACCTCATCAATCTGACAAAATAATAAGCAGTCGTTGGGTCCCCTCCCTTCTCTCTCCATTTTTTTTGGTGCTATTTTTTCCTATTATCTGCTTTTCCTTTGAAGTAATTTGGATTTCTGGATGTCTTTGTTAAGTCTGAATGTCACAAACACGTCCAATTTCCATAACTTTGGGAAGCTGTACAAAGAGATCTACTAAGGTGCAGTCATAAAAATCTGTAGCGTAGCCCTCCGTTTTGACTTGAAAGATACTCTGTTTCATTAATACCAGAAAAGCCTGCTTTGGAAAGCAAAGGCATCTGACTGCTCATTTTCCTGGGGATGACAATTTAATATGAAAGCCCCCCCCCTCCAACCTGCCTATGTAGACTGTCTGGCATAGTAAACAGCTGTCTGAACACGAAACCCTAAAAATTGTCTGGATTGTACTCCATTTATAACCCTCCTTTCTCCCCAATGCCTCACAGCATTCTGCTCTCCCCCATTTAATCCTCACAACAACCCTGTGAGGTAGGTTAGGCTGCGAGAATGTGACTGGCCCAAGGTCACCCAGCAGACTTCCATGGCAGAGTGGAGATTCGAACCTGGGTTCCCAGATCTTAGTCTGATAGGCTAATCACTACACTACCCTGGACAAGCAGCCCCTTCCTAGAACTTGCCCCTAGAATCCTGAGCAAATGCAATGAGCACAGTGCATTAGACATGTGTAGGGTTGCCAGCCTCCAGGTACTAGCTGGAGATCTCCTGCTATTACAACTGATTTCCAGCTGACAGAGATCCGTTCACCTGGAGAAAATGGCTGCTTTGGCAATTGGACTCTATGGCATTGAAGTCCCTCCCCTCCCCAAACACCGCCCTCCTCAGGCTCCACCCCAAAAACTTCCCGCCGGTGGTGAAGAGGGACCTGGCAACCCTAGACATGCCTCTGCTTCAGCGCGGCCACCGTTTAAGGTATTACACCAGCCTTCACACAGCACAGGTTATGCAGAATTATACACACACATGTACGCATCTTTATCTATCTCCAGGATTCAGAGCACACCACAGAAATATGCTGTGGCTCTTGGGCAAAACAGAGGTGGGTGGTAGGTTTTTGGGGCAGAGCCTGTGGAGGGCGGGGTTTGGGGAGGGGAGGGACTTCAGTGCCATAGAGTCCAATTGCCAAAGTGGCCATTTTCTCCAGGTGAACTGATCTCTATCGGCTGGAGATCAGTGGTAATAGCAGGAGATCTCCAGCTAGTACCTGGAGGTTGAAATTACATATTTATGTGTATTGGTTGGTGATGTACACTATCTTGTAAGTTATTACACTTTGGGTTATTTTAAAAAGCTGGGCAATTCATTTCAACACACATTACAGCAGGCTGTATTAATTTCAACACACATTACAGCAGGCTGACCAATTGTTGTTGCCAGTACCTGGAGGCTGGCAACCCTATACACAGCTCAAAAGCTTGCACACTGTTTTGTGCTATTTTACATGCTCTTAGTGTTAAATGGCTTTTGTTTTAGAGGACTAGAGTTCGAAAGAAAAAAAAAACTCCAGCCCCCTGTAACCCACTGTGGCTGCACAGTAGCCAATTTCTCCCCACCTCCTTCTACATTTCAAGAGATCTCAGCATGGATCCCCAATGTCGCCTATCATTAGGTTGATTCATGGTGTTTTCATTAGCCGTATTATGTTAAATATAGTTGAAGAAGTGCAAACTCAGACAGTGGTTCCCATAGAAAGAAAATAGAAGTCAATTAATAGTAGGCTCCAAAATATTAAAACTTAGAAAAATAGCAGTTGGTACTGGTTTCAGGAGCGGAATCCTCCTATACCTACAAGTACATGGTTTGTTTTCAGCCTAATTTTAATTCAGTTTTGGATTTAATCTTAGTTTGAAGCCGAAATCTAATATAGTGTCGATTCTAACTCTAACCTTTTGATTACTGTAATGATAGTGTTTGTTGCAATTATTTTTAACAGTGTAATTGGTGAAAAATTGTAATTGTGGAAAACTTGTAATTAGCCTTTTATAATTTGTACCTTGTATTGCATATTTTATATTTTGTTTGTTAAGAATTGTATTCCATATTTTATGCTTTGTTTTTGTAATGTTGGTTGTACTTGTATTGTTCTAAAAAGGTCTTTATTTAATGCAAATATTTTATTTCCCCAATGGTGTATGTAATGTGGTCGTGTGCCTCATAATATGTTGCCCCTGCAAAAAATTAAGCCTGTCCAAATTAACGTTTCTTGCTTTTGCGAAGACATTTTATAAAAGGTTAGAAAAGGAAGTGCTTATCTGTTGTTGGTGTAGATTGAAACAGAGTGGAAAACAAAACAAGGGAGACAAATACTGCAGGAGTTTAAAAACATCTCCTTACCACATCTCTTCCACTCTGATTCTACTTTTGACGTATCACTGGTGCTTGTTCCCTTAAGGCTTAAGCAAGTGATTGGTGCTTACTCACACTGGAAGCAACTTAAACAGGATATTAGATTTTAATGACCTGCCTAGTCAAGGGTATGGATACAAGGTAAACAGGAACCTCCTCATAGAACCCCAGAGAAAGACAATCCCAAATATGCTTTGACTTATTTGAGTCCTGAGTTGTGCTTTCGAGAATTGTAAAGTATGCCCTAAAACAGTTTATTGGTAAATCACTCAGGGTTCTGTTTTTTTTTTTTTTTGGCAATTAAAACAAAAAGAAAACCGAACGGAGCTGCGCAGCATGAATAAAACGCCGCAGTGTAATAAAAATGTTTCACGATCACCTCTTCAGAGTGCTGAGTAGAGGCATCTTTTATAGCCCCTGTGTTTGCTGTTTTAGATATTATCCATCAGTACCCTGGTCCTAGTTGCCATGTTCCCTAATGTATTTGTTTCACTCTATTCCGAGAGTCTGACTTTCAGCCACATGGCTCCCAAGACAGTTTACAATGAAAACAAATTAAAACAATTCAAGATTAAAAAGAATTAAGATTATAAGGTAACTCTGTTGCTATGGCAGAGGGAGGCCCTCTCCTTCTCTCTATGGTGATCAGTCTTTTTGTGAAGTCCTCCATATGCTTGAGCATCTAATGTTTTCTTGCTTCATGAGGCCTGTGGTAAGGATGCTGGAAAGAATGCTCCCTTCCTCCCTATTAGGGTTGCCAGGTCCCTCTTGGAAACCGGCGGGAATTTTTAGGTGTGGGGCCTGAGCAGGGTTGCCAGGTCCCTCTTCGCCACTGATGGGAAGTTTTTGAGGTGGAGTTTGAGGAGGGCGGGGTTTGGGGAGGGGAGGGACTCCAGTGCCATAGAGTCCAATTGCCAAAGCGGCCGTTTTCTCCAGGGGAACTGATCTCTATTGGCTGGAGATCGGTTGTAATAGCAGGAGATCTCCAGCTAATACCTGGAGGTTGGCAACCCTATTCTCTATGTGGAAATGTGCTGAGGAACAAAGCTCTGAAACACCAGGCATTGATTTTCCCAGGGGTCGGTGCTTCTCATCACCTGGTCACCATTAACAACACGGCCCTGGTTCTTTCTGGTGGCCATTATGATTGCAGAAAGAGACACTGTGAATTTTTTTTAATTTTTTTTTTAGAGTTCATATTTTTCTGCAAACCTGGGGCCCTTTTCAGGTCTATAGAAAGATCCTTCTTGCCTATTCACAGCTCCAGTCACCAGATGTAAGTATCCAAAGATTTGGGCGACTTTGCTATTAGAATATAAGATGCTGCCTGTTTTTACATTTATAAATTTCAGTGCAGGAAGTGATGATCAGTAACACCTTTAAAAGAGAATTAAGACATACTCATGGTTACTAACCATGATGACTAAAGGGAACCTCCTCATTCAGAGGCAGTAATGCTCTGAATACCACTAGTAGGAGGCAACAATAATGGAAGGCCTTCTATGCCCTGCTGGTCTTCTGGGGTAGCTGGAATGGTCACTGTGAAATGGGATGCTGAGCTAGCTGGACTGCTGGTCTGATCCAAATAGCGTATCATAAAAGAAACAAATGGGTTGAGAACACCAGTAATGGAGCAAAATAAGAAGGCTCCCGCTGTGGCAGCATTTTTAATTTTTTTGGGCTGTCAAATCACAGCTGACATGGCAAGAGCTTTCAGAGGTGGTTTGCCATTGCCTGCCTCTGCATCATGCCCCTGGTATTTCTTGGAGGTCTCCCATCCAAATACTAGCCAGGGTCAGGGCTGAGAGTGTGTGACTGGCTCAAAGTCTCTCAGCAACCTTCCATGGTGTGAGTGGGGATTCAAACCTGGTGTTCTCTAAATATGAAAGCACAAAGAAATTAAAAAGGGGCATCTTTGCTACATCCCAAAGGGAAACTTTTTTGTCCAGGTCAGAGGTATTGGTGGCTTCTCTGAGTAGTAAAGTACTAGGGTTGCCAACCTCCAGAGTAGCTGGAGATCTCCTGCTATTACAATTGATCTCCAGGCAACAGAGATCAGTTCACCTGGAGAAAATGGCTGCGTTGGCAATTGGACATTGAAGTCCCTCCCCTCCCCAAACCCTGTCCTCCTCAGGCTCCACCCCACAAACCTCCCGCCAGTGGCGAAGAAGGACCTGGCAACCCTATCAAGTTCAGTGATGATAGGAAAAGGAAGGGGGACACACTTAGATGGGGGTTTATCTGGGCTGCAGGTAACCTGTTGAGGAACAGCGGTTCCAATTCTGTCCTCCTCTTCTGAGCTACAACTGAGTTTTGGTTCCTCCTCCAAATCTCCCTCACCAAGCCCAGTTTTTATGTCCAGATAGCAATTGGGTGCCTCCATTTTTATACTCCCAGCTTCCTCTTCTACCAAGGAAAAGAAAGATCTCTGTAAAGCCCAACGTGCTGTTCCAAAGCCTTATTAAACACACATATTTATTATGCTTTTGTATGACAAAAAACAAGGAACTCTCCAATTCTCACCCATATGGCTGTCAGTTATGAGTCTGCTGTCAGTTAATACATTTGTCTTTGAGCCTTGGAAACAAAACCTAGGCCTGCCTGCCACCAACTGCCACCTCGGGAGGTGGTAAGTGCTCCTTCCCTGGAGGTTTTTAAGCAGAGGCTAGATGGCCATCTGTCAGCAATGCTGATTCTATGAACTTAGGCAGAGGGAGGGCATCTTGGCCATGGAGTAAGTATCACTGGGGGTGTGGGGGGGAGTTGTGAATTTCCTGCATTATGCAGGGGGTTGGACTAGATGACCCTGGTGGTCCCTTCCAACTCTATGATTCTATGAATCATATGATTCTATGAATCTGTATCCTGAGGTGGAGTGCAATATCCCTCTGCCCAAATACATCACCCCCCACACACAATATTTCTTGATACTGGAAGGAGAAGATAGAGGACACCAACATTAAGCCAGGCACAAGACAAAACACCTGTCGGTGTTTTCTTTGGCTCTTGACTTGGGATCAACAGTGCATATTTTGATCACTGAGGCACACAGCTTTCTGACAAGATGCTTCTATGTTTGATGCTTCCTTCTTCCCTTGGTCCATCTAGCTCAGTATTGTCTGCTCTGACTGGCAGCAGCTCTCTAGAGTCTCTGGCAGAAAGAAGTATTTTCCCCAATATCTGCTACCAGAGAATCCTTTCACTGGAGATGCTAGAGATGGAACCTGGGACCTTATGCGTGCAAAGCAAGTGGACTGCCACTGATCCACAGGCTTTCTTGCCACTTTGTGAACCAATAAAGCTGCCTTATACAGAGCCAGACTATCAGTCCCTCTAGCTCACGATGGTCTCTGTGACTGACAACAGCTCTTTGGTCTTTCTCAACAACTGCTACCTCCAGTGACTTCGGAAAGCAGACGGGGAGGGGTTCTGAACTTTTTACTTACTCTCCACTTTTGCTGTTTAAAAATGGATTCCCCGTCTGTTCCTCTCTGACATGACTTGATTAGCTCCATGTTTAAACGCACAGAACTGTTGCCATCGTTGATTGACTTCAGGGTCTTGGTTTTCTCTTCCCCACTTCTGATAGTTTTTGTTCCTATGGTGAATTCCTTTTCCATCCAAGCTTCCATCTCATCTAGGTTGGTCGGCTCAATCAGAGTGGCATAGCTCTTGGGAGCCAGCAAAGCCTGCTTGATTTAAGAAACATCTCACTGTGGAAATGAAGGGTTAATTGGAACTCTGGATCGCAGGTGGATGAAGCAAGTTTTTGTTTCATGATTATTTTTTAATCTGCTGTTATGATCATAAACACTATAACAAAGAAAATTAGCAGTGGCTTTGGCTGGCTGGCTGCAAAGTGAGAAGGTGCACTTAAGCCCCACCCTCAAATGTGTATAGATAACGTACAATTGATTCATGAATGCAAAGGCAAGTCTGGAGAGAGCAGGAAGAAATTAATTAGACTGAGAACAAAGGAACAAAAGGAAAATTGCTGAACTGGGTTTACTTCTAAGTAGAATGATGACTAGTTGTTTTGTTTTTGAACTGTCAGAGGGGTAGCTGTATTATTATGAGTCCAGGGCCGGCGTCAGCATGCCCTGAAGTGGGGCAGTTGCCACGGCCCTAAGGTTGCCAACCTCCAGGTACAAGCTGGAGATCTCCTGCTATTTCAACTGATCTCCAGCCAATAGAGATCACCTGGAGAAAATGGCTGCTTTGGCAATTGGACTCTATGACATTGAAGTCCCTCCTCTCCCCAAACCCTGCCCTCCTCAGGCTCCGCCCCCAAAATCTCCCGCCAGTGGCGAAGAGGGACCTGGTAACCCTACACTGCCCAGAGCTTCTAGCAGGGCCCACTGCTGCCGACACCCTGCCCACCTATCTGCCTTGCCATCTGCCAGTGCATCCTTACCCCTGCCCACATATGAGCACCCTGGTGACACTCCTAGTTGTGCACTGCCTGACACAGTTGGAAAAAGGGACTGCGGGCATCTGTGAGCACACACAGTGGGCAGGAGGAGCTCATGAGTAGGGTACACAGGCAGGTGTGGGGATGCAGGTGGGTGAGCTGGAAGAATGCTGTAAGTTGGAGGCTGGTGGTGAGCAGAGGAAGGGAGAGGCTCTGGGAGAGTGGCCCCGGGAGGGTCTTCTGGCAATTTAAGGTCCAACACTTTTACGTCAGCACAAAGGTTTGTGGACTAGAGTTCACTTTGCCAGATGCATAAACTTGGCAGATATATTTGTATGGGTACAGAGGATTTACACTATTTTATTTGTGTATGGTATCCCACCCCCAGGAAGGATGTTGATATAAACAAACACCTCTGCATCATGCTTGGAAACAGCTCCAGCCAGGAGCATTCCTCCCAGCACTTTTCAACAGGCTGCAGTGAGAACATCTGAGGGAGGGCAATAAGCAACTAGCTGAGATTCCTCTCCCTCAGGGACCATTTTTATTGAATTGCCATTTGTGTTATCTGTTGATTCTTGTGAGCTGCTTTGGGAACCAGGTTTTATTTTGGGTTTTTGTTGTTGTTGCCAGAAATCGTGAGAAAAACAAAGAAACAAGTTGCGTGTCTGCGTACAATTTGTTTGTTATCCTCAGATGTGTTATTTATAGCCCCAGCTAAGATAACAAATGTATATAAACACACCCGAGGATAACTGCATTTTTGGGAGTGGGCTTATGCCACAGTAACGCTGTTAAGATAGTCCCGGGTTCTGTCTGGCTATAGAACTTTTCTTGTCTGTGAGCTTCGTGCAACCTGATGAAGCGGGCTGAAGCCCGTAAACGTTTGTGATACAACCAGTGGCAGACTGGATCTAAAAATATTGGTTGCCAGGACACAAAGGGGGCCAGCCCACAACTATAAGGCTATCATTTAATTTTTATTAGTTTTTATTTTTTAACATATATTGCCTAATGTTTAAGGGGGGGGGACTTCATCAGGGGCCCACAGGGCCCACTTGCCATCGGGCAAGCTAACATAATGGCCAGCCCGCCATTGGACACAACATATGTTTCCTTTCGTGCTCTGCCACTCTTTTCCCGCCGCTCAAACGGCTTCGGGGGCCTGCGACGGAGAGAGAGGGCGAAAACCCATTTTGCTTTGGATTTGCTGCTCTCTAGATGCGCATTTGCCCCATCTGAATTCTCTGCACGGGGGCTTATTTCTGAGTTTTGAGAATTTGGCTGGGGGGAAATGCGCATTCAGAGAGCGGCAAATCCAAGGCAAAGCCTCCCGTGCCTTTTCGCCCAGATAATTCACAGTGGGTAGCCGTGTTAGTCTGTCTGCAGTAGTAGAAAAGAGCAAGAGTCCAGTAGCACCTTAAAGACTAACAAAAATATTTTCTGGCAGGGTATGAGCTTTCGTGAGCCACAGCTCGCTTCTTCAGAGCTGTGGCTAAGTATCTGAAGAAGTGAGCTGTGGCTCACGAAAGCTCATACCCTGCCAGAAAATATTTGTGTTAGTCTTTAAGGTGCTACTGGACTCTTGCTCTTTTCTACTACTGCAGGCAGACTAACACGGCTACCCACCGTGAATTATCTGAAAAAGCGAGCTGTGGCTCACGAAAGCTCATACCCTGCCAGAAAATAATTTTGTTAGTCTTTAAGGTGCTACTGGACTCTTGCCCTTTTCTATTTTCGCCCAGAAGCGAGCTGTGGCTCACGAAAGCTCATACCCTGCCAGAAAATATTTGTGTTAGTCTTTAAGGTGCTACTGGACTCTTGCTCTTTTCTATTTTCGCCCAGAAGCGAGCTGTGGCTCACGAAAGCTCATGCCCTGCCAGAAAATATTTGCGTTAGTCTTTAAGGTGCTACTGGACTCCTGCTCTTCTCTATTTTCGCCCAGAGACGGCGAGAGCCCGCCGCCAGCTTCGCGCATCCCACTGCGGCGAGGCGCCAGCCTCCCCCCTACCCCGCCCCGCTCTTCCCCTCCCCTTCCTTTCCGCTCCCTAGCGCCCCTAGCGGCGCCGGAGAAGGCGAACTCCTGCCCAGTTGTTTGTCATGTACGTCTTCCCTAGCGCCAGCGAGCCGTCGCGCTCCTCTCCCTCCCTCCCTCCCTCCCATCCTGCCGGGAGGGCGCTCCCACGTGGGCCGGGCTGGGCCAATGGCGATGCGCGGAGCTCCTGGCGGCCGCCATTGCTGTCAGAGCGGGGAGCGGGCGGGCGAGTGTGGTGCGAGACGGCGCTGAGGGGGGAGCCCGCCGGTGGCGGTTGTGGTGGGAGTAGTAGTGGCGGCGCTTGGGGGGGGGGGGGAGAGAAAGGACGGGGAGACGGGCGGCGAGAGAAGCGCCGGGCGCGGCTCCGTCGGCCCGTGAGGAGGAGAAGCGGCAGCGGAGGAATCCGCGCCCGACCAACCCGGCCCTTGTGAGGAGAAAAGAGGCGACGCGAGAGAGACGCGGGAGGGGAGGAAGGCAGGAAGGCCTCTCCCTTCGCGTCGGTCCGAGCGGGGACCCACCCGGCGCCGGCTCGCAGCCTGAGGGAAGGGGGGGGCCGCCGCATCTCGTCACACCCTCCGCCGCTTCTCCGTCTCCCCCCCCCAACCCCTCTCGGCCCGGCCCCGCCTGCCCGCCGGCTCCCCTGGGGGGGGGCGGCCGCGGCGGCTCGACGCCTCCTCCCCCCCCCTCTCCCGCCTGCCTCTGCGCCGGGGGGAGGAGGAGAGGAGGAGGAGGAGGAGGGGGGGGCCTTTGCCGAACGCGGCTCCCCCTCTCTCTCTCTCTCTCCCCCCCCCGCAACCGTAGCCAGTCAATCGGCCGGCCGGGCCCGCCCACCTCCGCGTCGTCCTCAGACATGCCCCGCTCTGGAGGCCGGGCTCGCCGAGGAGGATCATGACTGCGGCGGCGAACGGGGCGAGCCTGGAGGACTGTCACTCCAACCTCTTCTCCCTGGTGAGTGACGGGCGGCGGGGCTCGTGGGCAAAGGGGCAGCCTGCGAGAAAGGGATTAAAAAAAAAAAGGGTGGTGGTGGTGGAAGGGAGAAAGAATGAGACCATAGAATCGTAAAGAGTTCGGAGGGGGCCACCGAGGTCATCTAGTCCAACCCCGCTTCGCGATGCGGGCTCGTTGGCAAAGGGGCAGCCTGCGAGAAAGGAATAATAAAGGGGGGGTGGAAGGGAGACCATAGAATCGTAAGGGTTGGAGGGGACCACCGAGGTCACCTAGTCCAGCCCCGCTTCACGAGGCGGGCTCGTTGGCAAAGGGGCAGCCTGCGAGAAAGGAATAATAAAGGGGGGTGGAAGGGAGAAGAAAGAGACCATAGAATCGTAAGGGTTGGAGGGGACCACCGAGGTCATCTAGTCCAACCCCGCTGCGCGATGCGGGCTCGTTGGCAAAGGGGCAGCCTGCGAGAAAGGAATTAAAAAAGGTGGGGGTGGAAGGAATGGAGAAGAGATCATAGAATCGTAAGGGTTGGAGGGGACCACCGGGGTCATCTAGTCCTACCCGCTGCACAATGCGGGCTCGTTGCAAAGGGTCAGCCTGCGAGAAAGGAATATAAAAAATAGGGGTGGTGGAAGGAAGGGAGAAGAAAGAGACCATACAATCATAGAGTGGGAAGGGACCGGCAGGGTCATGTAGTCCAACCCCCTGCACAATGCAGGAAATTCACAACTACACCCCCCCCCAGTAAACACGCGATCGTAGGATCGGGACCAGGAGAGCCCGATTCTACGATCGCGTCTTTACTGGCATCCAGAGATCCTTCCCCCTCTCCCCCCGCCCTGGCTCGTCTTTCCTTTCGCTCGCTTCCGAGCAAGTGTGCCACGCCGCTGTCTGGATCCCGCGCAGGCTTACTCGGAAGTAAGCCGCCGCCGGGGGAGGTTTGTCGCTCGATCCCGTGCGGTGCTTTCTTGGAAGTCGGGCCTGAGCCGGAAACTCTCCCCCCACCCACAAGGGCTGTGGGCTTGCAGCCCGATCCTATGCAGCGCTGGGTCGGGAGTAAGCCTCTCTGGCCCCTTGGGGCTTACGGCTAGGCAAACGCGCCTAGGATTGTTGCAGTTTGAAGACGGAAAAGGGGGAGAGAGAGGGAGAAAGTGTGGGTCTGAGGCTAACCACCCGGTCTTGGCACCAGGCTCCTATTGTACCCGCTTCAAACCCCCTCCCTACCGGTGGCATCAACTTCACCGGCCTTTATAGCTAGGACTTGACACCCCTTCTTCGTCCCTCCCCCCCCGTTGGCCCCACCCCTACATTCCTGGCTCCCTTTTTCCTTGCTTGGTTACCCCCTCCTCTCTTTCTGCCCTGCGGGGACTCGCGCGTGTAGAGCAGTCGCTGCGCCGCTCTCTCTTCTTATTCCCGGGCCTTTCTCCGATGCTTGGAAGCAAGGGAAATCTTGCTGTGTGTCCTGCGATCCCGTCCACTCGTAGGGAGTTCTGTGCTGTGCAAGGTGAATGGCCTTTCTCCTTTTTTCCCTATATCATTTCAAGCAGCAAGACTCTGGCGACCTGCAAGCTTCAGCTGGCTTGGCTGGTATTGCAGCCTAGTTCTCCTTAACCCCCCCCCCCCCGTTGGGCGAGGAGGCTGGAAACAAAACAACCTGCCGCCTCCTTTTCTAGCCGAAACTGCAGCGTTTCTTTCCTTGCAGGTCTTGAGAGAAGGAGCATGTTCTTTTCTTTCTCCCTCTCCCCCCCAACATGAGTTTGGTAATTGACAACTTTCACTCTATGCTTGGATTGCTTGTCTTTATCTGAACTGCTTCAAGGGTCAGCTGTTCAGACTGGCAGCTACCTACAGATCTTTTCAGAAAAGGTCAGCTGAACATGAATAAGGCAGACGATTGTTTCCCAACTGGATCACTGGAAGCATCAGGGATCTACTTTTCTGAAAGGCAGGTGAAAAAGGAGGGCTGGTAGGTCTTTGCCTGGTCAGCAGCCTCCTGGGAAGTGGGTTTATTTAGTGCATGGGTTTGTTTACAGCTGAAATGGTAGCTAATAACACAGGTTAAATTAGAGTGGCCTGTATGAACTCCAATGTAAGAGAAAGGGCGCTGAGTACAAGGTATGGGGTCCTAAGCAATTTATCATTCTCTTTGGGTACATTTGATAAGGAATTAAGGACTTGAGTTGTTTATACCTTTTGGTCTCCAACTGTCGGTTTGGATACACGAACGAATTAATTTAAAATGGATTGCATCTGAGGGACCACAGCCCTTTATTTGTTGGTGGTGTTTCAACTTGTCATAAAAGAAAAATGGAGGGGGGGGGAGGAAAACAACAACAAAATGATAGATGAAGCGGGTCGCACACAGCAGTTGAGGTTAATGGTGAGTACCAGGTCTGAAAGGGTTAAAGACAGCTCTTAGTCCATCCACTCTGTATAGCCCTGTAACATGATCACTGCCCTTTCCTCTCTGCCTTATTGTCCCGAAGGTTGCTACTTGTTCCTTGTATCTTTATGGAAACTCCATTTGTATGCATTTATGTAGTATTTGGTAAAGACCTGTCACTCCTCTTTTTAAAGTGGATAGATAATGTATCTAACATTTGCTATAACTTACGTGGCTTCCCATATTTTTCAGATCAGTTTGGTTTGGCTGGTGCCGCTTACATTTTTAATATAGTTCTGGAAGGGTTGCTTCTTTAGAAACGTGCTTTCTCCCTAATCTTTTCACAGTGTCTGCTTTGATTTGTGTCTAATGATTGATTGACCTGCAGTTTTAACTGGTAGTGGCTTGTATGAAGATCATTCTTTCAGTGGTAAAAACAAAAAGGTCACAAACAAGCTAAGCAGTAGTAATAGAATGTTTTTGCTTAGAACGTAATGATCATCAGTTAATTTGAGTAGTTTGTATGTTTAGTTGGTGGAGAATCTGAATAGATGGAGAGCTTCAGTACATTTTTAGATGGTACACCCACGCATTTATTTTTGAATTATAACTAGGTGGCATCAGTGGCACTTCCATATTTATGTAAAAAGTACATCTCATCTTCTGAAATAGAAACTGTGTCCACATAATCAGTTTGACATCACAGAGCCGATGTATCCCGGTTGCCTCCATAATGTGTAAAATTGGATTGCAACTTTCACTGGATGCAGTAAAGTCTTAAATAAGACTGTGCAATTTACTTTTAAAAGTGTTCTTGCTTGCAACAGCAGCAGCCAGAGTTGCATTGTATCAGAATTTCTTAAATCCACTTTTGCCTCGGAGAATACCAAAAGCTTGTGTTTTCTATTTATGTATTTAATTCATTTATACCCCAGTTTTCTCCCCAAAGTGGTTTCATCATTCTCTTCTCCTCCATTTTATCCTCAAAACAGTGCTGTGAGATAGGTTAGGCTGAGAGGGTGTGACTCTCCATGGCAGAGAGGGTTTGAACCTGGGTCTCCCAGATTGTTATCTGACACTTTAACCACTATATCACACTGGCTCTCCTAATTTAATTTTAATTTATACTGTACTGTGTATGTGGATTTTGGTGTAATAGGGTTTCTTTGTAATTTTGTTTCAAGAAATCACTTAAAGCATAGGTAAGAAATATTAAATGATCAATAGAAACTACAGTGAAGAGTGCTGTGCAAACATTAATTTACTAGGCTTTAAAAAAGGCAAGATCAGATGATTTACCTGTAAGCTAAACTTTATAAAGGTTAAAGCTGCTGTAGACTGAATAATAAAACTCAGGTGCTTCCCTTGCAGGATTGATTTCTGAATACCACAGCTCTATAATAGGAAATGTATTTCTTATTGCATACAAAGTTTTCCTAGGGGGAGACTCCTTAGTTGCTTGACATTCTGGATTGTGCCCATTGGGGTGTGATCCAGCTCTATTAACTTGAATATAATAGAGATTTAATTGTGTACCATTACCAAATGAATTAAACATGGCTCTTGATGCTTTTTGATAAATCAACATTTTAAGAAGCTAATATTATAAAAAGGCAGCCTGTTGAAAAGAAGTGTAGGAATGATGATTTGCTTATAATGTTGACATTTTAAAAAGCATACAGTTCTTATATAATTTTTGAACAGTTAATAATTTGCACAAAAAAAAAAATACAAAGGTGCAGAAACCTGTCCCCCAAATAGAAATTGCAATAAAGGCTGTGTTCAGAATTTTTTTTCTTGCTGGTGAAGCAGAATGCTTTTAAAGCACCAGTTAGTTATGATTGTAAACTACATGTGACTGAAATAGTATGAATGATTTTTACATTCTCTTTTTAATTTCTGAATTTATAACTGTATACTGTTGTTGCTATTGAAATACTGCTTGTCAATTGGGACTTTTCATCCATTGTTCCTTTGAAAACTATTACCTTAAACTATAACATAGGAATGTACACTTCTCAGTTTTGTTTATTTAGTACATTTTTATACTGTGCGTTCACCAAGATCTCAGGTGGTGTACGCTGTTCTTCCTTCCTCCATTTTATCTTAACAACAACCCTGTGAGGTAGGTTAGTTTGGGAGAGTGAAACTGGTCTGAGTTCACCCAGCAAGTAGAGTGGGGATTTGAACCTGGTCTCCCAGATCCTAGTCAGACACTCCAACCAATAGATGGTGCTTGTGACAATTGAAATACAGATATATGGTGTTAAATGTCGATAGTTGAATGAGATGCTGTGTAAAACATACATTGAGATGGGATGCTTTTATTAAAAGCTCTGTAGTTCTGTGCTGCTTTACTTCATTAGAGCTGCTCTTACCCAGTAATATTTCCCAGTCTGTGGCTACAATCTTGCTCACAGGCAGCTTGAATCTCATCAGTGTAAATTGAATTTGACAGCCTTACTGCACGAACTGCAGCCCATATCTGCTTTACTTGATAAGAAGCATTTTTTAAAATGTACTACCTACCTGACATATTGTGTTTGTATCCTGTATTAGCTTGGTAACCATTAAAGAAGATATTGGTTAATCGCTTGAAGGACGCTTTTTTGACACCATATGCTTTACTTTCAGTCATCCTAAATAGACTTACTCAGAATCTTACTTAGGTCTATTTAATGGGGCTTATTCCCAGGAAAGCGGTTTTAGGATTGAACTGTTTGTGTTGTAAGGCTACTTTACTTATGCCCGGCACTGATGCCTCCTCAAGTTTAATTATCTGCCCTCAAACACTTACGATGTAATACTGACAAAATTGTAGCAAACTAAAATTCACAAACTTTTGGTATAAATTCCTCTTAATCCCTGCTGTTGGCTGCAATCCTGAGCCCCCCCCCCCCCGCGAATCTCCTCAGGAGCCGGCATGACTTTGTGCCAGTGTAGGTGCCACTTTATCATGGGATAAAGTAGCAAACATGCTGGTGCGGGGGCAAACACATTGGCATCTGGGAGCCGCTGTGCTCCACTGGCCACTGCCAACAGCGTAGCCACTCTGGGAACAAAATTCTGGAAGAGAATGGCTGCCCCAGAGTGGGGGGAGGCGTTCCCTGGGTGTTCCTAGGGCCCAACCCCTTTCACCCCGGGAATACCCCCTTGAGCGGAGGCGTGGCTGCACCACCTTTTTTGGTGTTGCAGTCTCACTGTTTTCAATGGAGTATTTCCCCCATTTTTCCTTTTTTTGTTTTTAAAAACCTTTTTTTCCCTCCGTGGTGGTCAGGAAGCCTTGGAGGAAGTGGTGCGGCCACCACTGATCTACCCCCCCCCTTTAGGAATGGGCTGCCCTTCTTACAGGATGAGGCAACAGTAGTCTAGAGTTCAGTTCAGGCTTGAGGAGCATCTTCTTTGGCCCACAGCATAGATCCCGTGCCCTTTTCAACTGGTTTTTGTATAAGCC
The DNA here is from genome assembly GCF_029931775.1 of Euleptes europaea. NCBI lineage: Eukaryota > Metazoa > Chordata > Lepidosauria > Squamata > Sphaerodactylidae > Euleptes > Euleptes europaea. The sequence continues at coordinate 48,910,491 of NC_079324.1, read as the reverse complement.
GAAACAAGAGGTTTTTTTAACCACCTGTTCCCCATTGTGTATACCAGCAGAAGTTGGGCATAACAGTCCTTTTAAAGCAGTTCTAGTGCGGATTCTGTGGACAAGGTATGGGCAAACTTCAATTAACAGCTAAGGTGCGTGAAGAGAGAACTGGGAGAACCTGGTACTTCTACTTCAGATGGGAAGACATTGAGGAGCCGTTGGCTTACATTTCGGAGTAAATGGGTAACGGCCCAAATTACCACCATGCTGCTTCTACAGCATTTTAAAATTTGCACTTAAGGTTTTTATGTTTTAACTTAAGGTTTTATTGTTGTGACTTTGCATTTATATTAAACTATAAAAATATATATTCAGTGTTTATATTATAGCATTGTTCTTTTTATGTCTGTGAGCCACCTCATGAACCTAAAAGGGGTTAAGCAGGCAGAGTGTATATTTACTTACATATTTAAATAAATAAATACATTTAAATAAATAAAATGATCCAGATGGGTTAGGGTGTTTTAACCCTTTCCCTTCTGGCAGTTTTCCTTTGTGGCAGATTTCTTGTTCTTCTTGTGTTGGGGATTGGACTGCAGTACTGATTGGTGCTGCTGGGTTCTAGGAGTGAGTGAAGGCCCAATCGCTAGCCTCCCTTTCCCCCATCAAGCTTTCTTCCTGATGACTCTGCTCCAAAGGGAATACAGTTTAAGCAACTAGTTTGTTCTCCTGTTTCTCTTTGTAGCAGTGAGCAAGTCCTTCTTGAACTATGGTTGATCAGATTTAGACTCACAGGAAGATGTTATTTACCTTCCCTTGCAAGATACTGGGCTTCCATAACCATGGCCAATGTAGCTGAAGGTGCTGGTACAGCTCTCTTTGCCTCTTTCCTCAGGTGCTCAGCTGGCTGAGTCATTTCTTTAAAATCTTTACCTCCTGCTTTTTTCCCCCTTTGCGGGAGGAATTATGTTTTACTTATATCTTCTGCAGAGTGAAAAGTAGCTGCTAGGTGTGAGTGGGAAAACTACCAGAGGGGAAAGGGTTAAGAACTTCCAATGTACACTGGCCTTCCAATGGAAATTGTAGCCCCCTTGACTGCGTTTTGTAAAAGAGAAAAAGGTCAGTTGTGCGTTGATCCGAGAGGTTCACAGCAGTTTGGCACAGGCCATGTTTATCATGGTATTGGCATCAGTCATATGAGAACAAAAGCTTTTGAAAATAACTTTTCAGTGTATCAGCAACCTGGTGATACCTGATGTAGATGTATATAAAGGATCTTGTGAATGTTGGCTATTTCGTATCCGGTCTTTTGTAGGAAGGTTTTGTTGTTGCATTTCAGGCAGTCTGCCTCGTGGGAATTGAAATGTCTACGTAGAATCTGGCAGTATTGGGTTTCTCATGGATTTCCACAGGTCAGTGACGAAGTACTGATCAGTGATGAAATGACCTAGATGTGGAGAGGCAAGGTATAGACATTCTTTGCACAGGGGGAAACAGGGATTGAAGGAGTCCCTCCGCCCAGAAATCCAGATGGGGGAGGTTGGTCCCAAGAGAGGGTCTTTTGGAGGGTTTGGGTCTGGCACCTGGATAGGTTATCTTGTATTGCGTACCCATCTGTTACATAGTAACTTCTCATAATTAGATGGGAAATACGATACAGGTTTTGTACTAGCTAAATTCAGTGAGGGGCCTGTTTTACTGCTAAATGATAGTTTTATGGAAACCAATTTGAGATCAGATAAAGACTCACATTTCTTATATTGTTCTGCATTGTCCATGATTCTGTGCTTTCAAGTTCTAACAATTGCTGTTGTGTTTTTAATTATCTCTGGGAAGGCAAGAGAATTAATGTGTATCTTTAAAAAATTGAAGTAAAAAAAGAGAAATAAACTTTCTGTCTGCCTTTGCCTCACTGTGTCCTGTAGTCCTATCTCACCTGCTCCTATTAAATTATTTTGGACATAGAGAGTAGGAAGTTCTGAGCCAAGGGACTTGTAAACCTGTGATATTATCAGTGAAGGCATGTTTCTAGTGTTCCTACATTGTTGATCTATGTTTACCTCTGAAAATATGCTGCACTGCCACCTTTTAGTAAGCTGAGTAAATGAGAAAATAATCATTTAGCTAGGAACTAACTAAAGGCTTCAGACAAATGTCACATCCAGACTCTGATGATGAGTGTACAATGGAAGATACAAGTTTCATTTTGCTTTTATTCATTAGTAAAGAATTTGAATCATTTATGTTTATCCTTATGGTTTGGGATCAAAGTGTTCGTGTTCAGAGACTTCATGTTTTGAATCTGAAGTGATTTCCGTATTGCAGAATTTGTACAAGTAATCTAATATTTAATTTCATCTAACCTAGAATAGAATAGAAATTGTATTTATACCCCGTCCTCCCCTGGCAGACTGGGCTAACGGCAGCTAACATCATTTATACATATAATATTTTAAAAACGGTTAAAACACTGAGCTAATACATTTCTCTATTAAAGGCGCTATATAAAAATTCAACGTAAGAAGAGATATTATAGTTGACTGTGAGACAGCCAGTCAACTTAGTGTCAAATCTCAAGGGGGGGGGGGAGATGTGCTTTTTCTTCGTTGTCCAAGAAGGGCATGGGATGGGAAAAAAGGGAGGGAAAGAGGACAATCAGGGAAAGGGGGTCCATTACAGATGGATACCATCGCTGCCCTCAACCATAGGCCTGTCTCGCAGGGCGCAAGTCTCATTAGACAGAAAGTTCCACCAGGCTGGGACCAGGGCCAAAAAAGGTCCTGGTTGAGGACAGCCGGACACTCTTAGGGCCAGGCATCACCAATAAGTTATTTCCTGCTAATCATAAATGCAGTCCTTGTATGGAAATTCTGTGTTGGGATACAGTCAAGCTTATTGCAAACTGGTTGTAGGGGAACCTTAAACGATATCCACATAAGATGCACATATCCCTCTGCTGAGAGTTCACCTGGGCTATATGCACAGCTTGGCATTTCTGCTCTGCAAAACGTGGCACTTTTGTTGTTCCTACAGTTTTCTGGTCTGAGGGTGTGTAGTCTTAAATTAGTTTGTTTAAATGGATCGAGACATTGAAAACATGAAGCATTATTCTTAAGCAAACAGTAATATTGACTTTAGTTCATACAAAGAAATGTTAATATCTTGTTTTTCGTACATTATCATTCAGTATTTGCATCCATGCAACAGCATGCCTGCTATGATGATTCTTAGAAAATGTCGTACGCTTAGTTTTGGGGAGGGGGTATAAGTTGAGATCTTTACATAAGGCCTTAAAAAAAAACACCCTAATTTGTCAATATGCTCAGCTGTTCAAAGATCGCCTTGTCTTAGAATGGTGGAATTCCCCTAGGACACAGCTATTCAATGGCCTCGGTTCTCTTTTGTCATTCTTTCAACCGCAGCACTTTCTGATCTTTTAAAATCTTTTCTGCTCTCTTCCTTCCCTTTGTAATGATGGCTTTGAGCTCTTTAACTTAATAGAGAAGGGAACATTGACTGTGATGTACACATAACTTGTAGACATATTGATGCAGCTCTTGGATTCTTTTGTAAAATCCATTTGATATGGCGTGTACTCTTAACTAATAGACAGAGTAAAACAATAGTCTCCTTCCCCCAGTTTTTTTTTTTTGGGGGGGGGAGTTCCAGAAAACCTTTTTGTCCAGGAGAAACCAAGTTCAGTGCTGTTTATTGGTATACCCTAGCCTAGTGCTTGTGGGTTTAGAGCAGCTCGCTGGATTGTGGCCATTGTAACAAATACTTTTGTTTGGCTCTTGGAGTCATAAAGCATTCTAACTGTAGTTATGTTAATGTTTTGTAGGTCAATCTGCTATATAGATTCTGGCTTCCAAATAGTGTACAATCCAGCAGCCACTATGTCTTTCAAGGGGAGGTTGTGGAGCAACAATGCCTTTTGGGTTAATGTGCTTTATTTAATGCATGGTAAGCTGTGGGATGTGAGTTCACATAGCCTTGGCTTTAGTATATGTATACAATACAGTGTCTAATGTTCATTGGTCTCTTTTTAGTACGAGTGCCTTTTTGTATAAAAGGGAATGTAAATATTTTCTCTTATAGTACTTCATGATGAGGTGATCACTTGTATTTGAGATGTGATATTCATGAAAGGACACTTATTGTTCTCCTAAAAGTTGTGTAATAACATGCATGCCATCATTCTACTTGCAGATAAGTACACTTCTTTAAGGATTGTAACAAAGGGTGGATGGAGAGAATTTTCATGAGGTCTAGCCCCTACTGTGTCACTTGCCACCCATTCCCCATCATTATGTGTCTGACGACTGAAACTGTGTGTGTGTTGGAAACATTTTTATAAAAAAGCAATTTGAAGGGTTGTTTTATTACTGCTGCTTTAGGTAGAGATAGAAAATGTAGAGTTGTAGTTCATTGTTTCATTTTTTATGTTTGTATTTTCTCCTGGGCTGTAATGGTTAAATAGAATCCATCAGTGAATTAAAATGATTGGTAGGAAGAATTTTGGTTAGGTCTGATTCTTGGAATGTAAATACCATACTCTTCAGCGTCCAGCTATGAAGATAAATATCAGGCTTCTGGACAAGGGACAGTTTACTTAAAATGCTCATGGAAAGTTAAAAGGAGTTCTGTTGGTGCTAAGCTGAAACATGCCTAGTGATGACTTCTTTCTCTTTAGGGTACTCAGGTGCCAAGGGGGAGTCTCCTGTTCCTTTGAGAGGCTTGTGAGAGAGAATGCTTGGCAGGCCTAGCTTTCTGCAGAATGCTGATTGGTCTGCTTATCTTCCTTCGTTCCTTCAGTGCCTTATGTGGTGTCTTCACTTTGCCCTGCAGCAAGAGGTGCGAATTTCTAGCAGCCAGGGTTGCTGTACCATAATAAGGAGTTAAAGTTTGACTGTTTGCTACGGAGCTCTTAAAGGAGTAGAAGCAAGTGTGGGTGGTGGTAGATTGAGTTTTGAATGCCGAAATATCTTCTGATAACTTCGTGTTTAAGGAAGATTGGCAGATCATCTAAGATGGCATCTTTTGACCACTGTTTAAGCTTCTTGTCAGTTAATAGTGACTTTAAGTTGCCTTTGTCACATACTACTTTGTGTGGTGTGTAGACATGTTTATAAGCTTCCTCCAAGAATATATAAGGCTGGCTACCATGCATGATGTTCACTGAACAAATGCTAAATTGAAGTAGTAATACTTTCTGCTTCTGTATTAAGTGGAACTGAAAAGGTCCTTACTTACCCTGATGCCAAGAAATTTGACCCCCCCCCCCCCGGGCTGGCATAAAAAGGGGAAATAATATTTAGATCCTGTCTTGAGTGACTTTTTAAAGTTTAGTGCAGAAGAATCAAATGTCAGGGTAAGGCTTGCATTGACTGCCTTGAGCCTAGAGAAAAGGTGGAGTATAAATATTTTAATTATGTAAAAGATAACCTCTTTAATTGTCTGCTTCTTCTTCAAGTCCATGTTTGATTCTGAGCATTATTTATTATAGACATCGTTTTTCTGAAGTTTGCTACTAAACTATGTTGTGTTGATTACCTCAGGTGCTTTTCCACAGAGGAGTCCACTGCTTTTTAAATACTATTCAAAGCTAGTTACAGTAAAACATCTGCATGCAGTAATACAAATCTGAAAAATTAAGTTATTCATTTCATAACCAGATTTTTGTCTGACTAGGAATAGCTGTAATCCTATGAGGTCAGACTGTGGTTGTTTGATGGACTGGCTGTACAAATGTGGAATCCATTTAGCTGGTGTGGAATTCTGGCTTTAATTTTCAAGAAAGCAAAACTAAATTTCTGCTCCTTTGTAGCATTTGAGTAAAGTTTGGGAATGCTTGGATGTGTCTGAAGGCTAATAAAAGGTGGTTTATGGCATGCACAAAAGCATTTGTGCCTATTAGTAGTTTAAGTGGTAATCAGCGGCTTGGATCATATGTAGCATGTGTGAAGCTGTGCAGCAGAAAAGGAGACATTCCTGACTGTCCTTCTTCCATGACAGACTTCTGTACACCTTCTCCCCACCATTGTATCTCTGTGGGTCAGTGAACTTTCAGGAAAATCTTTGGAGTCAAACTGGGGGGAGGGCTGCAGTTAGAGTGTAGAAATGGTGAGAATTGCCCTTCGTATTATTTGCAACCTCAAGTGCCTACCATGTGTTGAAATGGCACCTAGTGTGTGTGATGCTTTGCAGAGTACAAAGAAGGGTCCCTGCCCTGAGGAACTTATCTGCATTTTGAGACAAGGAAAATGACAAAGGGAGGTGAAGGTGGGGATAGACAGAGGAAGAATATCCATTTCATATACAGCTGCTTTCAGTTTTCATGCTGATTCCTTTCTGTCACCTCAGTCCTTGCTAGAATTACAATTTTGACAACCCTTTGCACCCAAGTACACTTACAAATGCTCACACAGCACTGGCAGATGACTTGTCACATTGCCAAATACCTTAACAAATACTTTGTCACATTAACAGACACCTTTAGTGCTTTAAACTAGTGCTTAAAACACTTTGTCAGGCACTCAGGTACTTTAACAGATCCTGAAACACATTGACATATGTTTCAGCTTGGGGGCTGAGCTTCCATCTCTGGAATCCTGTAGGAAAAAAACAGGAGCTGTGCTGTGGTTATCCAGAGGCAATCTCTGCCACATATATAATTCTTGGGAACATCATTATCAAAAAGCCTGTAACACCCCCCCCCGCCCGCTTTGCTTGTTTTTGCCTTGTTTGAGGTTTTTGGAGATGAATACATGAAACTGCCTTATGTGGAATCTGACCACTGATACATCAAGATCAATATTGTCTGTTCAGACTGACAGTAGCTCTCCAGGGTCTCAAGTAAAGGTCTTTCACATCACCTACTGTGATGTGAAACTGCCATCAAGTTGCAGCCAACTTATGGCCACCCTGTAGGGTTTTCAAGGCAAGAGACTAACAAATGTGGTTTGCCATTGCTTGCTTCTGCATAGCAACTCTGGGCTTTCTTGGTGGTATCACATGTGAATACCAACCAGAGCTGACCTTGCTTAGCTTCTGAGATCTGACGAGATCAGGCTATTCAGGTCCAGGATCCAGGTCCGGGATCGCCTACTATTATCTCCATTTAACTGGGGATGCTGGGGATCAAACCCTGCCTTCCTCAGATTCCAAAATCTCCAGGAATTTCCCCACCTGGAGCTGGCAACCCTAGGCCCGGACCCAGTGAGTCCTCCATCAAAGGCCAAAATAGGCCTGGAAAGGGCCCTGTGCCCCGGCTTTTATTTATTTATTTCCTTATATTTATAGCCTGCCCTCATTCCCAGCAAGCTGGGCTCAGAGCAGGTTTTACTTACAGAAACTGAAGCCTGGAATGCTATAGTTGCCTAGTAACAGCCACTGAGGGGAATTCGTTGCTTAAAGCTACAAGTGCTCCTTTTATTATTTTTGGAATTTTTAAACCCCAATGTATTTTTCTTTTTAGGTTTTACATTTTTCTACAAACCTGGGGTCCTTTTCAGGTTTATTGAAAGATCTATCTTGCCCGTTCACAGCCCAAGTCACTGGATTTAAGTATCCTCAGATTTGGCTGAATTTGCTATTAGAATATAAGATGATATAGTGTCCACTGCAGTATATAGGAATCGTAATTACAGAATACTGTAGATTTTCTTGCATAGAAAAAGCAAAAGGGAGTCCTGTGGCACCTTAAAGAGTACCAGATTTATTGAGGCATAAGGTTCAGATAATCGAAGGGGGCTGTAGCTTGCAAAAAGCGTATGCTTCAATAAATCTTAGTCTTTAAGGTGCCATGCAACTCCTCCTTTTATTTTTTGTAGCAGAGTAACATGGCTACTCCACTAGAACAATTATTAGAAAGTCTTTTAAGGAAGTAAAGGCAGTTTAAACAACGTTATAAAGTCTTGCTGTAAGTGTTTCACTCTTTGTAACATAGAAAATATTTCTTAAGATGTTTTCCACAAAATTTCTATTTTTTTCCTTTGAAAAAGCCTGGGGAAGCAGTGGAAGAAATAAGAGAAACTTGCTTCTTTTTCTCTCCACCTGCCCCTCCAGGGCCTCCACATTTTTTGGGACAATTAATGTGATTCATTTTTAATTCATACCACTTGCTTAGTGCAAGTTGGTAAATGTACGTTCTTGTCCTGAGAGAATGACAATTTCTGGGATGTTAGCAATCAGATTGGGCTTTCCCTCCCTCTTTGCTTGAGGAACAAATGTTTAGAGTGTTGTTTTTGGTGGACTTTGTGCCCTTTAGCATACCACCTGTCTCCTGGACAAGTGCCAGTGTTGCTGCTAAGAGATTGAGAGGCTGGGCAGATTATATATCTCTGTACTGCTGTGATTATGCTGCAGCCTGCAGTTAAGCATTGATGACTGGTTTTCTACAAACTTAGTATTATTTGTATTCCTTTAAGTATAATGGCAGAAACAAATATAAATGATAGTGAGGGTGTGCTGTATTAAGAAGATAAATTAATTTTCCGTTCCTCCCTTTTGGATTGTCTTTTTTTATTACTGATACAGTGATCTTTTGAGAACTATGTGATAAGACACTAGAAAAGCTAATTTCCATTCTAATTTCCACAGGCAATTTTCCATTCTTAAATTCTATATGGGCATATGTCCTCGTTTCATAATTTTCTCATTTTCATAATTCTTGTTTTCATAATTCTTCTTTCTGAGATGTACATCTGGTGCAAAATGCCTCAAGCTGCTGTTTCTCCAAGATTAGGGATTATTCATTGATGGCACATTTAACTGATTGTTTTCTGATGTTCTGTTTTCCTTATATTAAAAGATCTGATGTCTCTTCACAGTGCTTAATACAGCTAATTTCGAAATCAGAGTTCTAGTTTTACTGGAAATGGATTCTAGAGAATGTGGCTGATCATATTTTTCTGAATGAATTTTTAGATTAATTTATGGGTCTTTGATATAGTAGAATAATTGGCCCCAGAATATCAAGATGGGAGGTACTTATTGCTGGAGTGGTTTTTGTTAAACTGTGTTCACTTGAAGTTTATATATACATATTATAGTTAGAATCTTTGATTCATCTTCTGTCTTCGGTGCAGCCCCACATGTGGGACTGCGCCTGCGCACAGGCCTACCGCCGGAAACTTTATTAGCCTTAGGCCTCAAACTGGGGATGCCCCTCCCACTTCAGGCGGGCCCGACCTTCGCGCCAAGCTCGGCCGCATGCTCTTGGGCAGGGCATCCCCTCCTTTTTTGCCGCCGCCAAGATCGGAGCTTTTGCCTTACCTCAGTTTCATCCGTTCTTCATCTGTAAGTCTTTCCAGGGCTGCCGCCTAGGCCCGCCTTGCCAGCTCCTTTTCCCTCGCTATTCAACATCCCTTAAAAGAAGAAAATAAGAATTAGAATAACAAGGGCAGGGAGAGTCTTCCTTATTCTGGTCCTCTCGACCTTGTGCTGAGAGCCGTGATGGCCCCCAAGTCCCCGTTTAAACTGCACAAAATGCTCTGCAAAGATTCCACATTCCGACCAACATGATCTCTGCTTAACCTGCTTGGGCGAGGGGCACAACGTTTCAAAGTGTTCGATATGCCAAGGCTTCTCTACCCGGTCTCGCAATGCTCGCGTGCACCGGCTGAGTGCCAAACTTTGGAAGAAAGTTCTTATGGCCCCCTCCCCACCGACGGGTTCCAGAACCCCGGGAGGTGCGCAGTCTGTACGCTCGGTGCCGACCCCCGATCCCAGCTCGGCACCGAAGTCCCCGGATCCGACCCTCTCGGATCCGACCCATGTGTCTAAGAAACACAAATGCAAAACTAAGCACCTGGACAAACAACCCGGATCCAAGCACTCGGCTCCTAAGAGATCCACGTCAACTAAGAAGACCCCGGATCTGAGCCTTCAACCCTCGGTACCGCCATCAGTACCGAGAACACCTTCCTTCCACTCAGGCTCTCCCCTTCAATGCTTTTCGGACATTGAGCTAGACCCGTCAGAAGACCCCCTTCTGATTTCGGAACCGACGCTCTCGGATCCGACTCTCCTGCTACCGAGCCCTTCGGTACCGCAACAGATTCTTCAGCCGGCACCTTCGACTTCCGCTCCTACCATCTCTCCAGAACTAGTCAAAGATTGGATCGAGTTCTGTAGATTTCGACAATTACCAGTGCAGGGAAACCAGTGGTCCTAAGAACACCACAGCTTCCCTCTCCGTTTGCTCCTCTGACTCAGAGAACTCCCAGACCAGAGTTAGAACCAGAGGACTCAGAAACCAGAGGTTCTGCAGAGAGCTCTGAAGGTGTCTCCGAGCCATCACCAGACGAACTGGTAGGAGACACAGAAGCCATCTCCCCATCGGAAGGCCTGAAATGAAGGACGGAGCAAATGATTAGGATGGCTGAGGCCCTGGATATCAACATCTCTACAGCAGACAACAAACCTAAAGATTAAATACTCAGCCGCCTATATCTTGACTCCCCTGGGATTGCTGCCTTTCCAATCCTAGAGGGTCTTTCCGAGATTGCCAAATCAATCTTGAAAAAGCCTGCTTCTTCCCCTGCATCTTCCAAGAATATTAAAAACCTTTATAGGATAAAGCCGGAGGCAGCTGAATTCCTACTGGTACACCCCCCTCCTTCGTCCATAGTGGCAAGCGAAATGCAGTCCAGACAGAGACAGGGACTACACTCCACACCCGCAGATAAGGAAAGCAAGCGATTGGATCAGTTAGGCAGAAGGACCTACACCTCTTCCGCCCTGAGCTTTTGCATTGCGAACTATCAAACAATTATGGGGGGATACCAACTCTTTCTATGGGAAAAGGCAACTCCCCACATTGCGCTTCTCCCAGAAGAGTCCAGGAACACCCTGCGTTTGACCAAACAGAGGCTACTCGCCTATCAAGGCAAGAGATTAACTTGGGAAAACACGCTGCTGATGTGGCAGCCAGATCAATGGCATCAGCAATCACACTGAGACGCCACGCATGGCTACGCACCACAGCTCTCCCAATGGACATGAGGTCTCACGTCGAGGACCTCCCCTTCGAAGGTGCCACCCTTTTTGCCTCCACTACCACTGAATTCCTCACGAATTTAAAGAAGGACCGCCAAACTGCAAGGTCATTGGGGGTGGCTCAACCTTTCTCATTCCAGCATTGAGACAGACCACAGTATCGCCAATGGAATTTTGACTCTTCCTCATTCCCTAGATACCAACGGTACCAGAGGTTCCAACCGTATCCTCCACAAGGGAAATTTCAACAATCTAGTCAACAGGGCCAATTCAGACATAACTTCAAACAATGTCCTAACCCCAAGGGGCAACACAAGGACCAGAGACAACCTGTTCAGAAGTTCTGACTAGTTTCCCAGGCCACCCTAAAAGGTCTGCCCTTCTTGGATAGGTTGGCAAAGTTTCATGAGGCCTGGAGCTCCATATCTTCGGACTCTTGGGTCCTAAAAGTTATTTCTGAGGGCTATCACCTGGAGTTCAAGTTTGTTCCAGTTTGCTCTCCTGCCTTTTTAGCAAGAGATAACCCGTTTCCTGATTTTGCACCCCAACTTGAGGAGCTCCTCCAAAAGGGTGCAGTTCAAAAGGTTATCCCACCCTGTTCTGGTTTCTTTTCTAGAATTTTTATGGTCGAGAAGAAAGATGGGGTATCCAGACCCATCATTGACCTCAGGTTTCTAAATAAATGTTTGAGAATTTCAAAGTTCAAGATGGTCTCCTTACCCTCTGTTATGGAACTCATCACACCCAACACATGGTTTGTGGTCCTAGACCTTAAGGACGCCTATTTTCATGTGTCCATCCACCCTGATCATAGGAAATTTCTCATGTTCCGTTACGGATCTGAATTCTTCCACTATACGGTCCTCCCGTCCGGCCTTGCGACGGCTCCTAGGGTCTTCACAAAGTGTATAGCAGTTGTTACGTCCTACTTCAGAGATCGGGGATGTAGTATCTATCCCTATCTCGATGACTGGCTCATCACAGCCCCTGACCCGGATACCCTCTCAGCTAATCTACAGCTTGTTCTATCCACTTGCTACAAGCTTGGCCTCAGGGTCAACTTAAAAAAGTCAAAGCTAAACCCCTCCCCCCAAGCGCAATTCATTGGGGTGGTGTTAGACTCCTCTGCAGGGAAAGCATTCTTACCACAGGAAAGGGTGATTGCAATTAAGAAGTTAGTTCACCACTTCATGAGGTGTAGACATCAACCGATAGTCTCCATCCAGAGGTTACTAGGGCTCATGGCCTCGACCACAGCAGTCACCCCGCTTGCTAGATTACATATGAGAGATCTACAAAATTGGTTTATTAGGGCATATGATTTTTCCCGCCACTCTAAGTGGCGCAGACTATCTATCCTGAGAGCGATCCTGCGATCTCTACATTGGTGGCTCTCTGAATCCAACCTGTTGAAGAGCGTACCTCTCGGCTACTGGAGTCCAGAGTTTACCCTCACGACTGACGCCTCTATGGAGGGTTGGGGGGGTCACTGTGGGGATCAATCCATCCAGGGAAGATAGAGCACCAGAGAAGCTTCATTGCATATTAACATGCTGGAATTAAGAGCTGTGCGTTATACACTTACCTCCTTTGCAGATATCCTCCAGGGCTCCAGAACACTCCTGCAGTCTGACAATTCCTGTACAGCGTTCTACATCAACAAACAGGGAGGTACAGGCTCCATCCCACTTTGCAGAGAGACTCAGCGAATTTGGGGGATAGCTCTTTCAAACAACATACACTTACGAGCTATCCACATAGCAGGGGTATGCAACACTTGGGCAGACTCCCTAAGCAGAGAATTTCTCACCAACCACGAGTGGGAGCTGCAGGACATTTTCCTTCAACCAATATTCCAAGAATGGGGTACCCCACAAATCGATCTTTTTGCCACCAGGGACAACAAGAAAGCAGAACGTTTTTGCTCTCTAGCAGGAAGCGATCCGACTTCCATGGGGGATGCCTTCCAGATCTCTTGGACCGGATATCTGTGTTATGCCTTCCCCCCATTCCCATTACTAGCAAGAGTCCTAGGGAAATTGATGATGGACAACACCGACTGCATTCTGATAGCACCTCGGTGGCCAAGACAAATTTGGTTCACTCAGCTGACACATTTAGCAAGGGGGAATTACAGAACCCTACCTTGTCACCCGAATCTCCTACGCTGGGGCGAGCTAGCACACCACGATGTAAGGAGACTTCATCTTACAGTGTGGAGAATCCTACCCATCCAACAATAGGCCTTTCCCTGTCAGTGCAGGAAGTGATCCTACAAGCTAGAAGGCCCTCAACTTGATACTCGTATGACCAGAAATGGGACAGATTCCTGGTTTGGTCAGAAGCCAGGGGTTATCCCCCCTTTCAGTGCCCACTCCCTAAGGTCCTTGATTACCTTTTGGAGTTAACCACTAGGGGCCTCTCGGTCTCTTCTGTTCGAGTTCATCTCGCAGCCATTTCAGCCTTCCATGATAGAGTGGAAGGCTACACGGCCTTCTCCCACCCTTTAGCTAAACGGTTCCTGAAGGGCCTTAATAACTTGTTCCCTCCAGCTCCCAAACTGACCCCTCAGTGTTCTTTGTCCATGGTACTTGCGAAACTTATGTTAAGCCCCTTTGAACCAATGGGTTACGTTCATTTGTTGTTCCTGTCTGCCAAAGTAGCTTTCCTGGTTGCAATCACGTCAACTATAGAAGGGTGGGGGAACTAGCGGCCCTACGCATTGACAACCCTTTCCTCAGAATATATAACGAGAAAGTTGTCCTTCACTCCAGTCTCGGGTTCAAACCCACGGTTATTTCTGCTTTTCATTTAGCACAGGACTTCGTCTTACCGGTTTCCCCCCCCCAACCCTACCTCCCAGGCAGAAAAGACTCTTCACACACTTGATTTAAGAGCCATTCTTTATTACATCAAAAGAACCAAACACTTTAGGAAATCCAAAACGCTGTTTATTTGCTATCAGGGCCCTAAAAAGGGGAGACCAGCATCTACTCAGTCTATAGCGAGATGGGTGATCTCTGCGATTAGAATCGCTTACAGTCAAGCACAGCTACCTTGCCCCTTAGAAGTCAAGGCCCACTCCACTAGGGCACAGGGTTCGTCTGCTGCTCTCCACAGAAGGATTCCTGTTGGTGACATCTGTAGAGCGGCGACGTGGGCAAGTGAGGATACGTTTGTGAGACACTACGCACTCGACCTGCAAGCCAGAAAGGATGCAGCAGTTGGCAGAGCAGTGCTTCAGTCATTATTCTCCTAGTCGACCCCACCTCCTAATGGGTAAGCTACTTAAAATCCCACATGTGGGGCTGCACCGAAGACAGAAGATGAAAACAGAGTTGCACTTACCTGTAACTGCTGTTCATTGATGTCTTCGGTGCAGACACACACCCCGCTGTCGACCTACAAAACAAAAGACAGGAAAAATATAACATTAATATATGTAAGAGAATTGGATTACTATTACTGTTAATTACCTACCTTGGTCGGCGGCGGGTGAGGGAGGGGATGCCCCGCCCAAGAGCATGCGGGCAAGCTTGGCGCGAAGGTCGGGCCCGCCTGAAGTGGGAGGGGCATCCCCAGTTTGAGGTCTAAGGCTAATAAAGTTTCCGGCGGTAGGCCTGCGCGCAGGCGCAGTCCCACATGTGTGTCTGCACCGAAGACATCAATGAACAGCAGTTACAGGTAAGTGCAACTCTTTTTCTCTGACCTTCGTATTGTGTCAGGTAGGTTTGGAATTCCAGTCTTTTTCACCATATGACTTTTTTTTGGTAGCGTGATCTCTATATAAGAAAGTTTACACACCTAATACGGTGTGGTGCAAGTATTCTTTGTTTTGCTGTTTGTGTCCCGGTCAGAAAGATGTACTCACGGCAAAATTAAATGTTTGTGCTGTACTTTATAAGAGATGCAATTTTTCCCTATCTGTCGATATTGTCTTTGGGATAACATCAGGTGCAAAATGGCCTTTTGTGTACATGTTTATGTAGTGAAAGTAAGTTCCAGGGATGCCTGTCGTGGAAGGACTCCTTGCTCAGCTGCTATCACTCAACTGTGATCACAACTGTTAAGAATCCCAACAGACCTTTGTCTTCTAGTAGAAGCCGCAGTTCCATTCCTTAAGGGATCCCTGGTTTCTTGATACTGACCTCACCTGACATCTTTTATTTTTGTGGTATCAACTGTCACCTTTCTCTCTGGGCCACAAATAGCCCATGAGATGTAGTGGTTAGCGTGCTGGACTAGGATCTGGCAGACCCAGATTCGAATTCTCACTCTGCCGTGGAAGTTTGCTGGGTGACCTTGGGATGCACATACTTTCAGCCTCTGGAGGCGGTAATCTCTCCTTCCTTGGAGGTTTTTAAGCAGAGGCTAGATGGCCATCTGTCAGCAATGCTGATTCTGTGACCTTAGGCAGATCATGAGAGGGAGGGCATCTTGGCCATCTTCTGGGCATGGACTAGGGGTCACTGGGGTGTAGGGGGGAGGTAGTTGTGAATTTTCTGCATTGTGCAGGGGGTTGGACTAGATGACCCTGGTGGTCTCTTCCAACTCTTTGATTCTATGAACCTACCTCACAGGGTTGTTGTGAGGATAAAATGGAGGAGAGGAGAATGACGTAAGCTGCTTTGGGTCCTTATTGGAGAGAGAGGCATGATATAAATAAAGTAAATGAAATTTTAAAAAAAATCTGTCTTGTTGGTTACCAACCAAGGTTCCTCTTTTCTTTTTCTGCTTCCCTGAAACTGCATTTTCAAGCAGTAGGAACAGGAGTGGGGAGAGCAAGCTGACAAGATACTCTGTTTGGTCTCTGTCCCTGCCTTGCTTTTGGCTGGCTTGCATTCCTTCCCTTTCCTACCACCTGTGAGAGGGGCACATGCAAGTGAGGGTGTAGAGGAAGGGAGGGAGGCAACATTAGATGGCTTTCCCCCCTTTTCCCTTCCTCTTGCTTGTTCATGGGCTACTTTTTGTTTATGGTTCTTAATCCAGCAAGTGATACGCAAGTGGAAACTTGCTTACTTGTGACAAATTCTTCACCTGAAGAGTTTTAATAAGAATAATTGTTACGAATGCGCTTGGTAATCCTGAGTAATAAATAAAAAATGGCAAATTGTGTGGAGAAAACTGGAATCCTTGAACTGGTTTGCCAAGCACAAGAGTTCCTAAACCAGAGGTGTCAGTGTTTTGCTGGAGATCATGACTGTTTACAATAGGTAGCACGTATGCCATATTGTGACTTTATTGTTCTTTACAGGGAATTTATGAAGTCAATTGTTAGCAACTCCATAGGACTAGGAGAGAGTGCAGTTTGCTCAGATAACAGATGAGGAAAATCCTAGAGATTAAGAAAACAATCTGCCAAAAGTGATGTGTATACTCAGAGAACTGTAATAAAAATAATGTTCAACAACTTGGTTATGCTAGTTTACAGATATTGCACTAGAAATATTGTCTGCAGTGCAGTTTTTCAGGTAGCCATATGAGGGACGCTGAAATAATTTGTACTTTGATTGTAAATATGAAAAAGTGTTTTTCATTTGCAAGTTTTAGCTGAGTAATGTATAAAGTAATATTCAGCCAGTAAGTAGAAAGTTGATTGCCAGTTCTGCTTCTTGCAGAGCTAGTTCAATCTGTGTTGTAGATTCATAGAAAGAGCACTCAGAAGAGCCTAAAGTACAAAGAAGTCATAATAGGTATAAATCCTGGCTTCAGAATTATATTCAGTCTTGTTAAAATGCGTGTGTAAGAAGGTTTATCTACTGTAAGTAGCCTGCCCAGAAGACATAAACTTCCAGTGGGGAGAGTCTAAACCAAACAAAAGGTGACCCAGTAAAATATTTTTATTTATTTAGAACCACAGAATAAGTATTCAGAACCTGAGGGAAATGGGAATCTGTTTCAACAACTTTGGCCATTATCTAAATGTAGGCAGGCCCCAAACTTCAGATGTTGAATAGAAACAAAGTAGCAAAATTCCCCCATGGAACTCAAATCTCCTTGATACACGCAGATCGGAATAATTTATAACAAACGGGAGACCTGCCAGATTGATGGGGGAGGGAAGTACCATCTTCCCCGCCCCAGCTTCTCCCTACTCAGCCGTCCATGCCCCCCTTTCCCCTCCTCAACCATCTTGCCAGCCAGACTGGTAATCAGCAGGGCATCAGAGGGGAGGGAAGGCTGAAGCAGAAAGTGCATCTTCCATGCTTTCTGCTACAAGCCTCTAGCTGCTGCTACCACCACCATTTGCTAATAGGGGAGGAGGAGGTTGGGACAGTCTTCCCCTTCATTCCCCCATGAGGATGTGGGCAGTGGTGTCAGTGGAAAGAGTCTTGAAGCATCATCATCATCATTCCTTTATTGGCATGAAAACACAATACAGAAGAATACAAAAAGAATAGAAATATTAAAAAGTGCCCTTTATAGAATAGTTGAAAGACAGTTACATCGAATAGCGCTGTTTGTTGATACTGCCATCTAATTAACTGTTTGGCGGGTTTTTAAAACAAACTTTAAAAACTGTCTCCAATATTTGGGGTGAACGATTGTTCAATAAATAGGAAACGTTAAAAGAATCTGAGACATTCTGTCTATTAATCAGCAGGGGGCTTAAAGGTTCGTTACGAGATTCTGTATAGAAACTACAATAAAATAAGACATGAGCAACCGTTGAGTCTTGAAGCAGAAAATGTGGAGGATGCATCTTTTGTTTCAACCCTCCCTCCTGTCCAGTGCCCAGCTGATTGTGTGTGGGTGGCTGCAACTGTTTCTGCTGCTTTGGTTGTCTTCCTCCTGTCATCTCTGGTTACCCTTTTCAGCTGCTGTTCCTTCCCTGGGCATTTTTTTAAATCTTCCTTGTGATGTCGATTGTGATCTTGGTGATATCAGTCAACATTTTTCATCGGAGTGATTTTACTTCTGTGGTTTTGGGATATTTAAAATATATCTTTTGGATTTTTCTGGAAACCTAGGTTTTTTTTTGAATTTGCAGAGAAAAAAAAAATCCCCTTCCTCCGTATATGGCCCCACTGGGTGGATTTTTTGATCTGTAATGTCAGGCCGTGTTCAGAATTAGATGTTTCAATAATTCTGTCACGATACTGTTGATTCCTAAGCACAATCCTATATGTACTGTTATCTCCCATCTTGCTGTGAAATTTGCAACTGAAAGGTTTAAGCTTTTCCTGAAACATATGCTGCTTCCTTACCTTTGTTATTTATTAAAATGCTTATACCTTGTCATTTGCTGAAGCCTCAAGGTGAATGTATTTTAGTACTATTACAACAGTAAAATGAAAACTTCCATGCAAAATATAGAAACCACGAGTAATTAAAATTGGGCAAACAGCTGAGCATGGTTATAGTCTAGGATCAGAATAGCAGCGCTTAGGAATCACCTACCAAATGTTCTTGAACAATACTGTTCTCAATGGTTGTCTAAAGTATGTTATAAAATGTCTTTGAATCATTTTGTTTAAAAATAAACTGTTTGAGGCATATAAAAAATAGGTTGTTGGCAATGTTAAGAAAAAACAAGTTGCCTAGGAACAAAAGCAGCTCTGCTTTTCCTTCATACACTTGATGAATTTTGATTCTTGTCTACTTCAGGTTTCTTAACAGTCTGTTGCAAAGGTTACCTGTTTGTCAGATTATTAGTAAAGGACATCAGAAAAGCTACGCTGGATCAAACTAAGGCCCATCAAGTTGTGCACAAAGTGGGCAACCAGTGCCTCTAGGAAGCCCACAAACAAGACCACTGAAGCAGCATACTGCCTGTGTTTCGCAGCACCTGATATAATAGGCATGCTCCTCTGATCCTGGAGAGAATAGGTCTGCAGCATGACTACTATTCATTTTGACGAGTAGCCATGAATAGCCCTATCCTCCATGAACTTGTCCACTCCTCTCTTAAAGCCTTCCAAGTTGGCAGCCATCACCACATGCTGGGGCAGGGAGTTCCACAATTCAACTATGCATTCATATACACGTGTTGACTAATTTAAAATTAACTGGAAGTAATTCTGCTTGAGTTTAAAATGTAGAACGTTAGCAGGCAATACAGGCACCACTTAATATATTGATATTTTCCACCTAGTCTGTTAAGTCCCATGTTGTTGGTGTGTGGTGACCTACCTGTAGTTGGTTCTGAGAGAAAAAAAATGGTTTCTATAAGAGAAGCCTTGATGGGCTGGGTGTGACTGGTGGGCCTTGCTTGAACTTATGACTGGGGACCAGCTGAGGCAAAAGTTTAATTGGTGCATTACAGTGGTCTCTTGGGGATAATTTTTTAGATACTGTGAAATCGTTAGAAATTAGTTGCTGTCTCAGTGACACACCAATTTGCGCTGGGCAACTATAGCATAACAAACATGGGGCTCTGTGTGTGTGTGTGTGTGTGTGTGCATACATGTGCTTCCCATAGCCAATTGATTAGCTGCTGTACATCTAGTAAAATCTTTTAGGGTCAAACTACATATGGTTGATCATTGCATTTCTTACACCCAGACATCTTTTACAGAGTGCAGCCATAGAGGCTGTTGTCTGTCAGGGAAACCTGGTACAAGGATTTGGGAGGAAGGCTCAAACCTTGTGGTTGTTTTTCCTGGTAATAACCCACAGCTGTGCTTTAAATTGCAGGAGAAAACTTAACATTACCGAATCTGTCCAGTTGGGGGTCTCATGCATTCCTGTGCACCGAGTTTTAAGAATGCGCTTCTTAACTATTTATACTTTACATGTCTGCTGTAGGGAATGCCAGTGTATTCATGGCAAATATAATTGCTGCACCAAATGTTGAGCTACCTAAGTGGCAGTATTCCTTACAGTGGTAGCTTTTCTGTATCAATAAGAAGAACTTGTTTCTACCGAGAGTTTAGCATGATGGAAATATTAAAGTGGTAGCTGAATACATCTCCGTTATCATAAAAGCAAGTGAGCAGCAAGGGATATTTCTTTTTATCCTTTTGGAAGAGAGTTATGTTCACAATTTAGCCTAGGCCAAAACTGCTAATGTCTGTACATGTTCTTTAGTATAGCAAAGTCACGTCTTGCACAGTTATATAGACCATGTTCCTGTATATTTTGACTTGCCACAGTGTACAAACTTCACTTGAATTTTATGTTTATTGGCCTTTTAAAAATGTGGCATAAAATGAACCCCCTTCTTTGTAATGCTTTCTAGGAGATATTGTTATATTCAGTCTCTAATTAGGTGGATTTTAGTCCTAGGAGGCAGTGGTCTTTGAGCACATAACCCTCAGTGATGAAGGGGGAGATTTAGCCCTGAACCTTGTACAATGATACCTTCAGTCTTCTACCAAGTTATGTTGGTTGGCTGCATATAGCACTTAGCAAGCATCTTAACTCTGTTCCCCCCATTTCTGTGTAGAAAGAGCCAGATGGATTCTGAAATACTATGAGTTCTCATGTTTCCAAATTACCGATACAGCATTTTGCGAGAAAATTATGCATAATGTATTCCATAACGTGATCACATAGTTCAGCTTTGGTTTAAATTGGCAGTAACAACCTTGTAAGATACTTATAGGGTTTGTCTGTGTAGTGGTTAGAGGAATTTGAAAGAGGTTTCTTAGAGTGTAAAACCCTGGAAAAGGCTGTGCCAGTTCTGAAATTATTTTGACAGTGTGTAAAGCTGCAAGTTACTTATATGCAGCTAGAGTGCTGAACTTGGGCACTCACATGATGACGGAATCTGGTTAGGTCAATACTGCGTTGATTGTAGTATCAGCATTAAAATGTGAAGTCATGAATAACCTTTAAGTGGAGGTGAGTTAACTGCTTATCAAGGAGCTGTAGGGGTATTGGGTAGTGCAATTATGTAGAGCTCTACTTTTTCTTGAAGATAGAATTTTTGAAGTGTAGCTTTACTTCTGAGCCTTAAGTTTCAGTTTGACCATAAAGGTGAAATATTTTGAAATATTTGTCTTGCATTTTGCATAGGTGGTGCTAGCAGGCAATATAGGTGTCTGCTGTGATGTTTTACTTGGCTTCATTCAGAATCATACTGCCACTGGAGTGATCTTAAGCAGAATGTGGAGAAATAGGGGAGGGGCCATAGTGCAATGGTGGAGGTACACTTTGTATTCAGAAAAATCCCAGGTTCAATTCCTAATATCTCCAGTTGAAAAGAATGCAAGAATAATAAGAGGCTACTGACACTGTATATGTAAAATAATAATGTTGATGACATAGTAGGCAGTGAATGTAGTTGAAGCTTAAACCTAGTATAACTGGGACATTAAAACAATTGTTCTGGAAATTTGATTGGTAAGCATTAAATAACACTCTACTTAAAAACAAAACACTAAATGTAGGATGGTAGTAACAATCAGAGCAGTCAGAAACCTACATGGCAATGCCAGGAGAGCAGTCAGATTGTAATACAAACTTGTGATTTGCAGTGACCTTTGGAATGGGAATGGCTCAATTATGTTGTTGAAAGCTTAGCTTTTAAGGTTCCTTTGTATTGTGATTTCTGTTAACAATGAGTTGAGGCATATGAGCCTTAACTTTCTTACCAAACGTCTGTTCCTTCAGCAATCCATTTTATTTGAGGAGGAAGAAGAGCTTTCGATTGCTGTAGCTAAAATCCTGGAAAGGAAAAATATCTGACAGAAGTTAGCAAAGGAGCTGCTGTTGAACAATGGGAGCAGTGTGATGCTGTCTAGAGAGGAAATGAGGGAATGGATGCAGGCATAGGGAAAGAAATGCTTCAGCTAACAGGACATTCAGTGCCAGACAGTACATTGCAGCCATGAGATTTGTTACTAGGTGGTTCTCTTGGGGAGAGCAGCAGTTACTCTTGAAAAGGACCTGAATGACAAACCATATTTTCTCCTCATGCAGATCCTTTTCTATCAGCCTCTGGAGATCTGGGCATGTGATCTCTAGTGTATTGCAGCACTGTGTTAATACCAGTGGTACTTTAGGGCAAACTATATAAAATTGGGGGAGGGGAAAGAACAACATGTGAAGAAGTTCTGTACTGGCAGAAGGAATGTGCATGTGTGACTATTCAAATTATTTGGTGAGATGGGTTGTAAAACTTAAAATATACAGTCCAGTTAATGACTGGTTTTGTGAGAATAGTATCCCAAGGTGAATAAAGAGGGTACCCTTAATTTTTGTGGTTGGTTCTCCTCCAGAGCCTTCTTCCACCACAAGACAAGTCGAGTATGGTTTCCTTTCTCCCATTTTGTTTAGTGATGTCCTGCAATTGGAAATATATTGTACCCTGCCTCACTGCTTCCTGAGATGTTTTAGAGATGGAAGGAGATCAGATGGAAGTCCTTGAGGCCACACAAGTTAAGCTAAAGCTGTCTCTGTTCTTTTAGTACCTCTGGTCATAGTACAAAATTAAATCTCCTCTGCTCATTGGTGATGGTAGGAATTTTACCGTCGAGTTTCTTTGTGATATTTATATTGTCTTAGTATCTTGCTCTTAACTCTTCCCATATTGGGGCATATATTTATGAAGAATATAGTGGATGTGCCAGGGAATGGAGCCATTGGATATATACCAATTTAATAATTCACATAATGAATTAGAGTGAATGCACATGAATTATCATTTATCTGTTTCGCAAATTTGTCTCCATCACTAGGCAGAATATAAATAAGTGTAAAAGAACTCTGAATGGAACTGCTTTCTGTTTTCCCTAATATACCAAATGATTTCTGAAACGTTTTTTCTACTTTCAAACAGAGTTAGTAGTCTCAAATGATCAAGATTTCTGAAATTACATTTTCTTTAAAATATGAACAGTCTGTGTAGTAATCCTGTTCTTTTAGTCTTGGGTATGCCAGTAGCAGCTGCATGTATTTGGAAATTGATGAAGAAGCATTACAAAACCAAGTGGTTTTAAAAATGTAATTTCAGAATAGGTCATAATGTTATAAATTGAACTGAAATGAAGAAAAATAATAAAAAAAAAATTAACGAAGTAGCTTAAGAGTCTTTCTACTTCCATTTTGTAATGAAATAAATAGCTGCCATAGCCAGTCTGGGGATCAGTTCATCCCATGTTGTTTGCAATAGTCGTTTTTGGAATTTTGGTGGACTAAGTGATAGAATCAGTACTGTCAATAGCAACATGTCGCTGAAAATGAAATTGCATTTGCTAGACATTTGGGTTTTCACGTACCTTATTTCTGTAGCTTCTTCGTTACATGAAATTGTATCTACATCCAAAGCATGGTAAATTCTAAAGGAGGACTCCATGGAATTATGCCCTGTTTTTTCCCCTAAAGCTTCTCCCTATTCATTTTGTGGAGGATTAACCTTGAACTTGTGCTACATAAATATCAATACTCTTTTACTTTTAAAGAGGTACTGAAAGTTTAATGAGGAGCACTAATAGGGCCTGTTTTGTTTTTTAAAAATGGAATTATTTTAAGGAACAGTCCATTCAAAGCAAAGCTCTTATTCCATTGATTTCAGAGTAAGGTAGGAATGGGCATTTCTGGCCAAAAACAGTTTGATTGATTGATCAATCAAGTATTGATTCAGGATTTTAAAACTTTATAAAACAACAAAAAGGATATTTTAATCATCAACAGACAGTTGACAACAGGTGTTTAAAACACTAATAAAAATTGTTCTGAAACAATGACATTAACTTTTTAAAAACTATAATGAAATACTAAAGGAGCTCTTAACAATGCATACTAATTTTTCTATAAGTGTGTACACATGAACACATGAAGCTGCCTTATACTGAATCAGACCCTTGGTCCATCAAAGTCAGTATTGTTTACTCAGACTGGCAGCGGCTCTCCATAGGTGTTGTGAAAGACCTCAGGTTGAGGTCTTCCGCATCACCTATTTGCCTAGCACTGGGGATTGAACCTGGGACGTTCTGCATGCCAAGCAGATGCTCTACCACTGAGCCATGGCTAAAGTAAACTAAATTTACTAAACAGCTCTTTTGGAACACCAGAGTCAGACTGCAGTTGCTTTACAGTAAAATAAACCTGGGAAGTTAAGATTTTTGCTTAGAAATTAATTTATATGCAATTTTTCCCTAACAGAGTTTCAATAAATTTCAATTTTGTTTCCTGCAGGCGGAACTCACAGGCATCAAGTGGCGTAGGTATAACTTTGAAGGCCATGGAGACTGTGGCCCTATTATCTCAGCCCCTGCTCAAGATGATCCAATTCTTCTGAGCTTCATCCGCTGTCTGCAGGCCAATCTGCTGTGTGTCTGGCGTCGTGATGTCAAGCCGGATTGTAAGGAGTTATGGATTTTCTGGTGGGGAGATGAACCTAACTTAGTAGATGTGATACATCGTGAACTGCACAGTAAGTCTTTTCTTCACCCCCCCTCCATCTTAGAATTCTCTGATTTTGTGATGAAAGCTTTTTTTCTGTATTACTTTGTCTTCAGACTTTGTATGCACAAAGATGTGCAATAGGATTAAATTTAAGAGATACTAGGTTAGAAATGAATTAGATGTGGATATACATCTAATATATCGGTGCCTATGTTTAAATTTAAATCTGTTGAGTTAAAATATACAGATGAAGTATCCAAAAACATGTTGACCAACAATTCTGTATGTAAACTTCACTTACGTCTGTCCAAAAAGACATAGTGAGGTGTTTACTCTGTGGTAATCTTTTAACTCATTAAGGGTGCATTCCTAATCGGGGTTGAATTGGCTTAGGAGCCAACATGATCCCTTGCTGGCGTAAGTGCCCATTTATCCTGTGATAATGGACACTTATGCCGGCATGGGGGACATTTCCGCTGGTGCCTGGGTACCGCAGAGCTGCACCAGTCTCCCCTGCCAGCGCAGCCTCCTGCTGGTGTCCATCTGGTGCAAGTCCCCGCAGCGGTGTCCCGGGAGGCATTCCTGGTGGGCGGAGCTGCCTTTAGGCAGCTTCCTAGCCCCTTTTGTCCTGGGAACACCCCCTCCTGCGGCGGTGTGGCTAGCCACCTTTTTTGGTGGCGTAGCTCTGATAAAGGAAATGGGGCTTTTTTGCCCCTCTTCTATTTCTTAAGTTTAATAATGTTTTTTTTTTTGTCTCTGTTGCATTTGGTCACTGTGCAACCCTCCACCCCCAGGAGTGGGCTGCACATGTCCATTCTGTTATCCTAAAGTTCTAAACAATGTCGGTCCTTCACCTTTTTAAATGTTGCTTTTCCCCCTCACAAAGCTATTTAGGAAACTCCATAGAAGAGTTATAAAACCCTAAGCATTATCTAGACTTCAGGGAGATGTATTACCCCTCTTGACTACTGTCAAATTACTCTGACTAGAGTGAACATGAGACCCATTCGGGAGCAACCTATGCTTGGGTCACCTGAGGCTTGCTGTGCTGGATGCATTCTGCCCAACTGCTTTATGCGTAACAGTGCATGACTACAGTTATAATGAGGCAAATATCTCGATGTGCAGTATTAATGCGTAGTGAAATTGCCAGCATAAGTGGATTAGGGAAGTGCCTGTCCTTATGCCAAAAATTCCCAGGTAGACATTGTCTCATGTATTTTGGTCTATCAGGAATTACTGTAGTGGCTTATTTATTTAAATATTTTTAGTGTACACTTCTGCTGAAAAATGGGACCCAAAATGAGCGAGGTGTATGTGTAAGATTTGCTGAACTGCCATCTTCATGATCTACTTTAGGGTTTCCCAACGTAGTGCTTGTGGGCACCATGGTGCCCGACAACACCTTTTCAAGCGCCCACCAAGTATTTTTAGGAAGTGGGTGGGGCCAGGTAGGGCTTTTGTCCAGCAAAGCTTTAGCTTGACTATTGGAGACTTGATTGGCTATGCAGATTTTTAAAAAATGTTGTTTTGGCAGCAGCTGCTGCCACCACATCACACGTATCTACACTGTGTTACTGAAGTTAGCTGTGGCAGCCATTTTGTGGGTGGCTCCACCTCCTACAGCAGCCATTTTGCTGCTGTGCGCACCATGCTGTGTCAAAATCCCAAATGTGCCTGCAGACTCAAAAAGGTTGGGGACCCCTGATCTACTCTGTCCTTTTAAAACCCACTAGCTTAACTGCTCTTGGTTCATATGTTTAGATTTTTCAATGCTGTTATCCTATAAATGACTCCTTGCTTAGTGTTTTGTGCACTGTGTATTTTATTTGTTGGGAGAGTTTGATATAAAGCATTGTTACAGGTCAATAAACATTTAATCTGTAATCAGCATGGTCAGAACACCCAAAAGGCAATAAATGACATATTGTAGTAAAGCTGACATTGTATTCTGAAAAGCCTAATTGCTGTTGCTTTCTGCATTATGTTGGGACTGTGGTTATGGAAGTTTAGCATGCAGCTGTTTTACCCTGCTCTGTAACATACCAGTGTTATCATCCATGGGTCCTTACAAGATGCATGTCTTCATGAATACCAGATTGTTTACTTGGCAAGGGAATCTGAGAAATCTCAGAACAGGGATGATTTCTGTGTGCCTCTTGGCCTATTTTATGCAGGTAGCAATGCATTCATGTATAATTAAAGAGATGGCTCAGAAGTGCTGCATCAAGCGATTCCATGGATGTTAATTTTTTATGAGGCACCTGTTCAGAGTAGAGGCATGGGTGACATTCCTACTTACCCAGCTAAGCTTTAATAATATGTTTTCTTTTATGAAATGTAGTTTATTTAATATTTCAAGTAAGGTTTGGGGCTTAAGTGTGTTCAGTGATCATCTTATTGGATGGAAATTGCAGCTTACTGTCTCCTTTGCTTCTGTAAAAAGGAGTCCCTAGTTTACATGTAATGCTTTAAGTAACTGAATTATAGTACTTACTTTTTCCAGAGTTAGCTGTGAATTGAAAATCATGTGATATCTAGGGAGTTGAATTTGTCATTGTGTATATGAGTTTGTGTTTTGGCACTTCATATGGTAGAGTGTAATCCATCTCAAAGAAAGGAAAAGAAAGCACCTGTCACTGGCTGAGATTTACATAAGATAATGGAAAATCTTTTTGCTAAATATGTCTCCTAAGGAAAAAAAGGAAAGTCTTAGAAATAAATTTGATAGTAGAGAGATCTGGGAGCACCAGGACAAAATAGACATGAATGGGAAAAAAGGAGTTATTGTGGTGTTGGTAAATTTATTTTGGTGGTGCTGGTGGTGGAGATTTTGAGAAAACTTGGAATACATGCAGTACATTCTTGCCAACCCTAAACATATTTGACTGTTTTCACAACAATAAAATACATTGTTCAGAATTTATCTAACATATAACTTTGTACTATTTGGCATATTTATGAAATTGAACATATTATTTCTTTAGGTTTGTGAATATACCCAATTGTATCCATCTGGGTCATACATTTTTATCTTCTCCATCAGTACTACAGAGAGTGCTAGCTCAAAATACTGTATTCTGTGCTTTGTTAGCAGTATAATCCTAATGCTAGTATCCGTCTTCTAATACAACTCTAACATCTGGTTGACATCTTAGAGTAGCATAAGCTGTCGTTGGGTGAGAGTTATAGCCTCTGTGTAGTTTACTGGGCATTTCCTGGACATCTTATTTCTTTGCCATTTGCAGTACAGTTCCTGTGCATTCCATATGTATATATTTAGCTTCCTTCCTCTTTCAGGAAATGAGAACTGGGAGTTCACAAAGGAATTTTTTAAAACGTTTTTGAGCTTATTGCAGACTAGTAAAAGGTCTGACTAACAGAAAAATTCCCTCGTGTTTTTGCATGTGTACAACGTTGAATGTACACAATGCATAAATGCATCAGAAGAAGAGTTGTTTTGGTCTGATTCATAGTGCTCTTCTGAAGCTCTCACTCACATTAATCATAGTGGATTACTTTAAATTAATTTGCAATAAAAGCACTATGGAAAATGCCAATTCAAGCTACTTATTTCAGCCAGAGTTCCTTCAAATTCATGGCAGGGATCTGAAGAGTATTTGCCATATTTCATGGAACAGCAGACTCTCACCCCACGGTTTGGAAAGTTGTTGTAATAATGGCTTCCCCTACGGTACTGGGTTGGGGAGGGGCTGCTTTTCAAAAACTCCTTGAGAGGACAGAATTATTTGGAAGATTCTTTAGATCCTGGCCCACATATTTTTAAACCAGGGGTCCCCAATCTTTTTGAGCCTGTGGGCACCGTTGGAATTCTGATCTACAGGGTGGTGGGTGCAACCACAAAATAGCTGCCACAGGAGTTGGAGTCAGCCACAGGTTGTCAAGGAGTGAGGTTACGCATAACTCCAATTATATCTCTTCAGCATTTCAGGCAGAAGCTCCTTGTTTAAGATCCTTGTGCTGTGATGGCAATTGTTGCAAAATCAATGTTTTAAAAATCTTCACAGCCAATCAGAACACCTGTGGGGCAAAAGCCCCTTCTGGCCCTGCCACCAAAAACAGCTGGCAGATGCCAAAAAAAGTGTAGGTCAGTGTCACATTGGGGACCCAGGTTTAAACAGCAGCATACCAGGTTGCCTTATATTGTGAATCCATTGATCCACCTAGCACTGTATTGACAGCTCTGTCACTTCCTCTTCATGGTCTTAAGCAGAGGTCTTTCCCAGCTAGGCTACCTGAAACCCTTAACTGGAGTTGCTGGGGACTGAACTAGGAGCTTCTTCATACAAAGTATGTGCTCTGCTCCCGAGTTACTACGTCTCTGTATAATTTATCTGTTTACAACTGAAGACAGCTTTTATGCTACCCAGGAGCACAATCCGAAACCAGCTGGCATGCATCCTGCATGTCTTTTGCACTACGGAATTTATATCTGCCTAGGAGAGTAATTATGAAATTAAGGCTTTATTTGTCTCTTAACTAGATACATGTAAGGATGCGAAGTAAAAGCACTCAAGATGAAGTGCCCAAAACTTTCTAAGAGCAAGCGGGCCTGTTGTTGCTGGGTGGAGCAATGTTTCTCTGGTTACATGGAAAAGTACATGTCCAGGCTGTTTGCTAGTCTAAATGCTCATAATGTACACAGTAATATGACAATAGTTTTTGTGTGTGTTTTATAATGCTTGACTTTTGCATTTTTAATGTATTTTTGCCTTGGTTTATTCTGTTATATAGAAAAGCTGGCTGTAACTCATTGGGTTGGATCCCAGGATTCCCTTCCATGAATAAAAAATCTTTCTGTGATGGTAGGACTCTTTGGACGGTAGTAGACTCCTCAAGTAATGGAACAGAGGCTTTGGATTCAGACTGGTGTGGTTGACAGAAAGTCATAGTTTTAGTTTTAAAATATCATAGTTTTAAAAGATCATGAGCATAGACTTTAGGTGTTTTTTTTAATAAAAAAAATGTATCACAACTGTTTATTTTTAGAAGGTTTTTACTCTGCCATGCAGAGCACTTAGGCTGGCTTACCATTTTTAAAATTATAAAACAAATAATAAAAAACAAAGAACAACAAATAACAGCAGTCAATAATAATAATAAAAAACAGTAGAATGTTTTGTAAAACCATAAACAAAAAGCATGAAATTAAATCTTAAGAACCACAGACAATGAGTCAAAAATAAGAAACATATACCGTATGTTTCGCTCCATAGCACGCACCTGACCATAACACCCCCCCCCCCAGCTGGCCGTTGGGGCGGAGAAAGCTGGCTTGCGCTGGAACGACGCGAGCCCGCTCCCAGCTGGGAGGCGGGCGGGGAAAGCTGCTCGCTGTTCCAGCGTGCCCAGCTGGCTCTGTGCGTCCCGCCCGCCTCCCAGCTGGGAGGTGGGCGGGGAAAGCCGGCAGGCGTCGTTCCAGTGCGCCCAGCCGGCTCTGTGCGCACATTCGCTCCATAACACGCACAGACATTTCCCCTCACTTTTGAGGAGGAAAAAAGTGCATGTTATGGAGCGAAAAATACGGTAATTGAAAACCGAGTCAGTAGAGCGAAAGGATTCCTCAACCACCTAAAGGTTTTATAGTCTCCTACGTAACTAACCATTATTAAGACATAAAAATACAGTATCAAAAATAACAAGTTTAGTAAATTTCTTCAGAACAGTAGCAGTAGTAAAATTGATCTGTCATCAAAGGCTTCGGAGAATGAAGTGGTCTTTGGTCTTTACCTGGCACCTAAAGGAGAATAGAATCAGTGCCATACAGCTTACAGGAGAGTATGCTGTAAATGGAGCATCACCATGGCTTAACCTTTGAAGTTCAGGCACCCAGAACAACGGATTTTAAGGAACAGATGTTTCACTACATTCCTATTTAGTCAATGGTCCTTTGTAGAATGGAAATGGGAGTGGGAATGACATAAAATCAGATCCAACCTCTGAATTAGTTTTCCGCTAAGTGACAGAAGGCAGTGAAGTAGTTTAATGAGCTTCCCTGGGGATGCTGCTCGTAGAATAGGTGCCACTGCTGAAAAGGCTCTGTTCCATAACCTAGCAGATCTAGGTATTCCCTAGAGATCAGACTAGCCATTAACTTTACCAGATTTTATTTTTTGGAGAGCAGATCAAGGAATAATGGTCCTTTGCCCTTCCCCATTTAGCACTGGACTCACTAAAAACCTAGGTCTTTTTATCTGCTGGACTATTCAGATTGTTTTAAGTCCCTTTTGTTGCTTCAGTGGTCCTGAAAGAGTTTTTGTTTTTTCTGTGGTCGCTCAAGGGATGCTATCCTCATGAAGACCATCTGTCAGCAATCAGTGACAAGACATGGAAAAGCCTTCATGAGGTGATATAGAAGAAATAATATCCCAGCCATTGGAGCTCACTTGTCATGTCCTCTCTTTTCTTCAGGATTGCATGAAACAGGCTTTATGCCACAGGCAGGCCTTGGCAGAGGACAGCATCACTGTCTTCAGACACCTACATGTAAAATGCATTTTAAGCTTTGGGGAAGAAGGCTCCAGACGACATTGTGGCTCATTCTACAAGAAGTACAGCTGAGTCAGCAGCTTTTGACACCAATAGTTTTGTCAACAACATTTGTAAGACAGCAATATGGGCATCTTCCTTTATGTTTGTCAGGCATTCTAAGATCATCCCAGTGGCCTTGGCTTATACATACCTGTGGGTATAGGGTGTTGTAAGCAGGTGCTGTAGCTCCTCTTGATTGATAGTCGACCCTCCCTGGATGGGAATAATGCTTTTGGACTTTCCGTCAGCCAAGGATGCCTTTCTGTTCTAATGCTGAGAAGGAAATGCCCCCGATACTTCCTTACAATTATCTCCTTAGGAAGTTTTGAAATGGAGCAATCCTTGATACACAGCAGAGTCCCTGCTGCAGCTGCTACTGTTAATTGCAAAACAAAAAATTGACATGCAGGATTTTTGCCAGTCACTGACTATCAAGTGCAGAACACCTCCCTCCCTCTCAGATACTTGGTTTCTGTACTGAGCTCTTCCTGCCTTCAGCGATGAAACCCAGAGAAACCCAGTATTCAACTGGGGCTGAAGTTGAAGGTAGAGCTGGGAATCTACTAAACTTAATATCCTAAGAAGCTTTTGCCCAGTTACTGGGCAGAATTTCTATGCACATGCACAGTAGGAAGGTGGCTCCTTAGTGTTCATTTGACTCAGAAGGCTTGAGTGTGTTTTTGATGGTGTGGAGAGCCATAAGTATACTGAACTCATAGCCTGAAACTAGTTTTTTAAATCTGTTTTGCAGGTTCATACTCTATACTGCAGCCATATAAAACTAGTTCACAAACTAAACTGTGTAGTAGACTGATTTGCTGTTGAGTTTCTCTTCAGTTGAACCCAACATAGAATAATGAAAGGAAGCTAAACTGGTGTCCTCATTAAAAAAAACGTTGTAAATGAATTTTGTTGTTATTTTTTATACTTTGGCTCAGAACAAAATAAATGGGAGACACATAAGTTTAGTTTTCTTGTCCTCCCTCCAGACCCCCCCCCTGGGGGGGGGGTCATAGCCCTGCTGGATTAGAATCACTGTGTTGATATGAGGCTGCTTGCTTAACATGCAGGGTTGTGTTGTTACATTTGAATATATTGATTGGTAACTAACATGTCCTTTTAAAAAAGATGCATTATCTAAAATCAAGGATACTTTTACCCAGTCACAGGGAAGAACTTCTGTGCACATGCTTCTTCTGACCTAAATGCTTCTTGGAAATATTAGTACTCATTTAATGTGCATGAACTTGAGATCTTTAATTTAATGGAAGATGTCTTGATTGGCTTTATTCCTCTAAAACCATTTGAAGGTTACATTCCGGTAACGTATGATGGATTTGCCTGAATCCTTATATGCCTTTGCGGGATACAATTAGCACTTTTTGCTGTTAATATTATACATGTTGTTTTTATTTAAACTGTCTGAAAGCAGTAGATACAACGTAGCCTGTGTCCAGATACTGATCCAAAAACTGTGGGAGCAGGAGTTGGTCATCTGTGCATATTTCTAATTAAATATGTAATTTCCAGTGTGTACAAGCTTGGGTTGCACAAGGAGACTTCATAGGATTTAGAATGGTTTACAGAGTGGTAAAAGATTTCCTTACTTCCTATTCACAAGATTCTTCTCAACCAGTGCGATAGAAATGCCCGGAGAAAGTATATCTATGTGCATATGTTGCGTGCTGATTTGTAGTAGCAGTCTTGGGCTGAGATTATATTTACCGTGGAAGAACTGTTCCTTTAAGGATAAATCAGCCGTTAGTGATGAATTATGCTGGGGAAGCAGCACTAGGGAACGGTTTAACCTCTTTATCTCCTAACATGTCTGTTCCATTTTCCAAGTCTTCATCCTTCCCCCATGAGAGGAAGTGAGCCAGAGCTAGTGGTGCAAAGGGAAGGCTGTCCAATGATCTGTGGCTGGTGGTCATTGAGTTGAAGGGGTTGCACATCTTTCTCCCCAGAGATGAGACCACCAGAATTGTGTGTCTTGCAGCCTGTGCCCATGGGAGACCAACCACTAGATGCCAGCCCATGGTGTACTTGTTTCTTATTTTTTTAATTCACTGCTTTATCAAAACTTGTTTAAATTATATTTTTGTATGTGTCTTGGGATTTCCACTGGGGAGAAAAACAGGAGAAAATTACACTAAATATATTCTTTCTTCAGTCCAGCATTGATCATGGTCTTCATACCTAAGACCAAGAGCAATCTTAAAACAAATTCAGGAGGTTTCAATATCTAGCTATCTCTGCATCAAAAGTTTCTTCCAGTGGATTTTCCTCTTAAATCCGCCAATAATCCGTAGATTCCTGACCTGGTGTCTACGTGTGGATCTTCAGGTGCTTACGTCTATTGCATTTGATCCAGTCAAAGAGGCTCCACGTAAATTCCTGCCCATTAAAGGGTGTTTCTTTATAGCCGTTAATTCGGTACATCAGATTTTGTAGCTTAAAATACTATACTTAAAATAAATGCTGTGTTTCTTCTATATTATGACTTGGAGCCAAAGATCCTTGTTCTACTTTCATGCTGTTGCCATTGTGAAAGATGTTCTTGAGGATCAGGAGATCTTCTGGGTGGGTAATGTAGTGTGGGAGGAGACAGCTGGGGGAGTGGGGAACTGGTGAAAATTGGTAAGACCTTTTACCTCTTACTTGGAGCTGTTTAATTCCCAGTTTATATTTATTTACAAAAATACTGTAAAACCATAATTTACCATTTATTTTTTTTACCTAAATAATACCTATATTGAGATGAGATTTTGTGTGTAATAGGTAATTACATACATTAAAGAACCAAAAAAAATGTATTGAATTCATCAACAAATAAATGCAAATTGTGGGGAAATTGTTTCAGTGTCTTCGTGTAACCCTTGTAATCTAAACACTTGAAAGGGATTGAGAGAGCTATTAAATGTGGCTGGGATTAGTTAGAGTGTTGAGAGTGAACTGAGGTCCAACTTCTGAAAGTAAATAAAATCACTGTTAGCACAGGCAAGTTACTGAACCGTGTAATTAGGTTTTTTCAGTGAAAATAAGACAGTATCTGAAGCAGCAGCAGGGTAGTACGTAAAGAATTTATATTCTAGTTATATGAAAATTAAACAATCATTAAAAAATGCACTTTGAAAAAAATGTTGCCCAAGGGAAAAATCTAATCAGGAGGGTTTTTTGCTATGCTTTGGGGAAATTTGAGTTGTATCTT
Organism: Euleptes europaea; assembly: GCF_029931775.1. Lineage (NCBI taxonomy): Eukaryota > Metazoa > Chordata > Lepidosauria > Squamata > Sphaerodactylidae > Euleptes > Euleptes europaea. Next base: position 48,876,455 of record NC_079324.1, on the reverse strand, counting down.
TTACAGTAGTAGATATGCTTGCTTTAGGGGGAATCCTTTTTCTAGTGAAATGAGGTCATATAACTGTGTAAAGTAAATCTAAGTTAACTTCCTCTGAGATCTTTGTTAAAAGTATTCATTGCTAATGTCTGTGTTGTAGACAGTCATCATATGAACGAAAGCATAGCTAATTTTGCAAACAGATCAACTGTTACCTCGGAAGATACAGTTTTCTGTTTGAACCAATAATTATTGCTATCTTCTTGATTTATTCTGTTAAAGAACATAAATCTTTAAGCAATATGTTGTCTTCTAAGAGACAAATAACATATTTGTCTTCTAAGAGACAAATAAACTGTGCAGATTATTTTTGCGTTAGCCATGCTTAAATTTCAAGCATGTTTACTTTGTCTTTGAACAGCAGCATTAAATCTTGGAGTTTTGTTCTTCATTTTTATTCTTTATACACCTCATTAACTAAGATCAGGGTCTAATTTCTTTCTTTATGCACATAGATTTGCACAGTGGATAATGTGATATGTTGACCTGCTTTCAATGTAATTAGGGTCATGCTCAGTTAAAAGTGGTCTGCAATAATATAGGGTGAAGAACAAATTAAAGAGGGAATATTTTTGAAAATTTAAAATCCAGAATGGTCCCTGGAAATATGTGTAAAAGGCCTAAGCCAGAATTGTAACAAATGGGCTGCAAAATCCTGTATAACTTTGTTCCAGAAATGAGGTGTCTACTTTTGTGGTTGTGTCACACAGAATAAGGAGATATGTGCATTCATGCACACACTTTATCGGTATCTGGGCCCTTTGTATGTATAAACAAATGTGTGTGTGGGATATACCCTTAGGAAAAGGAGAGGAGACAGTTCTAAAATCAAGGATTAACTTCTATTGACTATAAAGCGATATATTAAAAGGTGGAAAAGAGATAACTTTACTTACAGTTCAGACAGTTGAATGGTCCACCTTGGGTTGGATCCTGGGACCCCCAGGAACAGAGTTCTGGGAGGCATTCCAGCTGTTACACGAGGGCTGAGCTGAGAAAGTTGCGCTTCATGGGTGAGAAGGTATGAGGAAATGGCTTGCTAGATCTTATGATCAGCAAAAAATACCCAACTGGAGCCAGCCCAACAGACACTTAATATATGAAAGAAGAGTAATTGACTCCCTCCACATGATTGGTTGAGAATGAAGGAAGGCCAACCAGGATTGGGGCATCCTGAAAGCCTGGGCAAGTGGGGATGCTTGGGGAACCTAGAGGAAGTGAGAACTGCTATGGGATGGGGAAACAGTGGCAGTTCAGGATGTTAGGGAGAGAAGATAATTGCTTAAAGAATGGAGAGATGGAACAGAAGGAGGGCTGCTAATCTGGGACCCTTAAAGGGAGCTTATCAGTGGATGAAAGAGAGTGATGGGTAGTGTGGTGGTTCTTTTATAAGGCTATGACAAAAGCTTTCCAGGGGCAGAGGGGTGGCAGCTGGGTGAAAGGAGAGAGGAGGGTGGCTTAGAGATCTGCGACAGCCACGTAGGAGGAAGAGGGCCTAGAAATCCTCTAGTAATAAAGCTCCAGGAATAGGAATTTGAAGGGGGAGCAAGAGAGGGGAGAAAGGAATTTACAGAGGGATTATACTTTGTCTGATATCAGTGCATAAACAGTATGTTTGGCTTGAGTTTAGCAGTTTAGTAATAGAGCCAGTTGTGTTGGGTAAACATACCTGATTTGAGGGGTTGTTTGTTTATTTATTATTTCCATTTATTACCCTTCTCTCCCTGGCCAAAGCTCTCCCTCTTTAACCCTATTTTCATGGTTTTGCTGGTCAGGTAGTTTTGAGAGGAGGGAATTGCAATATCGGGAGTTGCTCTGAGGTTAGTGTTATCTGTTACACAAGATGGCCCCTTTTAGTTGTTTAACTCAGGAAGAGTTTCTCTTATCTGATAGAGCTGGATTTTTTCTTTAATAGAGGTTTCAGTAGTCAACAGGCACCAGTTCTCCTGGTTTATTTTTTTCTGGTTGGTGATTTCATCAGTTAACACGACAAGCCTCTGGTCTGAGTTTCACAACTCTTTAATCAGGGTGATCTAACATAGCCATGATCTACTTCAGTTTCACTTCTGCTTCAGCATGAAGTACGGTGCCTTGCCAAGATGGGTACTGTGCTCTTCTTATACTTTTCTTTGTGTCTCCTTTGACACAAATCTGGACTTCTTATTCTTATGCCTGTGTTACAATGAACTCATTGCATTAAATACTGACTTCCTTGAATCCTGCCAAATTGACTAGAAGTTGGAAAAGACACAGAGAAGGCCCAATCTACGTACAAAGAAAGCATAATCTTTGAGAGTGAAACATCATGTTGCACATGATTTTGCTATCTTTTTAATGACCTTTTACTTTCTTACAGAATGCAGCTTCTGCATTTGCAGTTTGATCAGGCTGACTAGGGGGCTGTGGTTTACGACGAGGCCCTATTTAGTTATCTCACCCACTTTTCCTGCTAATAAGGGCCACGCTGTTTTTGGCCCCAGTAAGGAATGTTTACAGATACCTATATGTTTCCCCCACTACAGCCAAAGACAGCTTGGGTAATGTTCAGTGGGAAACTGGGTGAGAGGAAATCTTTTCTATCTCTGTGTTGTCAACTTCATATTGCAGCTCCAGAGATGTTCTATAAAAACAAAGCATGAAAACGATATCATGTAGTTTTGTCCTATTAAAAAAACCCCGGATGAAAGATTATCCTAGTAGTGCTTTATTTTATATCTTTCCAACTGAAGTTGTTTTGCTTAATTTGCTTGACCTGTAAGTACATCTGTTCAAGCAGGATATAATTAAGGAGTCTGTTGGATATCCAGTGTTAGACGTTGTTTTAAATAACACTGTGGGAAACAATGCTGATTGATAAAGCATACAAAGCCATAGAGATACAAAGATCATCAAAGTGATTTGAGATCTTTTTTGTTATGTTACCCCCATAATTACTGCTCTTCCCTTGCTGAGCTTTTCCTTTTCCTTAGTAACATCTGTTTTGATGAGATCAAATAATAATTGTTGCAATTCATTTGAAGGAATCACTCGAGCTTAGTAAAAGCACATACAACTGGAAGCTTGCATATTCTAGCCTCTTCCCTTTTTAAGCAAAATATTATTTTTCTATACATGTGCTATTTCGTGTGTATTTTTGTCAGAATTAAGTGCATATATTTAGGTAGTCTACTTGAGTAAAATGGAAATACAGTTTTAGTTCTGCATAATGTGATCAGAGGTCTCCTTTGGGAATATGTGGTTAGAGAAGTAAGTAGAACTTTGAAGCAGTTTCTGCTATAATAGTTGAGGTATTTTTAGACCTGCATTTCATTTTAAAGATTGGGATACAAAGATTTAGTTTAGGTATGCCATGGGGTTTGTGTGCTCACCTACTGTGACCCCCACCACCACACACAGTTTTAAGAACAGCAGAACTTCATGGAAGGTCTACCTTGGTGTAGCACCTGAAAGAATTCTGAACAGAGCAGTGTTTGCAGTGTACTGTTATCATTTTTGTTCTCCTCCTTGGTTGTTTGTGAAAAGTGCCATTTTTCTGAAATTCACCTTACCTGAGTCCCACTGTGTGTGTTAAGTGTGTGTGGATGAGGCAGGAGATGTAACCCTTAATTGTGTATCTTATCATTATGTGCTACTTCTGGTGAATAGCAAAGTCAGTTTTGTTAAATGATATGAGGTAGTCTTAGGTAGAGAATGATCAAAACATAAAGAATGGGCAGATGGGGCAAAACCTACTCTTCCCTTTTGGTAGAGTCAGGAATTCAAGCATTGAACTATAGTCTAGGAGTCCCGGGTTTAAATCCTTACCCTGCCATGGAAACTTGCTGGGTTACCTTGGGCCAGTCACACACTCCCCATATAACTTACTTCACAGGGTTGTTGTGAGGATAAAATGGAGAAAGGGAAAAGGCTGTAAGCTACTTTGGGTCCCTGTTGGGGAGAAAAGTGGGGTATTAATTAAATAAAGCATAATTGCAAATATGTAAGTAATAAAAGTATGTCACAGAACTGCTCAGAAGTGAAGCAGAGCAATGAATGACATTAAAGTTTCCATGACTGTGGAAGAACATCTATATCATGAGAAACATTTTCAAAATTACAAAAAAGTTCTTTAGGCATGCTTCTTTCAGACAGGTTGAATGCTGCTTTTCATTGCTATCTAATATTGTGTTTCATAGCTATTCTAATAGAATCTGCCTATCAGAAAGACATTACAATTCAGGCAGAATGGCTCAATGCATTTCTAGGATACTATAGTTAAATACAGTTTTTAGTGTAATCCTTTTATTGAAATAGGCATGTTTGCCATAACTTGTTAATATTGATAGCATATTGTTTACCACTGTGAACACTGTCACACTAACAAGTAAGGTTAGACCGAGTCTAAGACTCCATTGTAAGGACAATCCTGCATAAGCCTCTCTTGAAAATAATTTTTCAAGGGGTGTTGTCTGGCAGGTAGGATATATAGCTCAATGTCTCCACCCATCTGATAGTATATTTTGGTAGTTGCAGTAGATCCTGCTGTGTGCATCACTGCTATACCAGGGCTTCATATGATCAGTTTATTATGGTAGTAGTTTATTTGGGCATGTAAAGGCCATGTATAATGGTCAGGTTGTTAGCTATCAGTATACCAGAAAGCACATGTCAATATGCCAACAAAATCCATATCTGACTTCAGATGATTATGAGGAAATTAAGCATTTACAAAAGCCACTGACAGATACTGGTATGTATCTATCCAGATACCATACTTCTTTCCTGGAAGTGTCGATGAGGTTATTATGTACATAATATCCCCACTGTGGCTTGACTGCTCAAATTAGTATATCTTGGTTCTACCCTTGATCAACGTTTTGTGAAAGCGAATGCCATCACAAATCACATCTAATCAGCTGCAGAGTTATTGTAGCAGTTTGTATTCACAATCAGCTTTGGTGTGTGTGCCTGTATGTATAAAAATACAATAATAACAGAGAGAATGTAACACTTCAAATACAGCATCCTTTTCTTTCCTATATGGAGGAAATTGGAAGTGGAAGGGGATGTCACTCCAAGAACTAATGCCACGCCTCTGCTGGTGGTAGGGGCAATTCCAGCCAATTTTTCCAGCAGCGAAAGACATCTTCTGGAGGCTGGTAAATGATACCTGGTATGGATATTCAATAAAACTTTGAAGGACCCTTCCCCTATTTCACTGTCCTTATCAAACTCAGTGCATCTGGGCAAGAAACAGAAAACAACTGAAGCCTATCAGGCACTTTCTGACCGTTCAAATGATAGAATCATCCCAAGAAAGTGTATGTCACCTAGAAAAATGGGAAATGCAGGGCCATTCCTAGACCTGAAGTTTCTGAATTGGTTCATCAAGAAGAAACATTTCTGGATGAAGATGCGAAGACACAATGCTGAAACGTACCAGAAGGAAGAGTTCCTGACATCACTGTAAGCAGTACATTAACCACTAAATCTCAGTTCTGCCCAGTGCCTGAAAGTTTGCTTACAACGTTCATTCTTTTCTGGCACACCTCTCAGTCTCTAAGGAAGGCACTGAAGCTTATCTGTTTGTTTCCGGTTCAGAGTGAAACTCTGTATTCTCCTACTGAGGCTCCAGCGTCTTGATTTGTGGGTTATTTCCTTCCATCATCGGGTAGGCAGGACCAATTCTTTTGACTTCCTGTCTCCCCCTGGTGGGAAATAGCCTGCAAAACCTCAGTTCCGTCCTGCCTCAGAAGGGTACGCAGGTCGTAAGCACAGCTCTGTGCTTGCTCAGCTTAAGTTAGCCTTTCAGGTTTTCTACCGTAGCTCCTTATCGATTTGTGTTTTTTTTTTTTCCTGTTTGTTTGTAATATCCTACTGTTTGGGTGTTCCCTCCCTCCCTCATTGTCGTCCCTCGTTTCCCTTGTGAGATTGAGTAAATAGGAGCCCCGGTGTTAATCCCGGAGATTCCTATGGCAAATGCCTCAGAGGAGAGGGAGGATGGCCTCCTCTCAGTCTCGGACTACCAGCTGGTCCAGCCTACTCCGAAGAAGTCCGAGACGCCCACTCCCAATGCCCACAATGTTGGTGCCTTAGGGGGTAGGGATTTGGAAGGCTCAGCGCAGAGTGCGGATGATGCGCCTAAAAAATAAAATAAAAAAAAGGCGCGAAAAGCCGCGGCGGCTCTTTGAAAAGTCACAACGAGCTTACACGGCGTAAAAAGAAAGCGCTGTCACAAAGTGCGGGGGCATGTCGAGAGCCGGGAAAAAAGGATCCCGTCTACTCGCTGCATGCCGACGGCGAAGAAGGCACAACTCCCACGGTTTTCCTGACAGCGACTCCGGGCTTTCCATCTGGAATCGGTAATGTTCAGCCACTGGTCCCGGGGGCAGGTGGCCATTTTCCCTCCTCCTTCCCGGCGGGCGGCCATTTTCCCTCCTCCTTCCTGACGATAGGAGTACAGGCTTCTACTGTCTTTCCAAAGGGGGGCGCCCATTTTCCCGCCTTTTATTTGCCAGTGCCAGCACAACCCCCACCATTTCCTTCAATGACGGGGGGGGGGCAATTCTCTCCCTCTGCTCCTAGGGCAGCTGCCCCGGTGCTTACCAGGGAGGAGGCAGATGAGTGGATTAATATAGCCTTGCAAAGACAGTGGCAGGCTTTTCATGCATGCTTAATGAGAATTCCCCCTCAGGGACTGGTTGAGTCAGCAACTTCCTCGTCTACCAGATCCCATTCCGTTGAGAGTGGGCAGGTTACAGGCCCTGGGGGAGGCCCTTCTACCAGTTCACAATGGCCTACCAAGGCAGCACTAAAACAATCTACTGATCTTAATATTGCTGGCACTAGCTCCCACACTTCCTCCCTCAATACTGATGTGTTTGACTCCGTGGACGAGTCATCCCCTGTGGAGGAGTCACAGAGCCGCCTATTCAGTGGGGAGGATTATCAGGCCCTCCTGGCAAAGGCTATATTAGCTTTGGACCTGAATGAAGAGGCCTCCTCTACAGAGGACTCTAATTCTAAACTGAAACAGGAAGTGCCTGAATGCTTGCCTAGAAAGCAGCCATGTCATAATTCAGTACCATTCCCAGAGTTTTTTCTCAGAGCCATTCAAGAGGAGTGGACCAGTCCTGCGTCCAATAAGCAGACGCCTCAGTCCATCAAAACACTATACACCCTCGCTCCTTTTGAAAGTACCTCTTGTGGATGCACCAGTGGTGGATTTGCAGTCCCCTGGCCTTGCGCCTGAGGACGGCATGGGATCCCTGAGGGATCAATTGGATCGAAAGGCTGAGTCTTTAAGCAGAAGGGCCCACGAGAACGCAGCATTAGCTATACAGGCCAATGCTACTAAATCAATATTTGCAAGAGCCTCCTTCCTTTGGGTAAAAAAGCTCATCCAGTTGATTCCTTCAGAACATCATAGAATAGTGGGAGGATTAGAAAGGGTCCAGGACGCCATCACCCTAATAGCTGATGCCTCTCTGGACTCCATGTCCTTTACAGCACGATCCATGGCATCGGTAACCTCCATAAGAAGGGCACTGTAGCTCAGAGCCTGGCCAGCGGAATTTAAGGCAAAAACAAACTTAATGGCCTACCCCATTCAGGAAGGGCGCCTGTTTAGAGAGAAATTAGATAAAATATTAGTGGAGACGAAGGATAAAAAGCAGGCCTTGCCTAAACAATTTAAAAAGGAACCACGAGTCCCTGGTTTCCAATCCTTTCGTGCCCCATGAGCAACAAACAGGTATCATTCTGACTTCAGAAGGGGATTGTGGAACGCTTCACGACCCTTCCGTAGGGGGGGCAAGTTCACCAGACCTCAGAACCAACCGCCCCGGTCGGACAGAGGTGACAAATTCCCAAAGAATAATCCCCAGTGACTCCCATCTGTCTCCAGTGGGGGCAGATTTTCTTTTCAGTGCCAGGTGGACTACCTCACAACCAGACCACTGGGTCTCTCAGATCATATCCAGGGGTTACCTCCTGGAATTCACATCTCTACCAAGGGATCACTTCTTAAGATCTCCCATGCCACACAGGGCAGAGAAACATTCCAGAACATTAAAGGCCATTCAACATCTATTGTCTATTAGGGCCATAGAACAGGTCCCTGCCCTCGAAAGGGGCCTCCATATTTTTTACAGTCCCAGTCAAACCTTCAGTTGATTCGGCCAGAACATATCAAGGGAGCTCTGAATGTGCAGGCGGACCATCTAGCTGCCAGTTGGCAGATGAAGGTGAATGGTACTTAGACCATGTGGCCTTCTCTCAGATTACAACCGTCTTCGGAGCTCCCTTAGTAGACTTGTTCGCCTCCGCAGAAAATTGCAGAGTAGAAAGGGTTTTCTCGAAGTGTTTTACCACTCGGCAGCAGAGGGCATAGACGCCCTTCTGAGTCCTTGGCCCCGGGGACTTCTGTACGCTTTCCCCCCCGCTGTCCATTCTTCCCAAGGTTCTAAGGAAGAATGGGCCGAAGTCATCTTGGTGGCCCCCTGCTGGCCACACTGGCCTTGGTTCGCGGCTCTTCGTCAGATGTCATGCCAGGAACCTTGGGCTATTCCAACCCATTGGGGAACATTGCGCCAGGGCCACTGGTGCATTCAGATCCTCACTGGTTCTCCTTGACCGCTTGGCGCTTGAACGGCAATCTCGCCTAGTTAGGGGCTACTCAAAGGAGGTAGTGATCACCATCTTAGTGGCTTGCAGACCCTCCACTTGACTCATATACAAATTGTCGTGGAAAGCATTTGTCCTATGGGCCAGATGGAAGAAGGTAGACCAACGCCGTCCGGGCATTCAGAGGGTACTGATTTTTTCTTTACAGGAAGGTCTACAGCTTAATCTCTTAGCCTCAACCTTAAGGAGACAGATAGTAGCGATGGCCATAGTTATTCCAGAACTGGATAGGGTACCTATTTCCAGGCACCAGCACGTCATCTCCTTTTTTAAAGGGTGTCTCTCAGACTCAACCACCGGTTATACACCGTTTTCCCTCATGGAACCTCAATTTGGTCCTTAGAGCCCTCACAAAGGCTTCCTTCAAGCCCATATGTACCATAGACATCCTTCAGATGATGGTCCTTTTCCAGATTGCAATCACGTCTGCGTGACGGGTTTCCGAAATCAGCTCTGTCCATTCGTGAAGGTTTATGTACCTTCTATAAGGACAAAGTGGTTCTGATACCAGACCCTACCTTTACTCGAAAGATAAGTTCTCCCTTTCACAGGTCGCAGGAAATCAACCTACCTTCCTTTTGTCCTAAGCCATCAGGATCAAAGGAACAGGCCTGGCTTACCTTAGATTTACGTAGGGCTCTACATATATACATAGACAGAACCGCTGACATCTGTCAGACTGATTATATGTTTATTGGTATCAGCAATCCCAGTAAGGGCAAAAGGATGTCGGCAGCATCTATTAGTCATACCCTTAGACTCTGCATCATACAGGCATATAAGGCCTAGGGAGTTATAGCACCACAGGGAATAACTGCTCACTCCCTGTGTAGCGCGGCCTCATCAGCGGCCTTCGATAGACAGGCCCCGGTTGAAGAAATTTGCAAAGCCGCTACCGGGGCATCTATTTCTACCTTCGTTAAACATTATAGGGTTAACACGTGGGCATCGGCTCAAGCGGCCTTTGGCCGTAGAGTTCTTCAGCACGTGGTGGAATAGGGTGCTCTACCCACCCAGTTGGGAGCTCTTGGAGGTCCCACAAATCAAGACGCTGGAGCCTCAGTAGGAGAATGGAGCATTGTTTACTCACCGTGAATGCTCCTTCTCTCCTGAGGCGAAGGCGTCTTGCCCACCCGGCACAGGTTAGAATTCTTAGTTAAGGCGGAAACGTTAAGGTCAAGGTTCTGGAAAAAATTTCGAGTTAGGTTCCTGAGATGACCGTTTTCAACCAGTTCAGTCCTCCTTGGTCTTATTACTGTGGTTGTTGTCGTCAATTATGTTTACATGTTTTTTATCAAGGAGCTTCATTCCTGTTGATAGCTAGGCAAGACTGTAACTGAGGTTTTGCAGGCTATTTCCCACCAGGGGGAGACAGGAAGTCAAAAGAATTGGTCCTGCCTACCCGATGATGGAAGGAAATAACCCACAAATCAAGACGCCTTCGCCTCAGGAGAGAAGGATCATTCACGGTGAGTAAACAATGCTCCATTTCCCAGCTGATAAATTTTAAATATATTAATTAAAACTTGTATTTAAAAATAATCTGATCACTCTAGATCTGATTAAACAAAGCGTTAAATAGATGCACAGAACACTGTCATCCTCCATAGAAATTAGTCCTGTATAAATATAGGAAAGGTGAAGTTTCAAAATTTCTTAGCCAGAGCTTTGCCAAAAAAAAAAAAAAAAAGATTTCACTGAATTCCAAATCTGAAGGATTCAGAGGTTATAGGATGTGGTGAGTTTATATAGAAACTATTACATAGTCCAGCACATGACTTTGCTAAACCTTCTGATTTGTGCTGCCAAAAGGCATATGATTTAAGGCACCTCTGAACAACCTGAAGAATAATTGTTGCAAACTCTGATCCATTTGTTCTTGGGTTTATTCTAGGCTTAGAGCCATTTATTTGTAAGTCATCCTTCAAGACTGAAAACTGTAAGTTAGCTACAACAGTGAAGTAATGTATGACCAGGGTTTTCTTCCATAGGAAGAGAACATTCTTTCATAATTTTAAAGATTGTTTTTCTTAGAATACCTCTGGTATTAAAGTCTCAAACAGAAGGAGAGGTGACCCTCTCCCATTGAGACAGGAAGTTATAAGGCAGTCCTGCCTCCAGATTCTGATGGGAGGGATAACCCATCAAACAGGATGCTCTCCTAACCCCCAGATAGGAGAAACATCAATGGTAAGTCCAATGCTCTGTTTTTGAATAGTACAGAATTGCTTTTTGGATATATGGTACTTGAAGTTGTTAGTGGAATAACTTCTTTTTGGAAAAAGGTAATTCTAAAGGCAGTCATTTTGAAACACTACTTACCCAATAATTTAATATAAAATGTTCCAAGATTAGGCTGTCCCAGCCCCTCTTAGAGAGGTAGGTACCTATGTGAGTCTGTTAAAGCAAAAACAAGAAATCTTGTGGCACAGTACAGGCTAGAGTGATTTTATTTTCAGTTTTCATGGATTCCAGTTCACAAAATCTTACTTCACAGTGTAGCTCTTTTGTCTTTAGGGTGGCATAAGAACTCCCCCCCCCCACCGTTGTTTGAGTACTTCTTAGCATTTAGCTTTTCAGTGGCAATTAATTGCAACTCTGAAGAATGACTGCCATATTTGATTTTATAGCATCCTTTACTTCTACTATGATATGATCCTATGATACCTTAGGTACTGTGTCCTCTACCTCTCTCAGATCTATTTGATAAAGGCATAATCTGGCATATAGCAGTTGTGCACATAGAAACATTCTTCTCAGTTCTGGGTGGAAGGGCATTTTGATTCGCGGGTATTACCATCACGTGCCCAGGGAGGCAGGACCAAATACTTTTTCTTCAGCTTCCTGTCTCCCTGGGCGGGAAACCCAGTTTCCGTCCTGCCTTGTGTAGGGTGGCAGCGTTTCCCTTGAACTCCGTATCGAGAGGAAATTTTTCCTACCCCTGTGTATTTTTTCCTTCTTCCTCCCTTCTTACAAAGCCTACCTATTGTGTTTTCCCCCCCTCCTGCCGAACTTGGACGCGGTCGCGTCTACTCCTTTCCCTCAGACCTTCACCCCCCCTCTTCCCCTCCCGTTTCTTCTTCGCCCGTCGGGCAAGATGTCGGACGGCAGGAGGGACTCGGACTCGGATCTTTTATCCTAGGGAGATCAGGACCCGGCCCTCGTTGTATCAACAGGGCGGAGGCGTAAAGATCTCTCCGGCGGCTGGGCCGGCGGCCGCGCGGCGCCCAACTCCGAAGGGGCGGCCGCTGCGAAAAGGGCGCGCTCAGAGGAGCCGCTCCAAAATGGCGCCAAAACCGGCGAGGCGCGTGATCGGGCGCAAACCGCGGGCCTGACCCCGGGGAACCCGGCTATGGAAGGCACTTCTGCCGACTTCATTCCTCAAAAGGGGGGTAATGTATGCAGTGAAGAGCCTGAGGCTCCGGTTACTAGAAGGGAAATGTTGAATTTTTTTAATGGGGTCCTAGATAGGCAAGCCCAAATGATGACAGCATTTAGGGATTCCATGACCCCATTGCTTCAGGGTGCTGGCCTTCCCCAGCCTCGGTCTACCAGTATTCAGGGGGGAGGGGTACAAGAGAGTCAACCAAGCTCCCAATGGCGCACTAAAGCAGCCCTAAAATCACAGCCTATTGCCCACTACCAGGCTTCTGAAGACTACCAGTCTGTAGTCTCCGATCCTGAATCTAGAGAGGAAGGAGAATTCGAATCTGATGAGGACTCACCAGTCCTCCTAGAGGAACAGCACCCCCGTCTATTCTTAGCAGAGTATTTCCAGGTCCTGCTAAATAAAGCCTTAGTCGCTCTGGACCTAAATGAGGACCCAGACCCTGTTTCAGACCCCAAACCAAAGACAAAAAAGAAGGGCACTAGGGAGTTCTTCCCCAGTACCAAACCTCGAGTATGGGAGATCCCTTTCCCTGAATTCTTTGAGACTCAGGTCCAGACAGAGTTTGATAAGCCGCTGGCAAACAGGCAGTTTCCTGCGCACATTAAAAAGCTGTACACCATGGTGCCACAGGCCATGACTCTGTTCCAGCTTCCACTCATAGATGCTCCAGTGGCAGCAGTCCACTCCCCGGATTTACCCGCTGAGGACGGGATGGGAAGCATTAGAGACCCCATTGATAGGAAAGCTGAAATCCTATCCAAAAAGGTACATGAGGCTTCCACCCTGGCTATTCAGGCCTCGGCGGCAACTTCAATCATGGCAAGGGCTTCTATCGTCTGGCTTAGAAAGACCATTCAATTATACACCAGGGACAATCGTAAGCTTACTGAAGGGCTCAATAGGCTTCTCAAGGCATCGGCCTTTATGGCGGACGCATCTTTGGATGCCATGTCTTTTGCTGCCAGGGCCACTTCTTCCAACGTTGCCATCAGAAGGGTACTTTGGATTCGCCCCTGGCAGAATGAGATAAAGAACAAGATATTAACTATGTCTTACCCCTATACGGGGGGGGGAACTCTTCAGGGAAAGACTAGAAAAAATTCTAGTCGAGAATAAGGACAAGAAAAAGGTACTCCCCAAGTCTTACAAAAGAGATGGGCGGTCCTCTTCTTCCTTCCCCAATTTTAGATCTTCTCACACACTTCTCACACACTTCTCTGTCCCTTTTGCACAGACCAAAGAAGAGGGACTTGGGGCAACAACAGCAATTACAGGGGATCATCTCGCAGGGGGGTGGTGGAAATTTTTTTCATCCCCCCCAGGGACATCAACAGTTCTCCAACCCCAAGGGAGACAAGTTCCCCAAGACCCCAAAACAGTGACGCCAACTCCATGGAGATAGGGGGCAGGCTCTTGCTATTCTACCAAGTGTGGGAAAGATCTTGCACAGACGCATGGGTGACCCAAGTCATTCAAGCGGGCTACCACATAGATTTCACAAGTATCCCTCGGGACAAATTTATAAACTACCCAAGATCCATACGAGCGGAGAAACACCAGAGAACCGTGGAGGCAATTTTTCACCTTCTACAAATCCGGGCAATAGAACCTGTTCCTCCAGACGAACAGGGAAGTGGGGTATATTCAATTTTCTTTACAGTCCCCAAGAAAAATGGGGACTGGAGAGCTATCTTAGACTTGAAACATCTAAACAGGAGCGTTCGCTACAGAAAATTCCGCATGGAGACTCTCCGCTCCATTCTAGAGGCTCTTCAATTGGACCAGTACCTCACTTCCCTGGATCTGAAGGAGGCATACCTCCACATCCCGATCCATCATTCACACCGCAGATTTCTCCGGTTCTGTTACAGTGGCCAACACTATCAGTTCAGGGCCCTCCCCTTCGGGCTGACCTCCGCCCCCCGCGTCTTTTCCAAAATTTTGGTGACGCTGGTGGCGCTGCTTCGCCAGGAGGGGATTACGGTGTTCCTGTACCTCGACGACCTCTTGATTTGTTCGGAGTCCAGGGAACAGGCAATAGTTAACACCTCCAGGGTAATCCATGTCCTGACTTCACACGGCTTTCTGGTGAACTTAGAGAAAAGCCATCTAATTCCCTCACAAAGGTTAGAGCATCTGGGCATCATCATCGACACACACAACAACTTAGTGATCCTACCCCAGGACAAGATAACCAAAATCCAGACTATGGTGAAAACCACCATCGGCTCCACTCGGGGAAGGATCATGAACCTAGCCAAATTGTTAGGGAAGATGATAGCCTGTTTAACATCGGTGCCATGGGCCAGATTTCATTCGAGGGAACTCCAGCTGCTGCTTCGTCCATTCCAGGACCTCATTATGCAGAGCAGAGACAGAACAATCCTCCTGCCACTGCCCTTCCGGCAGTCATTAACCTGGTGGCTCAAGAACAACAACCTCAGCAAGGGTTTGCAGTTTGTAGTAGAAGACCAGATCCAGGTCTTCACAGACGCCAGCCTGGAGGGATGGGGGGCCGCCTGTCAGTCCCTGGTAGCCCAGGGGACCTGGTCCCCAAAGGAAAGAAAGTTCCACATAAACAGGTTAGAGCTGAGGGCGATATGGTTAGCACTGGTCCACTTCCAACACACAATTCGACACAAACATGTCTTGGTCCGAACACACAACATATCGGCCAAGGCTTATGTCAACAAACAAGGGGGGTCGAGGTCTCCCAGCCTCCACAAGGAAGTAAAGATGATACTTCTTTGAGCAGAGTCAAATCTGTTATCTCTCTCCGCAGAACACATCAGCGGGGCTCTCAATTCGCAGGCTGACTGGCTGAGTCGACAAGTCCTGGACGAGGGGGAATGGTCCCTCGACAAGTCCATCTTCAGTCTGATCCAAGAGAGGTTTGGCTGGCCCACAGTGGATCTGTTTGCCTCGGCGAGCAATCACCTCCTTCCCAGGTTTTTTACCCGATACTTTCATCGGGAAGCAGAGGACATGGATGCTCTGATGGCTCCCTGGCCACAGGAGTTACTGTTCGCGTTTCCTCCCATTCCCATCCTCCCGAGAGTAGTTCGGAAAATCAGGAAGGAGAAGGCCACGGTCATTCTTATAGCTCCTCTATGGCCGAGGAGACCATGGTTCCCTTGCCTCCAAAGAATGTCTATTCAGCCCCCATGGGAGCTCCCAGCCATCCCAGAGCTACTCCATCAAGGTCCCCTGATCCACCAAGATCCTCAATGGCTGCGCTTAACCGCATGGAAATTGAGTGGAAATTGCTCCTAGGGATAGGCTATTCTCCTGCAGTGGTAGACACAATGCTGGAAGCCAGGAAGCCTTCTACCAGGAGGATATATAATACCTCCTGGAGGGCTTTCGTACTATGGTGCAAAAGAAAATCCATAGACCCCCACTCCCCAGGGATTCCCAAAATACTGGAATTCCTCCATGAGGGCCTGGTGCTAGACCTCTCGGCATCCACTTTGCGTAGACAAGTGGCGGCCTTGTCTACTGTTCTAACCAAGATTGACGGGTTTCCTCTGTCCCTGCACCCTCACATCATAACGTTCTTGAAAGGCGTGACTCAAACCAGGCCGCCTGTAGTACATTGTTTCCCTACCTGGCGCCTCAATGTGGTCCTTTCGGTGCTTACCAAACCACCCTTCGAACCAATCAAGGAAGTGTCTCTTAGAATTTTGAGGATGAAAACTATCTTTCTCACAGCTTTGACCTCTGCTCGACGAGTATCTGAGCTCAGGGCCCTCTCCTCTAGGGAAGGGTTCTGCATATTTCACAGGGATAAGGTGGTGTTGAGAACGGATCCCTCCTTTATTCCCAAAGTAAATTCCTTATTCCATAGGTCACAGGAAATACACTTACCTTCCTTTTGCCCTCATCCTGTACATCCCAAGGAAAAGGAATGGCACAAGCTAGACTTACGCAGACTGCTGAAGGTTTACCTGAGCCGCACTGCAGACATTAGGAAATCTGAAGCCCTATTCATCTCCCTTACCAACCCCAACAAGGGAGGGAAAATGTCCAACTCCGCCATCAGTGCGGCTGTCAAGCAGTGCATCGTGGAAGCCTATAGGGCCTCCAAAATACCCCCTCCCATGGGAATTACCGCGCATTCGGTCCGCAGTGCGGCCACCTCGGCAGCCTTTAACAGGCAAGCCTCTCTGGAAGAAATATGTAGGGCAGCCACCTGGTCTTCAGCCTCTACATTTATCAAACATTACAAAATCGATTCCAGGGCCTCTGCTGAGGCTTCCTTTGGTAGGAGGGTTTTGCAGCAAGTCTTGGAATAATCCTGAGTTCACCCAGGGCATAGCTCTTGGATATCCCGCGAATCAAGATGCCCTTCCACCCAGAACTGAGAACGGAGCCTTGTGTACTCACCGTGACGGCTCCTTCTGTTCTGGGTTGAAGGGCATCTTGCCCACCCTTCTCAGGTCCAAGACTCTCCTATTCCTTAGCACAGTATGCTGATGCTGGGGATTCATAATAGTTCTGTTTTTTACATTATGGTACTCCCTATGTCCGCCATCAGTTATGGCCTTTACTTGTTGTTCCTATTGTGTTAATGTTATCTTTCTCGTTTAAAGGAGCTCAACTTTTCGTTTAAGTGCAGTACTGCTGTTTGTCTTCTGTGCACTTACCTGTCTCCTTAGCTCGGCGAGTCCGTAAACTGGGTTTCCCGCCCAGGGAGACAGGAAGCTGAAGAAAAAGTATTTGGTCCTGCCTCCCTGGGCACGTGATGGTAATACCTGCGAATCAAGATGCCCTTCAACCCAGAACAGAAGGAGCCGTCACGGTGAGTACACAAGGCTCCGTTTCTGACTCTTACAGCTTTTGAACTTCCCAGTCTTGGAAGGGTTGTAAGCTCTCTCTGGAATCAGAATTAAATTGATAGAGGTCTGGGATTTTAACATATGCTAGTCTGACTCAGTGTCTCTTTTAATTTCTTTAATTGTATACTTGGGTTCCCATTCATGTAGCTTGTAATGGCTGATCTTAGCCTTTTGAGATTGTGTTCCCCATGGCTTATCTCTTGCTTTACAAAGGCATATCATTGGATCCCTTCTGATGTGTCATTTTGTATACAGTAAAAAAAAAGTCACTAACTATCTCCCACAATTTTAAATTACATTCTGTCTGTTGCCTCCTAGGATTGGATTAACCTCCATTTTAAGCCCCTCTTGTGCCACAGTTAGAATAACAAATGTAATGTGAACTGACATCTGGAAAAGCAGTGCTGAAGAAATTTCAGCTACAGTCTGAAATTTGGTTCTTTTGTGTGCTGTACTTATGATTTTTAAAAATAATGAGTTTCTGCATAGAAAAAAATGCACACAGATGTGTGAAGTCGATGACTTCTTATTTTTCTGTGAATACATGAGTTGTGAAACCAAGTGTATTCCGGCTTCTCAGTCTGTGTGTTTTGTGGTAATGCCATTGACTTAAGTTGGTGTATTTATGTTTTTATCTCTGCGTAAGAATAATGTCACATCTTCAGTAAATATGCTTGTTTGGGAACCTGAAATTGTTTTCCAAATTTAAAAAAATGTAACAAAAGATGAATTCCATGGTCTTGGGGTTTCTTAATTTAATAACTTTCAGGAAGAATGTTATGATCAGAAGAGCAGACTTAATAATTATAGTTTAGATGGAAGCCACTTCCAGGTTTTTCTCTCTCCCTCTCCTCTCTAAGATTATCACAGATACCTTGTTCCCAAAGATGGATTGTTTTGCAACAACTGCTGTTTTTTGTTTAAAAAGTGTTAATTATAGTATTTTTGACCAGTTTAATTTTTATTGCGTTTCAGTTGGTCTCTTGACACATTGTAGGGCAAGTTCACCTATTGTGGGCTCTGTAAGATCTCCATAAAAGATGAACTCATCAGGGCATTTGAGATTTATAGCTTTTGATCACCTCTCTAGTTCCGATTCCTCCAATAGAATGAAGTGTTGAAAATTAGTTCATCTGGGCTTCCCCTTTCCAAGTGTGGCAGAGGTAACTACCCCGAGACTCATGGGCCCATTTTACATTGAATTCAAAGGTTCTCCTAATTTCCTTTCAAAAAGGAATGCCTCAAACCAGCCAGAACTGATGCTTTCTTTTTTGGCTGCAGCTGGCAGTTGTATTTGTGGACAAAAGAAGACTTGATGTTGAATTATATGTAGGAAGCTCCCAGTGTTTTTTCTTTAACTAGCAGATGTTCAGGCCTGATTCGAATTGGGACCATGGCTTGCAGGGGTGTTAAAGCTTTGTCCTTGTGCCATTGTCCTCACCCGAAACATCCTCATGAAGTTACCATATGCCCATTGGATACCTATATATTCAGCAGAAGGGGCAAATGGCAGCTCCATGAGCTCTTACAGCTCAGTAGAAAGTTATGGGAGCAGTGGCTTAACTCCCTCTCCCCTTGCTCTGCAGTCGTGATCTGAATGGGCACCCCTGTGACTACTATTTGAAGGGAAAAAAATGATTAGAGTTCTATTCATTTAACACACAGCACTGCATTTGGTTGGCCCCTGGAGAGGAGCCAGGAAAATGCACGACTAGATTTCTCTATTCCCAGTTATTTGTGAACATTATTATAGTCTATTCAAAGGTGTATTTCCCAAAGATTCGCTGGGAGAAATCAGGAGTGAATGTTAGGCTTGTACATTGCATGCCCTGCTTTTGCTCATTGGAGTGAGAGAGTAATGAGGGAACTGTGTTCAAGTAAACTCAGGATTGCCTAGCTCTGGCACCATAAGGGGACGGTAATGGGAATAATGGTAGCTGCATGCAGACTCAAGACTCTCTCCTACGTTCTCCTTCAGTAATATTCTTGGTGGCAAAATATTGTCTGAACAAGTAGATGAGGGGTTTCTTCAATCTTTCCTAGGCACCTCTGTATATTACATAGAGGAGGACATTTTTCCCTCTTCAAAAGAAGGCTGAAGATAATTCTTGCATAGCCGCACATGGCCTCTTTAAATATGACACACCTTATGAAGAAAAGCATTTGGGAAAGTGCTTTGTTCCCTTCGCATTAGTGCATTCTCTGGAATATACCCAGCGGGAATATCTTATACAATTTGCCTTTGTTCTCATGAAAGCTGCCTGTGGCAGCGAGAGTGATGCCTGGCATCCTCTTTATCACCATAATAAGCTCGGAACAGACAGAGTAGCTGAAAACAAGGGATGGGGACAGGACAACTTTGGGGTCAGTTGATACAAGTGAATGTGTGGTAGTTTTTGTTCCTGGGGATGCAGAATCTTGCGGAAAATGAATGTTTGCCCTTATGATTGATTGCTGACTGATAAAGGGTTGTGCATAACTACTGTTTGGCGTTAAGTTGGTATTTTTCTTCTTATCAAATCATGTCTTGTTCTTGGAAGTCGTTTCCTACATCATATTGGGTAGGAGAGCCTCTTGCTTGATTGCTGAAGTTGTGAAACATGTTTTCCTTTTCTCTAGCTGGTAACCTCCCTACCTTCCATGTACTTTGAGTACAGTAAGTGTCATGAAAACAAAACCACACTAGTTTTCTCTTTCCCTGTCTGAATCTTCGTAATGAGACAGGCTATAAGTAGGTATGTAAAATATATATATATATATATATATATATATATATATATATATATATATATATCCTGTTCAGCATCAGTTGTAGCAGTGCATTGCAGTAGCTTTTTGAGACTGGGTGGCTTTGTAATATGCTTAACAGATTGCGCAAAAAGGCTTTTAAATTGGAAGCAGTGGTGTTGCTCAGATTATTGCAAGCATGAGAAACTCGAATGAATCCCGTGAATGGGTGAGAAATGTGACCCTTTTGTTGACACTCTGTTGCTCTGCAGAGGCTTGCATTGTAGACAGAGCAGACTCTCTTCTTGCTGTGTTCAAGAGGCATTTCATTGATTTCTGTCAAGAAGAAAAGCTTTTCTAAAGCAGCGCTCTTCAAGCCCTGTGGGTTATTAAGATCTGTTAGTAGCCAGTTGCTCTTTCTTTGGGAAACTGGCGAAGAGGAGGTGCCTTAGCAGTTCATTTGGCTTCCTGTTTAGTGGAACAGTTGAGTCAATAACAGATGCCAGATTGTTTTCCATATAACCAGTTCTCTGCAAACCCTGTAGTTAGCATAAATTCATTTTTTTCCCTCTTGCCCGTCTAATGTGGTCTCCCATCATGTTTCATAATTCTTCTAAAATTGTAAACACAGAGAAAATACTTCATTTGTAAAAGGACTTGTTGAGAAATATAATCCACACATGTCACAGTCTAGAAAATGCTCTGAATGACCCCATAGGTGGGAGGAGGGGGGCTTGCTGGATTCTTCTATTAGATTTAGCTCAAAAGGAAGGCAGACAATGGGCAAGAAATGTTTTAATATCTCGAATCACCATACACAGGTTTTGTAGTCAAGATGGATGCCAGATCAGTATATGTTGTGAGTAGAGTCATTCTTCTGCTGCAACAAGTAAAACTAGATATATGGGTTCACTGAAAATGGACGTGGGAAGAAGTGTCTTGTATTTGATCTTATCATTTCCTATCCTATCATAATTAGTCTAAACAAAGCCAAAATGTTCACTTCTGCACCCTCCTTGTCATAGTTTTAGACATAACACCATAGCTCTATAGAAAGTTCTCAGAAAGCCTTTTCTTCATGTGAAATATTTGGCTACCTTTTAAATTGCAAGTGGGAACAGCATATAAAGGAACAAGTGCAAAAACAATCTTTTTTTTTTTTGCGCTTCTCTGAAACTCATTTTCCATGCTGAAAAAGCTCTTCACTGGATCAAAAAGATTTATTTTCTGTTAGGAAAAAGATTTGGATTTACCTTTACCTTGTCTTACTCGCTGCTCCCTTGTAGTTCTCCTCAGCTAAAATAAGAACTACTCCAGAAACATCAAGCTGATATGCTGCAAGTATTGATTTACTTAAATCCTTCTTGTTAGTTACCGAGGTTTGTGCATCTCAACTACGCTTCATAAGAAAAGGGCAGAGGGGAAAAAAAGTTACTGTGGCATTCAAAATGTCTAAGCAATGGTGCTCAGGTGCAGTAGCTGGTATAAGTTGCCTGTTCAAATCTATGGCATTGAAATGGTATTAGGGGCAAAAATTAGACTGACTTCTCATTACTTGTTCAACACAGTGGACTTCTATGTACAAATGCACTGTAATGTCATGTATTTATCATTTATATATGTGCTTGCACTTGTGTGCTAGATTACTTTTTTCCAAATTTATTCATACATGGTAAATTTTGTTTTTGTAGAGTATATTTTGTCAGCAAAGCAACTGTTACTGAGCTGGGGCTTATTTGGCCACTTTATATTATATATTTCTTTCTTTCTTAGATTAATTTTTACCTTAAATATAATCCCAGTTTTCCACTGTCTTCCAAGTTAGAGATCAGTTTGTGGTACCAACCTATTCCCATGAGCCAAAGTATTGTAAATCTGGAAGATCCTTAACAGATGCATGTCTGCTTTAAGGAAGGTGGTTGTTGTTATTTATTTTTCATTTATACTCTGTTTTTCTCTCTGGAACCCAAGGTAGATTACAAGTATGATGAAAAAACCCCTTTTCACTCAACCAGTAGGCGGATTACAAAATATGATAAAATCAGGCAATCGAGAAGTGGATTACAAGAAATGGTAAAACTTGAATCTAACACCAAAGATTCCTAGTAAAACAAAATTAACACAGTTAGGATTAGATTGTAGCACAGGGCAACCCCCCCCCCCCCAAAAAAACAACCAAAAAAAAAAAAAAAAAGAACAAAAAGAACACCACATACAGACATATCTGTTTAAGACAACAAGACAATCGGACTTGGCACATTCCTTTTCCCGCTCTGAAGGAAGGGCATCTTGATCTTTGGGTGTTTCTTGCCCATTGCTAGGGGTAGGCAGGACTAAACTAACAACTTCCTGTCTCCTGGCGAGGAACACCTCCCCTTCCAGTTCTTCTCCTGCCTTCGCTGGGGTGAGAGTGTTGCAGCCATAGCTGCTGCCTAAGTCTAGTGAAATTAGGTTAGAATAGATTCTTTTCCTTACCTTGCTGTATCCAATTGTTTTCCCTCCCTACCCTCCCTCTCATTTGGGTACGTTTGTTTTTTAAATTTAAGCTCCCGGCTCTGCTGACCATCAGCTGAGCCGCGGGAGAAACAGCTAAGCTGCAGGAAAGACGTGGCAAACAAAATGGCTGCCGGAGAAGCTGCATCGGAGGACATCGAGCTCCTTTCTGATGCAGATCAAGAATTGACCTTAAAATCGGCTCCCGCCGTTAGCCACCCTGGCGGACTGTCGGAGAGGGAGACCGGAAAGTCACCGCCGCCATCTACTTCGGCTGGAAAATCGCTGAAGAAAAACAAGTCTAATGGCGGGGAAAAAGGCGGCAGCCGCAAGCGCCAGCTTAAGCAGAGTTCCGCTTTGACCTCTAAGGTCCCCGCCGGATCCTCTGCTGCGCCTTTGGATGTGGAGCCCAGGATACCTACAGAGGGTAAAGTAACCCACCCTTCTGAGGAAGGGGGATCCCCCAAGAACCCCACATTTGAACAGGTACATAATATGATAGAGGGCTCCATGGAAAGACATTTTCAGAGGCTCCAATCTCTTATCCTACCCTTCCAGCAGGGTTACCCTCCTCAAAGACTCCCTCAGCCACTTCCTCAAGGGTTTTCATATAGTTGGACATCTTCCCCTGGGTCCTCAGTCATATCTGAACCCATGCAGGAGGAGCCTGGCTACAGCCAAAGCACCCCCTCTAGGCAGTGGCCCACTAAGGCAGCTATGAAAGCAGTGCCAATTATCCAAGAGCAGAGAAATGAAACCTACCCTGTGGATAGGGATTCTGGGGTTGACGATAAGGAGGAAGGAGAGTTTGTTTCAGACGAAGAACTCCCCATTGTTCAAGAACAGCAGCCTCGGCTGTTCTGTTCTGATGATTTCCAGCCTCTTTTGGCCAAGGCACTTTTTGCTTTAGACCTATCTGATGAAGCTGAAGCTCCTGAGGAATCTAAGCCTAAATCCAGACGTAAAGGTTCCAAGGAATATTTCCCACAATGGAGGCCCAGGCTATTAAGGTCCCCTTACCAGAATACTTTGAGAAACTTATTAGAGCTGAATGGGACAGACCCCTACATTATAAACAGTTCTCTGGTAATGCCAAGAAACTATATGATATGGCCTCATATGCAATAGATATGTTGGAATTGCCTGTGGTAGATGCTCCTATCTCTGCCCTTCAATCCTCTGACTTCCTGGCAGAGGATGGAGTGGGCTTTATTAAAGACCAGCTCGATGGGAAAATGGAATTTCTTTCCAGAAAGGTGCATGAAGCAGCTGCACTGTCTATTCAGGCCAGTACCACAATAGCACTGATGGCTAGGGCTTCAAATGCCTGGATAAAGAAGCTCACTCAGCTTCTACCCACCGCAGATAAAAAAATAGCCAAGGGCCTGCCTCGAGCGCTGAAGGCGTCCTCCTTTATGGCAGATGCCTCCTTGGATGCAGTGATCTTCGCTGCTAGGGCAGTCGCCTCCAATACGGCCATTCGCAGGGCCCTGTGGGTAAGGTCATGGTCGGCTGAGTATAGGTCCAAGACCATGTTAATGGGTCACCCATACAAGGGTGGAAAGTTATTTGGAGTGAGACTAGATAAGATTCTCTCCGACATTAAGGATAAAAATAAGGCGATCCTTAAATCCCCTAAAAAGGAACCCCGTTCTGGCCAATACTCTTAGTCCTTTTGATCCTACCATACCTTATGCAGGTTCAGACAGGATCAGAGACGCCCACACTGGGCTCCTCAGAGAGGGTCCTTTCGACGTTTCAACAGATTCAACCGTCCCTCACAACCACAGTCCTTTAGGGCAGACAAACCTGACAGATTCTTCAAAGGAAATAAGCAGTGATGCCAGGGATCCAATGGTGGGGGGAAGGTTACAACTTTTCCTTCCACAGTGGCGCCACTCCCAGACGGATGCCTGGGTAATACAAATAATTCAGCAGGGATATCTAATAGAATTTCATCACAAGCCTCCAGATCGCTTTGTTGCATCACCATGCTTCTGCAGTGCTGCAAAACATCAGAGAACGATGGAAGCCATTTCTCACTTGATCCGGATTGGGGCCATAGAGGAAGTACCTATTCAGGAACATCTCCAGGGAGTTTACTCCATATTTTTCACAGTCCCCAAAAAGAGTGGGGACTGGAGGGCTATCCTGGATCTTAAATGTTTCAATCGATTCATCCAGGCCAAATATTTTCGCATGGAGACACTGCGAACCATCATAGAGGCACTGCGTCCAAACACCTTCATGACATCCATAGATCTCACAGAGGCTTATATGCATATCCCCATCCATCAGTCCCACCGGCGCTTTCTGAGATTCAACTACATGAACCTTCATTTTCAGTTCAGGGCACTACTATTCAGGTTGACATCTGCCCCCCGAGTTTTTTCCAAAGTGATGGTGGCTGTTGTGGCGATGTTAAGGAAGGAAGGAATCCAAGTACATCCCTAACTAGACGACCTACTCATATGTGCCCGCTCAAACAACCTGGCACTTCAGCACACCACTCGAGTCATCACGGCACTCGAAACGCATGGCTTTCTTATAAACAAAGCCAAAATCTTGCTAAGCCCATCACAGAGGATCCTACATCTGGGAGTGGTCATAGATTCCACCACCAATTCAGTATTTCTCCCAACAGACAAGGTCCGCAAAATTGCGGCGGTGGCCAAATCCACGGTAAAGTCATCACGACATCGACTGATGGCTCTGACAAGGCTCCTGGGCCTCATGGTATCCTGTCTAGGCCTGATTCCTTGGGCTCACTTCCACTCTCGACCACTTCAAGCCGCGCGGCGTCCATTCCAGCTGTTCATCACACACAAGATAGACAAGACCCTCTCCGTCAGTCTGGTGGCCAGGATGAGCCTCTTATGGTGGACCAAAGTCGACAATCTAACAGTCGGACAACCATATCTACACGAACAGCCAGTCCAGGCTCGAGGGATGGGGAGCCACGGTGACAGATTCCTTTGATCAGGACGTATGGAGCCAGTCAGAAACATCTCTCCACATCAATCTCCTCGAACTCAGGGCAGTACGCCTAGCCCTCATCAAATTCCACGACCTTGTCAGAAACAAACACGTGCTAATCAGGACAGACAATGTGGCGACCAAGGCCCACATCAACAAGCAGGGTGGGTCTCGCTCCTCTCGCCTGCACTAGGAGTCATCGGCCATCATGATTTGGGCAGAAAACCACCTTTTGTCTCTGAGGACAGAACATGTACGGGGCATCCACAACACTCAGGCAGATTGGTTAAGCCGTCAGACCCTCCAGGAAGGGGAATGGATGCTGAATACTCAAGTCTTTCAAGCCATCAACAGCTGGTTTGGAAAGCCCACGGTGGATCTGTTCGCCTCCGTCCAGAATCATCAGGTGGAAAGGTTCTTCTCCCTGTTCTGCCATCCGGAAGCAGAGCAAAGGGACGCTCTTCTGACTCAGTGGCCTCCGAGTCTCCTATATGCCTTTCCACCACTGCCTATCCTTCTGAAAGTCATCAGGAAGATAAGGGCAGAGAGAGCGGAAGTCATCCTGATCGCTCCCAATTGGCCACACCGGCCGTGGTTTCCGGCACTCATGGAGCTCTCCACCAGGGCACCTTGGCAGATTCCGACATCCTCGGATCTCCTTCAACAGGGACCAATGATTCATCCAGATCCTGGATGGTTTCAATTGACTGCTTGGAGGTTGAAAGGGCAAGGCTCTTAGCCCTTGGGCTTTCCGTGGAGGTGGTGGGGACCATCCTTAAAGCCAGACGTCCTTCTACTACAAGGATATATCAATACACCTGGAAAGCCTTCTCCAGGTGGTGTCACCGGAAGACGATCAACCCTATCTCTCCTAAGCTACCTCAGTAACTAGACTTTTTACAGAACGGTGCGCAGCAGGGCCTTAGAACGGCAACCTTATGAAAGCAAGTGTCTCCTATTGCCTCAGTCTCTCTGGATATTGATGGGATTCCTCTGTCATCGCACCCTCAGGTTAAGGCTTTTATTAAAGGAGTAGCTCAATCTACCCCTCCGGCGACTCACCGCTTCCCTACCTGGAGACTGAACACTGTACTTTCTGCTCTAACCAAAAGTCTCTTCGAACCTATGAGAGAAGTTCTCTTACTATTAGTAAGGATGAAGACCTTATTTTTAGTTGCTATAACCTCTGTCAGGAGGGTTTCAGAATTGGGTGCCCTCTCTATTCGCAAAGACTTATGTATCTTTCACAAAGATAAAGTCATTCTACGTACTGATCGCTCGTTCACCCCCAAAGTGGGTTCCCAGTTTCATCAGTCTCAGGAACTTCACCTCCCTTCCTTTTGTCCTAATCCTTCTACTCCCAGAGAGCGGAGTTGGCACACCTTGGACCTGCGTAGAGCTATTCATATTTGTATATCTAGAACTGAATCCATTAGGAGAATGGAATTTATGTTTACCTCCATTTCTGCACCCAACAAGGGACTTCGCATGGCCCGACAGTCTATCAGCACATCCATTAGACAATGTATCAGAGAAGCCTACCTAGCCAGTGGTCTCTAAGTTCCGAATGGGATAACAGCCCATTCACTGCGAAGCGCAGCCACGTCGGCTGCATTTTTCAAACAAGCCTCGACTGAAGAGATCTGTAAAGCGGCTACTTGGTCCAATGTGACTACCTTCATTAGACATTATCGAATCAATACTATGGCATCCTCCGAAGTGGCATTCGGCAGACGTATTTTACAGCACATGGTGGAAGGTGATGAGAACTGAGTTCCCACCCATTATTTCATTGCTCTTGGAGATCCCAAAGATCAAGATGCCTTTCCTTCAGAGCGAGAAAGGTACATTGTTTACTCAGCAAGAAGGTCCTTTCCGCTCTAAAGTAGAAGGGCATCTTGCCCACCTGGAGATGGCAACATCATCTTACAAGGGTGGACTGAAGCACACCAAACTGGCCTACGGATTCGATCGGCCTAATAATATTGTAGCAATACATATAGAATGGTTCTAAGGGGAAGCGTGCTGGAGGCGGCGGCGGCCCCCCCCGGCGCGCAGGAGGCCCTGCAGGCCGCTCATGGCCCAGGGAAGCAAGCTGGAGGTGGTGGTGGCGGCGGCCCCCCCTGGCCCGGCGCACAGGCCGCTCCTGGCCTGGGGGAAGGCGTGCTGGAGGCGGCGGTGGTAAGTTCCCCCCTCCCTCCACCTACCGTATTGACCCGTGTATAAGCCGTTGGGATTTTTCAACCCTTTTTTTGGGCTGAAAAACTCGGCTTATATGCGAGTATATACGGTACCTTTCCCTCTACAGCCTAAGCAATAAAATAGGCCTAAAGCCTTTCCCTGAATCTCTTCCCATCTGCTAGCATGACTAATATTTTGTTAGCATGTACATGTCTGTCTATTTACTGGCAGAGCAATGCAAATAAACTGCAGGGTGAAGCAGGGATCAGTGGAGCCGAAACCAGCTTGCTACCTCACACATTGGGATTATGGGGGGCAGGTTTAGGCCTCGCTCAGTAGTATCCCATTTTCCTCTTATAATTGAGTTTATGCCACTCTTTCTTATATAGAAATATAATACATTGTACTCGGGACAATAGCCAGCCCTGGGATACCCTGTCTACACTGAGTTTGGGACTCGAAGCAGGGGGCTGGACTAGATGGCCTCTGTGGCCCCTTCCAACTCTATGAGTCTGTGATTCTGTGCAGAGCACAAGGTTCTCTCTTCAGATACATAATGCATGCCATAATGATGGGTAGTATATTCTAGACTAACAAATAGAAATCTGGTCACATTTCACTTGTTTTTAAGTTCATTCCAGTTGCTGAACCATTCTGTGTCACCACTTTTGTTAACGGAACAAAAGGTAAAAAGTGGATAGTATTAAACACTTTCTTTGCAACCTCTCAGAAACCTCTGAGTTAGCCTTTGAGTATTTCCCAACAAGTGAGGTCAGCCCAATCAAAAGTTATTTGAACTAGGCAAAAATAAGTCCTGGTGAAGTCCCTGACTTCATAGGAATGATTGCATTTTGCCATTCTTCATTTTATATGACTGTGGGTTCTATAGAGTGCGATCAAATCCCATTGAAATCAGAGTGCCTTAAGGCCCACTGAGGTCAACATTACCTAAATATGCTTACCTTTATCTCGATTGTGTCCATTGATTGTAGTGGACTGTGCTTTCACATAAAGGCTCTTAAGAACTGCTGCAGCCTAAGCTACACATGATTTTTTTATAACCCTCTAGCAGCTTAGTTCTATTTACATTGAATAACAGGAAGTAAATAGAAGTTAAAGGTCAAATTCCCCTCTATATGTTTCTGTAACTTGAAAGCAGTTTATTCAACACACACTGCAAATTAAAACATTAATAATTAAACCAGGAAGACAAACTTGATATTTCAGTGGGCTTTCTATAGAGGTCGTGGAAAAATGTTTAGTGAATAGTGGCATTTGTGAAGAATAAATAACTCTAGTTTGGTTTGTAGAAAATTCACTAAATAAGTGTGTTTACGAAGTACACACACGTTAGATTGCTGTGTAACAATAAGCTTTTAAAAAACCTAATATCCTGAGCTACTTTAAAGTCAGCTATTACTGTGGTTTGTAAATTAATAAACTATGAACAATGGTAAAATGCTTCTTACGAAGGATTTTAATCATGCTAATATGCCACTGTAGAGGTCCTGTCTGTCATCGATTATTTTTCATTCTAGATTGTCTCTAGTTTACCTTGCACCCTTTACCCTAATAGAGACAAGTGGGAAGCAACACACAATTTTGCCTTTTTGAATATTATAAAAATTAATCAGAGGTGTGTAGATGATATGTCAAGTTACAGAGCGTTTGGTTTAATCTTTGCTTTGGTCTAATGTATACACCATGAAATATTTAGAGGCCAAGGGAACTTTGAGAATGTACAAATGACTGGTGGAAAGTCTCTCCATTAGTGTTGACTTTGTGCCATAATATCCAGTTATGAATTCATCTGAAAATATTATGTATGTCTATAATATAAGAGGTGTTTTTTCCCCAGTGCCACCCCAAATTGCCCATTGTTCCAATGGGAAAAGTCCTTGTTTTCATGCTATACCTTTTGAATAAGAAAAACGTTATAAAAGCAAAAATATGTCATAGGAGTTTTTTTTACTGTTCCCCCAAGTGTTCCAATTTTTCCATTTCAAGAAATATGGAACAAAAAAATGTCCCTACCCATTTTTCTGTTTTGTTTTACCTCACATCTGTAGAATAGCTCAGGAAATAAAAATTACAATTTTGAATAAATTTTATTATCTTTCTCAGAAATAAATTGAAGCCTTCTTTTTGAAGTGCCTCACCAGTCCAGATATATTTTAACCTAGATATTTCAACTGTGATTTACATCTAGAGAGTAAAAATTCTCTGCATGCTTGCTACAAAAATATATCATCCCCCTGGGCACATGCCACAAAACAAAGATGTGCTCACTTGTGCACAGAACAAGATGTTTTAAACAAATTGGCTTACATGATTGACGAAGAAAGTACAGTGATGCAAGTATAGACTACCCACTCCTCAATTAGCTTTTTTGGCTAGCTATATGGGCTGTCTTACACAGATACAAGACCATACTTAAGATTTCTTGGTGTTTCTGCAACCCATGTTTCTTGCTCCTTTATCACATATTTCTGGTCCTGCTCAAGGTAAATCCTTGAGATTTGAGGGAACCAAAAAGTTCTCTGGAACCAGAGATCATGATTTTGATTGCAGATTTCTGTATCCACCCTCTGGGAAGTAAAAAGGGCATAGAGGATGATCTTGATGCTCAAAGAAGCTTCTACCAAATCAACCATACTCTGCGTTAATTGGGGTCAAGCTGTTCAGAGATAACCTAGATACCAACTTGGAGACCAAAGCCAGAGAGAAAGCAATGCCCTGTATTCCTCCGAAAGAGAAAACAAACACCTGGAGACCTAAAATTACTTCATATTCAAAGGACCCTTCCCACTGGACAATTCTCTTCTGTTTCTAAAGGGAACAAGGTCAAACAGTAGATAGTATCCTGCTAACATTCTGGTGGGAGGCGAACTCCAGTTTCTTCAGCAGGTCTGGATAAAAAACATCTCCCAGTTATTTAGTGAGAGACTTCGTTTATGTGATAAAAATTTTTCCTGTCCCTTTCAACAGATTCATTGTGCCACCATTCTCTAAACGTCCTGAAAAACAGTTGGATCAGCTGGTGACAGCTGGGCCAGAGAGAATAGAAGTGGGACCAAGGACATGCCAGGAGATACGTTGGCATTTCAGCAGGCTCAGGTGGACCTATTTGCATCACCACAGAATGCGCAACTCTCAGATTTTTGTGCCTTTGATGCCTAGAGGCAGGGTAGATGAATGCTCTTAAGAGCTCTGGCCTCCAGGTCTATGTTATGACTTCTCAACATTTCCTAAGAAACTCAGATAGGAGAAGGTGAGGAGAGTTTGTCACCCACATGTGTCAAGGAGACCTTGATTCTTCAGTCTGGTGGAATTCACTGTATTGTATCCATGGAAGATCCCAGTGTCAGTGATCATGTTAACTCAGAGCCTGATACTACACTTGGATCCTGCATGACTCAAATTAGCTTTGTGGAGATTGAGCAGCAACACTTCCTGAAACAGAGGTTTTTTTTTATGACGGTGACTGAAGTTCTCATGGCTTCAAGGAAACTGTTAACTACTAGAATGTATGATTGCCCTTGGAAGGCATTCCATAGGTTGTGTAGAAGAAAGGGAATATAGCCAGGCAGAGTGACTTTTCTCCATAATGGGTTTATGCAAAGGTTACAACCTAATACCTTATGCAAATGAATGACAGGGCTAACTTCCATCTTTCCACATGTGGATGGGGTTCACATCTTCAGGCATCCATATGTGAAGAGTTTTCTTCATGAAGAGACCTTCACTTGCCCTCATAAGGTCCTTAATTTCCCATCTTGAAGACTCCTTATAGTCTTCTAGGCATTGACTAGATCAGGGCTTCTTAAACTTTTTCCACTCGCGACCCCTTTTTGCCCGAGAATTTTTTATGCGACCCCGGGTATCTAGGTATGTAAAATACCTATACAAATCAAACATTTACTGATAAAGTAAATTTATTTTAAAACAATTCTTTGGTATACATATAATTTTACAATTTACTGTTGCCAAATTTTTCACGACCCCCACATTCAGTTACGCAACCCCATATGGGGCCGCAACCCACAGTTTAAGAAGCTTTGGACTAGACCACCCTTTGAACCACTGTGTGAAGCTTTTTTGAAACATCTCACGTTCAGGGTACTGTTTCTGGTTGCTGTCATATCAGCAGTATGAGTATCCAAACTGAGAGCACTCTCCATTAGAATTGGATAATGTGTGTTTGATCCTAGTGATCCATAAATAGATTCTTCTCCTTACAGTAGATTCTTTCATCCATATGACTTAGGAGTTATGCTTACCATTTTGGCGCAAATCCATTCATCTAAGAGAAAAGTATTGGCATATTCCGTATCTTTGTATTGCCCTGCACATTTGTATTCAGAGGACTTCATCATTTAGGAGGTCCGACTCCCTTTTAGTTACCTTTCATCCTATAGCTAAAAGCAAAAAAGAGCGTCAAAGTTCTCTTTAAGCAAATGGTAGAGGGAATGTATTTTTATCATTTATGAGATAACTGGAGCTTTCAGCGCCAGAAGTGATCTCTGTGCATTCTTTAAGGAAAACAGCCATGCCTGCTGTCTTCAAGAAAGCCTGTGACATAAAATGTATTGGATGACAATTTTGGCCTCAGTTTCTGTGTGTATGTGTTAAGTGCCGTCAAGTCGCTTTCGACTCATGGTGACCCTATGAATCAGGTCCTCCAAAATGTCCTCTCCTTAACAGCCTTGCTCAGAGCTTGCAAACTGAGGGCTGTGGCTTCCTTTATTGAGTCAATCCATCTCTTGTTGGGTCTTCCTCTTTTCCTGCAGCCCTCAGCTTTTCCTAGCATGATTGTCTTTTCCAGTGACTCTTGTCCTCATAATGTGACCAAAATACGATAGCCTCAGTTTAGTCATTTTAGCTTCCAGGGTCAGTTCAGGCTTGATTTCAGTTTCTACTTTTGTTAAACACTGCAAGTTGGATTCTGTTGCCTTGGAGGATGCAACCTGTGGGTATAGGGTCCTTCAGCAGGTGGTCTAATATGCATGAATATAAAATTTCTGGCAGGGTATGAGGTATCTGAAGAAGTGAGCTGTGGCACCAAAGCTCATACCCTGCCAGAAATTTTGTTGGTCTTTAAGGTGCTACTGGACTCTTGTTCTTTTCTACTGCTAGTGACAGACTAAAACGGTTACCCATCGTGATCTATGTGTGGATATGTTTTTTTTTTTACTGTATGACTTTAAATAATAATTTGAACTTTTAATAGTGCTTGTTGTATATCTTTTCCTTTGTGTATAAAAAGTAAATATGTATTTTCTGCTATAAAGACAATCTGTAGCGTAAGCACAGATGAAGGTTGCTTGGTTGATACTTAATTATCACTTTCTAAGCTGTAGAAGCATGCAGAATTTTGAACATGCCAAATAATATGTACACCAACATATATTTCTCAAAATCCATAAATTATGTAGCAGTTTATTTTGATAAGTAGAACATATATTTCAGTGTTTCATTTTAAAGGTTTTAAGTGTTAAAATGTTTGGCTCTTTCTATTGATGGTAGCATCAAATCTGTTCTATAGACTACTGAGAAAATATTTATTTGATAATTTGCTTGCATTATTTTCTGCATTTTAAAAGGTTTTAAAGATTGAAGAGCACAGTCATGCCTTACGGACTGAATTTCTCCTTAAAAATACAGATTGAATCCCAAGAACCGCAAGCAACCAGGAAAAGCTACTTCTGAGGATTGGAGGGAGGTTCTTTGGGGACATCATGGGATGCAGTGCGGTGGGCTGCATATAGCATAAGCAATCTGGAAATTGTGGACTGCAACCCAGCCGCCAGCCACCACCCCCCACTCCGGCGCAAGCTATAGTGCCTTGTGCCCACACAAAGGCACTTGGGATCGAGCTGGTCATGTCTGGTATTCATGTCTAAATAGAGATGACTGAAATAATGGAACTCCATATATGAAAACTGGAAAATACACATTTAAGCCGCAGTTCTGAGGGGCAGATTACACTTTCTGAGGTAGACCTATTAAAAACAGCTGTGGGGGAAAGGGGGTAGTTTGGATCAGGGACATGGTATGGAGGAAGTCTCCTTAGGCTTCCCTTTCATTGTTTTCCCAATTAAAATCTCTCCCTTAGGAAATGAGCACATGTGAACAGCATCCTTGTAACGTGATCCAGCCCCCACTATGGTTGCTTTTTGACATTAAAATGTACAGCAGGAGATTCCCAGGGAATTCCTATTTAATATCATCAATATAGGCCCTTAGTGATGGTCGTTGTGTAGCTAGGCAAAGGCCCATCGAATTCATGGGCTGTGAGGATGAAAGGGCTTGGGCTTCCAAGCTTTACCAGGTGGTGCTATATGGGCTTGTTCCCTTGATTGATCTTCCCCCTCAGTGAAAAGGCATTACAGTGAAGCAAATAATCAACATTGTGCCCCTTTTGTTTAGTGTCACTGAATATTTTGGCATTTGCATGGCCCATGGTGAAAATCCAGTGTAACCAAATAACGAAAGAGATGAACTCCCACTGTTTATATATGTATATAAATTGCTATATATTTATGATCATTGTTGTGGTCTAGGTAGAAGGTAATCAGCACACATGTGAACGAAATAGATCAGTGCTTATCTCTGTGCGTCACGATCTTTTAAGTCTTAAAAATGCCTGACTCTACACCAAGTAGGCAGAGTTTAATCTACCATTACTGTGCCAAGATCTTTCAGGTTGTTGCTCCACAATAAAAATGGTGGTATCTCAGCATAAGCGGCTATATTTCTGCATAAAGAGTTGTTTCCCTCCCAGACATTTCTGGTGTTTCGTTTAAAAAAGGTATAGCCATGGTATTTTTATATGAAACAAAAAAATGTATTTTGCCAAGGGGATCATATAAATAGCATTTTCAATTTGACCTTTTCATAGCTCTTCATAAATAGCAAATCAGCTTGATTTCAAGATTAACAAAATTTAAAGAGTCCTTTCTTCCTCCCTCCTTACAGAATTGTATTAGGGAGAGAGGTGTGTGTGTATAATTGTTTTAGGTGTAAATAAATAAAAACAGCAGGAGAAGTCCAGGAGAATGTATTATAGCTTGGATCGAGCCAACTTTGTCACTCAGTCTCATCTAATTCACCTCATTACTGTAGCCTCTGTTGCATATGACTTTTGTCTATGTTAGGTCCCTTGATAACTCTGCACAGCCATTTTTGTCATCCAAGGGAATGGCTCCTCTGTTTTTCACCAGCAGAAAAGTTGGTTTGATCTGATCCCTATATTTTTCTCTTTCAAACTTGTAGTTCACTATAAATATTATAAAGACATGGAATATTTGGGTATGGCATGGGTAAGCCTTCCAAAACTTTCTCCTAAACACAACTACCAGAAGAGTAGGAGTAGGAGTTGGTTTTTATATGTCCCACTTTTCTCTACTGTAAGGAGTCACAAAGCAGCTTACAGTCACCTTCACTCCCCCCCCCCCACAATAGACACCTTGTGAGGTAGGTGGGGCTGAGAGTGTTTTGAGAGAACTGTGACTAGCCCAAGGTCACCCAGCTGGCTTCATTTGACGGGGTGGGGAATTAAACCTGGTTCTCCAGCTTAGAGTCTACTTCTCTTAACTATTATACCATGCTGGCTCTCAGTGGTACTACCAGTGGTAGTATCATTTGCCACATTGATGGTTCTGTTTTTAAACTTATATAGCTTGAGCCCTAATATAAAACTACTGGTCATTCAGTCTAAAATGGAGGTTGGACAACTGAAAGACCTACAAGATTTGGTATCAAAGAGTTGGGCTGCTGTTTCAGATTGTATATTGCTTGCTAGATATTGTCTCCAATTAGAAATAGTTGCCCAAAGCTTCTATACTTACTTGGAAGGTAGTCTTGTTTTCTTAAACAAGTGTGTGTAAGAACATAGTTTCCATTTAATTCTATGCCATGGAAGGTGCGCTGACTGTACTCAGGGAAACATTTGTTAAGTTTGTAGCTGCTTAATTACATGCTAATGCCCCCCTTGAGCTGTGTGTGTTCCTATACTGAATAGGGATAATTTGCGTTTAATTATGTGAATGTTGATTGCCTATTGTAAAGAAATGTCTTTCTGAGGCAAGGGTAGTGTACTGTGGCAACGGCCAAATATTGTCACAGCTTCGGGAAAGTGGGCTGGGGTGATAAGAGATGTCTGTTGGCTTCAGTGCCTTGTGCTGGAGAAGGCATTGGGCCTTCCTGCCGTCTGCATCCCTCGATGGGACCAACCTTGTCACGACTTGGGGCTGGCTCAGCCATATCGGCAAACTAGGGTGCTAAATTAATGTTAGGATTAATGAAAAGTAAAACAAATACATATTGCCGATCATTATGCTTCTTTAGTAAAATCTGATAGTTCCAAAAAGCATGATGGTGCACTTTAAATACAGTACAATTAAAATACTTATACAATCATTGCATATTGATTGCACAATATGACACGTAGAATTGGTGTGATGTCTGATTTGACCACCCATAGCGATTGGCACTGTTCTGGATCTGGAATCTCCTGTACCAGAGCAGTTGAAAAAAAATTCATACAGACAGCATTTGTTTATATATTAGAAGTTCATACTGTGATTGGGTTTTTAACTACAGTTAGTACAAATCATGATTTGGTGTAATGTCTGGACTAAGTCACTGAAATTAAGGTGTATTAGAATACTACATGTGGTAAAATAAGTATAGAATGTCCTTAATGAGTTGAATTGCACTAGATTCGGAAAGAATGCAAGTGTTCCTGAAATAATAATTAAAAGAAAATTCCACTTGTGAAATTTTTTGGGTCATCTAATGATGTATGCTTCACCTAGGCTAAAAGTAAGATTGCTGTTCTAGAGGTAAAACATGATTTTAGGGATCCCTCATCACACTTGGCCAGTAAAAATGTAGTTTTGCCTGGCCAGTAGTCATTTTGGATTATAAGCAAAAGCAAGCTTTGGTCTCAGGCAAGTGCAAAAAGGATGGGATGGTTGTTGGCTGAGTTATCTGAAGTTAATGCATGATGACATGGGCTGCATGGTCATCCAGAACAAAAATATCAGCTTAGGGCTACACTACAGCTGTGGGGATGGCAATGTCAGTTCAAATTCCAATTAAGTCTATGTAAAGATTTCTGCAGATAAAGCTTTCTGCTCAACTGTTAAGGTCTTTGTTTTGTATACACCAGGGATGTAGTTTTCACTGGAAAAAAAATAGGGCAAATTGGTGTTTTCCCAAAACATACTTAGGAATATTTCTCAGTGAAAGGAGGTAGTTGCATCATGAACAGCACTAGCAATATGGTAAGTTACACTTACA
This sequence comes from Euleptes europaea, assembly GCF_029931775.1. NCBI lineage: Eukaryota > Metazoa > Chordata > Lepidosauria > Squamata > Sphaerodactylidae > Euleptes > Euleptes europaea. The sequence continues at coordinate 48,839,840 of NC_079324.1, read as the reverse complement.
GTGCAGACTAGATCAGTTGATTTGTTTGGACTCATTTATACACCAACATAGCAGCTCCTCTCAGTATCATGTTATTTAGTTATAAAAGTGGGCAGATGATTAGGAATAAACAGATTTGATCAACAGAGTTTATGGACAGAGCAAACCTAAGTGGACCACAAAATCATTTACAAAGGACACCCTGCATTTTGCCTATGGGACAACGGTTATGCAGGCCTCCAGTGGCTCTGTGAACTCTCACTCCTCTGTTTCGTACTGATAAGAGTTCTGCAGTTGGTTTCCTGCGGTCCACTCTTATGTACTTGTTCAAACAAAACAGAGGTTGCAGTGAGCACATGGGGTAGCTATTCTAGGGTCATGGATCATGTTAAGAAGCCAGTAATAATGCTGAAATACCAAATATTGTGCAGAGAGTTTTGCATACTGATTTTCCGGTACATGGGATAGAGCAAACCAGCAGTTCCAGTAGTGCAAAGCTTGATTTTTTTATGGTAACATTACACTGATCTATGGTGTTCAATAAGTTCTTCGAACATGGGAACTTTAATGGCTTGATGAGGGCTTTGTTTATATTATATGTATGTACTCGCCTGTCAATATTTATAAGTTTAAGTTGGAATTTAATTATCTCCAGTTATGTAGGACAGAAGCTCCAAGTCAGTGAATTTGCTTGATGTAATAAAGTCAAATATATTATGGAGTTTCTGTGCACGAGCACTACCAAATTCATCTCTTAATTAGCTGTTTTCAGTGTTCCCAATGCCATTCTAGCTATGTTTTGGTGCATTCCTTCATATGAACAAAGATATCTAGTTGGAAAAAGGGAAATGGGGGGGGGGGGGTAGAGGCCCGCAGTGGTTTATAGATGTTCTTCTTAAGCATACTGATTGCCTTGTATCGCTATAGATTGAAGAGACGTAAAAGGTCCCCTTTTAACTCCTGCCTGTGTTCGTGAGTTTATTGCTTATAGTGCCTTCACTGTGGTTACGTGTTCAGCTACTTGTTGCCTCAGAACTGCTTTTTCTTCTTCTGAAATGCAGTAAACAAATACATAATAGTGTGTTATGACCCATAATGTTAAGTTTGTCAATTGGAGGTCCTGGAAAACCAGACGAATCCAAGTAAACGTTGGGATGTGACGTCACCCCATGGGTCAGGAATGACCCGATGCTTGCACAGGGGACCTTTACCTTTTTTTATCCTGTCTTGAAGAAATAAAAAACTGTCTTGTTCATACTTGTATATTAGAGAACAGCCCTGTTCTCAAAGTGCTGAATATCTGTAAAACTTAGGTCTAGGTAGGTTGCCATGGAAGGTGTGAGAATGAAGCCTGAGGTGCATGTGGTGTTTCCTGCTTCACATTTCATTGTATTGTTCTTTATTGAATTGTATGTGTTGTTAATTTCAACTTTCTCCTGAGCCGTGTTCATAATAACTTAAAAAACCCCAACAACCCTGTTTCATTCTTAAGTGTTTTATATTGTATTGTAAACCTTCAGTTGATGCTGTTTGTGCACAATTTGTGTTTACATTGTTGTGAGCTGGGGGGGCGGCCTTCATGCCAAGGGACAATTTTTTCCTGTGTGTATATATATATTCAGGGCTGACTGTACTCATTAATACCAAAATTCTATACTAAGATAACCCAGATTCAGTCATCAGCATAAATTCTACAGTTTAAGATGTACAAGATTTCTCTCACTTTGCACCATTTGTTCTGCTTCTAGTAACCATGAACATTCGTACTGCTAGCTGAACAGGTACATATGAAGCTGCCTTATACCAAATCGTTGGTCCATCACGGTCTGTATTGCCTGCTCAGACTAGCAGTGGCTCTCCAAGGTCTCATGTCTGATTTGATGAAATTTTACCAGGCATTGATCAAACACTTCCAAACATGTTTGTCTAGCCATAAGGGCTAAAATACTAGCTTTTATAACATGACAGCAGAGTATCTAGAGACTCTGTACCAGTTACTATATTGTGGATTTTCTGTGTTTGCACAGAATTACAGAATTGGCCTTGATGATCACTGTGTGTGTGTGCTGATTGTCAGTATATTGTAATGTCTGTCTAGATACTGTCCTCTTCTTCCATTAATTCTCCTGAAGCTTTGGGTATTAAATGATCAGCACTTCCATTCTACTGAATGGCTATAGATACTGCTCCACTTACCTCCGCATCTTTCCTGACTACAACCTCAGAGTGTGAAGACTGCAGATGGGGAATATGTTTTAGAGTAATACTTAGGGCTGAAGGTTTCTACGATTTTATTTGGGTCCTGATTTGTTTCCTCCATAAGAGACATTTCTTACTCATTGTATTCCATAGGGCATTGCATATATCCCATAGTAGTAGTATTACTGGGTGATGGGCAGCTCATTCCTGAGCTTTGGGGTCAAAAGAGCTGAGGAGGTGCGCAAGTGGTCGTGCTGGTGCCCGGGCCACTTGCTCCACCGAGAGTCATGGATGTCAGTGTTGGGTTGCACACGCCGGCCTCCCTGCACTGGCATGGCAGCGCGGCCCTGGGACTTCGGCTTGGCCTCTTGCAAATCCCTGCACCATTGTCCCGGGGGGAGTTCACGGGGCATTCCAGGGGTGGAGCTGCCAGTAGGCAGCTTCCTGACCCCCTTTTGGGCCTGGAACGCCCCCTCCAACAGCAGGTCTTCAATGGGGAAAATGCCCCATTTTTTACACAACCCCCCCAAAAAAACCAAAAGGCCGGGGAATGGCTTTGGAGGCGCCGTGGCTACGTCTTGGCCATGCCGTCCCCGGCCACGAAAAGGCTCAGGAATGAGGTATAAGGCTGAGAGTGGCTTGGCTTAAGGTTACTTAATAATTTTATAAAAGAAGTGAGATTTAAATCAAGACCTCCCAGTACATAGCGCCTTCTCTACACCAATGTCCCATCCAGTTCTAATATTCTGTTCTAAAGATTGCTTTTTTTTTTTTTTTTTTTGCCATCAAGTTGCAGCTGTTTTATGGTGACCCCGTAGGGTTTTCAAGGCAAGAGACTTCAGAGGTGGTTTGCCATTGCGTACCTCTGCATAGCAACCTTGGCATTCTTTGGTGGTCTCCCATCCAAATACTGACCAGGGCTGACCTAAGATCTAGTGAGGCTGGGCTAGCCTGGGCTCAGCAGATCTTAAAGTTATGAATGGTGGTTGGCTTTTTTAAAAAATCTGAACCATGTAATATTAAAACATGCATAGGAAATTTAACCCAACAAGCATGAAGTGCTTGATTATTAAGAACAGAACTCAGATTTAAGAGTTGTAAGAGTTGCAGAAGCAAGCACCACACCTGAATTGTTGGGAGGTGGGGTCTTTTGCCTCTTGGTTCACAAGCTGTGTAGCCTCATGTAGAATGGTGAATATGAGGCTAGTAGGTGGCTGCATGGGTTAGAAAGGGTGAGTCTGTTCTGGCTGACCTCATTCTACTGAAAGTGCTTGACTCTACTTGTAAAAGCCTCCCTCTCCTTTGCCACAAAAACAAGCTTCTTTATCTATTTTACTCATTGTAAAGTTGGCTCTGGAGTTTCCTGTTTTCAACTGATAATAGTGCTTTGTGGAAATCTTTTGTGTCTTATTTTAGCAACAAAGTTGCCTTACAACACATTGTTTTATGCTCCCTCTGCTGGCCATGTTGGAATATTTAGCAAGTGATACTATACCTTGTTTTTGTGCACTAAGTTACTTAAAAGCTTGTGTACAGTGGTTTCGTTAAAAAAAAAATTCAGGCTTTTAGTGGATGAGGATAGATACGTGGATGTTTCAGTTGTTATGTTTTTGAATTATTTTGTATTTTTGTAGTATTTTGTATTATTTATGTATTCTTGCTACCTGACCTGACTTGTAAGGGGTGGGCAGGATAGAAATTTATCAACAGTAAAATAAAGCAACAAATGACAGTGTTCGGTAGAAGGGGGAACACAGTGATGGCACTTAGTCAAAATATATTTCATTGGATCACACATGCATTTCCATTACTTGCTGAGTTCAATTCTGAGTTCAGAATTTCCTCATTGTGCAAGGGGTTGGGCTAGATGATCCTGGTGGTCCCTTCCAACTCTATGATTCTATATTTGATTTAGCTCTTTCCCTTTTTTTGGGGGGGAGGATAATGTAAAGTAAGGGGGGTTATCCTATTGCCCTGTTGACCGTGGAGCCTTCTCTTGATGGAAGGAGCTTTCCTTATGGACAGATGCTTTTCCCTCCAGATCTGCCAGATGAAGGATCCATGTTTAACTGAGTGGAGTAGTAGGGTATGAGCAGAGATCAGGCTGAGGTAAGGGGTGAAGGCAATCTTTCATAGGGTTCAGCAGGTCCTGTTTTTGTTTATCCCAAAGCGAGCCTAACCTGGAAGCTTTTATTAGCATGTTGGACAATATCATGTGATCTGATATTTCCTATTGCTGTTAAAAGTTCTCTTTGTTTCTCACTAATTTTCCTGAAATTCCCTCCACTGGCCAAAGCCTGGTAGTAGCACTTGAGAGGAATCCCTTATATTCCTGTAGTTTCAGTGTCTGAAAACCTAGATAGAGATCTAGTATAGTGGGTTTTCTCATGACATAGGTACATATACAGCATGTAAGCTACTATATAATATCACTTTCATGAAGCAATATTTTACTGTGGTTGGCCATCAAAATATCACAGTTTTAATATTGCTGTAGCGGCAGTTGTATTTCAGACAGACCTAGTCTACTTCAAATGCCATTCTAATGTGTACCATTACAGTTGCACATAGATCATCTTTTAACAGCAGTATTAATGTTCTTTTAGTTGATTTGTTTCTCAGCTTATCAACCAAATTAGTTTTTAGAGGCAAAACTTTCATGGGTAAGCATCTGCTTTTCATTTGGCTTTTGTTTTGTAAGGGTTCTGAGAAGAAAGTGGTT